>NC_137980.1:44383191-45031273 GCF_963924665.1 Micromys minutus | reverse complement strand
CACTCGGAGGAGGTGGTTCAGTGGGTGAGGGAGGATCAGTCCTCAGCTCTGCCACAGTAGGGAGCATGCTTACTACCTTTCCCAGCCCCAGCCTCCTCCCCTGACAGCTCTCACATAGCTCTAATCTGATTCATTCTTCAAGCGGGTATTGAGCCCATGTGCTGGGCCCAGACCTTTAGTACACAGTGAACAGGGGCTTGGATCCCTGCCTTTCCATCATCTTGTGACAGGAGAGCCAGGTGTCAAACAATCTATGACATAGGAATGCTGTCGATACACGGAAAGCCAGGAGGCCACGTGGCCTGCCACAACACAGTCAGAAAGGACCTCACTGAGAGGGGACACTAGGAGATCTGTGCAGAAGGCAAACCATGCGCTTTTAGAGAACAAGGGCAGAGGATCTGCGGTGGGGTGGGTGGAGGTAGGGGATTAGCACCCAGGGGTAGGAGAGAAGTCAGCATCTGTGAAAGTAGGAGCTCAGAGTTATAAGGCCTGGGTACCTGCGGGGTTTTGGAGTTTGCTCTGAGGGACATAGAGAGAGGTTGGTAAATCTGGGTCAGGGAGCTGGCTTAGGTTTTCAGCCATGAGTACTGTCTCTGACCCTCTCTAGTGATCAGCCATTCCCAGGCCTTCTCAGAGACTAGTAATGGTCTTCACTCACCCAGTGACTCAAGACACCAAAGAAAGACCCAGCTCGGCTTCCATGTCCCACTCCAGCGTCTGGACTGTCTCCCTTCCAAAGCTCCAGCCTGGGGAATGGGGGACCTGCCTTAGGCCCTTCCCTGTTCTGCACCCATGTCTTTTCATGGCCTTGGTTTCATGGCCTAAGGCTCTTTCTGTGAGATCTGGGATGGCGACATGGGTCTGAAGAGCAGTGAGTTCTGAACAGGACATCCTATACAGCCTGACCAGCACAGGGCTTCAGCGAACAAAGCCTCCTCGGCCCTGAGACAGAAGCTACCTCTGGATGGGATGACATAGGAGCCCAAAGGTGCCGGAGAGATCAGCTTATGTGCACACTATGGGAAGAAGCAGGGTTAGAGGTGCAGAGTGCCTGGTCTTGGGATGGATGCTGCCATGGGACACAAGGGTTGCAGAGAAACTTACGCGATAGCAGGCATGTAGTAATCAAACTTGGCCAGGAAGCCTGGGAGTGAAAGAGGCTTGTCCATGCCGATAATGTTGCGCAGCTCCTCCACTGTGTCTGCCGGGAGGGCGATGCCTCTCTTCCTAAAAATAAAATCAAGGGTGAGGGGCTGCAGCCAGGGCTCAGTGGGTAAGAGCACTGGCTGTTCTTCCAGAGGACAGTGGCTTGTTTCCCAAGATGCACGTGGAAGTGCATGATCATCTGCAACTCCAGGTCCAGGGAACCCAACACCTTCAGGCCTCCTTTGCTGGTTTCAGGCATGTATGTGTTTCACATATACTTGTGGGCAAAACACTCGAAACACATACAATGAACATTTGAGAACCAGGCCCAGCCCTGCTTGACTTCCAGGATTAAATGCATTCTGGGTGGAATAGCCAGAAACAAGTCACTACATCTTAAGGGACGAACAGGGTGGCAAGGACATGACTTCCTCATCAGATCCAGGCGCAGGCCGAGGCATCTGGACATATGCCCAGACAGAAGCTATCAGATACAATAGCTACTGTGCAGTGTCACAATTCCTGGGACAGGAACTGGTAGCAGGACCTTCCCCTTTGCTCTCCGGGCTGGCATGTCACAGCAGCCTGCCCCACCTAGCCTAGGCCTGCTGTACTGGCCACTCAGGACTGTTCCAACCCTGTACCACTACCTCTGCCTTGGAGTCTTCTTCCTCCATCAGGGGCTCTGCCTCCCCGTGGACTACAGGAAGCTGGTGTGAACTTCAGGAGGCTTCCTCCTGCTGCCTCCGCTCACCGTGACTCAGATCCAGTCCATAGGATCCCTATAGGACTTGGTTTCTTCTAGTTTATCACCACTATTATTATGATTGGTGGTGGTGGTGGTGGTGGTGGTGGTGGTAGTGGTGGTGTGTGTGTGTGTGTGTGTGTGTGTGTGTGTGTAAAAGGGACTACTGAGGGGCTTAGACTACAGCTTCACAGCATGTAGAAGGTAGTGGGTTCCATTCCCAGCCCCACAATAAAAATCAGCCTACATTCCTATAATTTCCCAGTAGGAAACACCAATGTCTCCCTGCTCCAGCTTGTGTCACGAATCCTCACCAGTCCCAGGTCCCTATAATGCACTGTGGAAATATGGTCCCTGCCCTTGCTATCCACCTGACACAAAGAGTCGGTTCTCAACATCCTCTTGGTCCCTCCAGGTTAAACTTTTTGCTGCTGGCTAGACTGCCTCAAAGTCGATCTCCTAAAACCACATACAGCCATGGTAATCCTGGAGAGCCTTCAGAGGAACACACTGATAACTATGTTTACAGACAACGTTCAGACTGCAGCCCTAAAGCCCAGAGGATGGCTAGGCTTTGGTAGGCACCTGGAGACAGTCTGCAGATTGACAAGAGAAGGGACAGTGGCTTAGAGTTGTACAACGATGACAACAGAGGGTGGCTGGATCCTCAGTATGCTTTATAGAGAGCCACAGGGCAGTGAAGGAGTCTAGGAAGGAGGTAAGAGGCACCATAGAGAGTTGAAGCCCAGGAGCTGGAGGAAGAAGGGATGGCTGCCAAGACAGTCACCAAGACAATGGAAGGGATCACTGGCTTGGACACCATAGGCCAGGGCCTCTTGTCTGCTGCTTGAATATTCCAGGGGAACCTCCCCCAACCCCCATGGTGGCCTGCTGGGGCTAGAAAAATTAAAGCAACCCCCACTACCCACATGTTTCTCTTTCACTCCACTCCACCCTGGGTACCTTTGCCTCTTGACCTGGCTTTTAAGCCTTCTCTGACCCTTTAACAATGCTGATACTAACATCTGAAATTGGCCTTCATGGGGCAAGCTAATACGTCCTGAGCCTCTCGTTTCTCATGGCTGACTCTGGACTCTGTTGGACCTCTGAACTAAAATCTTGCCCTGTGTTCAGGAGGAAGCCTTGGGCTGCCATGACTCCATCTTCCCATCTATAAAGAGGACTGGGCAAGAGAACTGCCCCACCACACACACACACACACACACACACACACACAGTGGGAAGGAGTCAATAAGTTAACTCAGTGTAGCACAGTCAAGGCACTGTGCTTGTGCCACAAGAACACCATGACCCAGGGCAGGAAGAACAACACAGAGGAAAGCGTGCCTAGCAGAACTCTCCCAGGGAACTGGGACCCAAGCTCTAGAGTTGAGACACACATTCCCAAGTCTCACTTGGACACCTAGGAGGCTCTCATGGGACAGAGGAAGAGTTGTGGCTAGACACTGGAAACAGTGGGAGACAGCTGAGTCCTTCCAGTATACACAGAATGCTTAACAGCAAGAGTGAAGAATGCTGGCGAGGAGGGGCTTGGGAGGAAGGATGCTCACTTCCCACCTCATCCTATGGAGGCTGGAGTGGAAAGATCCCAGGACATCACTCTTCCATCAAGGAGTGGCTTGCCAGCCACTGGGACTGGATAGAGCCCTGGGAATCTCCAGGGGCCCCTAAGAAGCTCTGGACAGTTTATGCAATCCTGAAAAGGACTGTGGTTGTCCATGGACTTACTTGCCATAGTATAAGATGGTTTCCGGCTTGATGGATCCATCTAGGTGGACATGCAGCTCCACCTACAAGGGGCAGAGAAAGAGCATGAGACACCACAGAGCCCGAGGAGCCCTTCAGAAGCCACCCTTTCCTGGACCTTAGTCAATACACTTCTTAAATTCTTTACACACATGTTCTCACCTAAGCTCACCTGTATGTGTTTTAGAGGTGGTCCAGGTGCTGTGTAGTTCACAGCTCAGGGTACTGGGTGGGGTTCAGAGAGGTTTAAGTGCCTTGTTCAAAGTCACACAGCAAGCAAGCAATGGAAACTGGGAAGCAACCCTTGCCTTAGCCACAGCTAGGGAGCAGCAGCAGCAGCCTTCCAAGGCTTGTGATCAGAAGCACAAAGCCAGCCTCAGTCCCAGTGGAGGCCAGCCACTAAAACATTAGAGCCACTGCTATAGGCCGCTTCACTCACTCAGCTCTTGAGTTTAATAGAAAGAGCTGACTGCAGACTCGCAGGCTCTGCGGCCTTGGAAGATAGCTCAGATCGTAAGGTACTTGCACAAGCTGAGCTCAGTCAGCAATCATATAAACTGTGATGGTGCACAGTGTAATTCCAGAGCAGGGGAGATAGAAAGGGAAGGGTCCCTGAAGGTTCACTAGACAAACAATAAGCCCCCAGGTCCCCGTGTGAGACCCTACCTCAAAAAATAAGGTGAGTGGCACTTGAGGAATGACACCTGATACTGACCTCTGGCCTCCACCAGCAGATACATATGCACATGCTCACCCATACCTGCACACAGGCACATGCATGCACATGCGCAGACACACACTGGAATAAAAGACTCCGGTGGGGCACACAGCACACTTGCCTGTGCAAGGCTCTGTGCTCCAACTCTAGCACCGACAAGGAAATGCAAATATATAAATACCAGGCTCTGTTTCACAAATAGCTGCTAGTTAGGCCTGTCTTATCAAGCAACATTGAACACTAAATCTTTCCGATCCTCTAGAAAGGGTCTTGGTGACCATCCCTTATTTGCCCAGTCCCATGTATGATACCTTTCTCACAAAGCTGAGGCTACAGGCAGGGCTCTGTAGAGAATGCATCTGTCTAGACTCTCATCTCTACACTTGTATGGCTGCTCTCAGATGTTTGGCCCATGTGTCAACTGAACAGTGGGGGATAGCTCACTCTTGGACAAAAACTATGACAAAGATTTTAGACAGTGAATGTGGAGAGGTGTGGCCCAAAGGAAGCTGTCAGTGCCTCCAGGAGATGATGTTTTTTTTCAACGGCTACTAAGAAGGACAGGTGTCCGGAGCCAGTGCCTTGAGGGACTTTGTCATCTGCCTGATTTGGGTCATGGCGGAAACCTCATGGACTGAAGGAGACCCAGAGGTGTCATTCACCAGGAAGGTGCCATTCGCCAGGGTGGAGCCATTTCTGGAAGTTGGTGACTGAGATAAGAAGGTTGGCAGGCCTGGCTGGAAACATTTGGAAGCTTCTGGCCCAAGGGATGGCCCCCAGAAACTGTCACCAAACCTGCTTCCAGCAGAAGAAAGCAGGCCCAGGGCAACAGGGGCCAGAGGTGCCAAAGCCTCTAGCTGACAAGACCTTAGAGCAACCAGACCACTGTAATATTTCACTCTGTGCCTCTTGGTTCCTATGTCACATGGGGAGAACAGTTCACCTTACTCTAAGTCTTCATGAATAGGGCCCACTTGGATGGTCGGTCACAAAGCTCTAGACATATAGAATTTGCTAAAATTGTGCCATTGAACACTTAAACAAACAAACCACAGTGTCATGCAGATCAAGCTACCTTTAAATTCACTGTATAGCCAAGGATGACCCGGAACTCTTGGTGTTCCTGATGGTTTACCTCTCATGTCGTTGTCTGAGACAGGATCTCACTATAGAACCCAAACTGGCCAGAGATTCATTATTAGCTCAGACAGGCCTCAAACTTGCAATTTGCCCACATTCTCTAACCAGCTGTTAGGATTCGGGCATGAGCTTCCATAACCAGTACTTAGGAGTTTTTCAATTGAGTAAAAATAGTGAAGCCCCCGTTTGTTGCTGGGGCTACAGGAGCAAGCAAGAAGGTCAAAGTCTTGTTCCTTCGGCATGCACAGTCCAGCAAGGGACAAACTAGAGACATGTGAATAAACGTATAGCTTTGAACCAAGATGCTCCCATAGGAAACACTAACTATGCCATGAAGTCACATCCCGGCTAGGCAGCAAATAGTCTCCCAGAAAATCCAAGCCAAGCACTGAAGGCAAAGGAACCGAATGGGCAGGTGAAGGTGAGGAGGGGGCAGAAGGACATTCCAGTGAAGATGACAGCAGCACGTGCAGAAGCCCTGTAACTGGGGAAAGTGAGGGTGCATGGGAGGAAGGAAACGCTGAGAGAGCCGCAGGGCAGAACCACCGGGGAGGGTTGTGTGACCATAGAAAGGTGGGCTTCCTGGTGAGAGCACAGAGGGCCAGCTTAAGGTGAGAAGCTGGCAGAGAGAAGCTACCACAGACAAAAGTTTGAGGCTGGGGTCTAGGAGCCTGGCTTGAGCACTTAGTGTGGGGAAGGCAGGGTCAAGGCCAGTCAGTAGTGGTGTATCCTCCTTGGGTCAGGACATTGGGCCAACCATGGGACCCTGGCATCATATCTCAAGCCCTAGAACCAGTAGCAAGGACCTTAGGTGGTAACATATGAAGTCATCCACAGTTTTAGATGGCAGCATACGGAATAGTCCACAGTCTTGGAAAAATGTATCCCAGACTCTCTGGGCAGGCCCTAATGTGCTCTTCTGTCCTAATAGGAGAGGTAGAGGAGTTCTGATGCTCAGAACAAGAAGCAGCACTGTGACCACAGAGGCAGAGATTGGAGCCATGAGGCCACAAGCCCAGAGAAGCAAAGGACTGAGCTTGTAGGGTGAGCCAGTCTCTGCTGGGCATGTTGACTTTAGACTTGTGGCAGACTGGCAGAGTGGGGTTAGGGGCCTCATTCTTTGTGTGTGCTGGGGATGGAGCCCGATGTGTTATGTGGCTTCAAAGCCACTTAGCATGTGATCACCTGCTGTAGCTGCTGCAGGAATCTTATATAGCCAGACCCTGCCAGAGGTCAAGGCTAGGAGGTCAGATCTGTGCCCTTTAGTCTAAGAACGCAGGCTGCAGGAACCCTTCACACTGGATAGCGCTGTTAAGTTGTTGAAGTCTCTGGGCTTCGGCTGGGGTCAGTTCTGTCTCAGTCCTCTGGCTATGTTCAGGCACAACTGTGTGCTTCTGTATTTTGGGGGTGTCGGGGATGGAAGCTAGGGTCTTGAGTAGGCCTGGCGCTCTGCTACTGAGTCACACCCTCAGCCCTGTTTTGTTTTTAAAATCTTTTGTTGTTGTTTTTCTGGATGTGCACTCAAGGTTGAAGAAAGTGACTTGGAGCCCTGTGCCAGAGGCCTGAGCAAGGGCAGACTCCAGATTAGGGAACAGCATCTAAGAAAGGAAGTGGAGAAAATCTTGATGGTTCTCCTATGAACAATACTTCTGAACGTGGTTGGGGGAGGGAATGGGGAAGTGGAGGGGGATGGGGGTGGGGGGATGAGAAGATGAGGATCTCAGCAGCTTTGTGGGTCACAGATCTTTGGTCTGTGAGCTGGGGAATCAGTAGGTCAGAGCAGGGTCTCTGGACCCTGTGTCTCCATCAGTGGGTGCCAGGGAAAGGCCACTCTGGGAAAAGCACTTACACAGCAAGATGAGATGCCTCCTCCCTGTTCCCTGCTATAGAATAGTAGTGACAATAGTCAGGGTGTGACCGCTCCACCTGCCAGGTCCTGGGAGACCATTTTGAGCAGAATGTCTCTGGGAAGTTCCAGGCAGACAGCCAATGGCCAGCTCTAGAAGCATCCACACCCTCTTGGGCTGTTCCGTCCTGTCCCACTTAGGAGAACAAGAATTCTCCTGGGATTCAAGTCCCAGGGTTCAAAGATCCATAGAATCCAGAAACACAAGGTAAAGAAAATTATATATCAAGGGGTACAGTACAGGATGCATGTCCAAAAGGCAGGTTCAAAGAAGACACCCAGGGCAGAGCAGGCTAGAGAGAAGCAGGGATCAAGGAGTTACCATGTGCTGGAGTCAGGAAGCCTGCCAGGAATTGCTCACAGAGATGGACTTTCAACAGAAATATTTTCAAATAGGGGAGGCGCCTTTTAAAAGCTTTCTTTGGTTTCCAGGGTGGAGAACAGGCTGGGGACAAAACTCTACAAATGACTGCTAATGTGTCCATATGAGAGCCGGCTACTGCACAGAGTGTGCACACTGCCCACCCAGTAGGTGCTTGGCAAGCAGGACAACACTGTGACAGCTCCCAGAGAAGGGTCTCCGAGAATCAGGCTGAGGCAATGGTACCTCTGGGTCCAAGTGCCCACCACGCTCCACAGAAAACGCCATATGGAGCAGGTTGTAGGGCAAAGGAAGCAGAAGCCTGGGCCATCTCCAAAGACAGCCTGTATTTTAGACAGGTACCCCAGTGAACATTCCAGAAAGCTGCCATTTGAGAAGCCAAGCTAGCACCCCAGATGACCATGGGGGAACAAGCTTAGAGGTACAAGCCTGTCCTCCTGGTCATATTCTGGAAAAAAGAACAGATAGGAAGTTTAACATTTGAGTGTCTGTTGTGTGAGCGTTGTGTCCTTGAAGGCAAGGATTCCACACCCATTTTACACAAGAGAAAACTGAGGTAGAAAGGAATCAAAAGATTCCAGTCAGCGAACCCAAGTCTTCTCTTGAGCTCCTGCAGGCCTCATGCAGAGAAGAGGATCTATGGCAGTGGTACTCATTAGACCCTCCGTCTGAGTCTCTCTTCATCACTAGGCAAGGTTCACCCTAGACCAGGTTGCTGTTGCAACTGGATTTGTGAAGCGAAGCTTAGAGGGGTGTAAGGACCTCCACAAGCCTGCACAGACTGGTCATAGACCAGTGGTTCCCAACCAGTAGGTCGTGACTCCCACAAGGGTCCCCTATCAGATATCCTGCATGTCATATACTTACTTGGTTACAGTTATGAGGTAGCAGTGACTTAATTTCATGGCTGGGGGGGGTGTCACCACAACATGGGGAACTGTATTAAAAGGTTGCAGTATTAGTGAAGTTGAGAACCTCTGCAGCAAAGCAACGTCAGGACCCAAGTCTTTCTCCCTCTAAGGCCAAGTCTAGTTCATGGCCACAGCACTGCCCTGACCCTGGCTCCAAGCCTCTGTCCAGCCCCCTGACCTCTCTGGAGAGGAGTGTCATGCATCTCTCTGGATTCACTCTGCAAGACGGCTCACCCCTGCCCATTATCTGTCAGAATAGCAGGAAACCCTCCTACTGCTGCTGGGGACAGGAGGCAGCTTCGTAACCAACAGATAAATACTGTGTCCAGGAACTGGGGAAGCACCAAGAGACGTCAGCCACATAGGTGAGGTCAGAGAGGCACAGTCACAACCCCCAGCATTCCAGGTCACAAGACATGTTGGGACAGAGGACAGAACCAGGTCAGGGATCTAAATCTCAGACTCCTTGGCCACATGCTTCCATAGCTGGTTCAGGCCTATAGAGGGTTGTCCCAGTAGGACAATGGGTTTCCCAGGCTTCCAGACCCCTAAAACACGCAACCCTGGTTTTTATTTTCTACATGCCTCTCCTGACCTTTCTTTTTATTTTTTAATTTTTATTTTTTTTGAAAGAGGGTCTCTCTATATAGCCTTAACTGTTCTCAAACTCACTATGTAGCCCAGGCAGGCCTCTAACTCACCCGTCTCTGCTCTGGGATTAAAGGCATGGCCACACCCGCCCCCTGTTCTGTTTTTCATCCCACTTTTGCCTCTTCAAGAGCAGGGACCTGTCTATGTCTCCCTGCTGTGTCTCAGGTGCCTAGTATAGTACCTAGCCCAGCAAAATGTGTTCTGGTTCTGCTGAGTGTCAATGATTCATCCCCTCCCCAACCCCAGGCTTAATGTCAACAAAGGCAGCTCTGGTAGAGAGCCCAGGTGAGTGGAGCAGCCAGACCCGAACACCTTGGCCAGATCAGAGGAGCCACAGGTGCCCACAGAGCCAGCTCCAGTCCCTCCTTTCCTACCTCTGCTCCTGGCAATGGCTTAGGTGGGGCAGGGGTCAGCTCCTCATGCCGTAAGGCCTCTCAGCTGGCTTTTAGGATGAAACCGTCAAACAAGGTAGCCTTGGGCCAATGATCTGTTTTAGCCACACCTCCTTCAGGAAGCCCTCTAAGCACTGCCCTTTCTGAGCTCCTATAGCTCCAAGTAGACTGGAAGGAGCCAAGGAGCCTCTGTGTTTCCTGAAGCCTTAGGACTGATTGAGCTCTCCGCTGCTATTCCTGAGCTACCCCAGAAGTTCCCAAGCCAGTAAGAAGTATCTCAGTCTGAAGGAAGTCTTATGACTGACTCAACAGTCTAGAAATTCAGCCCATTTACCACACCATTTTGGCTCGCCCATACCCCTAGCCTCATGGTAAATTTAGCGTTTAATCTTATTTTAAAGTTCCCCCTGTCCAAGGCTATCCCACAGTGCTGCCTTCCATAACCTGAGGGGGTACCACCACAGGACACTCAGGACCCCTAAGCAGATGAACAGTCTTCTCAGTTTGCAGAGCAGCCTTCCTGGATATTAAATCAGGAGTCTGGCTGGCCACCCTGTGTGACCACAGACCCCCTTCCCCTTTCTGGTCCTTCATTCTGCTTCTATCAAAGGCTTCTGTGAAACCAAATCTCCTGTCCCCACCCCAACATCTGCCACAGGAGTCAAAATGGGGGAGCAGCTCTCACCCAGGGGCAGAGCAGGTGGCTCTGGTAAACAAGAGACATCAAGAACCCAAAAAGATGCACCTGGGGCTTTGTTTCCACAAGACAAGAAGTGGGGGTGTCCTTCCAGGAAGCACTCATTGCAACCTCCAGAGAGCCTGCGCTACCCACCAGGCACTGTAGCAGAAGCCATGGGGGTATAGCTTTTCCCCAAAGCCCTGTACAGTTGTTTCTCTGTCCCTGCTTGTGGGAGGAAGCTGAGCTCAGGGTGTGCCTGAGGACTTGATGCTGCCAAGCTGAGAAGCAAGGAGCTCTGCCCTGGTCTGTCTGAAGGCCAAGGCGAAGATTCTGACTCCTTGCTCTGTAACATTCCCCCCCTTTTCTCCCCTTCCCCCTTTTTCAACCAAAGGAAAATGAAAGATTATTAGCAAAGCAGTTAACAGCGCTGACTTCAATTTTAGGGCAGTCTGAGTTGCAGGCCAGCTCAGCTACTTTCTGACTGTGCAACTTTATCAAGTTCCGAGTCAGTTTCCTCCTATGTAAATGAAGAGAGCAGGACCCGTCTCAAAGGCTAGTGTGAATGAGATATGACTTAATGGTGACGCTCATCGTCCCGGAGGCGCTGTTGGACAGAGTTCCGGGGCTTGGACAGCCTGGACAGACCCTTTACCGCCCTTAATGGCTATCCCATGCAACACAAGTGTGTGGATCTGACTTCAAATCCACAGAGCCCACACAAAAGCCAGGCATGGTAACTCACGCCTGCAATCCACAGCACTCCTATGTGAGCTGTGAGCAGAGACAGGAGAATCCCTGGAAACTCATGGGGCAGCTAGCATGGAGTTCCAGTGACGAAAAACCAAGGCACTGTATCTCAAGCATGCAACATGCTGGAGGGTGAAAAAACTGACACCCAAGCCTGTCTCACACACATGCCTGAACACACACACATATGAAACAAACAAACAAAAGCCTCTGGTCAGTTTCATCTGCTCACCTTCAAGTTGTCCAAGCCCCAGTCCCAACTGGTGTGGGCATGAGAAACCGAAGAACCCAGCAGTGGCCTCTGGCTTCGGTAGATGCCATCTTATCTCTAAAGTGTTTGCAGAGGTTACTCACGAAAGACGGGGACATAAGATTTCCGCTTATGTTTTTGCTCTTTCATCCAAAGCAAGATCCTGCTATATAGTTCAGGCCTGGAACTCAAAACTCCTCCTGTCTCAGCCTTCTAAATACTAGGAATGACGGGTATGTATACTATGGTGCCGGGCTTAAAGAATGGGAGTCTGAAGCCAGCCCTCACCAAGGGCTCATCTTCCAGCTTGGCTCCATCCTGATTAAGCTCTCTGTGCTGCTTTCCCATGGAGACAGCACTGGCTACCTGAAAAAGTCATGGCACTGGCATGCAGTTACGGTGTTACAGGCTGGGCCCTTGGCAGCTTCTTTAGTGCAGGCTGGCCAGGCTCTGACCACTGTGGCTCCTTTACACTCTGTCAGTCACAGCAACATCCTTCCTCACCATGACATGAGACCTGTCCCACCTCAGACACAGCAGCCTGACATGCTACCTTCCGGCTCACACGTCACCTTCTAACATCCAGACACCAATGCTAACAGACCTAGAAACGAAGTCCTTTTTCCCCAGGTGTGGAGTCTAAGACCCTGAGGGAAGAAATGACATGCTAGCATGACATCATACCAGATGACAATACCAGAGCTCAAGATATACTGGCACCCCCCTCCCAAAGAGCTGTTACGAAAGCACAGGTGCCACAGAAGTGTGACCTGTCACTCATTCTAGCCATTCCCAAACAGGGGACTTCATCTTCCCCTTAGGTACCCATCAGGAGAGGTGGCTCCCCTGACCAAGGGTGGGGAGAACTCAGATCATCAAAAGAAAAAAAAAAGCCTTTGATGTCTCAGAGCACTGACTGTGGTCAAGAGCACCAGCCAAGATGTGCTGTAGGCATGGACTGGTCAAGAAGACTTGCCTGCCCTTCTAGCCTCTAGTGGTAAGTGCACAGGTGGTGGGGTACAGGCCCACTACCCTTCTTTCAGCCCACTCCGTGCGCACACCTGATTCTTACCACCACCTCTGCCATATCTGCCACCCCCACTCAGCATCTGTTTCTTGGAGGGGTAAGTCTCAGGCTGATTGTCTCTGATTCCTCCCCCTGAGTTCTCAGTCCCACACTCTGCAGGCCGGCTCAGTTTGCCTGGCTGACTACTGGGTCTAATCCCTCACTGGACAGAATCTGTAAAGGCTGAGAAAATCTGGCCTTGGGGACCTGGACTCTCCTTGTTTCCAAGAAGCCACAGCTTGTGGGCAGACAGACAAGGAGTTCTCCTCTGGGGTCAAGGGCTATGGCTTCATCCCCAAATAAACACATATGGGCAAAGGGCCAGGGTGTGTAGGGGTTCCTCCCCAGCGCCCTGAAGCATCTATCCCCTTTGGATTACAGATTTTCCCACGGGCACGCCCACAAACCCAGGTTACCTGGTTCCCACAAAGTAATCATAACACTTTAGTATAAAGCCACACACTATTTAACAGCTAGAGACCCTGAGCCTCATTCTACTGGGGTTCAGATATCCAGGTCTTAGTACAGTCCCACACAGCTGCTCAGCCCCACCACACTGGATGCCCGTTTGGCCGACAGCGAGGCTGAGAGGGATAGAACATAGGCAACAGCAGAACCCGAAGGCCAACTGGAGGCACCCCCAGGTTCGCAAAGGCAACAGCCGAACCCGAAGGCCGACCGGAGGCACCCCCAGGTTCTGGACGCTCCCTGCCACATCGTCTCTTGCTCGACATCCCGGAAGCAGGCTAAGGCCTGAGTCGAGGGGAGACGCCTGCGGGAGTTTCCCCGCCACCCCATACTTCTAGGCGGCCAGGACTGGGCCCCGCTAAGCCCCGGGACAGCCCGGGACAGCCCGGGACAGAACCCCGGCAATGGAGCCCCTCCGTGCTCACTTTGGGCTTGTTGAATGCGGGCGTCTGGGCCATGGTGCGGAGCGTGCGTCCCGGCTGCCTCCGCCGAAGCTCTCTGGGTCCGCGTTGGCTCGGTGGCGGGGTCGCTTCCCGAGGGCTCTCAGAGACCGCGGCCCGCCACACTCTTTTTTACCGGGCTGCCCCGGCAAGCCACGCCCCGTCACGCCCACACCGGAGACCCCGCCTTCCGGAGCCTCGGCCCCGCCCTCCCTCCGTCTGCAACCCTGGCGCGCATTTCCCGGAATTCTGGACCCCCAGACCTTCTCTGCTGGCTACACCCTAGAAAACTCCCAGGTGAGCCCCCTCCAGACGCGACTCCAGTGTCCTCACCGAGCCTGGCCCTTTCCTGGCCCCTTCAGAACTGAGGCTTCCCCCGATGCTTGGGCGCCTACTTTGTGCCGGCTGGAGCTGGAGGCAAGGAGCCTTGAAGCCTCCTGGGGCTGAATTCTGACCCACTTGTTGCAGAGTCACAAGTCAAAAGTGTGTAATTAGGGAGATTTAGCGGCTACGACGGCTGGAGTTCACCAGGTGAGGGCGGGTGGGATGCAGAGGACATTGTTGTGTGTGTGAGAGAGACTCCTGGGAACTAAGTCTGAAAGGACTCCAGAGTGACTGGAGACACAGGGACAGACCAGGAACACACAGTTCATCTCTCCTGGGGCAGTTATGCTAGAGAAATGTGCCCACGTATCGAGGCGTATTTAGAATGCTCACATCAACGCTGTGGGCAAACACACTGGACTGTTTGCTGCATAGCTACAAAGCACAGCAGGTGTGCTCAGACACAGCACTGAATGGGGACAGAAAATATAAGTTGCAGAAAATGTCATACTATGGTCAACTTCTAGAACAAATTTATAAAGACACCCAAAATAGACATGTTTAGCTATTTTCGTGAGGGAGGAGAAATGAAAAGCAAAGGAAGCATGCTTCAATCTCAGCGCTGTCATCTCCGGGGTGGGACATGCCGAGTCTGTGGGAAGACTAGGCCACATAGAAACAACAGTTTAACCGCAGTATCCCTGAACTAGGTGAGATGCAACTTTCATCCGTAAATAAACTTATAAATAAGGGGGGAGGGTAGGAGAGAGGGGAGCTGAGGTCAGCAGGCAAGGTGGAAGCTAAATCCTGTAATGTGCTACGGTGGGCTTTGGCCCTTCCGGTGACCCGGAGAGAAGTGAAAGTTTGTCAGTGGTTTCAGGACAGCATCAGACCTTTAACCGGAAAAATTCCCCAGCTGTTCAAAGTTTAGAAACTTAGCCAGGTAGACATCACAGGTGAGCTGTTTAGAACCATGCTCTGTGTTTGGTGTTTTGGGAGATGGGGGAAGGGTTCAGGGCTGTATTGTAACAAGCCTCCTTAAACAACTTGTTCACAGCTTGAGGTAGGAATGCCCGGGTGTCCTGACATGAGGGGACAGCGTGACAGGAGAAAGCATGGTACACCGGGAAGAATCCATGTGAGAGACAGTGGGGTCTCTGGGCAAGATGATGGCTTTAGATCCCTGCTACTTGTAAGCAGCAGAATCAGGATTTGGAATTCAGTTGTTTGTGGGAGTGAAAGAGAGGATAGATCAAAATGGTACTTCTAAGACAGGCGGGTGGGGGGGGGTGGTAATACATGCCTGTATTCATGAAGCTAAGGCAGGAGGATGTTGGGTTATTACTGAGATTTTTTTGAGATTCTGTCTCAAAAAAAAAAAAAAAAAGAGAGAGAGAGAGAGAGAGAAACATTTCTAACACATTGTAGCTTTGTGGGAGGTTTCTTTGTTACTTCAGATACATGACAACACCTTCACATGTGGACACACCCTGGTGGCCTGTGTCCTGGAAGCATGATGAAAACATCATCCCATTGAATCTGTCCACACCCTGTGAAGCAGGAACTTTATCAGTCTACAAATGAAGTGCTGAGGCCCCAAGAGGGCACAGGCCATTGAGCTCCTGGAAGATTAGCTCACTGCAGAGAGAGGTGGCACTTGAATTTCATACTGACTCTATAGCTGGACTTGGACTATGCCAAATCATTCTCCAAAGTCGACCTGATACATTTCCTGCAAATGACCTTCTGGTCCTCCAAAAGTGACAAATCCTTGCTGATCTTGTCTTTGCCTGATGGAAAATAGGTTTTGGCTTCTTGCCCTGGGATGTCCTGAAGGCTTTGCTTATAGAACACGGTAGAGGAGGCTTACTGAACCTTCTTCTCTGGAGGGGCTTGGGGGGACTCTTTCAACTTCCACTGGGGCTCTTGGCTTTTCTCTTGGGGAATTTGAGCCACTAGAAGACACTGTCACTGGTAGGAAGTCCATATTCAGCTACTCCAGTTGGTTGTTGAGCCAAACCCCAGCTTTCAGCCAACCCTAAGATCCCACCATCTCAGATGTGGTGAAGCCACCCCTGCAGCAGCCCAACAGACTCCAGTGACCGGGGAGCTCAGCCCTCATACCTTACGAAGCTGTGGTAGGTGTTTCACATTGGCTTCCAGTTCTGTTGGCAGGTACTTGCTCCTGCCACAGCCCTGACAGAATGTGTGTCTCCATCCTGACCAGACCTGGAAAAGTTTCTAAATTCTGGAGTCTTTGAAATTCTGCTCTCTTGGCAGGACCAAACTTCCTGAAAATAGCTGAGCGGTGGGCTACAAGCCTTTGGTAGGCCTCACCTCTGGGAACACAAACTCTCCTGCCAAAGCAACCTTACAATGTCCACAACACCATGAACTCTTTTGCCTGTGGCACAGACAGAGGGGCAGAAGGTGACAGGTTGGAGAACTGAGGCTGTTTATACCAAGGGGCAGAAGGTGACAGGTTGGAGAACTGAGGCTGTTTATTCCCCACACTCCCCAAGTCATCAAGCAGAGCTGTCTTTTGGCAAGGCCATAACTTCTAACAGGCTTCCCCTCCCTTCTCTTCCCCCAGTAGCTTCCCTCTTGTCCCGTGTCCAAGGCAATGACCCCAGGAACTGTACTATGATTGCTTTCCCCAGGCTCTGCTGCCTCCATTAGGGTTTTCCTCGAGGCAGAAAAAGACAGGGTAGTGAGAGACCTAGCAGATGAGACTGAGCTTTGCAATCAGCCTCTGGGTATACAGTTAGCTCAACTGAGGGCCCAGAGAGCGAGGGGCTTAACCACACACTCTCCTCCATTATCAGGTGTGTTTGCATGTGTGTGTGTGTGTGTGTGTGTGTGTGTGTGTGTGTGTGTGTGTGTTGTAAAGAACAAATCCCAGACTTCTCGATTGTCAGGGACACACTGTATTTCCCCTTCCTCTTCCCCGCTGTCCTCCTGGCATTGTTTAAGGCTGCTTTCATTTTCTCAGCACCCATTGTTAGTTTAACCTAACTAAGCTTACTCCAGTGGGTGCATAGTACCTGCCTCGGAGACAGACCAGACCCAGGGTCCTTCAGGTGTCAGTGGAAAGGAGCTTTCACCATGTAGAGGGATGTGCAGGTTACTTGGGAAGCATGTAGGCGTAGCCGACACCTTTGTAGACATTCTATTAGACTTTCTTCCAAACTCTCTTTGAGTCTGTCATTGCTCCCTGTCCGTTGATACAAACTGGCTTTGATCTCCACACAACACATGTCAGGTCAAGAGCTGGAGGAGGGATGGGGGAGAGGCGCCCTCCCCAAACACATTCTGCACATAGCACAGTTTGTTACTGAGGTAGGTTCTCAAGCATACTGGAACTCTGGCTCTCAAAGTCAAGTTCAAGGGCTCACCCCAACCAGGGTGGAGTGGCTCAGGGCTAATCTACCAAACAGGACAAAGTGGTTCATGCCTGTATTTCCAGTGCTTGGGATATGGAAGCAAGATTGCCACAAAATTAAAGGATCTAGAGTGAGACTCTGCCTTAAATATATGTAAGTCCAATTCTGGTTAGAAAGTTGCATCGTGGAAATTGCTTAGAAGTGATCTCCAGCTAAGACATGTTAGGCTTTGCTAATAACACTGGTAACTCAATAGCCAGACAGCCAATGTAACAAAGTAACAAAGTTTGTGTGTGTGTGTGTGTGTGTGTGTGTGTGTGGTGGGGGAGTAGGAGTGGGCAGGTATGCTTCACTTAAAAAAAAAAAAAAAAAAAAAAAAAAACAGCAACAACAGCTACAATCTGCTAGGCCAGGCCTTTAATTCAAGCACGTGGGAGGTGGAAGCAGGCTGGTCTGTGAATTCGAAGGCCAATCTATGTGAGCTTCAGGATAGAGCTATATAGAGAGAGACCCTGTCTCAAAAACTAAAACCTCACAATTTAAAAACCTCTACAGTCTTTCACTGGTGACTAGTGTAGGGAAGAGGATGTAACAAATACCAGGCCCAATACTGATCCCTGGTCCCTGGTCCCCGATTCCTTAGCGCTTGATTCTTCAATATTCTGGGCGGTGGTCCCCTCCAGTCCTGCTGAATTTACAGCACTCACCCTGGATGTCAGGTCTACAACAGCCAGTCAGGAGAGGAGGTTTGAGGAAGCCAGGCTCGGAAGAAGCACATTTAAGTCCTTGTAGTAAGGGTCACTGCAGCAGGGAAGAGCTGAGTCCGGAATCACAGAGATGGAGAGGGGCTGGAATGGACTGGAAATGTAGTAACATCTAAAGTCCCCAGGAGTTGGAATGTTTCTTCCTTGAGGAAGCCCCTTTGTTCCCCTTCCTGGAAGACTTGCTAAAAGTCCTGTGAAGGACTGGATTCAAGAGCACACATTGGTCTTGCAGAGGTTCTGAGTTTGATTTCCGACACCATGTGGTTTGGCTCACCTTGCCTGTAACTTCGGTTCCAGAGGCTTTAACACCCTTTTCTGGCCTCTGTAGGCACTTCACACAGTTGTACCCCACCCCCATATCCACAAATAAATATAAATATATATTTAAAAATAAACTATAAGGAAATATCATCCTGTGAAGAATGAATGTGAAGGGGCATGCCTGTAATTCCAGCACTTGGGAAGTGGAGGCAGAAAGGATTGGGTTATCCTAAGCTACATAGTAAGTGTGTGAGGCCAGCCTGAGCTACATGAGACTTTGTCTTTTTTTTTTTTTAATGTCCCATGAGAAGAATGAAATCATACCATTAGAAGGAAAACAGATAGAACCAGAAGACTCCATGTTAAGTTAAATAGTAAATCAAGTTAAAAGAGAAAAGTATGTCGTAGGAGGTCACCTTTTTCTAAATCCAGAATATAAAAGGAAAAATTATCATGAAAGGGAATATTGGTCAGGAGGAGGAAAAATGGAGAAGGTAACAGGGGAGTATTACCAAATGCATCTTCCCATTATTTTGTATAATTATTATACACCAATTAAAGATGAAAGCCCTATGACTTTTGCTAGCTGGGGGGTGGGTTTGTTTTTTTCTTCAGATCTCCAGGCTGAGGCTCAGGTCTGAGAAAAGTGAGCTTGTGTTGTGGGGTGTGTAAGGTGGAGTGTCTGAGGAAGCTCTGGTCGTTGTGACTCCCCTGAGACAGAATGGAGCTTCATTTGAACAGGGCCCTTGGTGCGGCCCTATGCAGAGTCACATTGGTGGCTGCAGGTGAGGTTGCCCACTGTTTACTAAGCACTTGTTATGTATGGTCTCATGTGATGCCATCTAGTCCTCCCAGAGGCCCTGCAGTCCTAAGGTGCAAGGACCACAGTCAGCCAGCCCCCTCATTTGGGGAGGAGCCAAAGCGCCAAGTTAACGGCACTGTGCTTGGGGAAGCAAGTGAGGCCAGGCAGCAGCCAGGTCTGGGGCTCTTCCCTGGGCAGGAGGCAGAAATTCTGCTGCTCTGTTCTGACTCCAGGCAACTCAAGAGAGTGGCCTCCTCATTTCCTCAACATAGCTGTCTAGACTGGCTCTGTGTCAGGCTTTGAGAATATAGAGGATGATGCTTCACTCTGTTTATTCATGGTTCTTTAGGTAAGCTGTCCCCTCCTAATGTGACACATGATGACAAAGATCATTAAGTTTATCTTCTTCCCCCATAAGGCTGTATACGTGTCCAGCAACCCCAGGGTTGCAGGGTGAATGCTGACAGAGCAGTTTCAGAGTACAGATGGTCAAAACTCATGATGACCTGTGGCTGGCAGCCTCAGGCAAGCCTGGAGCTTCTGTTTCCTCTTTAACATAGTGGAGATGGCATACATTTGCTAATTCACGGGATACTCCAGAGCCAACCCGGGTGCAGGGCTGATATGTGTACATATCTGGTTTATAGTCTGAGCCCTAGGCAAATCCCGTCCTTGGGCCAAAGATAGCATCCTTATTTGATAAAGAACCGTCACAAGGTAGAAGCAGATGCCACATCTAGATGTTCATTTTGATGGTGCATATGTGTAGTCCTAACATCCCAGAAGTTGAGGCAGGAGGACCAGAAATCTAAGGTCATTCTCAGCTTTATAGCAAGTGTGAGGCCAGTCTGAGTTACATGAGGCCCTGTCATGAATAAACAGGTAGAATAATGCTGTGCCGAAATAGTGGCCCAGCAGCCATCAGATCCTCCAGCCATGAAAGAGGATCCAGAGTCCAGGAAGTCAAGGTTTAAGACGTAGAAAGGGCTGTGGATATGGCTCAGCTGATGCTGTGCTCATGGGACATTCGAAAGGCCCAGGGTTCAGTCTCCAGCACTGGATACGCCAGGTGTGGTGACATGCCTGGAATGAGCACTCAGACAATGGAGGCAGGAAGATCAGGAAATCGGGGTCATCACTGGTCACATGGTAACCTGGAAGCCAGCCTGGGTACAGGAGACCCTGATTCCAACCAACAACAACAACAGCAACAAAATAACAACAATAAAAGAAACTCACCAAGAATTATAACAACAGAATACATACATACATTTGAATGCTTCCTAATTCTATAAGCTTTGCAGGGGCTCAGGAAAACATCTGTGCTCCAGATTTGCCCCTGGATGTGTGAACTCCACACAGCCAAGATGCCTGCTGGCTGACCTCCCAGAATCTCTGAGTGGGAAGAAAGCCAGGGAGAGGTTGGACCTCACCTCAGGTTACAAAGGAGGATTAGCATCTTTTCACAGCAGAAAATCCCCAAATGATAGTGGCTACTATTTCTCTTCTCTCATGTATAAAATCCAGAGGCAGGCCATGACACCACATCTCTGTGAAGACAGCTCAGTCTGGTAAAGCCCCCATGCTCTGTGTCCATCGTCGCTGCTGAGGTTGCCTCGGCAGTTCTAAGATCAGAGAAGAAGCCACCAACGCCTTCCTTTTAAAGACTCGGTTCCTGAGTTTCTGTACAGTTTTTATTTATGAAGTCCCATGGCCGTACTTAAATGCAGTGAAGCCCAAGAGGAAGGTCCTGTTACTAACGCAGAGGACATGGGGATCCAGCTCAGTGGTAGACTGCTTCCTTAGCACATAGGCTGTAGGTCCTATGTCCAGCACCCAGAAAACTAAGCAAGAGGATGTTACACCGTGGAAAGCAATGAGCCCTTTCCATCCCATCAAATGGCCTGGTGTACTGAGGGGGGTAGGGATAAGAAGACAGTATGGGAGCAGGAAGCCAGACACTGGTGACTTCTCTGGACATGTCTTTGAGTCTCTTTGTGACTAAGAAGAAAAAATAAGAGAGCAAGCCAAAAGAGGGCACTGGTGTGAACATCATCAAGGCCAGGGGAAGAGGAACACCCCGAGCCCTTTATGAGCATTCAGGGGGGTCACCTGTCATGGTAGGGAGGATCCCATCCTGTCTGTACCCATTATGAAAAGAACTCTGGTTGACCTTGTTCCTCAGAGCACTAGTCGACCAGTCCTTTGACTGGCAGTCTGCTCTTCACCTCTGGGTCAGCAGAGGAGCCTGGTTCCTCCAGCCCCCAAGCCTTTGGGAAACTGAGCAAGGCTGGGTCCCAGTGGCTCCCCTAAAACATCTGTGTCTCAGGCATGTGTGTGTATATATATATGTATGTATGCATGCACACATGCATACGTATATACAGGGATGCTCTCAAGTTCCTTGTCATTCTCTCAGAATCCTAGAGGATAGTGACATTAGATAAGCAATTGCAGCCAGCTACAGCGAGCCGGTAACCTCTGGTTTATGCTCTTGCCCAGGGAAGCCTTGGGGCTCGAGAACTTTATGTGGTGTTCTCAGACTGGCTGCTTCTTCCGCAGTCTGCCCTGGAAGCCCTTAGCATTCTCAGCACACAGGGTTTCTCTCTCTCTCTCTCTCTCTCTCTCTCTCTCTCTCTCTCTCTCTCTCTCTCTCTCTCTCTCTCTCTCTCTCCCCCCAGGTATAGCTTCATTCCAACTCTAGCCTGAATCTGCTAAGGAATAGGACCTGACTATTCTTCCTCGAACCTGGATGAGACTGGGCTAGCCCCATACAGCTGAATAGGATTTCTGGCCTAGCTCCCTTTTTAGATGTCAGTTTGGTCTTTGATGAATTAAAATTCAAAGGTGAAGTTAAGAATGTTATTTTTAAACTGGAATGCTACAGTTAATCTCTTTCCAGAGGTATAGTCTTACACTAGTAAGGATGAAATCCAACGTCCGTGCTCCCAGGGGACACTGTGAGAAGCTCTTGACAACCAGGAGTGATGGTACACATTTGTGATCACACTGCATGGGGAGACTAAGGTGGGGGGGGGCTCGTGAGTTTGAGGGAAACCTGAGATATATAGTGAGAATCTGTCTCAAAAAAAAAAAAAAACAAAAACAAAAAAAACAAAAACAAAAACAAAAAATCCGAAAGCATGTAAACCATGGCATGGCTAACATCTGTCTTCAGACCCTGGGAACCCTCAGCAGCCTTCTGCAGTTATTACAGGGGAGAGGCCAGGAACTAGGTGAATGGTGTTCCCAGACTGCAAAGTTTCCCCAGGGGCAGTTTTCAATGTAAAACCAAAACTGTGGCATGAAGAACCAGAACTGGTCACTTCTCCAGAAGGAAAGCTTCTTAGGTACCATCTTGAGGGTGCCCACCTGACTTAGAAGCTCACTCTGGGAGGCGGGGGTAGGGAGCAGGGAGATGGCTTAGTTGATAAATCATGAAGATCTGAGTTCAGTTCCCAGAATCCACATGAAATTGTGCCTACAATCCCAACCCTGGGGAGGCAGAGACAGGAGGATCCCCGGAACTTGTCTAGCCAAGTTGATAAGCTTCAGGCCCAGTGAAAGACTATCTCAAAAACTAAGGTGGAAAGTGATTGACGAAGATGTCTAATATCCCCCTCTGTCCTCCACATGCACGTGCACGAGTGTGCACACACATACACATAAGCAAGCACACACATACACACTCATACACACATATAGAGACAGAGGCATGCACACATACACACTCATGCTTATACACAAGCACACACACACATGCACTCATACACACATACACACAGGCACATACATACACACACACACACATGCACACAAGTACACACATACATTCTCATACAAGCACATAGATCTACACACAAACATGCACACACCGTGTTTCCTATCTGCCATCACATACCTCTCCCCACCTCACATTGCCAATTATTTTTATGACAAATTCTGGAGAGGTCCACAGTGGACTCTGAAACCAGGGTGCTTGGTTCAGACCTCAGTCCCAACCATTTCCAGCCCAGTCTCTTTGGACATGCTATTTCAATGTACTTTTGCCCTATTTTCCTCATCTACAAAATAACAAGAGAATCTAAATTCCACCTCAGCAGGTGACCGTAAGGACTAAGTGACTCAGTGGATAAAAGGTCGTTGGAATGCCGTCCCCTCTTGTCATCATCCAGAGAGACCACACCCTTTCCTTATGGAGACGGGAGGAAAACTGCCTGCATTTCCTAGCTGGCCTGGAAGATATGAGTCTCGGGATAGTGGGTTACAGCTTTCTGGATTCCAAAGTCTGACTATATAATTAATCTGGACCTTGGGCCATTTCGATCTAGAAGCCTGCAGACACACTAATGCCATTGGAGTGTGAACAATTAGGAGAACGTCTTGTTCTCACTTATCACTCTAAGTGCTTGGAATTTGTAAATGAGCATTGACTGATCTGTTCTTATTGATCCAAGCAATGGATAAACAACTAGGGTTAGCCATCCCTCTTCTCCCCTTTCTTCTGGAAGAACAGATTCCCTGGTGCTGCTCGGTGCCTTTAGTTCGAGAAACAAGAGTGTGTGTTTTTTCTTTTCCTCAGGTGGCCACCCTCATTGTTGGTACAGAGACCTCCCCCAGCCCTTCCTCTCTTCTCTCTGGCAGAAGTTATCTATGAACAGCAGCTTGGCCTGAAACTAAAGCTCCTTCTGCCTCGGTTTTGAAGCACAGGGACTTTAGGAAAGGTAGCTCTGTCTCCTGCAGGATCCTGTTTTAGTCTGTTTTACCACAGAGCGGCTGTAGAAGAAAGCTTCCCCTTGACTTTGGTGGCCCACTCAGAACATGGTAACCGGTACCAGATTTGAACTCTGCCTTTCCCAACTTTAAGGGACACAGCTATCTTTTCCTATCACCATGACAAACACTCAGGCTACAACAGAAGGATTTGGGGATTTTGTTTGTTTGATGATTTTGGTTCAGTTTGGGAGGTGTAGGGTCTGTGGCATACATCATGGTGACCAGAAAGCAAACGAGAGAGAGAGACCAAGAAGAGGAGGAAGCCAGGCTCTGTTATTATATCTTGCAAAGACACAGCTCCATTAACCCACCTGGAATCCTCTCATGAGGTCTAACTCCTAAAGCAGTGGTTCTCAGTCTGTGGGTCACGACCCCTTTAGGGTTGAATATCAGATCTCCTGCATCCTAGATTATAATTCATAACAGTATCAAAATTATAGGTATAAAGTAGTGATGAAAATAATTTTATGGTTGGAGGGAGCATTACCACAGTATGAGGAACTATATTAAAGGGTTGCAGCTTAGGAAGGTTGAGAAACTATTGTGAAGCCTTTGTCCCAATAGTACCATCCTGGGGAGCAAACCTTTGAAATACCAGCATTTGGGAGCTGCAAGACCAAAATAGAGAAGTTACTGAAGCTGAAGTGGGTTTGCTTGAGATGCAAACCTCCCAGACATCTGTGCTGTCGTTGGACTTTCTCTAGAGGAAGCAAGAGGAGCTGGGTTCTGCTCTGTCTCTGGAGGGGGTTGGGCACTTCAGTCTTCCCTACAACTAGAATGAGTTAAAAGTAAGGCCGTCTATAAAGCAAGCATGCAAGCAAGCAAAAGACAAAGCAGTGAGGACCTTTGAGTTTTATTTATTAGTCTGCATGTGTAGGTGTGACTGTGTGTGTATAAGTGGTGTGTGTGTGGTATATGGTGGATTTGTGTGGTATGGAGTATGTATGTATGTATGTAATGGGAATACAAATTAGAACACAACCTTGCGGAGTTGGTTTTCTCCTTTCAAATGGAAGCTCAAGAACAATTTGATTGGAGTCTAAAAGAAAAACACAGTACAGGTTAGGTGAGAGTTCTAGCAGCCGTCAAGGAGATTGAGGGAACTTAGGTCTTTTAAGTTAAGAATGGGATAGAGATAGATAAATTATTTAAGAAGGAAAAGGTAGGTTGGAGGCATGGTTCAGCAGTTAAAAACGCTGATTGCTCTTGCAGAGGACCCAGGTTTGATTCCCAGAACCACATCAAGCAGCTCACAATCACCTGTAACTCAGCTCCAGGAGATCCAACATTCTTTTCTGGTCTCCAAGGACAATCACACACTCACTTGAGTGTGCACACATGCACACATACACACAACACCACCACCAGCACCATCACCACCATCACCACTACCACCACCATCACCACTACCACCACCATAACCACCACTGCCACCAGCGTCAGCAACAACACCACCACCACCAACAACAACACACCATCACTACCACCACCACCAACAACACACCATCACCACCACCAACAACAACAACACACCATCACCACCACCACCACCAACAACACACCATCACCACCACCACCAACAACAACACACCATCACCACCACCACCACCAACACACTATCACCACTACCACCACCAACAACACACCATCACCACCACCACCACCAACAACACACCATCACCACCACCAACAACAACAACACACCATCACCACCACCACCACCAACAACACACCATCACCACCACCACCAACAACAACACACCATCACCACCACCACCACCAACACACTATCACCACTACCACCACCAACAACACACCATCACCACCACCACCACCAACAACACACCATCACCACCACCACCACCAACAACAACAACAACACCAACAACAATAATATAGAGGGCTGGAAAGATGGCTCAGAGGTTAAGAGCGACTGTTCTTCCAGAGGACCTTGGGTTCGATTCCCAGCACTCATATTGATAGCTCAGAACTGTCTGTAACTCCAGGCCTGGAGTATCTGACACCCTCACACAGACATACAGGCAGGCAAAACACCCATGCACATATGCTGAAAGTAAATCATTTTTAAAAACCAATAATATAAATAAACAAATAGAACAGCCTCTCTCAAGAATAGAAGTGGGCTAGTGAGGTGAGGAAAGAAACCACAATAGCATCTGGCTTCACGGTGTATGGTTTTTTTATGGTCTCCACCTCCTGTTTTTGTCTTTGGTTTTGTATTCAGATGGCGGTACACTAAGGAAGGGCTTACAGTGTTCCTTGGACAACTTTTTTTACATGTTAATCTTAATTTTTAAAATGTCTATTTATTTGTTTATTCAGTCATTTATTTGTTGGTTTACTTGAGATTGGGTCTATGTAGCCCTGGCTGGTCTAGAGCTTACTGTGTGGATCATGCTAGCCCTAAATTCATGGAGACCTACCTACTTTTGCTTCCTGGATGCTGGCATTAAAGATGTTTAGCACTGCAGCTGACCATATGTTAATCTTCAGGTAGTTGTTTTAGTTTCTGTTCTCCCACCACACCTAATGGTCACCATGCTCGCACAGAAAAAGTGCCTTTCCTGATGAACCATTTTGTCACCCCCCAGTTGAGGACATGCATACGAACAGTCACTTATTAGATACATCCCCGGTCAGTGACCCACTGTTTTCTTTTGCTAATTGTTTGGTTACTACGGGAGAGTTCAGACTAAGGTGACTGGGTTTCTCAGACACATGGAAGGCCCTCTTGACTTCAAGGTAAAGCTTTGAGAAGCTTTGTCCGTAAACACTCCGCTCTGCACTTTCTGGACCCAATGTCTCTTCAAGTAACCCAAATTAAGGAAGCCAGTTTCCCAAAGCTGAGACTTCCATGGAGAGCCTCCACCCTGGTCCAGCTTGTCCCACATGTGTGTGACACACAGAAAGCTGCTTCTTGCTAGCATCTAGGGTGATTGCAGGGAGCACGGGCCTGGAGGGGTCTAAGAGGCGCCCACCACCATCTTGGGTCCCACTGATTCAAGAGCCCAGCACTTGGGTGACTTATCCCTGAAGCCCACTGTGAAAAGAACAGTGGATCCAGGCAGCACTGGCCCATCCCTGCTGAGTCAGTACCATTGATCAGCTCTTGGGCAGATTCCAGGACACCTTAAGAACGAGGAATGTGCCAGTCCTTCCCAAGCTGTAGCTACGACCCTCCCAAGTGAGGACAGCCTCTGGTCTTAGGTGGGTCTTCAGTCACCCAGAAAGCAGGGAGGAATCATATAAGCTCTGTCTTTTCTCTTGCCTTTGTGTCTCTCTGCCCACGCCCTACCTGTACCTTGCACTTGACCGTGGGATCTGCTCCACCCCCAACTCTTTCCTTCTTCTGGTGACTTCTCAGTCATTTGATTCACGGTTCGGAAAGTCCCTTCTGGGAGTTATGTATTCTGACTGCTATAGATACAATCACAAGTTCTTCAGTCTCTGATGAGGCAACCCTTGGACCCCTTTCCCCACCCAGTCCCCTGAAGAAAGGGCAGTCCCCCTTGTTCACTCAGAGTTCCACTACAAAGCATTTAATAAGCCGATCACCAGATGACCTGCTCAGTTTACTTCTTGTCCATTGCTAGCTCTGGTCTGAAGACCTCACCCAGGCTCAGCATGGTGACCCACACTTGTGTTCTCTGTCTCAGAGGTAGAGGAAGGAGGATTAGAGGTTCAAAATCATTCATTGCTATATAGCAAGTGTGAGGCCATCTTGGACTGTAAGAGATCTTGTCTCAAAAAAAACAAAACAAAACAAAACAAAACAAACAAAAAAAAAACCAAAAACAAACAAAAAAAAAAAAAACAAAAAACCCCCCAAAAAACCAAGCAAGAGGGTACCTTACTGTCTGGGAGCACCACCAGCACCCTGGAGCCCTGGCCAGGCCAGAAGCTCCTTACCACTACAAATCCAAAGCCACTGCCCCTTGACATGTAGGACACTCAGGCTCCAAATGGGATGCAGATGCCAATTTTCAGGGTAAGGTCATATAGTCATAAGATCATATGAGTTCTGTATTTGGGACCAAACTCTGTGCTTTGGTCTCCTTTAGAGTCATGCACACATACACACAAAAACCAGACTCAGCACAATGGGAAGTCCTGCTTCTTACCCACTGACTCCCCCTTGGGCTGTCCAGTCCCACCCTGGAAAGGAAGCATTACTCTATTTTTTCTTAATCTCTTTTGTTCTCAAGTGCTGATGTCTGGCCCGAGCCCCCTCAGGTATGTTAATAATTTTGTTTCTGGACTGGGTTATTCATCTTCCCACGAAGCACAGTTTCAACACATGGCTGAGGTTTGTGTTTACCCATTGTGTGATCATGTATATATATAGGTGTGGGTTCATATGCATTGGTGTACATGTGTGCTGGTGTGGATACACATGTGAGGAGGGCAGAGGACAAGCTCAAGTGTTATTCAGGTGTCATCCACCTCACTTAAAGGCAGAGTCTCACTGGCCTGGAGTTTATGGATTAGGCAGGCAAATGAGGAAGCCCCAGAGAGTCTGTGTCTGCCTCCCCAATGCTGGGAGTGTGAGTGAATACCGCCAGGCCTGGCTTTGCTTTATATGCATTCTGGAGATCAAGTTCAAGCCTCCTTGCTTACAAGGCAAACACATGTGAGCCTTCCGGAGCCCCGGGTTTATGTTTTCCATAACCCCTCTGTGGTTAAAAAGGATGATGTGCTATTGAAAATGTGTTTTCCACAAGTATGTATACTTGTAGATTTAATATGACCATGTTCTGTGTTTTGTTAGTTTTTGAGCTGTGCTCATGATCATGGCTGATGTCACATACCTGTTTACTCTGACATTAGCCTTGGACTATGACTACAGATTTGATGGAGGCTAACAATGCTGAACGGACCAGGCATGGTCCCGTTAGAGACTTGCCTATATGAGCGTCTTCAGACCCCAAAGAAAGGAGGCAGATGCTCGACATGACCAAGGGTGGGTGACTGCGGTGACTAGGGTCTTACTGGAGGCACTGGAGTGTCTGACCACACACCACGCATCCCCCTTTCAGGGCCTCACATATTTTATTCCTCAGTTAGAAGCAATTCAGCAATGCTCTGGGAGGACACAGAGGTGTGGCTGTCCCTACCCTGAAGCCCTGGGTGTCGTGGTTTTCTGAGACATCTGAAGGAGGAGATCTGACCCATTGACCACTTCGGGCAGCAGAGTTTACTGAGCCAAACACTTCCCTAACACAGACTCTTGCTTCAGCCATCAAAACGAGGCTCTATTGATGTGGCTTTAGGCAGTGTTGAGCGACACTAAGCTGCTTCAGTTTTATATTCTAAACTCCTCTTATATATCTAGGTCGACGCTGTTGTGAGTGTGTGTGTGTGTGCATGGTGTGGCTGCACACAAATCTTCAGGGCTCCATTTGAGAGGCTTCCGTTTGATCTTATTCTGTTCTGCGGCTTCTTTTAGGAAACACGGCGTTGACAAGGTTCTAACAAGCCAGGCCTATACAAGACACAGACGTGCGGGGCAAATGCTCAAACTGAGGAAGGGTTCAAAATGGACTGTCTAAACCCCAGGCAGCTGTGAGTCTTGCTTAAGACCGGCCTCCAGCCAGGCATGGAGACACAGATCTGTACCCCATCCCTGGAAAGGGTGAGGAAGGCAGATTATAAATTGGGGAAAACCTCACATAGACCCTTCTTCTCATTTTCAAAAAACAAAAACAAAACCAAAAAGACAAAAGCACTTACACCAACAAAAAAAATCAACATATTTGTGAGCCTATATTACTTTGGGATTTGTTTATTTATTTACTGTTAGTTTTTTTTTTGAGACAGGGTCTCTGCACATATGTCCTGGAACTTGCTAAGAAGACCAGACTGGCCTCGAACTCACAGACACCCACCCTTCTGTAATCCAGATGGACCTAAATTCTCAGCAAGCCCTGTTCCACGCTGGGACTGCAGCACTGCACCACCTACCCATCTCCAGTGCTCCTTTTCATTTTGTTTTATCTGTTTGTTCTGGTTTGTTTTTTGAGACAGTGCTTTTCTGTGTAGCCCTGGCTGTCCTTGGAACTCACTCTCTAGACCAGTCTGGCCTTAAACCCACTTCGATCTGACTGCCTCTGCCTCCCAAGTACTGGGATTAAAGACGGGCACCAACACCACCCAACATCAATACTCAAAAGAGTACATTAGTCTCACCACATTCTTTGTCTTTGGACTCAAGTTTTAGCTTACAGTCTATATAATCTCAGCATATATCTGTGTATATGTGTGTATACATATACATACATACATACATACATAAATACATACTTACATATGCTACCTTTTATAAATGGTATATGATATGTTTGCTAGTATCTAGACAGGAAGCCCTATCTTGAGAAATCAAAAGGAAAAATTAAGGAACAATGTATATGGTATATGATGTGTTTGATAATATCTAAACATGAAAGCCTGTCTTGAAAAAGCAAAAAAAAAAAAAAAAAAAAAAAACAAGGCAGAAAATGTAACAAGCTAGGCTGGTGAGATCACTCAGTAGTAGAGACATTTGAACACAAACCTGACAACCTGAGTTCAATTCCTGGATCTCACTAGGTGGCAGGAGAGAACCAACTCCCTAGAGAGAGAACCATGGCACATACACCCCATACACCCCTGTAAACACACACACACACACACACACACACACACACACACACGGAAGGGGAAGAGAAATTATATTAAAAATTTTAGGTATGAAAATATATTTGAAAAATATAATAGAGAGAAAAGAATACCTTTGGATCAAAAAGTTTTGCTTCCAGATAAAACCAAAACCCATAGGAACAAATCCTTATCTCCTCTTTGTGACATTCACAAAGACAGATTTAAAAACTGTGATGGCTGACCTTGGCTGACTTGACACAACTGGGAGGAGGAATCTCCACTGCAGAACTGCATCCATCAGCTTGGCCTGTGGACATTTTTTTTTTTTTTTTTGATTGATAATTGATTTAAGAGGGCCCAGCCCACTGTGGGCGGTGCCTCCCCTAGGCTGGTGGGTCTGGACTATGTGAGAATGGTCGCTGAAGAAACCAGCAAGCAGTAAGCAGATTTTCTCTCTGATTCCTACCACTGCTCCTGCTCGAATGTTTGCCCTGACTTCCCTCAGTGATGGACTGTGACTGGGATGTGTAAGCCAAATAACCCTATCTTCCCAGATAGTTGGGGTCAATGTTTGATCAAAACAATTAAAAAGCAACTACAAAAAAAAAAAAAAAAAAAAAAAAAAAAAAAAAAAAAAAAAAAAAAAAAACCAATGATTTTTAGTTGGATATAGCGGTGGATGCTTGTAATCCTATCACTATGAAGGGAGAAGCAGGAGGATTATTGTGAGTTTGAGGCTAGCTGGGGCTACATATCTGGCTCAAGGAAAGCCTGTTGATACAGAGAGACACTCTCTGAAACACACACACACACACACACACACACACACTAAAACACACACACTCAAATACATTGATCTAAACAACAATGTTTTTTTTTACAAGATAATTGCTTGTGGTTTTTGCTAATTTTTCAGCTTTTACTACTTAGGAAACTAAATGTTTAAAAAATCATATTTATTTTATTTATGTGTACAATTGTTTTGCCTGCATGTATGTCTGTGCACCACTTGTGTGCCTGGTCCCTCAGACACTCTCAGTAGAGGGCATTGGATCCCTTTGGGACTGGAGTTAAGGATGTTTGTGAGCCACCATGTGGTTGCTGAAAATTGAACCTGGGTCCCCTGGGAGAGCAGCCAGTGCTTTTCACTGATGAGCTCTGTGGCCCCTCAGCTCCCCACTGTTTCTCTCTTTGTCTTTAAGGTCTTTTAACTAATCTATAACTCCAGTTAAGTAAACACTTGTTTACGTTATTAAGGTATATTTGTAAACACATAACTCTAAATAGCATGTAAATGTGTTATTGTCCAAGCTTTATTTACTACTGTTATACCAAAGTTAAAGTTATAAAGATTTGGGCTGGAGAGATGGCTCAGTGTTTAGGAGCACTGACTGCTCTTCCAGAGGTCCTGAGTTCAATTCCCAGCAACCACATGGTGGCTCACAGCCATCTGTAATGGGATCTGATGCCCTCTTCTGGTGTTTCTGAAGAGAGCAATGGTGTATTCACATACATAATATAAATAAATCTTCAAAAAAGTTATAAAGATTTAAACTTTAATATACACACACACACAGACACACACACAGAGAGAGACAGACAGACAGACAGACAGACAGACAGACAGACAGACACACACACACACACACACCACAGAGAGAGAGAAAGAGAGAGAGAGAGAGAGAGAGAGAGAGAGAGAGAGAGAGAGAGAGAGAGAGAGAGAGAGAGAGAGGATAGACAAACCATTCTGTGCATCCAACAGCCATATTTTGGAGGCCAAGACAAGAAATGATCTTTCAAAGTTAAAAAGATGTCAGGTAAGGTAAGACCTTTACCCTCCAAGTCAGCCAAAACTCAGAAAGTGACAGTCCTGGTAAGTCACCCGTCTCTTGACCAGAGGAGTTGTGGAGACCTTAGAAGTTGAATTCTACTCAGGACACATTCTTCAGAGGTTAGCCATTGGGCTGGTGGATCCCAGGGCTAGCTGAGCAGACAGTCTAGCAAAAATAGTAGGCTCCAGGTCACAGGAGAGGGGGCTATCTGGCATGAGTTTTGGGCTTGTGTTAGCAGGCACAGGCAAGTTTAGAACCCCAGCACTCATGTAAACTACAGGGCTTTGCAGTGTGTGCCTGCAACTCCAGATCTAGGAGGCAGACATGAGGATCCTGCGCAGTCAGTTTAACTAATGGATGAACTCCAGGTTCAGATAAAGACTCTTCCTCAAAAAAATAGAAAGCAATTAGGGAAGACATCCAACATTGCTGCTGGCCTCTATACAAGTACATATGTGTGCACATACAAATGACATGTATGTACACATTCACAAACTCCTATGAAGTTAAAAAGATTTAAGCTCTAACACACACAGGGGCAGGAGTAGGGATTGATCAACTGATTGGTTGGTTGGTTGATTTTTGGCCCCTTCCATGGTCTTAAACATACTCAACAAGAGAGTCTAACCAGTGAATGGAGTCATTGGTATGTATCCAAAGCAGAGAACAAGGGGACATGGGCTCTCAGGGCTGTGGCCTATTCAAGAAAAGATTCTAGTGGCTACTCTGTGCAGGGAGAAAAGCCAGAGCATTCCAGCATTCTCCAAACTTGGCTTTAGCATCTTAACCTGTAGCTATGAAATGTCTGGACCTCCAGTGCTGTGAGCTCTTACAGAGAGTTATCCTTCAGCCCTTTCTGGCGCAATACCATGCAAAGATGCTTTATATTCAAATATATTTTCACTTCTATAAACTACCTCAGATTTGGTGTGCCTGGGGGACCTGCAGCTAGTAAGTACAAAGGCCGGGTCATTGTTGACTAGACTACTCCTAACACTCTCAGGGGTTCTGGTAATTGTTAGTCTACTCTTTGTATCTGACCCTACGTTTAAAATATATTTTAATTTATGTGTCTGTGTGTGAGTGTGCACACATATATGTGTGTGACCTCAGAGGTGGTAGGTCCCCTGCAGCTAAGACGACAGACAGCTGTGAGCCACCTGACCTAAGAGCTGGGACACATACTTGGGTCTCTGAAAGAGCAGCCTTCAACACCTGAGTCATTTTTCCCAGCCCCTGATTCTTACATTTTAAACATTCTTGTATTTTTCTTTTTTCTCTCCCCTCCCTCCATCCTTTTGTTTCTTCCTCCCCCTCTACCTTTCTTTCTCAGACAGGATCTGTGTAGTCCCACTTGGCTTTTATGGTCCAGGCTGGCCTTGAACCTGCAATAGTCTTCCTGCCTCTCTCTTCCAAGTACTGACATTACAAACCACATTGCCCAGTACATTCTTACAAATTTTACATCTTCTAGGATTGAGGCCCTACATGTCAACACGAGGGTTCCTTTAAAAAAGCAACAACACAGTATCCCCTTAAAAAAAGCAATCCTGGGTCTCCTACAACAGGCTTCTAGATATTTCCATTTAAGACTCGGCCAGAAGTAGTTACAGAAAATGAACACTTGCCCTCCTGCAGCTTCTTAAAAATTAAGAGGTGGGAGTCTGTGAGGGAGGGAGGAAATAGTGATCCAGCAGGGAGTAGAAAGTGGTCGAAGGGGGAAGAAACAAGATGAACGCCAAAGCAAGAACTCGTAACCAAGCACGTGCTCAGATATGCCCAACCCTTCGGCACTGCAAAACAACCCACAAAGTTCACACTCAAGGTGCAGAAGATGTTGTTACAAAAAAATTGCGGAAAAAAAACAACAACAAAGCAGCTCATAATATTTTAAATATGTTTATGACTTTGAGTTGGGCCACACTCACAGCTTGGTTCTAGCTAGATGTGACCTGCAGGCCACAGGTTGAACATGCTTCATCACATTCAGACAGCTGCAGGCCATGGGTTGGACATGCTTACCGGTATCTATGCATGAAATCAACATCTCCAGACTGGGGAATGAAGATCAACTTAAATGGCAGATACCACATCTAGCCTAACTCTCAACTGGACATAGCAAAGGTATAAAATATTCTTTGTCACGCCACCTAGACAAAAACAACTCAGATAACCTCACACCACATCCCCTAGCTTTAAGAGAAGGCACAGCAAGCTCACTTTACCCTCTGGAATGTAGTCTGACTCTGGAAGTAAAACTTCCTCTCATGGGCTGGCGAGATGGCTTAATGGGTAAAGGGGCTTGCCACAAAGCTGAATGACCTGAGTTTGAACACTCAGACCCAAGTGATAGAAAAAGAGAACCGACATGGAGGTTGTCAGTAGTCTGCGTTACGTCTGTCCTAGCGATCTCCCCGGCCTTCACCACCAGCAGCTCAAACTCCAAAAGACACAAACAAGGCCTCTATCTCCAAATCCGTGCCCTACAAATCTAACATTTCAATGTCTGACATGAGTCCTAATTCCAATGCTGACATGCCAGATGTCATATAAAAACAAATTTGTGTTATGAGGTGTCTCTGGTCCTTTACTCACGGCCACTTAAAACCTTGCCCATAGTCAAATGGCTTTATTCTGATGCCCTTCCGGGTGGAAATAACAGGAATCCTCACATTTCCAAGAGGTGCATGAAAAAGACTGAAGATGTACTGGGTTGAGGATGGTTTCTGATAACGCTGGGACCATACCAGAGGATGGTGATGGTTTCCAGACCTCTAAGGAGGGGATGGACACTGCGCTTGTGAAAGACCAGGGCAGAAACAGGAAATACTGAGGCTAAGACGGGAACAACTTGATTCCAAACAACAGGTTATGGTTTTGGCTTTGACCTTTAGCTTCGACCTTTGGTCAGTCGGTTCTAGTTACCTAAGACCAATCAGACAGGACTTTCAGGTAAGAAGTAAACAAAGAAGCTTCGCTTCACCTGTCCCCTCAGTTTCTTGGGAGGGACATTTATTCACCGTAGACCTGCTGATTTCGGAGTCCTAGGTGAGAGCAATGTTGCTCTCTCCACCTCATGCTTTTACCTGATACCCTCAGATATAAAGACAACCTTGGGACCCCTGCGGGGTGTGTCTTTGTGGGTGGGATGCTCCCCTAGCACATAGGAAGCCCTGGGTTCCATTGGTGGCATATAAACTGCATGTGGTAATGCATGCCTTTAAACCCGGCACTCAGGAGGCAGCGGTTGGAAGTTCAAAGGCATACTTGGCTATATGGTGAATTTGAGACCAGTGCGGGGTGCATAAAACCCAATCTTAAAAGGGGGAGGTGGGAAGAAGAAGTAGTGCTATGAATAAGGAAAAGAGACCAGTAAGTTCCCGGTGAGCCTGCTAGTCTTGAGGGCTCAGGAATCTCATGCTCTAATTGAGCTGGGTCTTCATTTCACCTCGGTTCGTCATGGACATGCTGACGTTATATGAGGCAAAAGCTTCCTTCCCCAGAAATGCTCTTTTCTAGCTTCTCTCTTTATCTTACCTGAGCCTGAGGGACCAAACAACACCCAACATTCTTGTCACCAAGAGCCAACCAGCCGTAACTGCCCATCTTGTTCTTGTTAAATCTGTAACACCAGAGACTTGGCATCTGTTCCAGGGTGCCAATTCTGGGCATTTAGAGTGTGTGCTTTCCCAAGTGAGCCTGGCTCAGACAAATGTCTCTGACATGCCTGTGTGAGAGTCTGTGGTCTAGGTGATAATAAACAGATCTTGTTTAGGTTTGTGACAGCTAGTCTCTCAAGGTACCAGTGTATTTTGGGTTGTGGAGTGTTTTGGTGTTCGTGATATATTTTATTTACCACGCCAGTGAGATCTAGATTAGTGCCCCCATAATAATGCATTGATATTCCTGCAAAGAATAGGTTTTAATGGCTACACATTTTTCCTTCCTTTCTTCCTTCCTTCCTTCCTTCCTGCCTTTCCTTCTTTTCCTTCCTTCCTTTCCTTCTTTTCCTTTCTTCCTTCCTTTCCTTTGTTTTCTTTCTTTCTTTCTTTCTTTCTTTCTTTCTTCCTTCCTTCCTTCCATCCTTCTTTTCCTTCCTTCCTTTCCTTCTTTTCCTTTCTTCCTTCCTTTCCTTCATTTTCTTTCTTTCTTTCTTTCTTTCTTTCTTTCTTTCTTTCTTTCTTTCTTTCTTTCTTTCTTCCATCCTTCCTTCCATCCTTCTTTTCCTTCCTTCCTTTCCTTCTTTTCCTTTCTTCCTTCCTTTCCTTCATTTTCTTTCTTTCTTCCTTCCTTCCTTCCTTCTTTTCTGTCATACATCTTTTCAAGTTAGGATTTCACTTTTGTTTGCTGTTGGTCTTCTGAAGCACCTATACCAGGCTAGCTTTGGATTTGCCCTGTACCCGAGGATAACCTTGAACATCCGATCCTCCTGCCTCTACATCCCAAATGCGGGGATTACAGGTGAGAACCACCGTGCTCTTCTCCTGCAGTGCTGGGAATCAAACCCAGGGCCTGGGGCGAACACCCTACAAATGAGCCACATGAGTCTGATTGGTAACTACCGGTATTTAAAATGTTTGCACCTCGAAGCTGTGTAGTTTGTTGCAGGGCTGTGTGAGCTCTTGTTATTTCCGTGGTTTAATAGACATAGTGTGATTGTCCTGTGCTCACTCAGCCCTCAAGGACAACTCAGAACCTTTGTATACACAATGCCCCTGGGTTCCTGGAATATTCTGGCATGGCCTTTCTAAATTAAGTGTGGGGACCAAGGGCCTCTGTCTTCTGTCTCTACCTAGGCCCTACATGTACCAATGTCTTCCTGGTCCTTTGAGTGTGGTGGTTGTATCTGGTAGGAACTGTAGGGAGCAAGTTGAAATCCATGAGACTCTTTTTCAGTAGAGGTAGGAGAGCCAGCAGACCCTCAGGGAGGTGGAGGGAGAGGAGGAAGCGGGAGTCGGGGAGGAGCAACAATTCTGCCATGTTCCTGGCAAAGTTGATGTTACCCTTGAGCAGTCATATCTGTCTGAGGGAAATGTCAGAGTCTAGGAGGCTCCCAGCACCTGCTGGCTGCCCATAGTCTCCTTGGTGAATGCTGCCCAGAAAATGTCTCTGAGAAACCACTAGTGTTTTCTTTGAGCCCCCCAGGAAATTCTTGTTTCAACAGACATGAGGGGATCACTATGGCTACAAAGTGGGCTGGACCTCCCCACTCAGCATAGCCATTGTGAGGGTCCCACAGAGAACACATTCATTTAACTTCTCCAGCTCTGCCCAAAGCAGAAATGGCTTCTTTACCTCCGCCTGGGATTCTTTTACCACTGTATTGATTTTGAGGTCTTGTTATCTGCCAGGGGATCGACTTCTGCAGCGAAGGCCACGAGCCTTGTTTAACAGTGAGGAAACAAAATAGACTAGAGTCTGGTTTTCCCAGGGTTTGCTTCCTGTTCCCCTACAGCCAACATGGGTTATCTGGAGCTCCTGAGACTCTCATTTTGTGATTCTGCCATCTCCGGAGGCCTTCTCTGTCTGGCCAGCAGCAGGGGAGGATTATGGGGAGGGAGGTAGGCAGCATCATATTTCTGTCCACATTCCCTTTGGCTGGAACATAGTCCCATGGGCCTAACTGCTAAAGGGAGCCTGGGAAATACCATCTAACTCTGCCAGGAGGAAATGGACACAGGTGCCAATGTCCACCACAAACCAAAGGTTTCTGCACAATCTTCTGATTTTTTTCCAGTATTCACAAGACATCCACTTTTTTTTTTTCATTACTTTTTGAGACATGGCCTCATGTAGTCCAGGCTGGCCTTGAACTCATTAAGTAGCCAAGGATGACCCGACGACCTTAAACTTCTCCAGTGCTGAGATTGAAAGCATTTTCCTTCATAACTGGTTTTATTTAGTGTTGGGGATTGAACCCAGGGCTTACATTCTGGGTAAATAGTAGCCGAGTGAGCTATGTCCCCAGCCCCTAGAAATTCAACTTCTAAAACTATAACACACAGATTAAACAACAACAACTGTTCAGGATCCATCCGATTCACAGACTCCCTGTTTTTACCCCTTGGGCTGGTGGGTTACATCTTCTGAGCTACGATTCTACATGGCAGCCAAGTGACAGGTGAAGTGATCACGAGTTATTTAACAAACATGCCATCTTCTGCTCCATACTGACTGACAGGAGAAAACACTTGGGATAAGTTCTTGTTTCTTCACTACAGAACACATGGCTGTTTTTGTTTCTGGATAGAAAATAATGTTACATTTAAAAAAAAAACTAAATTGTAAAGTCTGGGACTACAACTCAGGAGTAAAAATGTTTGCCTAGCAAGGTGTTTGGTTCCCAGAACTACAAAGAAAGAGGAAGGAAGGAAAGAAGGGAGGGAGGAATTAAGAAAAGAAGGAAGAGAGGGAGGAAGGAACTCAGAAAGAAAGGAAGAGAGGGAAGGAGGGAAGAAGAGTCCTTTTTTTTTTTTTTTTTTTTTTTTTGCTAGAGTTATTTGTCAAGGTGTTACATTTTAAAAAGGAATTGCTTAGCTAAGAAGAGATGCCCTGGATGGGAGCTATGCCAGGCTGAGCCTTGATTTTTTTCCTCTGGGGGTTAGAGACAATGCCAGCTACCTTATAGAGAGACATAGACGTGTGACACATAGGAAGTACGCAGCCCAGCTCCTGGCTCCTTAGCTGCCACTGTAGCAAGGCAGTGGTGATGATGTGGGGACAGGAGGCACTGTGACTCCTTCCTGACCCCACTCCCACATTACTTAGCATTAGCTGCAGGACACAGGCTGAGGACATGAGATGGCACTGACTTAGTTCCTTACAAAAACCCAAGTGCAGGGACCTTCTGAGCTCACCTCAGGAGGGAGGAAAGAGGCCATTCTAGTGTTGCTTTACAACGACAGGCATCCATCTTCTTCACTGACCTCCGCCGAGAAGCATCAGCAGAAATGGTGTGAAGGTGTAGGCTTGGGACAGCCAGGCCTGCACAGGAGGGCAGGTCCTGCTGGGGATCCTGTTTCTAAAGATGAAACTCCACCATGCTTCTGTCTCCAGGGCCTGGGCACTTCCTCTGATCCCACACATCCTGTGCACTGTCACTAATCCCATTCCATGGGTGAGAACATCAGATTTCATTCCCCCAGTGTATAAACAAATGCACTTTATTTTCCTTACCCACTTGTCTGTCGAGAGGCCTCTAGCTTGTTTCCAGTTTCTGGCTGTTAGGAATAGAGCAGCAGTGGACAGGGTTGAGCAAGGTCTCTGTGGTAGGATGAAGCATCCTTTGGATATACACCCAAGAGTGGTCCAGCTGGATCTTGAGGTAGATCAATTGCCATCTTCCTGAGGAACTGCCAGCTGATTTCCACAGAGGCTGTAAAAGTCTGCATTCCCACCAGCCTTACCAGCTTATGTTATCTTTTGTTTACTGGTCTTCAACATTCTGTGAGGTATATGAAATCTCAACTAGTTTTGGTTTCATTTCCCTGATGGCTAAGGGTGTCGAACATTTCTTTTAAGAGCTTCTCAGCAATTTGAGATTCCTCTATTGAGAATTCTCTGTGTGGAACTTTATCCCATGTTTGAATGGGATTATTTGTTCTCTTGATATGTAGGGGTGGGTTTTTTGGAGTTATTTATGCATTTTGGATATCAGCACCCTTTTGTATGTCTTTTCCCATTCCATAGGCTGCCACTTTGTTCAAATGTATTCCTGTTGAGCTGGACCTGGTAAGTTTTAGCTATATCTGAGTCCTAAAGTATCTACCTATGGACTTAGGCTAAAATCTTTACCACTTCTATATTAATTTTCATTCCATTTTATTTCCCATTTTAAGTCCGATCACAGATTCTATCTGTTTCTCTGTCATTATGTCTGTTTCTCTAACTTGGAAATAACTTAAAAGAAAGGCCAGCTTTAGAGAGCATTGGTAATATGCAAACACAATGTTCCTAATCAAAATGCTTTCATCTGTTTCATATTTCCAATCCCTAGCACGTACTCTACATTTAATCATAAAACGAAAAAGGGTTCAATATATTTTAAATGTTTACTATCCTTACTACACACAGTTTATTCTAAGGTCCTTGTCGGCACTTTCAATGAAAACAGTTGATCAATCACCTAAAAGGCTTAACCAACAATAATCAATGTGTTATGGTTTTGTCTAGTGAGGCCAGCTTGCCCAGAGAAATTCCAACCCATCTTTATATGAAAAGGGTCATAGTGAAACCCCTTACTTTGTATGCTAACCAAAAAGATTTTTTAAAAACAGACTGACAGCCACAGGGTGTTTCAGTGGTTGAGTCCTGGCCTAATATGCCTGAAGTCTTAGAAATGACCTCCATGACTTCCAATGCTGTGAAGAGGAAGGTAAGATTCTCACACTGGTTCCCACACTCTTCCATGCCTCTTGATAGGTGGGGGGTGGTGGGGACAGGGAGGACATCTGTGCTGTACCCAGAAGACCTTCTCCTGGGGTCCCTGACCCAGAGGAGTCACAGTGGGACACAGTGAGGCAGAGATCAAGGGTTCTGCTAAGAAATTACATTTCCCTGCGCAAGTCTGATAAACTGGAGGTCATCCGAAGGCTCATTCACTCATTCATTCATTCATTCATTCACTTATTCATTCATTCATTCATTCACTTATTCATTCATTCATCCATTCACTCATTCATTCATTCATCCATTCATGGCCAGTTCCTAGCTCTGACAGTATTATCTGGGAAACGTGGGCAGGCTTGAGACAGGGTCTCTCACTGGCCTGGAACTCACCAATTGGGCCAGTCTTCCAAGCTCTTAGATCGCAGAAGCTCATTACACACCTGTCATTATCCCATGGGGTCTGGGGACCCAGGTCCTCATGCTTGTGGGCTGGAACAGCTGAGTCATCTCAGCAGCCGTTGTCTTATGGGGGCAGAACAACTAGGCACAGGGACCGTCAGGGCTGTAGGGCAGGGTGTGGGCTGCTGACCTACTCCGGGGGCCCCTGGAAGAAGAAACACATGAAGAGGCTCAAGAGGCGGTTTCTGGTGTTCAAGCGTGGGAGAGCAGGGCTTTTGTTCTGAGGAGAGGCAGAGGTGGATTTACTGTGAAGTCAGAGGCTTAAGTCTCAGAGTCTCCCGACAACCTGAGGGACCAGGTCCAACTCACGTATAATCACACGCTTTTGTAGAATTGCCCAAGTCAGGTACTGTAACTGTAATTGATTGAGAACTCCGCCTCTGTCTGCTCCGACTTCTCTCTGCCCTTTCCTTTCTCCTTGGGTATCACGATGGATCTGTGACATTTTTAGAGATGTGGATGAGGGGAAGTCGTGGAGTAGTGCTGACTATGACGATAACCATGTTATCCCAAAGAGAATGCTATCCAAACACGGAGCTAGTTAATAGGTGGTGTCAGTTCAAAAAATCCTCAAGATTAAAGATCAAGGAAACATAGCTGGAGAGTGCTTAGCCTTTGCTTTTTGTTTTTGCAGCACTGTGAAATCTAAGCTGACAACCATTCTCTCTGGGTTGTTTTCATTTTGAAATAGACCTGTCGTGTTGACAAGGCTGACCTTGATCCTCAGGGCTCAAAGGATGATCCTCCTGCTTCAGCTCCTGGGATTAATAGGTTCACAGCTATGCCTGGCTGGTCTAAAAGCTTCACCAAGAAAGAACTGTAGTATTCCAATAATAAGTGGAGATATTGAAACTTCCCCAAGTGCCAACAATTTTTTTAAAAAGTGTTGGCCAACTGCTAGAGAAAAGATGAAATGACCTCACTCTTCAGTAGAAAACTGGCATCAAAAAATTCACATACCACAGGAGCTTATTCTAAAGGTTCACAAAGACAAGTGCAACAATAAAATTATTATAGAGATGTGTTACACTAATGCAAACCTTGGCGCTCATTTAATTTACATGATTGCCTACATAAATGCAAAGCCAGTCTCATATAAACTTAATGTTTATTGTTATTATCAACTTCAGCTTACTGTGTTTTATTATTAGAATGGTGTAAACTCGCTGGCTGTGTTACCAAACATGGAAGGGATTTAGGGAGCTATCTAGTGAGCCCAACGCCAACAAAGGAGGTGAATGTTATTTCCTTCAATCTCCCAGCAGAGCAGGAATCCTCTCCCATGAGCCTCAGCATCACAGACTCGGGCTCTGCTCCAGTCCTGTCCTGTCTGTCATGGGTGAAGGCCCTGGTTATGGGAAGATTTTCTGTCAGGCCGATTGCTGTCTCCAGTTCCCCTTTGGCCCTGAGCAGCCATAGGACTGCAGACACAGCTACCTCTCCTTCCCATCTCACAAGAGCTCTGCAGACACCTGAGGTACAGGGCTCAGGTACCTTGTTCTCACCAGCGTAACCTGGCATCCTTCAAAGACTTCGCTGCTGTCTTGGCTTCCGAAGTCTAGAATATTCCTCAGCTCTGTTTCAGGGATATTATCTACCATTCAGGGAGGAGTTAGTGACAATGTGGAGGCTAATGCCAGCTCACATGCCAGATGCTGTGTGGCCTTCAGCTTTATGGCAATTCTAGAAGTGGGCAAAGTCACGGGGTATAGCTTATAGATGAGAAGTTTAAGCAACCTGCCTAGTTTACAGAGTACATGGTGTGTGGGGGAGTGTCACTGGACTTTTTTTTTTTTTTTTTTTTTTTTTTTGCCCAAGAGGACCAAGAAGGTGACTGGGAATGTGGGGTACCTAGTCTCCTCAGTATAGTCTCATTTGGGTAAAGGACCAAGACTCTGTGGACTGCTCTGAGTCACCACCCAGGAGAGACTTGGCAGGAGGGTTGGGGTTCGGGTTCCAGTCCAAGGCACATGTTCTGGGTAACAAGGGTGATGGTGGCTGAGGTCTGGGATGAGGTGGGCAGACATCCCAGAGCTGGGGAGAGAGTGGTGTGGCCCCTCCCTTGGAGCATGCTCAGGAACGTTGATACAAGATGGTGCCATCCTCTGTCTCTCAGGGTCCCTCGGCTAGGCCTCAGGCAAGGGTAACTCGCAACCTCGGAGCACACAGCAATGGTAGCCCTGTAAGGTTCTTAGGACAGTGTCTCTGGCTTCCTGCACCAGGTTCCTCCTGGGAAAGGCTTGTGGCACAATTAGCTGGCATGGCAGCTTCTCCAGGAGTTGCCCCAACACAGGAAGATCTGGAGAATTTTGTGGTCCTGGGCCTGAGCCCCCTGGTACCCTGTTCTCCTTGCCTTTTGACTGAAGGTCTGGTTCTTGGACTCTGACTGGGCTGCAGGAGGACTTGGTTGATAGCAGAGAGGTTCATGATTCCTAGGAGCCTCTGTTAAGCAGCCGAACCCCATGGTTGAAGAGACCCCGGTGCTCCCGGTTCAGCCTGCCTAGAGTTATCACCACAGTCTTGGAGGCTGTGGAGGCCAGATCCTGGAGGATCACACACGGACTGAATATGGGAGGATCCTGATGGGCCAGTGGCCTGTGGCTGCTCACCAGGGCCTTATTTCATTCCCTCCTGGTCTTGCAACAATGGAGAATTTGGTGAGGTTTCTCAAGCTCCTGGAAAGGCTGAGGGACTGGTCCCCGAGGGTCCATGGTCCCTCTTCTCTCCTAAAGGACCCCGCCCTGTGCAGACCCAAGCCTCGAAGCTGTTTGAACGCTTCTGGGCCGTGAGTCGTCATTGAGGTTTCTGATTTCAGAGTCTCTGTCCTTAGTCACCATACCTCCTGGCTGGAATTAGGGAGCTGCAGGCAGTGGGGGGGGGGTGAGGGTGGGGAAATTAAGGCCACTAACCTACTGTGAGTAGAGGTCCACTCATCGAATGTCTCAGCAGTTACGGTTACACACGTGTCTAACAAGGGAACTTTAGAACACACCAAGCATTGTATTGGTGGTATTAGAGAAGCAGAATTCACGGTGATAGGTTTAGAACCGCACACATTTAACAATGTGTTGTCGTAGAACCCATCTCTGGAAGCTTTATCTAGAGCCACTGAGTAGCAGCTTTCATTTCCTTTCCCCGAGCCCCTGGCAACCAGCATCCAACCATCTGTATCAGAGAGGGGAGCAAGTCAAATCTTTGGCCACTTGTAAAGTCAAAGGGCATCTGACAGCCCCCTGTGACCTTGGCTTGGCCTGGGAGAGCAAGATAAGCAACGGTCAGGCACTGGCCTCACAGAGCACCCCCCCTCTTTCCAGCCTCATCAGGTCCCTGGGAAAGGCTCAGGTCTTCCCTGCTGACAGGAATCTCAGAGCAGGATCTGCCAGATCTAGCCGGGCCCAGCCAGGGGCCAAGGGGGGGTAATAATTATCTTTTGTCCTTGCTCCCACCCAGTTCCTACCTTCCCAGCCCACCAGGAAGCCGGGTCCCCCACTTTCAATGCCTTTATAACAACAGCCATTCATAGCTACTGTACCCTGCACGGTTCACCAGGCAGGCTCCGCCCAGCCTTTACAGAACCCTCACAATGGGAGAGAGGGGAAGAGGAAAGGTGGAGTGGGTCATGGGGACTGGGTAGATGGCCATTTTGAGGGGAGGATCAGGTCAGTGCATCTGCTTGCTTTTTTTCCATGTTGGAGAACCATTTAAAAAGAGCCATGCAATTGGAACAGAGCCGTGAGAATAAATGAGGTAGAGCAAAATCATACGAGGCCTTGTAGGTTGTAAACAAGTGTAGGGCTTTTAAGCTGGGCATGGTGTTACAGGACTGCAGTCTCAGCACTTGGGAGGTAGGAGCAGGAGTTCAAGGCCATCCTCCATCCACAGTGAGCTCAAGGCCAATCTGAGGTACATGACACCGTGGAAAGGAAACAAGCAAGCAAAAAAAAAAAAAGTGCTTATTTTTCTAGGCACATTAAATAGAAATCTCACTGACCCACAGTATGTGAAGTAACCTCTGTCAGCTGCCGCCTGCCCGCCCCACTCCCAGGCCAAGCCCTGTGTGCCCCCATCCTCTTGCAACTCTGCAGCACCCTCCCCCTCGTTTGGTTACCCAGAAGTCTCTGGGAGGTGACCAGGCACAAGCAGAGAGGACAACAGCTATCAGGACAGTGGGTGCTCATCTGCGGTTCCCAGGTTGACAGTGCAGCTCGGAGTGTGACAGAGAACAGAGGAGGGTGGCTCTATGGGGCTGGAGAAGTCCCCAGGGAGGGGACCTGGGCATGAAGCAGGGTTAGCTAGGTTGGAGGGAGGATCTAGAACAGGCAGGAATACCCAGACTCCCAGACAGGAAACAGCAGGCATAGCAGTGAGAACAGACAAAGCCAAGACTTGGTGATTAGAGGAGTTGTCATCTGGCTGGATTGTTATCTGGGATCTGGGCAGCAGTGCTGGGGGGAGGGTCTGTTCTGACCTCTTCCTTCATGTGTTGTAAATACTTCCTGTTGGCAATAAGTCTTTTTATACAGCCGTTTCCTCTTTTCTCTGTCTCTCTCTGTCACTTTCTCTCTTCTCTTTCCTTCTCTCCCTCCCTCCCTCCTCTCCATCCTTGTGTGTGTGTGTGTGTGTGTGTGTGTATGGTGGGCAGATGACAATTTTAAGGAGTCGGTTACTGCTTTCCACTGTGGGCTCCTGAGACTTGTGTGGTGAGCAGTTTTACCTGCTAAGCTGTCTGTTTAGGCCCAGATTTCTTTTTTGTTTGTTGCTTTTATATTTGGAGCAGAGTCTTGCTCTGTAATCCAGCCTGACCTTGAACCTACAACCACCCCTTTGTCCTAGTGGCCCAAGTTCTGGCCTTGTGGGATCCAGTCACCGGACCTGGCTTTCTTGCAGGCTTCTTCAGAGCTCTTTCTTCCGTGACTTATAACCAACCTCCTAGTGTTGGATACTGAGACTCTTTCTAGTTTTTCTCTATTATAAGTGAGGGATGAACATCTTTGCCCACATGACTCTGTGCTAGTGTTTTATCTTTGTAATGGTGGGAAAGCCTGAAGGCTACGTGGTAGACACAGTTGAACATGCCTTGGAAGGACTGAGTTGGCTCTGTTTGAAACCAGCCTGGGGAGGGGGGTCACAAGGGCAGTTGTTGGCTGGGTTTCTCTTCCAGAGGCCCCCAAGCAGAGACGTTCTGAGAGAAGGCAGAGAAAGAGCCTTGACTGTGGTCTCTGGCTTCCTGGGCCAGATAATGAACTGGGAGAATTCATGCTCCCTTTCTTGCTGTGCCCCGGTCTGGCAGCTGACTTGGTAACCAGTTGCCTGTGCCCTTCCCAGGAGATGATAACAGCTCCACCACTGAAGAGATCTCGGGCCAGTTTCTCAGTGGCTCTTGGACTTTTGTGTGTTCACTTGCACAGTGAGGGGAGATAACCTAATAGAAATATGGAAGGTAAATAAGGACGAGCGAGTTCCTGACGGACTAATAGTCCATGCTCCCAGAAGTCATGGCCTGTATTTTTATTGTCATTGTAGGATGTTCGTTCTCCTTTTAGAAGAATGTCATTGGGAGTGGGGGGTGGGGTGGGGTTGCTCAGTGGATAAAATTTTTTCTGTGTAAGTCTGAGGATGGGAGTTGAGATCTCCAGCATCCATATAAAACAATCAAGTGGATGTGGTGGCCCGGCTGGACTCCTAGCACTTGGAGATGGGGATTCCCCAGAGCTAGCTGGGAAGCTACACTAGCCGGTATCAGTGAGCTCCACAATCAGCCGGAAACCCTGGCTCAGTCAGTAAACAGAGCAGAGAGCCACATGCCTACGCACAAATGTTCGAACTTGTATATGGCATGTGCACAGATATGCGTGCACACGATGCAAATATATGTAATTGTAACGCACCGTATGATCCCCACATTTGAAGTGTTTAGTTTAGTATACATCAAATTTTTCCATCTCCTAAAGAAACCTTGTACCCATCAGTAGGCATCCCTAGCCCCTCGAAGAGCCCCTCCAACCCCCTGTGTACCTGCTAACTTATTTTCTATGTCTATGGACTTGCCTTTGCCAGACATTTCATATCAGCACACGCAAGCAACACATGGCCTTTTGTGACAGCTTCTTTCACTTAGCATGCTTTTTATCAGGGTTCATCTACACTGTAGTATGAATTGGTTTGACTAGGTATGGCTTGGCCCATAGGGAGTGGCACTGTTAGGAGGTGTGGCCTTGTTGGAGTGGGTGTGGTCTTATTAGAGGAAGGGCTTTGAGGTCTCCTATGCTCAAGCTATGCCCAAGGTGGTACACAGTCTCCTTCTACTGCCTGCAGATGAAGATGTAGAACTCTCAGCTCCTTCTCCAGCACCATGTCTGTCTGCATGCTGCCATGTTTCCCTCAGAGATGATAATGAATTAAACCCCTGAAACTGTAAGTGTAGAGAGCCATTTGGGGCCGCTTGCTAATAAACCCGCTTTAGCCTCAGCCTCAGAACTGGCTGGGGTCATGCCACAATGTTGTCTAATTGTCTTTTTTCTTTTTAATCTTCACTTCTGCGCTGGAGAAGCTGTTGACTGACTGAGCTGGCTTGGCCATATAAGCTAGCTCTAAATGAAGTTTATAAGAGTTGCCATGGTCATGGTGTCTCTTTACAGCAATAAAACCCTAACTGAGATAAGCCCTTTTATTGATGAATAATATTTCATTGTGTGGACTAACTTCATTTAAGATTTCTTTTTCTCAGTTAACCAGACTTTTGGGTCTTGTCCATCTGTTGGCTCTTACAAATGACGTTATGAAAAACATTTGCATGCAGACATGGTTCTAGACCATGGGATCTGATGGCACAGGGACAGTAGCAATGAGACCAAGCCACCTACAATGAAGAAGAAAGGCACAGCTCCTTTCCTGAGCCTTCATCCCCAGCCATGGCAGCACTGACTCTAAGTGAGCAGGCTACTTGCTTCACGGAGGCAGCCATTCTAATAGTCATGGGCACTGTTGTGTGTTTGTATTCATGTGTGTACTCAGGAGTGTGTGTGTGTGTACATGTGTGTATAAGGGTTATCAGATATTTTTCTCAGTTTCCATCCACTGAACCGGAAGCTTGTGGATTGAACCATGAACCCTCCTATCTCTGCCTCCCCAACACTGGGGTAACAGGTACATACCAGCACACCCGGCTTTTTAAATTTGGGTTCTAGGGATCAAACTCAGGTCCTCATGCTTATATAGCAGGCCTTTTGCCAACTGAATCATCTCCGCATGGACATGGTTTTAAAAGAAACTCTGTTTTGTAGGTAAACACTTGGGTCTTGTACTTGGTAATAGCCAAATCAGCTCAGGAACTCCTGCTTCTAGCATCTCCCTCTTACACGAATGCCCTCCATTTATGATAAGGCTGAAGGACTCCCATGTCTGAGCTGCCCAAAAAGTACAAAGGCATGGTAAAAGACACGTGTCTTTTATGCTAAGTCTTTTGTCCCGTGCTGGTCACCCTTTAGTGCCCATAAGTACAGGCAGAGAGTCAGTGTTTTTAGCAAAAGTGGCTTTCTCCAAAATAATCTAGGTAACTCTTATCGTGCCCACACTCAGGTGTGTAATCTACAAAGTACCTGGGGGTTTTCATAGCCAGTTTCTCAGAAGCGTTATCTGCAGTGAGAGCTGAATACTGGGTTGCTCATGGTGTGATCTCCAAAATCAGAGGTTTTAAAACCTACCAAGAGTCCATGAGGATAGAGGGCTTATCTAGTTTTTGTTCAGTGACAATGGTCCTTTATTTTTGTTTATTGTGTGTGTGTGTGTGTGTGTCTGTCTGTCTGTTTGGGTTTATGCCTCTGTCTCTCTCTCTGTCTCTGTGTTTGTGTGTATGCCTATTTGTGTGTGTGTCTGTGTGCCTCTCTGGGTCTGCCTCTGTCTGTCTGTCTGTCTGTCTGTCTGTCTCTCTCTCTCTCTCCGAGGTCTGTGTGTCTCTGTCTATGGACATCTTGAACCCTACTACTTTTATCTCAGCCCTGTCATGGTGGCCTCCTAGCCTGCAGACATTCTGACCTTGTGGCCTAATCAGCTGTTCTGTGACAAAGCTGAGAGTACAGGACGGAGCCTGGAGCAAACATACGCTGTGTTTTAAGTGGTAATAAAGTTTATTTGCCTTTTGTCCCCTGTGGCAGGCCTGAGTTGCTTCAGACATCTGCTTTAAGTGGAAACTCTGGGTCTGAGCAGAGCTCTATTCTGGGGCTGTGGGAGGGGCTGCCGGCCAGCCAGTTCCCAGAGGAGCTGCCCCTTTCTGCCTCCCAAATATAGTGCAGGAGAACTCAGCTTTCCCCACACCCTCTGAAATTCTTGTTCCATCTGTCTTGGCTGTGGCCATCTCTATAATAGGTAGCTTGTTGTGGTTTTGATTGACATTTCCTTGATGGTCTACTTCTGGCTTCTTCATGTCCAGGTCATAAATCTCAGGATATCCTTTCCTTATTTGGAACTGATAACCTCCCTGTTTCCCACCCTCCCTCCCTCTCTCTTTCCCTTTCTTTCTTTTTTCCCCAAGATTTATCTGTTCATGAATTTTATGTATGTAAGTACTCTGTCTTCAGACACACCAGAAGAGGGCATCAAATCCCATTACAGATGGTCGTGAGCCACCATGTGGTTACTGGGAATTGAACTCAGAACCTCTGGAAGAACAGTCAGTACTCTTAACCGTTGAGCCATCTCCCCAGGCCCTCTAACTTAAGTTTCAATGGGAAAAGATGACTGAGGCTTCTACAGAGCATGCCTGGAAGTGGCCTTTCCATGGAGACAATTCTTTACCTGCTTTCAAGCACCGCAGAACCCCAGTGACCTCTAATTGTCACAGATACGGGCACTGGGGTGAAGATATATTTATTCAATATATACTTAGTCATGGTTAAAGAACCCTCTTAAGAGAGGCTGAGGAGACCGTGCTGGCATAAGGATCTGAGTTCAATTCCTAGTACCCACCTCGAGAGTCCCAGATGGTATGCAGTTGTAATCCCAGCTCTTGGGAAGCAGAGACTGGCTGATCCCTGGGGATCGCTGGCCAGCCAGTTTAGCCAAACTGGCAAGCCTCTGGTCCCAAGGAGGAAATGTGTCTCAGAAAGAAAGGCAGGTTGGCTCCTAAGGAAGGACATCATGCTTTTTCTAAGCACATGGCCCCAAGCAGTCATGGGTGGTGGTAACCTTTGATCCCATTTGTGAAACAAATAATTGGATATTGTAGCAGTGACAAAACACCGGGCAGAAACAACTTAGAGGAAAGACTTTAGGTCAAGTTAGCTGTGGTAGGGAAGAGCTGTTGGGCAGAACGGCAACTCCTGGAGCAGAGAAAGGAGAAATGCTCTGCTTCACTCCCACTCCCACTGAATCATCCTCTCTGGAAAGGCCCCCAGCTGTGAGTCTGTCATCTTTAGGGGCAGCAGGAACTGTGGCGGTTGCCATTGCAGTGGCAAAGGGTGACCTGGTAGAGAGAGTAAATATGACATTCCTCTACCCTCTGTGGAGAGAAGCTTTTCTTTCCCTTCAGAACGATGTTTATATATATATTTTTTCAGTTTCGATAAATAATTGTCATTACCAATCAGCCATTGTTAGGAATGAAAACCGGACAGGCTTCTAACAAGCAAGTTGGAAAAGCATTAAACAACAACAGCAGCAGCAACAAAGTAACTCTAAGGCAAGGTTGTGTGGACAAAGACATACTTAAGATGCAAGACAAAATAAATGCTAAATGAAAAACCGTCTCACAAGGGTTGGATCCAGTATATGGGAGGAAGAGGCTCCAAATCCTGGGCCAGAAACAAAAAAATTCCAAGTGGGTGTGATGAAGGCAGAGGAAGAGCTGGAGGTCATCCTCAGCTAAGTGCAGGGCTAGCCTAGGGTACGTGAACCCTCTCAGAAAATAAAAGAAAAAAGAGGAAGAAAAAGCTGTATCCAAACATCTGGAGATTGAGGAGTCAGATGTGGCCCTGCAGGGTCTGAAAATGGCCCTCTGTATAGATTCAGGAACTTGTGGTGACATGCCACCTGCACCTTGGTACCCAGGTTTCCAGGTAGAAACTGAGAGCTTCCTCCAGGCTTCCAGTGCTGCCAGCATCCTCGGGAAGTCCGTGTCTGGGGAGGATTCCCTCTGGGCTCTGTGCCTGTAGCACCAGTAAAAGCAGCTGTGCTCCCTGACCAGAGAGAAGGTCTCCTCTGGACATTGTGGAGATGCCGGGCAGTGATGAAATACCTTGTAATGGTGGAATGGGAAGCTGGGCTGGGTTTCTGCTTGTGCCTGCATCAAAGGGGCCAAGTCTCAACTTGCTCTTTCAGGTTAAGCCTGGTGCTTCCCCACCAGAGTAGGGATGGGAAAACGCTTTGAAGTGTTTTCTTCAGCGCTAATGGCTGCTCCCAGCTGTAGCTTGGTGTTGATGACCTTGGACATGGTAAGGTGGGTTTTTCCATTTTGACTATATCCCTGTGGGCAGGTGTTGATACTTACATTGCATAGTGAAGGAAGCACAGGCTCAGAGAGGTCTAGGCACCCGCACAGGCAAATGTGAAGGGCTAGCTTCTTTGCCCGCCCACACTGCCCCAGGTCGTGGGATGCATCTGGGAAAGGACTTCTGCACTTTGGACTTGATGAGCCCACAGCTTTCTGAGCTCTGGAGTTCAGAGAACTTTTATGAACCAGTGCAACCAACACCCATCACTTGTGGCTGGCTCAAGAGACATAGGACAGTTACTGACTGTATCCTTGGCTGGCCTGGAACCACTTCTAAGCCAGGAGGGAAGCTATGCTGAGTCGGCCCATGAGGACATTCTAGCCAGAGCAGGGCAGGTTAGGGATGTCTAGGGCCCTCTAGTGGTCAAGAGAGCAAAGCTCTCCATACTTCCAAGCTGGGAGTTCAGATTCTCAAAATGATCATAATAATGGCCCCATTCAATAAGTATTTTCACAGGTAGGCATATTACAAGGATATAATATCTGCACAATTCCCAGTGCACTATCTCCACATTACAGAAATAATCTAGGATTGAGAACTAGCTATCTAGGATAGATGACACCAACTAAACCCCTGCCCCCACCCCGACTCCCATCCCCAAAGAAGCTTCTAAGGCATTTTAGCCCTTCACATTGAAGAGAAGACCACCGTTAAGGGATGCTCCTGGGCCAGGAGAGGTGCCGGGGGCTGGACTTGGAGGTGACTAACCAGGATTCTCAATCTTTTAAGCTCTCCACCCCTTTACACATCTCCTCCTCTGGGGGCACCTCATCGGTGCATCCACATGGTCACACGGCTTATAACACCTGCAAAAGGAAGACATTTGTTTGCAGTTGTCTGTTATTAGAATGTAACTGTCACAGAGGCAAGAGCTAAGTGTCAAAGAGAACCCAACAGTAGGGGCTAGACTGTCAGATACAACTCCTCTCACCCAGCGCCTCCAAAGTCCACTGCAGTGGCCTTCACTGGGTACCCTTGGGAAACAAGTGTTTTGCAGACGGCACTACCAAGTGGCCACTGCTCCTGGAGAGGGGGAGACTGGTGCCTCAGATGCCACTGAATGGATGTGGTGTGCCTAGCCTGATGTGAGGGGAAAGGCTAAGCCCCTGCTGGCTCGGGCACGGGGAAGGGTTACCCAGGTGTGAAGGTTTCTGCATCCCTCTTGTCTACACTCCTTGATGGACAGTGAAGAGGCCTTTCCACAGAAGAGGAAACTGGAGTCTAAACACTTGCTGGACAGATGTTGGGTCATGGAAGTTCAGCCATCCAGCTGCCTCCTCTCCCATCTCTAGACTCCCCACTTCAGAACGTCATCAACCCCAGGCATCCTGTGGCTAACCCTGGCTATCTATCACATCCTCTAAGTGTGCTCAGTTCCCACCGCCTAAACACTCACCCCACAGCCCTGTGAGGGGAAGAACATTCGTTCCCATTTGGCAGACGAGGAGGTGGTGAGCCCAGACAGTCAATGCAGCTGGGATCCTAGCTGCACCAGGTCAGTGATGTGAGACTCATTTTGACCAGCAGGGGGTGGTATGTACTCAGAGATAACATCCAGCATCCAGCATTGTGGCCAGCAGAATTCATTGGTTGATGAAGTATCAAGCCTTTACCCATCCCAGGCTCCAAGAGGGCCTGGGGAGAAAGGAGAGAGGTGGACATATGTGAAAAACATCCACCTCCCTGCAAGCCAGATGATGGTCCACAGCCAAATGATGCCGTGCCTTCTAACAAAAAAAAAGACTATGCTATACTGCCCAGCAGTGGACAGAGCCTACCTAGGATGGGATGGACCAGGGGCGATAAGCTTGGGTAGTGTCTGTGGGTTTGTGACCTGCTTTACTGCCTATAAAAGACAACCTGACAATATCTACCAGAACCAGGGATGTTCATATAGGAACAGATACAGAAAATCCTCCCCAGATGTTGTATACCAGCCACTGGCATTGTGTGGTCATCAAGTGCTGGAATGTGGCTGTCCCTGATTTAGAGATGCTGTTACTGTATAATATCTGTAATAATACCGTGTACATATCATTATAAAACCCAAGGTGTGTATCCCCCCGTCTCACACACATACCTCACATAATGGCGAGGTTGCTTGTTTTTGCAGTACTGGGAATTGAACACCTCACCTTGTACCAGGCAAATAGTCTGTGAGGGGAGGCACTGAGACTAAGGTCTAGTTCCCTAATTGGTTCTTGATTTGACGATAAAGAAGGCTGGGAGACAACTGCCAGGTAGAAGGTACAGGTGGGACTTCTGGGTCCCAAGAGGAAAAGAAGATGTAGGGAAAGAGAGAGGGAGGGGGCTTTCCTGTGATGCTTTGGAGGAAAGAGGATGCTGCAGTCATGTAAGGTCTCGGGGCAGTTAGGGCCTGCGGCCTCTGCTATAGGCTATGGCCGAGGATGTTGGCAGGGGCTAGCTGATACAAACCACTAAGTTTAGGACAGTGAGAGACACAGATAATAAATTCATAAGGGCACGAGTTTCCAGGCAGGAGATGTTTGCGCCCAGGAACTGTGCCTAGCAGGCAAGTTAAGGTAACAAGGCTGAGAGTGTATCTTTTATCTGGATTCAAGGGTCACGAGAGTGGGCTGGGGGAGTAGTTGACTCCCGGAGCATAAGGCAGGTACAGAAGGGATCCAGGAGGGGCCAGAGCTCTGGCTGTGGTCCTGGGCAAAAGGCAGTAGCGATGTTAACACTGCAACACTACTCTATCACAGAACTACACTCCGAGCCTGTTACACGCTTCTCATATGAACGAGTTCTGTGGGTGAGCGGCGGTAATGGTACCTAAGGCTACACTCGGCATGCACTTACAAGCCATGAAGAAAGTGTCTTAATGCTGGGGTCTTAGCACATAAAAACCAAGCAAGGGGAAGGGTCTGTAAAGTGAGGGAGTTTCCAATAAATGATGGGTAATAAAAACCAAGGAGAGGGCGGGACATGGTGGGGCATGCCTTTAATTCTAGTACTTGGGAGGCAGAAGCAGGCGGGTCTCTGAGTTTGAGACCAACTATGTTCTACAGAGGGCGTTCTAGGACAATGACAGCCAGGGCTATACAGAGAAACCCTGTCTCATAAAAACAAAACAAAAAAGCCAACCAACCTAAACAACCCAAACCAACCAACTAAATAACAACATAAAACAAAAGACATCCCATCACACGCGCGCACGCACACAGACACACATCCAAGGAGAGACTGGGCTGGTGTATAAGGGTGCACTTGGCACTGGGCTAGCCTTGCAACACTCTGGGATTGAGCCACAGCATCTTGGAAATTAGTAAGAGACAACAACCAAAGGGGGAAGGGAAGTGCTGAGGAGGGGAGGGGCTCCGTGGGTTAAATATATCAGTGTGGAAGCAGAGATAGGAGCCTGCCCAGATCACAAGCACAGGAGGTAAGAGGAGGGTCAGGAGTCTGCCTTCAATTTCTCCTCCACGCCAATGACCATGAAATATTGGGGAAAAGTCGGGAGCTGTGGGGAAGAGCCAGACAAACCTTCAGCTGAGCACACTGTGACCACAACTCTAGGTGTCAGGCAGGGGACCTGGGGGTGGGGTGGTTGGATGCAGTGCTTTTCAAGATCAAATACAGGTTGTGTGGGTTGTGTGTGGATATGTGGGAAGGAGGGCTGTCCCATCCACCAGGACCCACTAGAGGGATGAAGAGATACAACAGCTAACATGGGGTGTAGACTCCCAAGGGCCAAGAAAGAGGTTTGCAGGGTTCCCCCAGAAACAGAGCCGTACCTCTCCAAAGGTCAAGATTGAGAGGGGCCTGTAAGTGTGGAGAGAGCCACTCTAATGGGTGATGGGGTCCAGAGAACTGGGAAGCAGCCAGTCTAAAGGCACCTGGAGTGACCCCTCTTCTTCTTCATCACCTCTACCATGACCTCTAGGACCTCAAGCCCCATTTGGGGCTTGACAGGAGAGCTAGAGAAGAAGAGGTTATAAATCCAAATGGGGAATTTCAGTCATAGTTCCCTCCTCTCCCCTCCCCTCTCTTCCCCTCTCCTCCTTTCCCCTTCTCTCCTCCTCTCCCCTTTCCTGTTCTCTCATCCCCTTTCCTCCCCTCTGTTCCCCTCCCCTCCCCTCTTCTCCCCTCCCCTCTGCTCCCCTCCCCTCCCCTCTGTTCCCCTCCCCTCCCCTCCCCTCTGTTCCCCTCCCCTCCCCTCTGCTCCCCTCCTCTCCCCTCTGCTCCCCTCCTCTCCCCTCCCCTCTCCTCTTCTCCCCTCCCCTCTGCTCCCCTCCCCTCCCCTCTGCTCCACTCCCCTCCCCTCTGCTCCACTCCCCTCCCCTCTGCTCCCCTCCCCTCCCCTCTGCTCCCCTCCTCTCCCTTACCTCCTCACATGGGGCATCTTATGCAGCCAGGATAAGCCTTGAATTTCTGATCCTCTTGCTGCCACCTCCCCGAATGCTGGGATGGCACATGTGGGTCATCATGCCCCCATTCAGGCAGTGCTGGGGATTGAACCCATGGCTTCACACATTCTGGACAAGCACCACCAACTGAGCCACATCCCTAGCCATAGACATTCTTGTTTCTAGATTGAGATTGTATTTGCAAATTAAGTTGCCCTTACCTAGATCCTGTGTTCCCATGGGTGCATAGTCCCCATGGGGAGGAGAAGTGACAGTGGGACTAGGGGAGGGGAGACAGAGAGACTGGAAGGAGAACCCAAAGGGTTGAGGCCTGGGCTCATTCAGATGTAGTGCAAGGTCTTACTTAGAGCACCATATTGACGTAGGCGATCCCTAGATAAGGTCAATACAGGCTCTAGGGACCAAAGTGACATTGCTCTAGCAACAGGGAGATTGGACTCACTTTGATGTGTCTGCCACAAAGGCTTGGCTTTCTCAGCACAGGGTGGGGGCTGAGGTGCAGACCTGCTGCACATCTAGAAGAGAAGTGCAGAGACAGTGGTCCATCTCCACCCCTCTCCTGAAAGAACAGCCCCTGTGCTCTACTCGGCAGGGTGACCAGAGGGGATGGGGGCCCTGGAGACAGACAGGTTGTGTCTCACCCACCCCACCCCCACCCTTGCCACTCATTGCTTCTGGTTCTTCATTTGCCAAATGGGGGATAATCTACTGACTAACCGTGGCCATGGAAGTGCTCTATCCATTGTGATCATCTGAAGTCTTGCAAAGAGGCAGGTGGCACTGCCCCTGTCCTCAAAGGACAACCAGAGGAGGGAAGCATGAAGATCTGCCCCTTCTGATGCAACTGAGGTCCTGTGTTAGCAGAGGGGAGGTGGGAGAGACTGCAGCAGGAGAGCTTCCAAGGCCTGATCCTGGGCATGGGTTCAATGGGCCTGGGCGAAGGGGACAGAGGCCAGCACTGTGGGGGACAGGCACACAGATGCACAGATGTGAAGACTAAGAGCATCGCAGTGGTAGTCGGGTCCTGCATCCCATGATAAAAAGCAGAAATTCCGAGAGATTTGTGTTAGCTCGGCCGGAGCTGACACAGGTTTGCATGGCTGTTCCTTGGCAAGGTCGGATCGAAAGGGGAAAAAAGACCAAATGATTGGAAACAGATTCCTGGGAAGGAAATATTCCAGGCTGGCGTGAGACAAGGGCCTGCAGCCGCTGGCCCCAGGCCCCCATTCCCCAGCCCTGACGCAAGGCTGGCTGGAGCAAGGCATTTCTTCCTGGCTTCGTTACAAGACCCTGCTGGTTCTGCCACTTCTGCTTGCGTGCAGGAGTAAACACTGAACCTCAAACATGGATGTCAGACTGCAGGCCAATGGCCACGCTAATGGATCCCACCGACCCTGTATTCAAGGCTCAGAGAGCTTGTCTCTGCTTCCCAGGTGAGCCACTGTATTGAGAAAAGTTGGGGCTTTGCCTGCCATCCAGTCTAGCTGAATGGATGAGCTTCCGGGTCAGTGGTTTTATTCTGGGCTTCCGGTGCAGACAGGGAAGCTTAAGGCAGAAAGGAAGATGTCATGGGTCCATAGGATATGAGGGTAGTATGGTGCAGGGACACATGTCTGACGCTAAGCAGATTTAGGAGCTGTTTGTTACAGCACCATGACCTAACATATCCTGACAGATACAAATCATGACAAACTAAGGGATTCTCTCTCTCTCTCTCTCTCTCTCTCTCTCTCTCTCTCTCTGTGTGTGTGTGTGTGTGTGTGTGTGTGTGAGATACTGTGTAGTGTATGGGTACACATGCCCAAGTATAGGTCAGAGGTCAGCATCAGGTATCTTCCTTGGTTACACTCCATCTTCATTTGTGACACAGGGTCTCTCATAGAACCTGGCCATTTTGGCTAGGCTAGCTAGCCCTTGACAGCAAGCCCTTGGGATCTGCCTGTCCCTGGTTTCTAATGCTGGGGTTGCAGGTGTGTGTCATCATATTCAGGTTGTTTTACATGGACTCTGAAGATGGGACACAGATCTTCTTGCTTGTCTGGCAAGGGCCCTTATCCAATGAGCCGTCTCCCAGCACAATGCTGCATGTTCTTCAGAATGTTAAGACTTAGCACCACCTTCCTCTTAAGAACACCATTTTCAATGTTTTAATCTTTAGGCTGGGGAGATGGCTCAGTGGGTACAGTGACTGCTGCACAAGCATGAAGACTTGAGTTCAGATCCCCAGGACCCCTGACAAAAGCCAGGCACAGTGGTACCTCTCTGAAACAGTAGCTTCAGGGGATCAGAGACAGAGAGGTGCCGGGGGCTTGCTGGCCAGCCGGTCTCACTCAGACAGTAAGTGCCAGATCCAGTGAGAAACGTGTGTCAAAAATATGACATGGAGAGCAATAAAGGAAGGCACTGATGTCAACCTCTGCCTTCCACACATGTGGATGTGTATATTCCACATGCACGTGTGTGCGTGCATGCATGTGTGTGGTACCGTACACATAGCATAACATCTACTGTCTTAACTTTCTGAGTTTTCAGGAGTTGATCTCAGGGCCTCACCCACAGGAAGATTGGGCTGTGCCCTGAACTATACCCAGCACATCTTAACATTTTCAAAAGTACAGTTCAGGGGCATTGAGTACCTTGTGTGCAGCCCCACCATTATCCATCACAGGACTCTTCCTCCTTCAAAACTGAAACTTTGTATCCATCACATAACAACTACCCCTCTGTCCTCACCCAGGGCCTGGCACTTTTGATCTTTGTGAACTGGGCTACTTTAAATATTTTATTTAACTGAAATCATCCAGTGTTTAGGTTTTTTTTTTGTGACTAATTTATTTCACTTAGCAGAATGTTGTAGCCTGAATCAGAATTTCCCTACTTTTCAAGACAGAGTAATATTCCATTGTATGGACATACCACATCTTGATTATCCATTCATTGGCCACTGGGCATTTGGGTAGTTTCCATGGTTTAGCTGTTGTATACAGTTAAAAAAAAAACAAAAACAAAGGCATTTGAAAGCTGGGGGGGGGTGGGGGTGCACTGCCCAAGAAGCAAGTTGAGTCACTAGGTTTGGTCTCTAGCTTGCCATGTACCATTGAGTAGGTAGATTCCTGACCTGATGCTAGCTGCCTTCACCTTCCTGCCAGTTCTCTCTTAGCAATGTGCCAAGGGCCAGTTGAGACTGCAGTGTGAAAGTTCTCAGCAAAGCCACCACCACTGTGGGAGACTGTTACTGTTATTGCTCAGTGGGTGAGAGGCTTGTGGCTTCCCAGAGGTGTGAGTCATTCCTGGTGTGATTCCAGGCACCAGGAGAGGCTGTTCTGGGCAACAAAATCCAAATTCCACCCGGAGCAGGGGCCCTGACCCTGAGCCCTTGGGTGAGCCACACCCTCTCTCCCAGGCCACTGCTGCGATGAAGGTCTGTGGATGTTAGAAGCATCCAAGTTCTTGGGAATAGAGCCTTCAGCTCCGCTGCCACACAGAGCTGTTAAGGAGGTTCAGAGAGGGTGATATGTCTGCCCAGAGTTGCAAAGCCAGAGGAAATGAGCTGGATAAGGAAACTTCACACACACCCGTGTCTCACTGGCTCCAACTTGGTATCAGTATTAGGAAGAAGGCTTCAGAGGTGAAGTCCGGAAAGGCACCATTAAACAAGAAGCAGGTTGGGCATTTCTTTGTGTTTCAGGGACATAGGTCTGAGGACCGGCTGACTCACAGCCGTGTGTTAACTTTCCCACGTCTTAGTTAATGTGGAGACTGCTCAAAACCACAGTAAACTGATTGAGCCCTTCCCACATCCATGGCACAGAGCTGAGCTGTCACACAGAGGCTCACACGCCAGCTCTTCTGTGAGCCTGGAACCAGCACCCCGCCGTTCAAAAGCTCTGGATCCTCAGTTCAAAGACATTTCAAAAGTCATAAAATGTTTACATGCAAGAGCTTTGATCAGACCCCAGACAGGGGCCTGTGAAATGTGTTCCCAGAACACATGCCCTGCGTCTCCCGAGAGCTGTGGTATCTCTACTCTCTGTGCTCATCATCCAGGCAGGACAACCAAGGCTTAGAATAGCTTTGTGACATGTCGGCCAGAGTAGGCAGTTGGGATGAGGACCCACCACGACAGGATTGGCTTTGACCTGGTGCACAGGATTCCAGAAAGAGCTCTGTGCCTAGTAATGTGCAAAGCCAGGCCAGACCAGATCTTAGAGGTGCAGGCCAGGAGGGCAGGGTGACAGGATCTGACATGCCACCCACTGCTTGTTGACATCCAAACATCAATGCTTGGGCCACACTGAGACTTACAATAAAGACAAAAGGCTGAAAGTACACTCAGAGCTCTATGCTTAATAATAAGGCCGCAGACGTTTGGAGCCTGACCGGGGAGAACTTACCAAAGACCTGCTGAGTTCTTTTTAATTGTTAAAGCACATTTAAATTAATTAATTTATTTTGTGTGCTGATGGTGGCTCACGCCATGGCATATATGTGGAGGTTAGACGTTTAGTTCTCTTGTAAGGATCTGGTCTCAGGAACTGAAGACAGTTAAGCTTGGTAGCGGGCACCTTCACTTGCTTTGAAAGCAAATTAATTTGGACTGGAGAGATGGCTCAGCGGGTAGGAGCACTTGCTGTTCTTGCAGAAGACTCAAGTTTGGGTCTCAGGACCCGTGTCAGATGGCTTACAACTACCTGTCACTCATGTCCTCCTCTGGCCTTTGTGGGTGCCTACTGATGTGTGTGTATATGCTCACACAGTCACATACAGATAAATAAAAACAAATCTTAAAACCTTTTATTTGTAGCACGTGTGCATGCATGTATGTGTTCTTGTGTGAGCAGATACACACATGTACAGTGTGTGTATGTATGTGTGTGTGTGTGTGTGTGTGTGTGAGAGAGAGAGAGAGAGAGAGAGAGAGAGGGAGGGAGGGAGAGAGATCCCAAGTGTCAAACCTTGGGAGCTTTCCACCTTGGTTTCTGAGACAAGTCTCACTGAGCCCTGGGGCTTGCAGACTTGGTTAAAGGCCCGCTGAGACAAGTCTCACTGAGCCCTGGGGTTTGCAGATTTGGTTAAAGGCCCGCTGGCTAGTACTTTCCAGGGATCATCTGGTCTCCTCCCCGAGTCCCGAGATTGTAGGCTGTACCACCTTTTTAAAACTCAGATACAGAGGTAAGATAAGATCCTCAAGGGCAGGCAGTGAGCACCTTACTGACTGAGCAAGTACTTGATTGACTCCCCAGTGCCTGGACTTGATTTCTAATGACCCACAGCTCCTCAGTCAAATGGCAGGTCTCAAGAAAGCAACCTCCATTGTAAAATTTACTATTCAACAAGGGAGTGAGACGCTCACCTGGGCCCTCGGGTATGGGCTTCTCACGGTGAGAACAGTAACTTGTCCCTCCAGGGCCAGCATCTCCACAGTGTGATGCTCTCACTGGGACCTTGCCTACCCTCTCTTGCAGTGCCCTTCAGTAAAGTTCTCACTCTGTCTCATGTCCTGGTTAATTTTTTTAGCTTCTACACCACTAACCTTCCCCGTGCCATTTTTCACAGTGTGTTGGTGGCCTGTAGTGTCAGAAATGTCTCGCTCTGCCTTTCTTGGCCACTACTCATTCTGGTGACAGGCTGGGTAGTTCAGTGAGCACCGAGGAACTGGGGCTAGGTTAGTACCCTCCTATAGCTTTAAAGCTGCTGCCTTTTGTCAGGGATCAGCCTATGGGGGCAAGGACTACCTTCCTTCCTTCTGAAGACCGCGGCAGCTGCTGTACGAGGGAGGGCCCATGTACCCTTGTGATGGATTTTCCCTCCTCTTCTCCTCACTCCTCACATGCTGCCAATGCTCCCAGGGCAGACGGGGGACAGTGTCTACGTGGTCACTTCACAGGTGAGCAGCCTTGCCCTTCTCCAGGGTGCTAAGTCTTCTTAACTCTCATGACTGACCCACAGCTGGTTTCTGTTTGCGAGTCTCCTTTTAATGTTGGTCCAGTCTGACCAACTGGACATTCTGACCCCAGTATTACAGGAAGCTCCACAGTTAATCTGAATTTTGCTTTCCTAAGCTGTAGACTCTCCATTCTTAGTGAGATGCTCTCGCTTAGAGTGGTCCTTAAGTCCTGTGTGGGTTCCACACCTACAGTTCCCGCTGACTCTCCCCAAGGACGTCCCTTCTAACTGCTCTCTGTGCTGTGGGACACCTCGTCTTCTGCTGTGGACACACCTCTCTTTACCTCCCTTTCCCTGATGCCACCTATAACAGTGTCTGCTGACAGAATATACAGTGTCATACTTGACTTTGTTCATTCTGTGGCCTCTTTTTGCATCTCTGGGGACAGCACTGGGACCTCATTGAAGACTGTTCACTTCTTTGTATGCAGCTTCCTGATTTGACAAACTAAATTCTACAGAGTCTGACCAAAGGGGCCCTTTCTTGAAAAAGCACACAAGATGTCACTCTCTCACACTTCCTCTTATAAGGATGGCTGACAGTGACCCCTCACAACTTCAACAACAACTTTCTTCTCCTCCTCTTTCTCTTTCTCCTTCTCCTCCTCCTTCTCTTCTTCTTCTTCTTCTACTTCTAGGTTAGAAAGCATGACCACTCTAAAGAAAATTGAGACCACTAAAAGAAAGACAAACAACAGAACAATTGGCCTGGGATTCTTTCCCAGAACTTTACAAAAAGGTCCTGAGGCTGTGGATGCCAAGAGCAAAGAAACAATCTGGAGGTGATCACCCTATCTAGCTCTGGGGTGGGGGACATAAATACTGTAAAAAGAAAATAAAAGAAAAAAGAATATATATACTTAAAGATTGTTTTGTTTTAAAACAAAACTGAAAAGAATTTTGAGGGGAAAGTATGGAATGGAGTAGGAAATCTGAGGCCCAGACCAGAAAGGTTAAGGGAAGAGGCCTATCAGAGAAGGCCTGGTGGAGGCACAGAGGACTGCAAAAGCTGGGACTTGAAGGCGGTGTGCCCACGATGAGGAAAGCTTATTAAAACCGCCGAGGTCGTGCACTGATGTGAATCTGAAGTGTACCTTCTGTTCTCTTAAGATCTGCTGTGGATAGCACTGACCATAACTGAATTCAGGGAAAAAAAATTGTGCTTTATCAAGATAATTACTTAATCTTTTTTTTTTCTAAGTCCTCCCAACTTAGAAGCTGAAGTCTTAACAAAACCAGTCACTTAGAAACATGCTTTTCTCTACCCTTTGTCTAAATGTTACACAAAAACCAAAACTAAAATCTGTTATTTTATTTTCAAGAAGAGTAAAAACTGTGCTGAGTATTCAGCCTCTTAGTCTTGAAGACCCAAACAAAGGAGGACAAAAGATACTACCAATATTTGATTCCTTGTCTTGTGAGGTCAGGCAGGACGCAGGGGACCATGAAGGCTCCCTTCTCAAAGGGCCCCACAACTCTGAAAAAACTTGGTTTCATCTCCTCAAATCTGTTGGTTTGACCAGAAACACCATGGAGACCCCAGAGGTGAAACTCTAATGGGGGCACATCCTGCAAAGTGGAAAATCAGTCATTAGAGATATAAATGTAGCCCCAATTACATGGTCATCAAGGCCCTGATTCATCACAGCAGGTGACGCAAATGATAGGGGAAAATTTAAGTCCTTTAGGAGTGACCTGTGAAGAACCTTTTACTAATCCTAACAGTCTGACAGAGAATGGTTAACTCTTGACCACCCATACGGCCTGAGACACTGAACAGGAAAACAATTCCAAACATACTTAGCATTAGAAAACCTTTCCCAGCTCCTGACCTGATTAAGCATGGGGACTTGGTGGTTCTTTAGATCTACAAAGACTGTCACTTAGGTGACCAAATTCAGCCCGTTTGAGGGGGACCCAAGGACTGACCAGATAAGTGACCCTGTGGACACACTAGGCATGGCTTCTGATTTGGAATTATCCTTACTCCATGTAGGCTCACCCTCACCTGTGTCCCAACAGATCTTTCCTCAACTACCATAAAATTTTTTCAAGATGTTCGGTTCTGTCGAAACTAATTTGTCTGGCTCTGCCTCAAGAGAAACCAAACCATGTGCTTCTTATCCCCCCTGTTATCCCTGGAGAAAAATCCCCATCACAGCAGGATTCAAGGATTCACCACATCTGTCCTCACACGGCCTGTATTCAAGTTACCTCAGTCCCCCAAACACACCCCTTAACTCAAGAGTCTCAGACTCCAGAGGAGCGCCAGGGTGTCCCTATGTACATATTAACTGGTCATATCTAAGCCTGTCTCCTAGACTGATTCTCTCCTGCTTTATGGGGGGGGGCTTCCAGGAAAAATAAAGCAACCCCCACTGTGGTGCCATGGCTGGTGTCTTTCTTCTCCCTTTTCTGATAGGTGGAGTTTCCCAGTCAAGCCTGGTTTACCTCTCTGTTCTTCCTTTTACAGCTTGTATGTCTTTTTATTTTGGAAAACATCTGGCACCGCCATCCTTGGCCTCCATTGTGTCTCTAGTAAGACTTCTTATTCGGCCTTGTTTATTTTTAGTCCCTGTCTTACTCCTGGCTAGTTACACTGTTTCTCCCAGAATTTCTGGTGGAGACAATTCCCGGGCAACTTCTCCAGATGGACTCCAGGCTCCTCTCACAGTCATTTCCTCCTGCTTTGTCTTTTCAGCCTGCTTGCTTAACCTTCTGCTATCCTGCTGTCTTAGTTGGGTTTCTATTGCTGTGATAAAAACATCACGACCAAAAGCAACTTGGGGACGAAAGGGTTCATTTCATCTTACAGCATATACATCCATCACCAAGAGAAGCCAGGACAGGAATTCAAAGTGGGAACCTGGAGGCAGGAACTGAAACAGAGGTCGCGGAAGGGTCTTGGCTTGCTCAGCCTACTTTCTCATACCAGAGACCAGCAGCCTATCAGCAGTCCCCTCCCAATGGGCTGGGCCCCTCCCATGTCCTCAGTCAAAAAATGCCCTACAGACTTTCCCAGAGGCCAGTCCTAACTGGGGCATTTTCTTGATTAGATTTCTTTTGGCTGAAGAGATGGCTCAGCAGTTAAGATCACTGGCTGCTCTTCCAGAGGTCCTGAGTTCAATTCCCAGCAACCACACGGTAGCTCACAGCAGTCTCTAACTCTAGTTCTTCCAGATCTGACCCCCTCACACTGATAAGCAGGCAAAAAAGAAAGACAAAAAAAAAAAAAAAAAAAAAAAAAAAAAAAACCCAGAAAACGAACAACAACAACAAAAAAAAAAAGAACAGCACACAGAGATAAAGAAATCTCACAAAAAAGGAAAACAATTTCTTCTTCCCAGATGACCCCAGTGTGTGTCAAGTTGACGTGGAATCTAGACGGCACAATTATCTTTCAGACTACGTGGATTGAAGGCCTAGATCATACTGTCTCTGGCCGTCACCATCTTTAGAGATATCAACCATTACCATCTGTCACGGCTATTCTTGGTTGTCAGCTTCACCACCGTCTGGGATTCACTGACACCAAAGTGGCTGGGTACGCCTTCGAGGGATTCTTTTTGTCTTAATTAGATCATTTGAAGTGGGAAGATCCACCCTAAAGCCCGATCTTTTGAGGTGGGAAGTTCCATCTTAAACCTGGGCCACAGCTTCTGCTCTTGCTTCACCGGTTTTAAAGCCTACTTCTTCAGCGTTCCAACACATCTAAGGACTAACAGCCTCATGGACTGAACCACTGGGCTCTTGGACTTTCTGTTAGGAGACGGCCATTGTTGGATGAGCTGGGGCAGAACCTGTAAACTGCTCGAATAACCCTTTCTGTACAGATAAATACATACTGTCACGTTCCTCTAGAGCAGCAGTTCTCAACCCTCCTAATGCTGCGACCCTTCAATATAGTTATTTGTGGTGACACTCCCCAACCATAAAATTATTTCATTGCTACCTCTGATGTCAAAACTTCCTATAGTCTTTCAAAGTTCCAACTTTGTCCAAAAGTGTAAGCTCAAAGTCGTTTCTGAGACAGGCAATCTCTTTACTTTTAAAGGATTAAAAAAAAAAAAAAGCATGTACTTCCAACATAAAATGGCACAGGGTCATGCTTTGTCATTCCAAAGGGAAGGACATGACAGAGCAAGGAAAGACTGGCCCAGAGCTGACATCCAGCAGGGAGAACGCCAACCCCTGCAACGCCAACGGTAAACACCTGGTGCCTGTGATGAAGTAATCCCGGACACTTGTCAAGGATTTGACTTTGCCGATCTGTCAAGGGAAAAATATTAAGGCAGAGGGTCAAAAATAAAATAAAATTCCTCATACTTCAAAATTCAGGCTGCAAGCGTTTGGAGTTGGGTCTTACAGAGCTAGAACCTATCCCAGTGAGCCACAGTGGTCCCCCAATGGTCCAACTCAAGAGAACAGCCCTTAACACTTACTACCTAACCAGTTAGCATCCACCACCACCTCCTTCGCTCCAACATCAATTTACCCAGGAGTCTTCCAATGATAAAGCTGAGCTATTTCCCTCTTAGCTTAAAAAGGACATCTCAGCCTTGCTGTGATGTGATGTCTCTTTGAGAACACACCTGTTGTTCTCTGGCAGTGATTCTCAAGATGACCCTTTCTGTTTCGTGCAACCTGTAAATGCTTTCACCACCCCATACCTGGCCTTCCCTGCATTTGGCCTGGAACACCACATCCTACTGCCACATTTCATTTCCTCTTCACCCTGTCTCTTCATTATAAGCACAGGGAGAGAATAAACTTTCTATCTGCTGGTGTCTTTTGAGGTAAAGAATTTATCACCACATTGTCAGTCAACCCAACTCCCCTTAGCCTCACCTCAGTGGAGGGCGGTCTGATGTTCAAGGACAGATGGCCCAAGACATTTGAAATAGAAGAGGCAGAGCCAAGGTTTGGATCCAGTTCTAGATGAGCCCTACTATGTGCCTAACATCAATCATGTCAGGTACTTAGGTATGAGTATCCTTTTGTGGGTAGCAGCCATTTTGTCTGAAAGAAGTTATAATTGTGATTGATTACTACCACCTTGTTTTTCCCTGTTCTTTTTCCTTTTCTCTCCCTCTCTCCTTCTCTTTTATTTCTTTTTCTTTCTAAAAAAATATTCAGACATGAAGAAAACATTTGCTATTTATCCATCATTTCAATTCCGCAGCTGTTGACATTTTCCTCAACTTGTTCTATGTCTTTGGTGCCAACATTTTCTAAAGGGAATGGCAATCATCCCACAATTTCCTTTAAAAAAAAATCTTGATGGCAGACAGTCGACTCTGCCTTCCTCCATGGTGGTGAAAGCTAGTGGACTTTCAACAAATAGTCACTGAATGAAATATATCTCAGGGCTCGCCATGACAACCGTATGCAGTAGGTGCTGTGAGGAGGGGAAACTGAGGTGTGGGAAAGGAACCCAGCTAGGAGAAGGTAAGGAGGCTGAGTGACTTGGGGCTCTCTAGAGGCAACCCCGTGTAACAGCCAATGCTGGGGGCACGTGAGGGAGGGTGGGGCTCGGGCTGCCAGGAAAGCAGAACACACCTCTGGAAAGCCAAGTGCTCTCTCGAAGCCTGGGCCCTTCTGCCCCACCCTGGGCTGGAGGCAGACCGCTCTTTCCCAGACGGGTGACCTTTGGGGTTTGTTATGAGTAGAGATTCTTTCTGGGGAATGTGGTGGCTGATGGCAGGAGCCTGTCCCCAGACTTAACACCCAGGAATGTGGACAGGCATTTCCAGCCCCGACCCCAGAGATTGGAAACTGGCTCTTGCAACTGCCCTGGTTCTAAGCAGCTCTTGCAGACATCCAGTTGCTGGGGAGGAGGTCTGGTGCCATCTGTCCTCAGCTGGGAGGTCAAGGGTAAAATGAGTTTTAACACCAACGAGATGGAAGCTTCATTTCTGCCTTCTCAGCTGTGGCTGGGCAAACCCCCCCACTGTTTTCACATCATCCAAAAAAATTAAAATTAAAATAAATTTTAAAAAGGTCTGGTAGGGTAAGGTAACCGGGAACCTACGATAACTTTCCTTTTCATGTTGCTGCAAATGGGGACCAGAATACCATGTGGAAGAAAACTTCTCTGTTCTAGAGCTGACACTTCAATGCTTCTATTTCCTATTGGCTGCTTTTCTGCAGTAGACAGGATCCATTTCCTAGCCATGGTCCCTCTTGGATTCCCCTCAGCATCCCTCTGCCTCTTCTTCTGCCCATGCAGACACTCTGGGCCTCTTAGCATGTATAATTGCTATTCTCCCCAGTGCCTTTTGAGGCCCCCTCTGTGCTAATGTCATGTGACTAATGACAGTGGGTAGCTGCCTGAGTAGAGGGCTTGGCAGGAGAGTAGGAGGATCTGAAGTGACCCTCCACCAAAAGCCAGGTGTGATGTTGAGTAATTGTAATCCAAGTACCGGAGAGGCAGAGACAGACCCATCTCTGGCCTTTGCTGGCCAGCCAGTCTAGTCTGCTTGGCTAGTTCTAGGCCAGTGAGAGAACCTATCTCAGGGCTGGAGAGATGGCTCAGTGGTTAAGAACACTGACTGCTCTTCCTGAGGTCCTGAGTTCAATTTCCAGCAACCACATGGCAACTCACAATCATCTTTAATGGGATCCGGATACCCTCTTCTGGTGTGTCTGAAGACAGCTACAATGTACTTATAAAAATAAATAAATCTAAAACAAAAGAAAAAAAAAGAAAGGAGAAAGTGATATAATTCTACTAGGGGGAGGACCTGCCTTGGAAAACAAAGTAGACCCTAACTGAGGACTGACACCAGAAATTGACCTCTGACCACCACATACACTCCCCCCAAAAGCCCCTCACATACGGAATAATTGCTGAGTGTTTGGCATGTGCTAGGCACTGTGCTGGTCTCTCATTTTTACGATGCTCCTGTGGCATCTAAACTATAGGCGTGTATGTTTTAAAGCACTTCGAGGAAAGGCTGGCGTCAAGATTAGATTCAAGATCATATCAACGTCCAGATCTGGAACACTCTTCTTCTAACAGGCTCCATCCACCACAGTACATCCAGGTGGCTCCGGGCAGGCACCCCAGTGCCCATCCAAGGGAACTGGCTTCCCTCAGCTAAGTCATATGCCAGGGATCTGAGGACAGCAAGAGGGGCAGATGCTGCTTGAGCCTCTCTGGACCAGAGGAAGTGGCTTCCGTGTTCTTTTCAGACCACAGGCGGTGTTTGCCTTTAGGCTTTGGTGAGAATAAGGACAGCCTTGACCCCTGTTTACAGAGCAGACTCTCAGTACAGAACCCCGGAGCACTCCTGCAGCAACAGGCCTGCTCACTCTCTGTCTGGATCCGCACAACAGCCCCTCCGTCGCCAACATACCCAAGCAAAGGATGCAGGACTCGGGGGCTGGCTAGACTTCCAGGCATCAGGCCAGGGTTTCATTCCAGCATCAGGATATGGACCCTGAGTCATTATTCGCTTCCCTGTGGGATGAAGGGGGCTCTGAGGGCCTGCCCTTCTCCCACTGCTGGTACCCAACCATCGTAGGAGCTGGGACGCAGTGGAAAGGAGTTTCACTTCCGGACCCCCCAGCAGGTTGAAGTCTCACTCAACACACATTGATTTGGATGAAGCAGGGCATGAAGTGAGTAATTTTGATTGAGGGACGTGGTCCATCACCAGGAGCTACCTTAAGCCTCCTTATTCGCACAAACTTAGTTTTTCTCCCTGTCCCTGTCCATCTGGGCCACCTGAGTGGTCCTGTACATTGTCATACGAAGACTCTGCTCACATCTCTCCACACCTCAGTCTTGCACGCCAGGGGTTGTCACTTCACAAAGGGGCCAGCACCCAGCAGAAAATCGACTTACCCTTTGCTCTCCCATAAATGGGGTACCCCGCCATCTTTAATGTACCCTTGCCCCAAGGGTCTTCTTGGGTGGGGCTGAGAACTCCTGAGAACTCTCAGGCTTGAGGCTTACTGTGCAATCTGACACTGGGTTTACATTTGAGGAAAGTACTGTGTGGCTCAGTAGTTGATGGGAAGCGTTGGACGTGGTTGCAAGTACATTCTCAGCTCAGCAGCCGTGGGACACACGGGCTGGCCCTCCCGAGCCTTAGTTTACCTCATGGATGGAAACCCTGTCCCTGATCTGTAGTCCTCACCAACAAATCCACTTGGAAACATGCTCAGAGTGACATGACTCGATCAAGGTGACAGAGCAAATGACAGGCCACAGCTGTCTTATTCCTCTCCTGCCAGGCATTTGGATCTTGACGATACTTGACAGCCTTTTCCTCTCTCGGTGTTGAGGATGGGACCCAGGTTCTTACACTGCCAGGCAAATGTTCCACTACTGAGCCATGCGCCCTTCCCCCAACTCTTCAAGGCAATGAGCCTCTAATGTCGGAGTATCCAGTGTTCTACTGACAGAGCCATCTCCCCAGGCTTGTGTTATAGTTATTTCTGCCTGATCCCCACTAGGTTTGTGACAGGGGTGGTGCTCAGAATAACCCCCAGGTCTATTCTATACGTCCTGGGGTGCCTTGGTTAGCACAAGGTGTCTGAGCAGCAAATCCTCAGCCTTTTCAAGGGAAAGAAGGTCCCTTGGAGGGAACCGAGTGGAAGGAAGTCCCCGGACACCCATACCATTGGCACCAACAGCTCCAGAGAAAACATACCGTTACTGGAAGCCCAGCCAGGCAGAGTGGGTGGAAGTGGCCATGTCAGAGGAAACCACACAGGGCCTGCCAAACCTCAGGGGGCTGGCTCACTGGGATGTTTACGGAAATGCTGGCCCTGAGGTTGCCCAGCTGCTGGGCTGGGATCCCCTGGGTACCCTCAGGACCTCAAATGCCAGCTTGGCAGAAGCACCAAAGGCTACAGCTGAGCCCCGTTTACCTTTATGGCCAGCCTGGGAGAGGATAGTGAGGGCCAAATGAGTGCACGGGGGACAGCCACCCTCCAGATCATCCATGGGCACCCTGCTGCAGTGGTTGATCAGAGGGACCAGGCCCTTACTGGATACTCCTGGGAGGGCGCCATTCCCTCAGGAGATGCACACAAGAGGTGACTCTGGAGGCAAAGTGTTCAGATTCTGATTGTGTTTCCGCCGACTGTCTAACTCGGTAAGGTTAATGAAAGTTTTCAGTGCCTCTGTTTCCCCACCTCTGGATGGGCAACCGTGGTAATTATGGGCAGAGTGACATCATTACATGATTTAATATTTAAGGTTGTCCAGAGCCATCTGTGTCTCATAGTAAGTACCCTGAAGTCTTTGGTGTAGAAATAGGGCCTGAAGTTATGGAGAAGCTGAAGTCATGAGTGTAAATCAGACTTAGATTCCACCTGGGGAGCTTCAGTGTTATGAGAGGCACTGAATATGTTGGGGGCCATTGGCTAGGGTACTATTTGCCTTCTCAGTCTATGGAGGAACAGAGACATCCCCTGCAGCCGCTTTTTCAGGGGATGGGGTGGCTGTCCAACAGAGACCCCTTCGGGTCTACTCATTGGTCTTTTGGGGGCCCTGTTTATATCGACCCACATCCATGTTTTTCATCTGGCTCTGGAATGGACAGACACACGTCACTTCTGAGCCCTGAGCATGCTGTAGGCCTTGAGCCTTCTAGCTAAGAACTCCTAGACCAGGGCTTTCTCATCTCTACACAGAGGTGGAGTCAGCTGTTGTTTGCATCCGGCATTCAGGAAAGGGTACACATATCACAGTTAACTTTCTTGCAACATGCACCCCTGCCCACAATACCCTGCAGCCGCTTTTTCAGGGGATGGGGTGGCTGTCCAACTGAGACCTGACCTTAGAGCTGCCTGCATATGTCCCGGGAGAAACTCTTAACCTCCCAGACTCTACAAACCCACAGAGCTTGGGTGTCTCCAGCACAGGAGAGATCAACAGGAACAGACACCAGCTGTGTGGCTTCCACCTCTGGGCTTCTGTCTGCCTTCCTGAGCATGAGGGTGTGGGACTCTTTTGCTTCTCTAGGATGGGCTGTAGCTTAGTTGGTATCATGCTTGTTTAATAATAAACATGAAGCTATGGTTCAGTTTCCAGCACTGCAAAAAACTTGGGTTTGCAGATCAATCCTGTAATCCCAGCACCTGAAAGGTAGAGACAGGAGGGTCAGAAGTTCAAGGTCATCATCCTCAGCTACATAGCAAGCTTGAGACCAGCCTGGACTATGTGGGACTGACCCAGAAAAACCAAGACACATTCTTCTATTGGGGGCTTAGGGGTGGCCCCATTTAGGCCCCCTTTCCCTGCTGTATCACAAGCCATTTTAAGCATTGGGGATTACAGGGGGCTATGTTGTGACTGGAGTGTCTGCTGACTGGAGAGCTATCCTGGAGGCAGCCATGAGCTGAGAACATGGATCTCCCATCCCTCAACCAGGGACTCCAAAGCTCAAGCTGATGACAAGACAGTGACTCAGCCACCCCATGACTAGAACCCCCAAGGGCAGCTACTAACCAAGCCCTGCCCTCTCCCCAGCCAATGCTCCCCCAACATATCAGGGATGGGAACAATTAGCTACAGGCCAGGCCACATGTTCACATGGTCCTGGGTTTGCTGACCACATATGACTCAGAAGCCAGGGGAGTCTTGGGAGGCTAGAAAGACAACTTGTGATGTCACCAGTGGGGACTGGGCTTCATAGAGCTACCTGACATCACTTAGGCAGGAACGGGAGTGGGTTCTGGCACCTGCTGGTGAAGGCTTTCCTACCTTTCCAGGCAGCCATGCAGTGTGCCCAAGACCTTGGCATCATTTCCACCCCAGTTACCAATATACTTCCCAGCTGACATTTCTCAGCTGCAGCTCCCTCTCCACACCATGGCTTCACCCAGATTCAATCCCACTACCTCCAGGCCTTTACTTTCCCCTTTCCCTGCTCAGATCACCTGGGCAAAACCCACACTTGCTTCCAAATTCAGTGTCATGTCCTCTGAGGCTGGCTCAGGCCTCCCTCTCTTTCTCCTCAGCATTCCCTACTATGTGGAAATTGTCTCTGCTGGTCTCTGACCACGGACCCCATGAGCTCACTGTGGACAAAGACATGTTTTTCCTTCTTCTTTAACACCAAGGCATGGCCTGTACATCCAAGGTTTATAGAATGAATACATGGAAGATGGAGGAATGGATGGATGAATGGATGGATGGATGGATGGATGGATGGATGATGGATGGATGGATGGATGATGGATGGATGAATGGATGAATGGATGAATGGTTGGATAGATGGATAATGAATGGATAGATGATGGATGAATGGATGGATGGATGGGTGGATAGATGCATGATGGATGATGGATGAATGGATAGATGAATGGATGGATAGATAAATGGATGGATGGGTGTACAAATAGATATACATATGGGTCACACAGACAGACACAAATGGAAGAATGGACATATGAGTAGTGTATTAGATAGTGGCACCTATAGGAACCCTGGTGGAGAAGTAGGTCCTTGGAGCTGGGGTCTTTTGACCAAGGCAGGAGCTCTCGGGTGTGATAGGAACAACCTAGCTCCCTCATTTGGTCTTGATCAATTGGTCCCAAATTAGCAAAGTATTCTGAATTCTGAATGTCTGTGGGTCTCTGTTGAGGTCCTTACTCCAAGCCCTTCTCTGAGTCAGCACTATCCCTCTGGATATAAGTGATTTCCAGGTATATACAACATAGACCTCTGGGGCCCAAGGAAGTAAGGAATTACTTCTCACCCATTTTTTTTTTTTTTTTTTTTTTTTTTTTTTGGAATAAGGAAACTGAGTCCAACAAATGGATAAGGAAACTGAGTCCAACAAAGTCAAAGGATTTGCCCAGAGGTGCAGAGCAACAAAGCTGGGATTGGAGCCTGGCTTCTTCACTTCACTGATGCATGAGAGAATGCTGGAATTGTGGTTTCTTTAAAAACTCAGAAATAGTATAAGAATGTGTTTTCATTTCAATCCCAGGGGTGGGGATATATGGCTGCTTCAGACTGTATGCAGCTATTGATCATGATTTGTCTCATGCTCTAGCAGAAGCATGATTTTGCCAGCTGCAGATAGTTTTTGAGATTGTGTGATGTTTGGAATTCTGGGAACTTTTCAGAGGGGATATAAATGCCAGGGCCCCAGATGGGGTTAGTGGTTGTTGGTTGTTCAGGGGGGTTGTGGTTTGTTCAAAGAAGAGACAAAAGGAAATAAATCAGATTCAGGGGGTCTCTCTTTCCCTTTCTCCCTCTTTCTCTCTCTTCTCTCCTTCTTTCTCTCTTATCTAGTGATGGGGTGAAACTGGAATGTGGATAAAGGGTGGGAAAAGAAGACTCCCATAATGAAGACTGGCTACACACTGACTCGTTTAGACACATGCTAGCCTTTCCCCAGCATGCCTTGAATAATCCTCCTACACATTTCCAAAGCCCTATCATGTGTCACCATAAGCCTCTGCTCACCAACAGCTACACACTTGGCACCATCCTCATGCCATTCCCTCACCCTGAGACCCCAGCTCACATGGGCATGTGTACTGTGTCATATATATGCCCTGTGATGACCACATTTCAGCCCTTCTGTGACCATCTGTCATCTCCCACTAGCTCCCGGCCAGCTCAACATTCTGCCAACTGGCAAACCGTCCAAGTCCACAGCTGTCCCTAGGGACTTGTCACACATCACCTGGGACCGAAAGGCCAGGAACAGATATTTGAATTCCTGCCTGGCCCGCAAAACACATGGAAGGAAAGCCACAGAGAGACCCAACCTGTCCCTCCTATCACAGCAGAGGCAGGGTTGTGGGAAGCATCCATTTTGAAGATGGCAACCTCCAGTTGAGGGGTGGGAGCCCATGCTCTTTCTGTGATCCACATGGCATTGCTAAAGATGCAGAAAAAGTCAGTATCAAAGGGCCAAACAGAATGTGCTGTGTGCAGCAGGAGATTCTGTGAACAAACCAACAAGCTAGAGACCAAAAGAATTCATAAAAACAAGACCAAATTAATAGCAGACACACATGCCCAAGCAGGCTGACCAGAGGTACACAACAGAGAAGGGGCTGGAATGTGTGTCTCAGGGACAGAGCACTTACCCACAATCCTGGATTCCATCTCCAGCACCACCCCCCAACCAGGTAAAATAAAATATACAGCAAAATGGTGGCAATAATGTAGACCTGGGGGTTAAGTAATTTAAGGCCACCGTGAACCAGTGATGTATTTGTGTATTTGTGCACCCGAAAACCTAAAACCTAGGGAAACAAGGTATAAGGTACACAAGGAGGTGACAATGACTTTGAGGGTAGTGGATGCAAGCTCAGGGACCTGAATTTGAACCCCCAACCTTACATTAAAATGCTGAATCTGGCAGCACACACCCACAGTGCCAGATCTGGAAGCCAGAGGCCGGAGGGTCCCAGCCTAGGGAGGCAGTAACTCCATGTTCAGAGAGAGAGAGAGAGAGAGAGAGAGAGAGAGAGAGAGAGAGAGAGAGAGAGAGAGAGAGAGAGAGAGAGACCCTGTCTCAAAACAAAAGACGGAAAGCCGCAGAGGAGGAAAGTCAACCATGACCTGTGACCTCCTTGCCTCTACCCACTGGTGTGAAAGTCTACTCTTGTGCACACAGACACACAAGTGCTGACATGCCAAAAGATTGGCCTAAAGACAAGCGGAGACTTGAAGTTGATCACATTCCCAGATCTGATGGCAGTCAAGACCTTCCCAGCCTCAAATCAGCATCTGGGGTAGGGGGTGGGGACTCTGATGGCAAAGCCCTGATGAACTGCAGGAGACAGTTCTTATGTTGTATAGGTTACAAGGGAGACAGGGGAAGGGAAAGGGGAAGGGAACCTGCCAAGTGAGCTATTTGATAAATGTCTGCTGTTACAAAAACTAGATAAGGCAACTCATAAAAGAACGGTCCAGGCCCATTTCATTTATGAACAGATGGAGACTAAATAAAAGACTGGCTGAATCCAGCAAGGTTAAGATAATCACATTCCTTCACTATCAGGAAGTTTATCCCAGAGAAAACATTAACTACCGAGAACTCGCCAGCATATCTGCCTCAGAGGATCAAGGAGAAAAAATACAGTCCGGTTATTCATAACACCTGGAACAGACATGGCTCTTGGTCCTTAGTCTTCAGGAAAGAGAAGTACCTTAATCTCACAGAGCTTTTCATAACCAAAAGCTACATCGGTGTTCTGAAGGGCCAGGGAAAGGTGAGAAGAGCAGATACTGCTGCTGTGGTCTGAGGCCTGGGGCCAGACAGCTAGGCAAGGAAAGATGAGATTTGTGAAGGGGAGAGACGAGGTTAGACAAATCAACAGATAGAATAGTAAATGGGATTCAGCATGGCTTCCAGGTGTGTAGTCACCACCACCACCAAAACAAAAATGGTATTTTTACATCAGCAGTAACTAACCAGGAATGCATACCTCAACTCATGTCAGCTCAAATAACAGGGTCTGTGGGACAATATACATATTAAAACCAGTGGCTATGGGGCTGGAAAGATGGCTCAGTGGTTGAGAGCACTGACTGATCTTCCAGAGGTCCTGAGTTCAATTCCCAGCAGCCACATGGTGGCTCACATCCATCTGTAATGGGATCTGATAACTTCTTCTGGTGTGCCTGAAGATAGCTACAGTGTACTCATAATAAACAAACAAACAAACAAATAGATAGATAAATAAATAAATAAAACCAGTGGTTAGATATAATTGTATATATATGCACATATCACTGCCCCTTAATTATGTAAATTAAATTTATTAAGAGTATCCAGGACACATATGTAGCTCTAGGCATCATTAGAGATTCATCCTCTCCTTTTTGTCTATGAATCAGGATCTCTCTATGTAGCCCAAGCTAAACTTAAAATCATTACCCTCCTGCCTCAGCCTTAAAAGCACAAGAATGCCATGTGCGCTCACCCTTGCTTGGCTCCAAGCTCCCTTAAAAAAAAAAAAAAAAAAGCTTTGTTTTTACCTCCCCTGAACATGAGATCTATCTTCAAGGCACCCCCATGGTCCAAGATGGCTTCAGAACATCCCCATCCCACCTTTGACCAGAAGCCAAGGAAGAAAGGCCCTCCCTTTAGGGAACGGTCTCAGAATTTGCACCCAACACTTTTGCATAACTCACAACAGGAAGCTAGCCATGTGGCCTTGCCTAGCTGCCTAGCTGAGTGTATCTCGGCCTTACATAAACTCAGGTCTTGGTGATGGTGGCAGGAAATAAAGATAGTTATTGGTGTGGACACTGTGCAGATCTGTCTGAGACCCAGAGAGGGGGCAGAGTTTCTGTGCAGTCACAGAATAGATGAGCAATCAAGGCAAGGTGTCCAACCTGGCTCACAGTGGACTTTGTACCCACCTTGGCACGCCAGCCACACAGCCCGGCTGCTTCTCCTTCCACACCTGCCTGATTCGGGTCCTGTGTACCATTCCTCTGCCCCACTACCTAACCAAATGATGGCGATCTGCCTTTCCAAACTCCCTGGTATCACGCCTACATGTGGCATAGCCTAGTCTCAGTAACCATAGGAAGGACCAAGCAGGGAGCTACGAACAACTGGCCACTCCATCTCTCTCTCAGGCCCCGACTGAAGCAGGGTCACATACACCTATTTTTCTGATATTCATCCTTCTACCCACAGTAGTAGGCATAGCCTGTGTGTGACCTGGAAGGAATATGTAAACTCTATGCTTGTTTTCTTTGGAGATAGAGTCTTTCTTTGTAGCCCAGGCTAGCCTCCTATGATCTGAGCTCGCAGGTTTGTTGCACTGTAACTGGTGGAGGTGTTGGGAGCCACAGCCTTATCCAAGCATCTCAGCTCCAGTCTCCACCCCCCTACTTCTTCTTCAAGTAGGATCTCTTGTTGCCATTCTAGACTCAAACTCTCTGTGTAGCATAATTATGGGGAACTGAGGGATGTGTGCATGCCGGACACACACTCCATCAACGGAGCTGTAACCCTGGTATAACCTCAACCTTTTCTTCCCATGCCCAAGTTTCCGAAGTAATGGCTCTGAGAAGGAATTATTTCTGCATAACTGCCTAGGCCTAAAGCTTCCGCTCAGTCCCACTAGGTCACAGATCAATGAGCATGCCTATTCTGTTCTACAAGTGCTGGTTACCTCTACTCAGTTTCAGTTGTCTGTCTCCATCAATATTTGGGGTGAATCTCTTCCTTCAGGACTATCCCAGAATCCACCCTGCCTCTCCCTGTGTCCTACCTTCTATTTCCTGCATCAGCTCATTGGCCAATCAGCTTTTGATCGACAGATGATGCTTCTACACAGAACACGGAAGATTTTCTCTGTACCCTGACCTTCAAATCCCTTGTCCTTCAACCGACATCAGTTGACGGGACCTTAGGGACGTCCCCGGTACCCAGTGATTCAGTTAGTGAAGTGAATCCTGTGTTTTATTCTCTGCATATTCCTGCCTAGCCCAGTGCCCAGGAAGCCACATGCCCCCCAGGCACCTTCGGCACTGAGTATGCCAGGCTGTTATGCTGGCTCCTTCCTCTGGGCATTTGAACGTGCTGTTCCCTCTGGAACATTCTACCTCGGAGCCTTGTTATCTTTCAGAAATGGCATCTCCCGAAGAAGTTGTAATCCACCCTCAGTCTGAGCAAGGGGGGTTTATTACTCCCTCCATTCTTGTCCCCATGCCCCGGGCTCCGGTCCCCGGGTCTGTGCTGTGTCTCCAGTCCTACAGAGCCCCTCAAAGCTGGTAGAATTCAACAAGGACAATTTAGCTCAATCAGATCAGCAGAGTCCAGCAAGTGCCAGCACACAGTAGGTTCAGTCTGCTTAGGCTTGGCCACACCAGGCCACCTTCAGAGCCCAGGAGGATAGGGAGGCTCTTGGTTGCCAAGAGCAGACAGGCCGCCAAAGAAGCTCTGCTAGGGTCACACCCACCTCTGGGCGGCTGCCAGTCTCCCTGCCAGAAACCGCAGGCTGGGTCTGGGCTGCCCAGAGCTTGAGCTACAGGGCTCGGGACGTCGTGGGTCAGATCTGCAAAGCATTTGGCAGATGCTTCCGATCTCCCGAGGACATTGGGGTGGGACAGGGGCCTTGGCAAGGCTGCAGCTCCTGTGGCAGTGGCTTGGGGTGGAGGTCTTTTTTTGTTGGGAACTGAGGAGCTGAAAGGCTCCTGTCAGTTTGTCCTAAATTCTGGCACTTGTGGTGGCTTGGGCTTCGTTCACTGTCAGACGCCTGCTTGGTGGCCTCCACGGCCTCATCTTCAGGTAACTGGGCTTATTCCTGAGACCATGGGGAAAAGTGTAAGGACTATAAACGTGTGTGTGTGTGTGTGTGTGTGTATCTGTCTGTGTGTCTGGCTGTCTGCCTGCCCTCATTCACTCTAGAACATAAAAAAGACTCAGGTCTTGCCTCCCAGGTTTGAAGCTGGCTCCACAAGGGACACGGTGACATGAGGTGCAGCCCACTGATCCACCTCCTGGCCATTTCCTTCCTCTGCCTTCTCTCAATGGTAAGACATCCTGGTCTTGAAATACAGCAGAATTCTGGGTGGTGGGACAGATATGTGGTCACAACATAGGACTCTTGGAAAGACCCTATCCTGGATACAGTCTTGTCTCTCTGCCCAGGCTTGCTTCCCTCTCTGGGCCCAGACAGCTTGCAGGTTTTGCTGTGTGACCTCAGGCAAGTGTCCTTCCCTTTCTGAGCTTCAGCCTCAGTGAAATGGTTACAATGTTCATGGGGCTTCTGAGGAGACTGTTGAGGACTGTGCTCCACACAGGATAGCACAGGTCCTGGACCTACATGAGTGTCTAAAAGAGGCCAGTGGGACCCTCTAGTCCCCTCCAAGAAACTAAATCAGATGTGAGTGTTGTAGCTCTGAACCAGGACAGAGGTGGATGCTGGTGTCTGACTGCAAAGTACAGAGCAGGAGACATCTCTGAGGTCCATGTCCTTGTCCCTTGGTTCACATCGGACATCTTTTAATTAGCTTGTGAGTAGTTCCATTTGCCTCCACAGCCTTATAAGATGTGAGTAGTTCCATTTGCCTCGAGTTTACAACAGTCTTATAAGAAATTGTCCTGTTTTAGTCAAAGGAGACTCAGAAAGGGTGAGCAACAGACCCCAAGCCACACAGCAAAGAAAACAAACAATAAAAGAGTTGTATCTGGAGCCCGGGGCAGACATAGGTGTGCTTGGAGGAAACCTTAGTCTATGTCTCTTCATCCTAACCTGGGCAATACCTCAACTAAATGTCGACTTCCCAGTAACATAGAGGCAGGCCAGGAGCCAATGGAGACCCAAGAGGTCTCCCTAGACCAACTGGCCTTCAGTCTTGGAAGGAGATGGGCAGAACAAGATGCTGGAGTGGGTGGCTTGGGTAGTCTCGTGGGTCCACTGGGGGCGCCGGGATGGGGAAGAGGGTTCTGAAAGGGTGAGAAAGAACTGTTTTGGGAGTGACATTCGTGAGGCCATTCATTCCTGGACCCGGGAAGTTGATTGGCATCTGTCACAGAAACCTAAGGACATAGTCATGGAGAAGATGTGAACCTGCATCCTTCCCAGGGGAGGAAATTCTGGGTCTTCCAGGCAGGCTGTGGGCTCCTGATCTGACAGTGACCAGAGTCCTAGTTACTTAGTCTGGGGAGATCAAGCAAAAGAGACAGCTTGAATATGGGGGCAGGATGGCTAACACAGGCAGAGGAGAGGAGGCCAGCAGGCTGCTGTTTCCATATGTTAAGCAAGAACACCTGCCCTGCCTGGTCACTGTCCTTGAACGGAGGGCAGAGACTGGGGAAAAGGTTCAGGTGCTAACGGAGCCCCTGGAAGACAACAGGCTCAAGAGGTAAATTTGAACTCTGGCTTCCCACCAACCTGAATCCTGCTCCTGTCTGATGGCTTTTGTTTTGACCTGTTTTGCCGTCATTATTTTGGAGTTTATTTTGAAACAATGTGTCACTCTGTAGCCTAGGCTGACCTGGAACTCACTATGTAGCTCAGGCTAACTTCAAAATTCTTCTGCCTTAGTCTCCTAAGTGTTATTTCATCATCTTTAGACCAGACAAGTCACCCATACCTCCTGGGAAAGGGCTAAACGAAAGGCTTGTCCACACAGCGCTCAGCGTAAGGTTACCGTGAGTGGCTTTTCCTGGAGTTAGGACCTGGAGAAGCCAGAAGCTACTGAGAGCCCCAGCAGACCTAGGGCTTCGTAGCAGGCTTCTTTTGTGCTTAGCCAGTTCTGCTCAGCCAAAGGAGTCAGACCCCTGCTCTGAAAGTCCGCCTCTTTCCTGCAAGTGAGTTACCCAAGAATGTATTGTATTCCATGTTGAGATTACGCAGAAGCCTTGGAGAGGTGACAGTACATGTTCATGGCAAGCTCCTAGAGGCTGCTGCTCCAGGAACCCTCCAGAATCTGAAATTCTGCAGAGTGCCCTGCCTTAGGTGGGAACTGGTCAGGGACAAGCAGCAACTCTGGGGGCGGCCCCTGCTGGCCAGAGTGAGAACTGCAAGCCTTGGAAAGCAGGTTTCTGGAACTCTGGGTCCAGGGGTGGGCAGGATAGGGGGTACGGTAAACGGATCACTGTTTCCTTGGGCCCATCAAGAGGTTTGGTTCTTTAGTATTCTTTTCTAAAATCACAAATCTTCCATGTAAGGCCTTCTACTCCCGTTAAAGAATGATCATCCACTGGTGAGGTAAGGGCAATCCGGAACATCTTGAGTGATACCTCCATGGCTTCTGGTACTTCATTTGTGTATCTCTGTCCTGGGTGGGAGGTGCACTTGTGGTACTGGGTGAAGCCCTGCAATGAATGGGTACCGAGCCCCTGGCTCAGTTTTTGCCTTCTTCAGAAGTGTCCTCTTCTGGGGCTGCGAGTCCACCTCAGCGAGATGTGCTTGGCACAGCTCCCAGATCTGACTATGGGCAATCACTTTCCCTCCTGGGGAGTCAGTTTTCCCATTTGTGTGTGTGGCGGGGTGGAGTGGTGTGGTATGGGGGTGGAAAGTTGGGGTGGACTGGGCCAGATGCTCTCTTGACCTAGATGGGTTTTAGAAGCTTCTAGACAGCTTTTTAAATAGATACAGGTCCTACCTCTGTTGTTTGTAGTTTCATGAGTCCCAGAGGAGGCCTGGGAATCTGCATCCCTCTTCTTACCTGGCTAATCTGACTGTGCACATGTTGGGCTGTGCCAAGACCAGGAAATTGCACGTTCGGTTTGATTTCTTCAGCCTGAGGGGTAAGAACGCACACAGATTGCTGCCTTTGATGTTTATCACCTCAGGCTTTTACACTTGCTGGAGTGTGAGCTCATAGCAAAGATGGCCACCGGAGTTAGCCACATTCAGGAGGGTGAGGAGATTGTTTAGGGGGGATAAAAGGCTCACAGTGCAAGTCTGAGGGCTTGAGATGGATTCCCAGCATTCATGTGTAGCAGCTAGTCATGGTGGGACCCATCTGTAACCCAGAACTGAGTGGGTAGCAGTGTGATCTTCAGGTTCACTTGGCAATTGGTGATTGTCAGTATTTTTGATACTCTGTCTCAAAAAATACAAGGTAGAGAATGACAAATTCCTCCACCTGATGCCGATGTCCTCATATTTACACATAAACACCTGCATGCTACAGGTACATGTGCACACCAAAAATAAATAAACAAAAAGCTAGCCGTACTGATGACCTCCTACCTATGCTCAGGGCTTAGTGACATCATTTCCTGGGTGAGGAAACTCAGGCTTGGAGAGTTCAAAGAGCTCTCAGGCCTCTCAGCCAATCAGGCAGAGCCTAGGATTGAGACTCTGACCTGGGTTCTTGCTCAGGGTCAGTGACAGGCCACCTCTTAGGAGCACCATGAGATAGCTCAGGTCGAAGGCCAGTTCTGTCTGACACCGAGGCCAAGCTAGGGATCCCAAACTGTCTGATTTGGCAGAGAAGTGACCGGTCGTGAGAGTCCCCATACCTTCCACGACAGTCAAAACTGAGTGAGGTTTTTGTCTCCTCAGGTATGTGCCCAGCTGTGCCCGACACCCTGTACCTGTCCTTGGACACCACCCCAGTGTCCACTGGGGGTACCCCTGGTGCTGGATGGCTGTGGCTGCTGTCAAGTGTGTGCGCGGAGGCTGGGGGAATCCTGTGACCATCTGCGGCTCTGCGACCCCAGCCAGGGCCTGGTTTGTCAGCCTGGGGCAGGCCCCGGTGGCCATGGGGCCATGTGCCTCTGTAAGCAGATTTGCCAGACCAGCGTGTGTGGGGATGGGTGGGTGGGGGGAGGGCGTCAAGGCCATGGGATCCAGAGTCAAATTGGAGCGTGCTCTCAGGATCTCTTTCACCTCACTTTAGGCATTAGGTTTACTCAACTCAACTGGTGACCCAAGGGCCTGCTCCCTGTTTCTTCCCTCTGGGACGGTCATGATTTCCATCCACATCCGTCTATCTCACAGCAGCTTTCAGAGCTGGGCAGACAGCTGCCTCGAGACAAATGTACAGCCCCTCGGAGAGCAAGGGTGCCGGCTGCATGCGGGGCGTGTCGTGTGCCACAAGCAGTGCTGGGCACTTGTCCTGTTGCACAAGTTCTACAAATAGGGAAACTGAGGCTCAAAGATGTTAGCTGGCGTGCTCTATGCCGTACAGCCTGTTTCACCTTCAATCAGATTTAAGTAACAGTCCATACCTGGGCTGGGAGCCTTAAGCTTCTTTGTGACCACACACACACACACACACACACAGAGACACACACACACACACCGTGCTGTTTTTGGGTGGCACTGGACGTGTGACATTCCTCACCACTCTCTTAGGGCTGGGTATCCTCTGACACTTTGGGGCAGGGCCTGGTGACTGATACCAGGACCACTGTTGCTGAGAAGCTCTCTCTTTAGCATCACCCTCTCTGCCTATGGGGTACCAGGATCAGCCACCAGTGGTGACTTTGCCAAGGGTCACCAAAGGCAAAATTACCCCCAGTTGAAACGTTAGAGAAAGAGAGATAGCTCAGGGTTTTTGTTTTGTTTTGCTTTTTTACAGTTCATCTATTTCATCAGAGTGTGCTTCACATTTTGATAAGACAACTTCATCCCTTCCCTTGTTCCCACTCTCTGCCCTAGCCACACAAGCCTTGAGCACCCAAGTCATGTTCTGGACCACAGGGCCTTTGCACTGGCCATTTCTTTGTGCTCCTTCTTTCCCTAGACACACATGGGAAGTTCCCTGACTTCTTTTACATTCCAACTTATACACCACTTCATCTGTGAGGCCCTGTCTTGATAGTTAAGAAATTGTAAGTCCCTCTCTAGTACCTTAGGCGATATTTCACTAGGCCGGATCACCATGCTACATGGTCTTGGCTTGTTGGCTGTGTTTGTTTCCACTGGAGTGCCACCAAGCATGCTATCACAGAGGTTATACAGTGCTGGGGATTGAGCTTGGGGGCCTTGACCATTCTAGTCAAGCACTCTCCCAACCAAGCTACTTACAACCTTTAACAGGTACCCCCATAATTTCATTCAGCTGTGAAATTGGTACCAACATATCCTACTTCTCACATGGAGAAACTGAGGCAAGAAGTGAAATTACTTGGCCCATAGCTGAGAAAATACAGAGCTGGAGCCCAAGCCAGGCTCCTGGATGCCTCTCTGTCTTGCTGAAGAGAGAGGCCGGCCAGCGCGGCAGGGGTGTGGGGAAGAGAGGGGAAGGCACAGGGTCCTTTCTCCTCCCTGTGCAGTGGAAGAGGACGACAGTGGCTGCGAGGTGAATGGCCGCAGGTACCTGGATGGGGAGACCTTTAAACCCAACTGCAGGGTCTTGTGCCGCTGTGACGACGGTGGCCTCACCTGCCTGCCGCTGTGCGGCGAGGATGTACGGCTGCCCAGCTGGGACTGCCCGCGCCCCATGAGGATACAGGTGCCTGGAAGGTGCTGCCCAGAGTGGGTGTGTGACCAGGGAGTGATGCCGGCGGTCCAGCCTTCCATGGCCCAAGGTGAGTGAGTTTGGAGTAGGCCCTGGGCCACCAAGGCCCCGGGCCACCAAGGCCTCAGCTGCAGCAGCTCCTAGAAACAAAACGGACAAGCTGGCAACCCAAAAGGCAACCACCGAGGGGATATCATTTTAACTAAGAAATCATCAAAAATAAAGTTCAGGGGACTTGGGATGTGGTTCAGTAGTTAAGAGCACTTGCTGTTCTTGCAGAGGATGCGGGTTTAATTCTTTAGTACCAATATGGTGGCTCATAACCATCCATAACTTCAGTTCCAGAGAAATCCGATGCCCAATTTTGACCACTGTGGGTGCCAGGTATGCATATGGTGCACATGCATACATGAGGTGCATAATACACACATAAAATAAAAATAAATCTTAAAACATAAGAGTTCAAATTTAGGTGGCAGAGTCGGGGTGGGGGTGGGGAGGAAGGAGCAATTGTATACTTGAGTGAGATTTAGGCATCTCACAGCAGGGGTATTAATACAGTATAACTGCCATAAGGGAGTATATATAGATAATAAATATAGAATAATATAGTATGAAATAAAATATATGTATGGAAAATATATTTATGATACTTAAATACATGTGGATGGTTTTTAATATCATAAACAAATGATTGTTTGGATTTAGGTAAAATCTGTAGGTAAAGGCTATGTAAAAGCTGCACCAGACAAGACTAGAGTTTGGGACACAGCCCAGGGTAGAGCAGAGGGATATTCATGGCAGCTACATCCTTCTACAAGCTTTCAACTCTGGGATTTTGTTGTCCCGTTTCACTGATTTATTTATTTATTTATTTATTTATTTATTTATTTATTTATTTATTGTATGTGAGTACACTGTCCCTGTCTTCAGACACATCAAAACAGGGCATCAGATCTCATTACAGATGGTTGTGAGCCACCATGTGGTTGCTGGGACTTGAACTCAGGACCTTTGGAAGAGCAGTCAGTGCCCTTAACCACTGGGCCATCTCTTCAGACCATCCTGTTTCTTTAAAAACACTATCCTTACCGCATGAATTTGGCTGGGGAAGGTGAGCAGGAGGTGAGGGCTGGTGCTGTGGATGCTCCTGAATGGGAAGGAAAGAGACAGATGGCTTAAAAGATGGACGCTGTGTTTCTACACTCAGTTCTGAATATGCTTGCGGTATGACTCTGAGACAGTTGTTGAAGTTGCTGGCCTCAGTTTCTCCAACTGTAAACTAATAAGAACATCTACCTTTTATAACCGTAGAGAAGACAAAATGAATCTGTCCAAGTAAAGGTGCTGTAAGAAAGCCTGGTGTTAGCACTCTGTAAGTGCTAAGGCCAACCTCATACCTGCCAGGGAATAGGATCCATCAGGTTAGGCACGTAGGAGAGTGTCATCTAAATCACCTCTGTATTCCGACACCCCAATAGTAGGTGGAGATGAACCTAGACCTTTGCACACGTTTGGCAAACGCTCTACCATTGAACCACACAGCCAGTCCTCAGCTTTCATACTAAAAAGCAATAGAAAAACCCTGCCCCCCATCTGACCTCCCCTATATGCACATGGACAGGGTCATGAGCACACTTACACACTTACACTTAATCCTCTGTATTCGTATCTCAGCCAGCTGTGCATCAGAAATAGTGTAGTGCAAATTCTTCAAGCTTATTCCGGACAAGCTCACAAATACACAAGACTCCGTCTATGGTTATTTTATTTGGCTTTGACAGTACTGAGTGGGGGTGGGGTGGTGGGTTCACCCTCTGTTCTACTTTTCTAACTGCAGGCCTGGTTACCTCCCCAACGGTGTACCCCAAATATTTGCTGTTTCTCCTGGCCATGTGCTTATGGTTTCTCTCCCCTCATGGTGGCTTCCTCCTTTCTCTCATTCCCACCCCTTACCTCCAACCAGGTCACTCTAAACCCACCTACCTCTAAACCCTCCAGTAATTGGCTGGAGTCAATAGTTTTAAATCAAAGAGCTCGGTTTGCACAACAAAAGCTTGTAAACAGGGGAAGTCACTCAACAAAAGCTTGTAGGCGTGAGAGAAGTATCTCATAGGCCTAGACCTTACAGAGCAAACCTCAACAAAACAGTTCTGTAATCGGGCCTGCACTGAGCATGTGCAAACTATTTCCTTAGCAAAGATGGTTTCAGAACTATCCAGTAGCATTGCCATTTTAGCTAGCATCGGTGATTGGGAGGTGACCTGTGTTCCTAGGAGGGTATGTGTGGGGGTCTATGCAAACACTGCACCATTTATACAAGGATCCAAGTGCCCTCACACCTCCTGCCCTAATACACAAACACGTGACATCTGTGTGTGCAGAGCAGGGTTTTATCAGCATCAGCATCGGTGACAATTGGGATGGGCTGAGTCATTCTTTGTGGTTGGGGGCTGTTGGGTAAGATGTGGGTCGTGGAAAGACAACCTTGACTCTACCCTCTAGATGTCATTAGCAACCCTCCCCCCCAAAGCCCCTCCTATATATTCATTGGCTGTGACAATGGAAAATGTCTCTAGACTCTCCCGAATGTTCTTAGGGCTAGGAGGAAGGACATCAATCATAAGAGAAAAGAGTCTGGGAGGAAGATATAGGCCCCGGTGAGCCTGCCATCTTGGGCCCTTCATGTTATAGAAACAGGGCACACAAATGTGTTTGTAAGACACAAGTATCAGTGAGTAGGAAGGTAGAGAAAGGAAGACGGCCATTGTTAGCTGTTTCATGAGCAATGTCACAGGGTGCACTATGCTCAGACACCCTCAGTGATTGCTTCATCCAGTCCCAAATGGTAGAAAGCTTAGGAAGAAACTGAGCCTTAACAGCCTTGCCAGGTTCCCTGTGACAGCCAGCAGGTGAGATAACTTAGCTGCTGAGCCCCAACTTCTCTTTTTGCTAACCCCCCAGGACACCAACTTTCTGCCCTTGCCACTCCTGCGTCTGCTGATGTCCCCTGTCCAAATTGGAGCACAGCCTGGGGCCCCTGCTCAACCACCTGTGGGCTGGGCGTAGCCACCCGAGTGTCCAACCAGAACCGATTCTGCCAGCTGGAGATCCAACGCCGCCTGTGTCTATCCAGACCCTGCCTGGCAACCAGGAGGCACCGCGCATGGAACAGTGCCTTCTAAAGCCAACTGGGGATGCAGATACAGGGCCTGCCATTCTCGGCAAATGTCCTTAGGACCAGGCCCTGGACCGGTGGTAGACGCCCCCTCCATACTCTTGGCTGCAGCTAACCGTCTTGGTTGGATCCACTGTCCAGAGCCACTGAGCGGTCCCTGCTCTGTCTGACGTAGGTGGAGCAGATGACCAGCTCCATTTTCCTGATTCAGCCTGGGATTCTGACCCAGGCTTCTGGGTTCTCCTGGATAGTTCCTTACCAAACTTGCACACGGGACAGCATTCTCTCAAAACTTCCATTACAAGGGAAGAAGAGGCTATACCGGGCAAGCCTGGCCACCATGCTGGGAGATAGGTACTGGGCAGCAGATTGCCTGAAACTTCCAGTTCCCTTCTTGGACTTCTTTCCACTTGTCCCTCCAAATTATGGGTGAATTCGTAAGACTCGTAAGTGTGCCTTCCCTGATCTGAGAACACCCTGCCTGCCCAGGAAGAATTCAGGGGCAGAATTCTCTGTGAACATGAAGAGATGAAATCACACTATCCCTAAGAGCATCCGAAAAGAGCGTCCACGAACTTGACCTCTGTATTTGTGAGAATGCACGTCTCTTAAGCACTCCCAAAGCAGGAGGCTCCACATCTCTGGCAGACCAGGACCTTTCCCTTCAGCATGAGAAAGACAAGGGACAGCAGAGTACCCTTCTCGGGAGGACTGGCCCAACCTGGAATAAACACCCAAATCGAGTGTGGAATTTTGTTCGGTGTCTTGTGTTTTTGTGCAGAAATGAAACAAAACTTCCTAAATATACATGTTGCGCCCTCTCCCACAGTCGGCTTTGTGGCTTGGGAAGCGGCTTGGTTGGTAAAGTGTTTGGCAGGAAAGCAGGAAAAGCCGGGATCAGTCCCTGGAGCCTAGATCCAAAGGCCAAGTGTGCTGACACTCCCTCATGATACTCGTCCTGGGGAATTGGAGACAGGAGGGTTCCCGGGGCTCCATAGTCAGCCTAGCCTATTTGGTAAATTCCAGGAACTGTGTGTGTGATCTTACACACACACACACACACACACACAATGTTTTTTAAACTAGAGTTATCATCAAGGTCTAATCAAGCCGTCAAAGATGTCTCTGGCTAGCGTGGTGACACACGCCTATAATCTCAGAACTCTGAGGCAGAGGCAGGTGGATGGATTTCTGTGAGTTTGAGGCCACCCTGTTCTACATATTGGGTTCCAGGCCAGCCAGAGCCATACAGTGAGATTGTGTCTCAAAAGACAAAAACTAAACAAACAACCATAATCTCCATGTTTAAACAGTGATTTTCCCCCTATGAAATTTTAAGATGTATGTAATTCACACAGATGTACAAGGGCACAAACTCTGTCTTGAGTCTTTACAACTGTGTACCCGTGTGACCAACACCTCCATTCAAGTATATAATGTTCCCATTGCCTCAGAAAGCCCTGTGCTTCCTGCAGCCCGCTTCTCCTGCTCAGGCGACCCCCGTCCTACCTGATTTCCATCTCCACAGGCGTGAGTGTCACCTGTCCCTGAGCTTTGCACACTTGGAGCCTCGCACTCTTTATTGACCAATGGTGGGAAGGGGGAGAAGAAAAGAACCATTTACTGTAGGTACTGACGGAGTCCATCAGAGACCAGCTAAGAAACCAAGATCAGCACCACACCTAGAAGTGAGAGCTGCCACCTGGTGGCAGGTGCAAGGCTGACAGACCCAAAGCTGTCCCTGAAGGAAGAAGGGACCTCAGGAGGCAAGGCTGCCACTCTCCCAGAGTTGCCAACCAGGGAGGAAGGTCAGCCTGCATGATTCTGTAGTCAGAATGACTGAAGGGTAGAGACAGGAGCCCGCCCGGTGTGAGGAGCCCGTGTTGGGCTCGTAGGTGACCTTCTGATCTTCTTCCTCCCTCAGGCTTTCAGATTCGAGCTAACTGGGTCTGTCTAGCTGAACCCAAAGAAAGTGTCTGCCCTCACTTCCTTAGTGCTGGGCTAGAACAGCGGGGGGGGGGTGGGGGGGTGGGGGGGACTTCCTGTTGCAGGCCCAGTGCTCTCTGGAGACTCTTTCTGTCAGCTGTGGCTGAGGCTCCCAGCACAGTTGGTCTCTGTGGACTGAGGGCACCCCAAGTTTATGCATGTCGAGGGGAACAGGGCTCCTTAGGTGAAAAGCAGAGAGAGGGAGGGAGGGTGGGAGGAAGGAAGGGAGGGTGGGAGGAAGGAAGGGAGGGTGGGAGGAAGGAAGGGAGGGAGGGAGGAAGGGAGGGAGGGAGGGAGGGAGGGAGATGGAGTGAGAGATCCCTAGCCTGCCTAGATGCCCAGCATCTGTCCTAACTGGCAACAACTCTAGAGAACCTGGTCCTCAAGACCTTTCCTGGGAGTTGGCACCAGGATGGTACCAAGCAGCTGAAAGCACCATTGTCTAGTGAGTATTTCCCGTGTCCTGCTGCATCTATCCAAGACCTTAAAAAATGTGAGGTGCTTGAAGGAATTTCTGCTCTACAGGGGGAAACAGGCCAGAGAGGTAAGATTACAGATACTATCAAGGCTCGGACGCGCAGAACCCGCCGAACCCAGGGGCTGTGCGCTCCTCTCTCATTTCCCTCTTACCCTTTCCTGTCTTTCCTCTCCTACGTTTTATCTGCCCTGTCTCTCCTCTCTCCTTTCAATCTTTTTTTTTCCTTGCTTTTTTCCTTCCTTTCCTAGATTACATGGGGTCATTTGTCTATTGTCCAAGAACAGCCTGCCCCTCCTCAAGAACCTGGTCAAAGCAGGAGCTGGCGGTTCCTGAGTCCGCAGTCCCCAGCCCACGAGTCACCACTTCACTAAAATCTGTGATTTCAAACGGGCTCTGGTAGAGGTACCTGTAACACAGTGCTGCCCCCTAGTGACATTTGTAAGCATGAACAGTGGAGAGACTGCCAGCCCATTGAAGTCCTGCGTCTAGAGGTCACTGCTGCCCCCTGTTGCCCAGATGCAAAAGTGCAGCCCATTTGGAGACCTGTGGGAGCTGCTGCTTCAGCGTGAAGTGGCGCTAGAGATAGCCAGGTTTGTTTGTTTGTTTGTTTGTTTGTTTGTTTGTGGGTTTGTTGTTGTCGTCGTCGTTTTACTATCTGTGCTGAGTGTATTATTTAATCGTTTATCCCTGAGCTGTGTAACCGTGTCTGTCCCCTGGATGACTCAATCGTGAGAACCTTCTCCTATTGGCCACACAGCATAGCTAAGAAGACCTTTGTTATGTATAACCATGACTAAGTCACTTTGCTTAAGCAACCCAGGGACCCTGAGATAACCCTCCACCCACTGAACCAGATCCACACGACTCCCAGGCCTGCTGTGTCTCCAGACCATCTGTGCAGAGATACCACAGATGGCTGCAGAGTCTCCTTTTGGCCAGATTCTCCACCTAAGCCATTTCTCCAGGCTGCCTGCTCTTGACCTGGGTGGCTCTTGCTATGCCTTGTGACTCTAAATATCATTTTTTTTTCCCTGCGAGGCTAAACTCCTCTGGCTTCCAACTAGATAAAGAACCAACCTATGTGGATAGTGTTTGGCAGGGTTCAGAAGTCCGGGAGACAAAGGACGCAGGGATCAGAGGGAGGGATCAGCCTGCAGCCATGATTCAGGCTGGCCTCACAGTCTCTGCGTGTCTGGGGAATGAGGTGACAGATATTATCATATAATGTCACCTAGGGAGCAGACACAATTTTACCAGGGTCTTGTAGTTAGTGTGTTGTAGGCCCAGGATCTAAACCTGTTCTCTGGCTCTAACACTTGCCCTTGACCTCACTGTGTGGGCTGAAGGGGCTGGAGTAGGAGGAAGCCAATGGAGTGTTTCTAAGAAGGCCCTGCAGGTGAATCTTGGAGCTTTCTGGAATATTGGTGCCTGCTGTTTGACCTTAGCTATACGTTAGACTTTATCTAAAACTCTGAAACAGTAGAAAGACCCACTTATGGATTTGTTGTGTATGTATCGTCTGATTTGATTGTCTCAAGAACTTACATGATAAGTGTGTCAGGGTAATACTAGCTGCCTCACTAAACCAGGCAAGCATTCTGACAGGATGGTCCCCTTGTGTGACGCTCCTGGCCAATTACACGGTGACCCACCATTACTCAGGGCACAGACTCCTCTGCTTCTACATTGCAGACAGAGCTGCAGAAGTCCCCTTGTTCCCTAAAGGCCATGCCTGGAACCCACACTCTCACTTGCACCCAGTTGGTGACACTCATCACATAAAACACGTGTGGCTGTAACAGAGGCTGGCAGATGTAAAGTCCTGCTGGGCAGGTATCTCAGAGTCAACACCACACTGTGGAGTCCTTGCTAGAATTAGGGTGTCAACAAGACTCTTGTTAGCAATCTGTTTAGCCAGCTTACCCAGCTAATCAGGAATCTGCAGACTGTTTGAATGGGACACTCCTGCCACACGCTGGCTGAGCGGCCAGCACACCCTTGTCCCCTCTGGCATTCTGCCAACAGATTGCATGCTTGCCAAGAGTCTGTTGGGTTTGTTACCAAACTGGCCTACAGCAGCCACACTGGCCTTTGTGAAGAGGCAATTGGATTAACGATCCCATAAGCTAGTGAGATATGAACACAAAAGGGACAGATTTGTTTTCTAATGAAAACTCAGTGAAGACTTGCGGTTTAAAAACTACTTTAAATTGGGCATGGAGGAAACAACTCTGAAAGATCTGGAAAGAAATGTCCAGGAGACGGCTGGAGTGACAGCTCAGCGGCTAAGAGCTTGTGTTGCTCTTACAGAGGTCCTAGGTTTGATTCCCAGCACCCCATCAAGTGGCTCATGACTGCCTGTAACTCCAGCTCCAGGGGCTCGATGTCTCCGCAGGTGCCTGGCCTCATGTGTGCAGGCACACACACATACACACATGCATACATGCACACATATGTGCACACACACAATACACACATGTGCACACACATGCACACATGCACACATACATACATGCACACAATGCACACACATACACACATGCATACATGCACACATACATGCATGCACATGCACAATACACACAAGTGCACACACATGTACATATGCACACATGTACACACATACACACAGTCAACATAATAAAAATAATGTTAAAAAGGAAAAACCACAAGAATGTAGAAGAGTCTGTTCTGCTCTCCCACCAGATGGCTGCCAGTCCCCGGATGATCGTCACACATGGGGGCAAAGTGCGAAGTTCATGAACTGGACTAAACTCTAGGAACAGATTGGAAGACAAGGGTTTGTTTTTCATTGAATAAAGTCTTCCAGGTGTGTTGCATTTTAAAGAACTCCCCGGAGACAGGGCTGTTGACCTCTGTGTTAGCTCTCGCTTAGCTGATGTCCTCTGAGTCTAGGGTTCTGTTCCTAGCATGCCATTTTTAAAAATCTTGTGAGTGGGGTGTGCTGCACACCTGTAATTCTGGCTACTTGGGGAGGCAGCTTGTGTTGCAGAGTGAATTCAGAGGCCAACCTTGGCAACTTAGCAAGATCCTGACTCAAAACAAGAGAGAGGGCTGGGATAAGACTCACTGGGAGAGAGCGTGCGTAGTGTGAGAAGGAGACTCTGGATTCAGTTTCCGGTACATCAGAAAAAAATGGTCCCTGTTACTTGAGTAACTGACTCAACTCCAATCCCAGCTCTGGTGGATCTGGGAGCTTTTACAGAATCATTATCCCTACTTCACAGGTGAGTAAACTGAGGCCCAGGATTACTGAAGATTAAAATCAGCATTCAAATCCAAGGATATCATAAGAGGGTCTCAGATCTCCTGAAACTGGATTTATGGCTATGAGCTACCGTGTGGGTGCTGAGGACTGAAGTGGCCCCTCCACAGGAGCGGCAAACAGCGAACACTTGTCACTGTGGGGCCGTCTCTCTAGCCCCAGAATTTAGGACTGAATTTCTAAGCATAGCTGAATTATAACACATTTGAATATATATGGCCACATGTGACCAGTGGATAAGGCATGAAGGTACTGCTCCACGCTGTGCAACTTTGAACACATGCATTTCTCTGTGTGTTCATGTGGGTGCACATGTATGTGCAGGTACATATGCATGTGTGCAGTCACACAGTCCAGAGGATAACTTTGGGTGTCGTTTACCAAGCACCACTCACCTTTCTCTCAGATGGAGTCTCTCACTGGCCTGGAACTCATCCAAGCTGATCAGTCAGCAAGATCCAGGGAGCCCTCTGTCTCTACTCACCCATTGCAATTACAGGCACACACCACCATACCTGGCTTTTAACACGGGTGCCCGGGCTTGGCCTTAGATCCTTATATTTGTAGGGTAAGCAAACTCCTGACTGAGCCATCTTGTCAACCCCCAGCATATGACTTTCCTGGTCAGCTTTTCCATCTCTTCTTGCTATCTCTAGGCCACGTCATCTTCTGCAACAGCTCTTGTTCTCAGCAGAACGAAGGATGGAGCTTTTCAGCAGCTGACCTCTGACTGTCACATGGCACAGCCAAGGTCACCTGTTTGCCTGGCAAACTCCTCCCTGCTGTGGGGAAGTGTGGCTGCCAAGAGGAGAGAGTGCACAGGAGGTGGCCTGGTGACTTCAACATGTCCTGTATCCTTCTAGGCCTCAGTTTCCTTTTCTCTAGGGTGGGATCAAAGTGCCTAGGCCATGCCCCACTGTGTGGATTAACTAAAGGCATTCCTGCTTCATGCTTCATGTGTGGTGGCATATGCCTGTATTCTCGGCACTCAGGTGGCTGAGGTAGGAGGAGTGTGGGTTCAAGACCAGCCTGTACCACATAGAGAGATCTTTAAGAAAGAGAGAGAGGGAGGGAGGGAGGGAGGAGAGAGAGGGTGGCGGGAGGGAGAGGGAGATAGAGAAAGACCACCGAGGAAGTTTTCATGATTTAGAATGATCCTCTAACTCAGAACAAAGATACAACAGGAAACAAGACAGAGTGGGGTAGGGTGTTGAGAATGGCCTTGGCCACTGTTGTGATAAAATACCACAGCCAAGGTTTGTTTGAGCTTATGGTTCTAGAGTTCACATGTTAAATCACAAACAGAAAATGAGTGTACCTGGAGGAGCCCTGTCTTTGAAACCTCAAAGTTCTCCCTCTCTGGTGACACACCCCCTGACAAGGCCACACCTTCTAAACCTCCCAATACCACCAACTGGGGGTCCTGTGTTCAAACATCTGAGGCTATGTGGTCACCCTTATTCAAACCACCACAGACAGAAACAAAATTTTAAGACTGCTTGACTGTGTATATTCTAAAACGCACTCAGACGGAGAATTATTTGATAACTCTCAATGTTCCTTTGACATTGTTTTGTGTTCGTTCATTGGTTTGTTTGTTTTGAGACATGCTCTACTATGTAGCTCTGCTGAATTTGCTCTGTAGAGCAGGCTGGCCTCAAACTTCCAGAGATCTGCCTGCCTCTGCTGGAGTTGAAGGTGTGTGCCTGACCTACAGCAGATTTTTATTATTAACTGTTAGCAAAGTAAGACTTTAGTAGTGAGTAGTGGAGGCTTTAATATCTCAGTTAACCGAAGAGCATCGATCCTCGTGCGGTGAAGAGCAAGTCTCGGTGGCTTAAAGGTCAATGGTCATATACAAATGTCAGGACTCTACTGGAGAGGGAACATGCTCACAAGGCTGCTGTTTGTCCCCCAGGTAACTTCCTTGTCCCCCTGGGACAGTGGTACCCGCTAGTGTTGATGTGACTGTGGTGTGCCCCCCCAGGTTCTCCAGAGAGGAATGCTCCTCTTCCAGTGGCCAGAACATTTGGAACACACCCTACCTGTCCCCTGTCATTCGCATTCTTTGGTTAGCAATCCTGTCAGGCAGCCCAGATCCCAGAGTGACAGTCAGGCTGCAGACAAGCCACCGCTGCTCTCTAAGGAGCTTCCAAGGATGTCCCCTGGGGTGAAAAACAGTCAATTCTGTTAAGAGGAACACAGAGGGATCTTATCAAGGAAAAAAATAACAACGCCTGAGCCTGCCGGCCTTCTGGAAAGTCACTGAAGAGCATTCTAACTGTAAAAAGCAATTGCTTATGATCCCCGAAGTCTTTCAGAAGGAGCAATACAGAAGGTCTAGGGGGAAATACTGCTTTGGGGGAGGGGTGTTGACATTTGCTGGTGAGGCTCTGAGCACATTTATTTGATCCTCACAGAAATCCTGTCAGGCGGATATTCCTACCCACCTGTTGGGGCAGAGATGGGCAAACTGAGGCTCAGAGAGGTGTAGACACACATCTAAGATGGGACCTAGCTCCAGCTCACTCAGATAACTAACTACTCCATCCTGGACCCTTGCTCACCACCTGTTCTTGTGTGGCCTTAAATGAGTCCCCCCCCCCTTGTTTTGGGCTCTATCTTCCTCTCCCCAACACGGGAGTGGCAAAGACTTCGAGTTTTAAGGAGCACCCAGGCCTCACTGAAGGACCATGGGTACCTTGCTAGCACCAGAGAACAGAGGAAGATCACAAGGTCTCCTCAGGTCTCTAAGGTGGGGGCAGTGGGGGTAGACAGGACAGGGGTGGGGGGTGAGGATCTGAAGGGAGTGTCTTTAGGGAGTTCTGTTTTTGGTGCCTGCTCAGCAGATGACTTTCCAAGCTGAGAAACACACGTATACAAACTCTAACCTCTTCTTGCTTAAAATAGAGCTGCTGAACCAAAAATGCCAAGAACAGGGAAGAGTCACCTGCCTGGCAGGGCCAGACAAGCGCCTGCGTGGCCCCATTTATCCACTCCGGCAGACTCTGAGGATAGCACGTCTCAGCTCTGTGTCTCAGGATCCTCATAGTGGTGGGGCAGCTCCACCCACTAAGGCTCTTACAGCCGTCCTGCAGATAAAGCAAGGACCCCAGGGCCGGTGGAAGGGTGCTATGGCCAATGGTGTCTTGCCTAACAAGTTTGGGGACTCAGGCAGCCCCACGTTCAAGTCTGGTCTCAGCCATGAGACCACAGGGCTTGGTGGGTCAACACCTTCTCTTTTTCGACCTGTAGAGGTGACAATATTGTAATGCCGAGCACACACAGGGCTCCAGAGCCTCTGGCCTCTCCTCTGTTTCTGAAAACAGAATGTCTGGCATCTGTAGACTATTTTGAAAAGGGAGAAAACAAGGCTAGCAAGCAGCTCGGGGGCACTGGGGAAGCGGCATGTCCCAGCGTCTGTGGCGTCCTTTGCGGGGAACATGGGTATTTCGGTTCTCACACGAGGAAACTGAAGCACGGAGAGGTGGGAATGGTCTATCCGTGGACACCCAAGTAGAATGCGAGGGAGTAAGAATTCGAACTCAGGTCTTCATGGACCTCAGCTTCCCCACCCCCACTCCGCCACGACCAAACCTGCTGGTCTCCAGGACCCTTCTCCACTGGAAGGGCCTGGTGCCCTGCCCCCACCCTTAGATTCCTGCCCAGGTTTCTACCTCTCTGATGCAGAGAAGAATCAGAAAAACAAACTTGCTGATGCCCTTACTAAAAATAGAGCCGTGCCAACTGTGTTAGCTATCCTGTGTCAGCACCCCGCTTCTGGGCCACTTGGCTGCCATCCTGACTCTCAGGGGTGAAGGCGTGCAAATCTTCCTCTAGAGGCACCAAGCCCCAATTCTGTCCCAGGTCCCAACAGTGATCCCAACGGTGGCTAAATGCTCCTAGGCAAATCCTCATGGCTGGCTTCTGCACTCTTCCGTGTCAGCTTTCTATTACTGAAAACATGAAGATTTACCCCTACCTCCCATTCCTCTCCAAATTACCTTTAGGGGCTGAGAAGAGAGAGAGAGAGAGAGAGAGAGAGAGAGAGAGAGAGAGAGAGAGAGAGAGAGAGAGAGAGAGAGAGGGAGAGCTCAGCCAGTAAAGTGCTTGCGGCACAAGTGGGAGAATGTAAGATTAACCCCCGTACCCAGTTTTTAGTCAGGTGTGGTGGCACAGGTTTCTAATGCCAGCAGAGGAGGTCAAGAGGATCTCTGGGGCTGGCTGGCTGCCCACTGAATTGGAGAGCGCTGCACCATAATAAGAGATCCTGTTCCAGGAAAATAATAAGGTGGGTGACTCTTGAGAAGTAACATTCAAAATTGGCATGTGGCCTGTGCACTCATGCACACACATGTGCATGCATATCCCCCACTTGCACATCCACAGCCATCCCCCCTCCCCACCAAAAAGAACTTTTTGGTTCTCTGGACCCTGGGCTAGAATAAAGGTGCCTGTGTGTCCACACTCCTTGGAGACTACGAAAGGGCCTATCTTCTCCTACTTCCAGCTTCTGGGTGTCACCTGCTCTGCCTCATCTTGGGGTCCTTCCTCCTCTGATCAGGGTGATTAACTTATGCTGCCAAATCTGTGGGTATCTCTCCTGCCTTCATCGTCCAGACACAGGAACCCTCATGGTGATGCTGAACCCCCTGGAGACTGGAGATCGTTCCGGTGCTGAAGCAAGCTCAGCATCCTCAGCTTCCCTCTGTCAGGCGGCCAAGGATGAGACATAGGCATCCCTAGGGGCCATTCTTACGCTACTGAAGTTCCTTAAGAGACAGGCAGAAAAAAAGTAAAATCAAACCAACCAACCAAACAAAAACATTTCGGCGATCGTGAAATTAAACCAACCCATGCTCAGGATGCGACGGAAGTGGCTGCTCCTAGTTGCACACACAAGTCCTCATTTGACCTTAAACTACCACTTTTAGCGTACACACAGGTCTGAGTGCTGGACCAAAGAACGGTCCTGGGGAGTGGAACTGAGGGTTACAGTGGATGTATGGAAGATGACCTGATGGCTGGTGCTCTGAGGGAGGATCTCAGGGGAGAGCACCTGGGGTGCTGTCAGGAAACAAGTCCAACTGTGCTGAGAGTGGCCAGGGTGTGAACCAGTTGAGTTGGGAGGGCTTAAACACATCAGTACCTGGATGGTACTTCTGCTGGTACATGGCCTCTGGCAGATATTGGCTGGAGAAGGCTGTAAGGAGTCTGGCGAGAGTTTACAGCAGGAACTGAAAGTCGAGGGTGGGTGGAGCAGGCAAGGGTGAGAGGCTTTGGGGAAACAGGCCTGAGTAGTCATGATGATAGTAATGTGTGCCAAGCTGCAGTAGACACGTGGAAAGGCCAGCTGCTGCTAACAGCTTCCGGTGAGGGTTAACTGGCCCTGCGCCACACGCCTTTATATATGTGGGACTCTGAAAGAGTATCATTTTGGAGCATGGGGACACTAGTGGGGTCCTTCAGAAGTGGGGTCAATGGACACCTAGCAGCTCGGGTCATACCCTGGTGCTCATCCAGAGTCCTTCCCTGTATCCTCCCAGCCAAATTCACTGGTAACTCTTGACCCGTGAATCAGGGTGTATCAGCCTCAGTGACAGATTGGCCCCCGGGCCTCAGATCAGATGCTCAGAACAGCTGGTCCTGACAGCAGACAGCTTCGATGTGCTCTTTTGTGGTGCTACGTCTGTTCAGTCTTCTGGCAAAGGAAAGGGTGGTGTGGCATGGGGGCAGGACTTTAGAGATCGGGCCTGGGAGTGGCATGTGTCAGTTCTGCAAGGAACCACTGGCTAAAGCTTGGCTCGGTGTCTGGAGTGTCTGGAGGCCAGAGAGCTTATTGCTGTGTGCTCAACTTTCTACTGTATCCCAGGGCTATCTGCTTCCCTTCGTCTGCTACGGAAGGCTAGCCCCTCAGCCTGTACTGATTGATGCCATCCCCTGGCTGGTCTTCATTCTGTCACCTGTTCTCTTCCACGTGGCAGCCCCTTGATTTTTCCAAGGTGTGGGGTTGAGACACGGTGTCATTTAGCCTAGTCTGGATTTGGACTTCAGATCTCTCTGCTGCCACCCCCCAAGGGCTGAGACTACAAATGTGGACCGCCATGACTGGCTCTGATCCCTTTTGAAAAGAAAAACAAAACAAAACAAAAACAGATGGTAGCGGAGCTGTATTTTTGCTTACAGCTTTTCTGTGGTTTTCGATTGTCCTGAAAAATCACCCTGGGATCTGGAAAGGTGGCTCAGTGGTTAAGAGCACTGGCTGCTTTTCCAGAGGACCTGGGTTTTGACTCCCAACAACCACATGGTGGTTCATAAGCATCTGTAACCCCAGTTCCAGGAGATCCTACACCGTCTCCTGGCCTCCATGGGCACTGTGCACGTGGGACACAGACAGACATGCAGGCAAATATAAAACAAAAATTAAATAATAAAAAGATGGATTCGTAGGGCTGGAGAGATGGCTCAGTGGTTAAGAGCACTGACTGCTCTTCCAGAGGTCCTGAGTTCAATTCCCAGCACCCACATGGTGGCCACAGCCATCTGTAATGGGATCCGGTGTTGTGTGCGTATGTCTTGAAGACCGTTTACAGTGTGCTCACATAAATAAAAACAGGTCTTTTTGAGAAATGAATTTGTAGAAGTCACTTCTCTCTGGTCCTCCTGTCTCTCCAGCCTGCATCCTAATTCTCTTGGCTCTAGTCACACCAGCTTCTCTGTTGTTCCCTGTCACCAAGTCACCTCCCTTTTGCTTTATCGAGGAACCTACGTGTGTGTGTGTGTGTGTGTGTGTGTGTGTGTGTGTGTGTGTGTGTGTGGCCTGGATTTCCTTGCCCTGGTCACTCTTGGATGACTTGGCACGCACCTCCTGAAGCACTACTATTTTCCTCCTTCATCACACCTGTCTTCCTTCATCTTTTTGTCCATTTATCAGCCCTCCCAGCTTGCACCTACTCCTACCGAGAATGGAGGGCACGAGAAGACGCTTGGTAAGTATCTGCTAGATGACAGTTGAGAGGAAGGAAAGGGTGCCGAGCCCCCAAGACCTAGGGCAAGTTAGGGATGGTGGTGTGCACACCTGGGCCGGACCTCATCTCCAGATGTCCCTGCCCGCACCTGCGTGGGTAGGGTGGGGAGCGTCGGGAGCGCTCAGAGCCCGCCCCCTGCTGTACGCGGAGGGGGAGGGCGCAGCGGGGATGGAGCGGGCGCCGTCGGGGCGTCCGGAAACCAGCACTTGGAGCCGGCGAGCCGCGATGAGGAAGCAGAGCGCGCGCACGGCGGCGCTCATCCTGTGCATCCTGTCCTACCTGCTGGTGGGCGCCGCGGTCTTCGATGCGCTGGAGTCCGAGGCGGAGCGCAGCCGGCAGCGGCTGCTGGCTCGGAAGCGGGGCGAGTTCCGCAGAAAGTACCGCTTCTCCGCCGACGACTACCGCGAGCTGGAACGCCTGGCGCTGCAGGCCGAGCCGCACCGCGCCGGCCGCCAGTGGCGCTTCGCGGGTTCCTTCTACTTCGCCATCACGGTCATCACCACCATCGGTGAGCCCTACGGATCCTCCCCCTCTGGCTCAGTCCTGATCTCTTCCCCCCCCCCCCCGTGCGATGTCCACCTCTGCCCCTGTGACTTTGGAAAGGGCATGTGAGCGCGCATGTGAGGTTCATTTGCCTCGCTGAGCGAAATGGGGCAAACAGTTAGCTGATGCAGGGCCGTAGGCATCAGTAAAGGATTGCACCGAGACAGGGGCGGTTAAAAGAAACTCCGGACTCTCGGGGTGAACAGAAGTGAGGCTTTCTTGTCCCATGGTGTCAGCTATGTTACCTTAGATAAGTTTCTTGACTTCTCTGAGCCACAGTGTTCTTTGAAAACTAGGATTGCTAATATGTCTTGCAAGGCGGAGGGAGGAAAGCCAGCTGCGATGGAGATCATTATTGAGGTCATGTGTGCAGATCATTTTAGCATAGGACCTGACCCACAGAAAACATTATGGAAATAAGATTGCTTGTGTATAAGATAACAATTATTCTGTTAACCTGGTGATATCGACACTCCCTGTTGTCCTCTGACGGCTGTGTGTTCTGGAACTGAATAGATGTCCAATAACTTGTTAAGGGAATGACTAATTACCAAAGCTTTAGGGCATCCAGAGGAGCCCCTATGTATACCATTTGGACTCCAGCTGTTACCAGAACCACATCTGGCCAGGACTTGAGGGCTTGAGCCTGAGGAACCTGCAGAAGAGAGAAGCAGGCTCTCCAGGGCTTTGAACCTGCTTTAAACCTAGTTTGTTAGCTACCTGGTAAGGGGCTCCAGCTGCAGTTACCAGATGTCGCTGTGGCCTCGGTGAGGCTCCAGCTATAGTTACTAGGTGTGCTTGTGGCCTCCCTCAGAGGAGCAGATTAGAAGCCCAGACCTTGGAGGAGGCACTTGCATGGGAGACACGGGTTTAAGCAGCCCCCATGCAACCCCAAAAGCAGAGTTCTGAGCATCTCCTGCAACCTGCCTTCTCAGGCAAGGAACTGTGTGCCCTCTTGGCACATGTTTTTGTCAAAGGCAAAAGGCAAATATTCTACCTTGCTGGGGGAATGAGAGCCCAGCATGGGGCCATAGGCTATGCAGGCATTGCTTGTTAGTAATAATTTATTATTTGCCAAGTATAGAGCCAGCTCCCATTTAACACTTCTGCCCTCTCTTGTCCACAAGTCCCAACCTCAAGACCCTCTCTCATTTGCCATACCCACAGAGGTTGTGCCTTATCTGAGGTCTCTGCCCCTCTGTCCTTTCCCGTGTCCTTTCCCAAAACAGCCTAGCAGCCAGGTTTGGCTCCTTCCCTCGCTGATCTGAAACTCAAGCTAGGGAAAGAAACAGAAGGGGAAGGAAAAAAAAAAAAAAAAAAAAGACTAAAACCAACCAAACGTAACTGAAGAGAAACTGGAAATGTTTTGCTTTTCTGGCCACTTGGGTGACTGGAAGTATGGAAGTGGCTACCTTGACTCCTGCCCTCCTGGAGTTCACCTTAGTAATGGGCAGAGTGTATCCCTCCCCTGCTACCACAAGGAGGCAGACCACAAGGAGGCTTTAAACGCTTGTTACATTGAGACTTTAAACATTGTATATGTTCACATTGCAAGTTTCATCGGGTACCAAGGGATGCAGAATGAAGAGGGAACTCACTCCAGCCCCCCATTTTCCTGGAAGTCTTTTGGTCTGGTGTACATTAGTGGCGTGCAGCAATGAGTTTCAGTGAGATATTTTCCAACACACTTATCAGGCACTGTGACCATATGCACCCAACACTTTCTCTTGTCTTTCTCCCCTGAACCTCTTTCTATTCCCAAGTTCACATACACTTTACCTGCCTCTTGCATACTTCTGGCTACATGCTCTGTGTACATGTCCCCTCATCATCACACATGGCATAAGAATATTATATCTACAGTCTACTGATTCCTGCTCTTTTCACTTAGAGACAGGGTCTCATGTAGCTCAGACCAGCTTTAGAGTCACGATGTAACCGAGAATAACAGCGAACTTATGGTCTTCCTGCCCCAGCCTCTCAAGTGCTGGGGGCCTTACAGGTGTGTGCCACCATGCTTGTCTCTTATGTGGCACTGGGAATTGAACCTGGGACATCAGGCATGCTATTCAAATGCTCTGTCAACTGGGTTGTATCCCAGACCTGATTTAGTATATTGTGGTGCTTTTTAATATCAACCCTAGAGAGCTATATCATGTTTTTAAAAGGCTGAATATTGGGACTTCTCAACCTTAGAACTATTGATATCTTGACCCAGTTAATTCTGTAATGGGGCCAGTCCTGTGCCCTTTAAGATATTGATAATATCCCCAGTCTCCGCCTCTGGGTGCCAACAACATACAACATTACAACCGTTCCCATCCCCTAGTAGAGGCAACCGAGAGCTTCCTTAGGTATTGTTAGATGTGTGCATGGTGACAAGGCCACTGTGGTCTGCTGTAGTGTCCTATCACCTGGATGGTGCTGAAATGAGTAACCAGGCTCCTCAATTGATGGCTGGGTGCTTGTTTCTAACCTTGGCCACGGTGGCAGCTGCTGTGTACTGGAGGGATAACTGTGTCAAACCGTACAGTTCTATGGCTCTGTATGTCTTACCTTTGAGTAGATGGGACAGGTTTGCTGGAAAAGGGACATTCTCTGTGGGGGACGGACACCCTCACTTCTCCCTGGTTATGGGCCCGAGCAAGTTACTGTTGTTCTTTCCAGAAAGAGACACAGCTACACATTTGCACAATGGCACAGTGACACCCAACTCAGGGAAGCCCATACATGTGTAGATCCATGAGGGAATTCATGAACAGAGCCAGCACCAGAGAAATCCAGAGCCAACTGGTGTTCAGTGAGGAACAGGGCTGAGAAGGGGAGAGAAACCTGTTAAGGGGGGGGGGGGGAATATAAAAGAGGGCGTGTGTAGACGTGACTTTCTAGTAGGGACCCGACGGGGTATACCTGAAGAATGTAGACATTAAAGGGGTGAATCTGGAGACTGGGGATTAGAAGGATGACTGAGGCTGAGAAGTGGAAAGAGAAAAGGAGGGGTGAGGCTGGGGAGTGTAGAGGAGAGAGGAAGGGTGAGGCTGGGGAGTGTAGAGAAGAGAGGAGGAGTGAGGTTGGGGAGTGGAAAGGAGAGAGGAGGGGTGAGGCTGGGGAGTGTTGAAGAGAGAGGAGGGGTAAGGCCAGGGAGTGTTGAGGAGAGGGGAGGAGTGAGGCTGGGGAATGGAAAGGAGAGAGGAGGGGTGAGGCTGGGGAGTGTAGAGAAGAGAGGAGGAGTGAGGTTGGGGAGTGTAGAGAAGAGAGGAGGAGTGAGGCTGGGGAGTGTAGAGAAGAGAGGAGGAGTGAGGTTGGGGAGTGTAGAGAAGAGAGGAGGAGTGAGGTTGGGGAGTGTAGAGAAGAGAGGAGGAGTGAGGTTGGGGAGTGGAAAGGAGAGAGGAGGGGTGAGGCTGGGGAGTGGAAAGGAGAGAGGAGGGGTGAGGCTGGGAAGTGGAGAGGTGAGGAGAGGCTTGAGGCTGGGGAGTGGAGAAGAGGTAAGTGTAAGACTGAGGGTGGGAAATGGGGAGGTGAGCAGAGAGGTCAGACTTGGAAGAGGGGAGAAAAGGAGCTGGAGGTCCCTTGTGAGAACTGGGTCTTTACCCTGTAGGTGCTAAGAAGCCCCTGAAGATGTCTCCCTCCTACCAACACATCACTTGCTAAGATTGTCGTTTTCTGTACTCTGTAGGCTGTCAGAGCATCTGTCAGGTATATGCACACCAAGCCACAGAACCTTCCCGTACCGCCCAAATTCTTCACACCCTTCAACCTCTAGGCCAAGCAGATACAGAGCTATTCTGCCTCTCCAACTGTTGGGTCTATGCTTTGGGGCTGAGCTTCGTCCACAGTTAAGATCCATCCTTTGCTACTTCTGGGAACAGAAGCCCAACTGAATTCTGTGGTTCTAAAGAACCACGGGTGGACTATCCACCCCTAGAGGAAGGGATACCTGGGTTGTCAGAGGACAGAAATGACGTAGATGAGGCTTGGCGCTCTTGGGCACAGGCAGGCCCCAGGTCCGGAGTGCCTTGGATTGGGCTGGGCTCTCAGAATCCCAACTCTCTTCTTACACAGGGTATGGCCATGCTGCGCCGGGCACGGATTCGGGCAAGGTGTTCTGCATGTTCTATGCCCTCCTGGGCATCCCCCTGACGCTGGTCACCTTCCAGAGCCTGGGCGAGCGTCTGAACGCGCTGGTGAGGTGTCTGCTACTAGCAGTCAAGCGCTGCCTGGGCCTGCAGCGGCCGCATGTGTCTGCTGAGAACATGGTGGTGGCCGGGCTGCTGCTGTGCGCCGCCACCCTGGCCCTAGGCGCCGCCGCCTTCGCGCACTTCGAAGGCTGGACCTTCTTCCATGCCTACTACTACTGCTTCATCACCCTCACCACCATCGGCTTCGGCGACTTCGTGGCGTTGCAGAGGGACGAGGCGCTGCAGAGGAAGCCACCCTATGTGGCCTTCAGCTTCCTTTACATCCTGCTGGGGCTCACAGTCATCGGTGCCTTCCTCAACCTGGTGGTCCTGCGCTTCCTTGCCAGCGCCGACGCCCCAGAGCGCGCAGCCCACCGCCGTGCCAGCGTGTTCCGCAGGGGGGCGCCCGAGAGCCGCGTCCGCGCTGGCGCCTCCACCTGCATCCCTTACCCCTTCCATCAGCGGGAGGCCTGGGCCCGTGACAACCCCGCCTTCTCACCCCCCTTGAGCCCAGAAGCCATGTATCATTGCCACAGCAACCCAGACAGACCCCGAGCCCGGAGGAAGTCCATCTGACAGTCCTCCTCCTCTACATGAGTCAGACCTGGCCAATGTCTAGCTCCGCCTGTTAGCAAACCCACCCTTCTTTCCAGCGTGGAGGGGGTTGAGGCTTCCGTTACCATCTGTGGAGCATCCCTTCTTAACATATATGAAAGCTGTACTAACAGCACAAGACGACTCTACAGCTGCCTGGAGGTGAAAACTGTTTAGTCTGAACTTGTAGGAAAATGTGGCCATCAGCCCCTAGGAGAGGTGATACCTGGGTCAAGCATCCCTATCTGGTCCTTCAAAGGATGACAAGTGGCTAGCTTCTGCTCTCTAGAGGACACAAGATATCTTGCAGGGAAGAGGTATGACTTTAACCACCAGGATTCTACACGTAAGGTTGGATGTTCATGCTAGAAGCATGGAGAGAAACAGGTTGAAGGGGATTTATGGCTCACAGCGGGCAATTTTTGCACTCCACATTTTCTTTGCTCTACATGAGGAGTAGAATTAGCCTATGTGTAAGTGGTTGTCCCCACTGTCAAATAAATGCCTTGTCCCTGGCCAGCCCCTTTTGGATAAAGGGATGATCTCCCCCATATCACTACCTATAGGCAGCTCAGTGCTGTGGGGTGAATTTCTTTCCGGGTTCCACCAACCACCAGCAATGTATCATTGGGGTTCTCGTCACTTTCCTGGGCCTTCGCTTCTCTGTCAGTAAAATGGGGTTCTGGGGCTGAGCAGAGATGGCTCACCTGGCTGGACAGGGTCTCATACGGTCCACGCCAGACTAGAACCCAATATGCAGCCAAGGATGACTTTGAATTCCTAACCATCGAGTCTTGTGCTGGGATTACAGACATGGGCCACCTCACTACTCTAAGATGAACCTGTTTAAAGATGAAGGAACTGGGATGAGAGTCTTGTCCCAGGCTAAAATATGAGGCAAAAATTGGTTCCACTAAATTAAGTGAGCAATGTCACTGGATTGGCAGGAGGGATGGACCAGGGACAGTAGAGGGAAAAGGCAGATAGAACCTGGAACTGATGGATGGTCTGAAGGGGCGGAGGCAAGGCGCTGCCCATACCGCAAACGGGAAGGCTGGCTGCTTGGTTGTTTGGGTTTCAGAAGACAGGGTCTCTCTTGGGTAGCTCAGGCTGATCTTAAACTCAAGGAATCTGCCTGCCTCAGCCTTTCTAGTTCTGAAATTAGCTGAGGGAGCCGCCAAACCTGGCTTATCCCTACTCCCTTTCTTTCCTTTTGTCCCTAACTGGAGATGTGTCAGAGAGCAGAGTGCCTGGGGTGAGGAGCCTGACTTATCACACAGCAAATCCTGTTCCTTCCCAGCCTGCTGTCTTGTCCTCAGAGCCTGGACTGTGCAGTGACAGTAAATTATTCACACGGCAGTTGTAAGAACAGAGTACTGTGGAAGATCTCTGGCTGGAGCCAGTTTCTAGCCCATTCACTGTTTCCTCGTGCTAAGCATAGTGCTGGCCCGTGGGAAATGTGGTGGATACGAATGTAATGAACGAACAGCAGTCAGTCCTAAACCCTTGGTGGTGGGGTGAGAAACAGTGGCCCAGCCCAGTGTCGGTAACCATGATAACTCCTACCGACCCACTCCAAAGATGCAAGTTCATGCCGGCAGCTCTATCGGGCCCTGTCCTCACAAGTCCACAGATGGAGTGGGGTATTAAAGGAATCCTCTTGAGAACTTGGGTGAGGAGTGGGGGAGGGCCTGAGGCCAGGCTGAGTTCAAAGAGAGGTGTGCTTATGGGGGCCTGAGGATACAGCTCTATTGGTAGACACTTAGCATGCATCAGACCCTGATTTATAGCCCCAGCATGCATAAACCAGCATGTGCGAAGGCAGAATCAGTGGGTCAGTCTATTCCCAGCTACACTGTGAGGCTGAGGCTAGCCAGGGGTACACAAGCGCCTATCTTAAGAAACAAGTGTGACTTTGGACTGTTTACTTAACCCTTTTGCTTCAGTAGAGTGCAATAACGCCAAGAAGGCCTTGAGAATTTTAATAGATTATTACAGGCAATGTGCTTAATGTAAGCTGTCTACAGTCATTTCCATTAGAGGGGAAGCTCCTGAGGTGAGGGAGCTAGTCTGTTTTACCACTGTGTTCACAGAGTGTAGGGTTCACAGTAGGTCCTCAGTATTTGTTAAGTGACTGGATGAATTCGTGTCCAAACTCACATTTAATCAAATCAGGGCAAATATTTAGTTAGTGAAGAACAGTTTGTTATGTTGTAATGGGGTCTTGCTATAGTATGTGTTCATCTCAAAGTCAGGATCCTCCTGCCTCAGTTCCTGTGGTACCAGGGTGACTGCTGTGTGCCACCACTTCAGTTGTGAACTTTAAACAGAGCAGCAGGGTGGGAGGTGTTCAAAGGGGGATTACCTCCCTCAGCTTATACACTTGCAAAGATGGGGTCCTCCTACACAGGCTCACATTGCTCCCTAGGACTGCTAGTTCCTGATCTGATCTGCCTAGACTCTAAGTCCTTTGTCATTCCACCCAGTGGACTTAGCCTACCATAAAGCCACATGTTTGTGTCATGATAGTACCTTCCAAAACTGGCCCTATTCTAGGCCTAGAGGTGGAATTGGAGCTGGCCTTTAGGACCACAGTCCCTGGGGAGATAGGCTTATCCTAAAGCAGTGGGTACAAGGCAGACCCAGTCATCAACGGCTGGGCTCGGAGAGAGGGGCCCCCATTTGGCTAGAAGTCCTTGAGGTCCTTGGGGAAGGAAAGCCGAGTGAGCCCCCGAGAAGACTAAAGTTTCAGGAAGAAGGAATCCTGTGTCCTCACCCAGCACAAGTATTCCTTGTCTTCCTGTGTCTACATGGGCTGTCTAGGCATGTGATGGTTGGCTGGTTTAAACCACTGAGGGTCACACTTCAGATGTGTGCTCCTCTACTTCTAAGAACTTTAGTGTCTGATTTCTAAGCCAAGGTACTAGGCTATTCTGTTTCTCATAGAAATATATCCGGGGCTGGATAAACGGTTCAGCTAGCGTACCTTTAGTTCTAGCACTCAGGAGGTAAAGTCAGGTAGATCTCTGAGTTCAAGGCCAGCTTAGTCAACTTAGCAGGTTCCAGGACAGCTAGGGCTACATAGTGAGACATACATACATATAACTGGGTGTAAATTCTAGCAGTTGGAAGGGAGAGGCAGGTAGATCTGACCACAGACTGGCCTACAGAGTGAGTTCATTCCAGGACAGCTAGGGTTACATAGAGAAACCCTGTCTTGAAAAACAAAAATAAATATAAAATGATATATTACATAAAAAACGGGTTCTTCTGAAGGCCCTGCTTCTACCAGTGGCAGAGCTCCCGGATGCAGGCATAGAGGATGTTAATGGGCCCGTTGGAGGCACTGTAACATCTTAGGGCGCTTACTCCTTAAAAGACCAGTATCCTTCAACTCCCCAGGTAGAACTGTCTCAATGCGAAACAAGAGCAAAACCAGGGTAGAAAAGCCAAAAACTTTAATTTCCAACATGAGCTATGTGGTCATGAATACAATGCCATGTGACCCGCTCCAACTCAGATGCCCCCAAAACCCTACTTCCCTGGGGGACACAGGGAAAGGTGGGTAGATGAAGGGAGGCTCCCAGCCCCAGGACTCTGGGGTCCCACATGTGTCTACTTCCAGCCTCCCACCCAGACCACATGGGCTCTCTTGCTGAAATGAAAAACCCTTGCAGCCTGCCTTGTAAGCCCATAGAAACTCCATCTACCAAGGTCTGTTCTGCAGACACAGGCCCTCTTGGAGGGCTAAGAAAGCCACTGTGGGGAACAGGAAAGGGGTCTAAGGCTCTGGGCCTGGTGTGGTGCTGTTGCTCAATAAATAAATGCAGGTGACCTTGCCTGGTGCAACAGCTCTGCCTTGAGAGAGTGTGGGAGTCCCTGTGCCGTTTCTGAACCCCAATGTGCTCAAGAAGTTCCTGCCTGAAGGAACCGGTGGCGAATTGCTCGTGAACTGCCTCTTATGCGCTCACACGGCTGCGCCACTGACCACTGGAGAACGAGTTGGTGTTGTCAAAGTCAGAACTTGGGCAAGCACCTCTCTCTCTCTCTGCTCGCAGAACCTTCTCTGTTCCCTCCTGAACACAAGCTTCTCTCCATTGCTTTTCGGGGCTTTTATGGGGGTCAAAGTAAAATCATGGGGTACACTGGGAGGTGCTATGCTTCTGAAGGTTAAAGAGGACTTTCTTCCCCACTCTACAAACGCAGCAGGGAGCTTGTTATTTCTTTTTTTCACCCACTCCCCGCTGGACCTGGAAAGGTAATGACCCAGAATAAAACCCTTCAGCTCAGGATCCCTGGGAAGATTGCCCAGGAGATCCCAGCCAACCCATCACCCTTCCCACAACGGTCCTCTCCTCCCAACCCAAGCCCAGAAAAGGCACTAGCCCAGGAGAGAGAGCGGAGAAGGGGAGTGCCACCTGTGCCTAGAGGTCAGAAATGGTGATGGCTGCAGACCTGCCCCTGAGCGGTGATCTCCCAGCTCGGTCCCCCAGTGCACACTGCTGAGAGGCCTTAGCCAAAACACTTTCTGTGTGGCCTGAGTTCCCTAACCTCAGATGGGTTACAGCTTGTCCTGCCATATCTGGGAGCCACTAGGAGGCTTCAAAGAAAAGCAGCAGGAAGGATGAGAAATGGCTGTGCCCCTTCATCCTTCTCTGGCTCTAGCTCAGCATGAGACATGGAGGGGAGACCTAGGTGGAAATGCCAGTGGGCATGCCCATGACCCCACGATGGCTCTCCTTAGGCTGGGCCTTGGTACCCTTTTTTTCTTTTGAAAAAATGCAAGTGGATTAAAAATCCACAGGCCTTTCCCTTCAGAATGCAGAGGCATTCTGGGTAAGGAAAATGGAGACGACCCTTTGCATGGCAGCCCTATACATGACCTTTGTCCAGAGGGGAAGAAAAAAAGAAAAGAAACACCCTTAGAGACACAGCACCAGAAAGGCCCCCAACTCCACCCTCTCTATTCCTCTCCAGATGGTTGAGTTGACAGAGGGTCAGACAGCAGTGGGAACAGGCTGGGCTTGTTGGTCCCCAAAGCTAAGGATGAAAATCACTCCCCATCCCCGAGCCCTGTCCAGTCCTTTGGTGAGGACAGAAATGGTTCCCACACCCAGTGGTCACAGCCCCTTGGAAGTGGGGCACACGCTTACAATGGTACAAAGAAATGGGGCTCCAGCCCCCCACTCTACCCCTCCAGGAGGTGAGTGAGATTTCACAGAACAAACAAGAAGTCACTGAGGGGCCTCATTGACCACCTCAGGGTGTTGTTATTGCTTTGGAGTCTGTGCTCCTTCACGATCTCTCTCTCTCTCTCTCTCTCTCTCTCTCTCTCTCTCTCTCTCTCTCTCTCACAAATTAGAGCTGAGCCCCTTCCCCCTTGCTGTGACAGTCAGCTGTCCCACCCTGAACAACCACAGCAGAGGGACAGCTGTAGAGGGAGGTGCCCTCCTGGCTCAAAATATCCCAAGCAGTGAGTAAACCTAACAGCAAGGATATCATACTGTGGGAAAAAATGGGGTGATGGCTAACTGTGGGCCTCAAAGAGGAGCCCAACATGAGCCCCGTTCCCTTGTCCAGGAAGAAAGGCCTGTCCACAGCCCCTCCCTGGATAGAGTCAACAGCTGCATGTGGAGGTGCCGGAACTGGACAGAACCCTAAAGGGTACCCCAGGCTTAGCCAGGCTGTGAATGGGAGAATATCCAAGTTGAAGGAATTCCTTGGATGAACCAGGAACAAGGTGGGATTCAACAGAGTCCTGGCATCCTTGGTGGAAAATGACACGGTCCAATGCAGTCCAGGCCCCTCTGCAAGGCCCAGCAACCCCTGGGAGTGCATCTCAAAGAAAATCAATGCAGAGGGCATCACACCAGAGTGCCCAGTGTGATGGACAGTTAGGGCTACAACCCTGGAAGTGAGGAGAGAGGGAGGCAGGGAGGAGGTGGAAGGGCTGGCCTCCGGGGAGCCACGCAGCCTATACAGCCCAGGCTAGAGAGAGTCTGTAATATTCTGGAATGTACTGGGGTCTCCCTCTACTCACAGCCCCAGGGCTTGAAAAAAAAAAAGACTACATCTGAGCTAACAGGCCTCAGGCGTGAACACTAACTACCCGGCTAACCTGGATTACACCCTACACGGCAGGGACTTCCCAAGGAGGACTGGCTGCTGGGTGCCTCCCAGGAGGGGTGATAGAAATGTGCTTCTACAGGGACCAGACTGCGTCCTCCCTCGCATGCAAAAGGGCTCCTGCAGGCCCTAGGGAGGGCCACAGGAAGGCAGCTACCCAGGCCTCATCAGAGCCTCAATTCTTACAGCTCTGCATCCCTCCTGGAACGCCATCTCTCCTTGAGCCAAGGTGATGAGGCCAGGCAGTGGCTTCTGCCCTTTGTACAGGATGGTTTATTTAAACAGACTAAAATGTGAGCGGCTCTAATGCCTCTCCAAGACCCTAGCCCAGAGGCAGAGGGATAACAAGGAGGGATCTCCTGTTGGGAGAGCCCTGACCTTGGTGCCACTTAGACCTAATTTCAAACCTTCTTCAATGCTCTGCTCCTACTTCTCCCACACGGAAGAGTTGCTCCCTGGGTGTGAGGCTCTGTAAACTCCGCAGTCCACCATATTACAGATGACAACGTCCTTTCCAGTCCACCAAGAGCTCCAGACCAGCTCCCATGGAGCAAGGACCCCTGGGGAATCCTGCCAAGCCTCGGGTACCTCCTCCTTTCCTTTGGTCTCTGCTGGCCCCCAGTTCCTAGAGCTTACAGCAGAGGGACAGGCAGGCAGGGATGGATGGATGGATTCAGACAGACTGCGGCTAAGCTCCTTCCATGGGCAGGCAGAGGGAGACCCATACTCTCCTTCAAGTGGAGAGCTCTGCCCTCCCCCCCAGGAGCTGGCTCCGGATCCTTGCAAACTGCCCCATCAGCTCTGGGGCAGGAGTAGCTGCCGGAACCGGTGCCGCAGGAAAGACACTTGCTGGTAATTGGCACCATGGAGATGGCCGGCTTGGTTCTGGACTTGGCTCTGGGCAGCGGAGCTTCCAAGGAGGCAAAGGGGGGGTAGATGGGGTGGGGGGATAGGGCAGAAGAGTGGTTTGCTCTGCCACCTCAGTCTTTCTCCCATTGTAGCCACATCCACCAGGTCAAAACCGGCCAAGTCAAAAGTGTAGCCAACCCACTGGGAAAGGGAAGGTCTTAGGGGTAGGAGGTGAAGGAGTGAGGAGGGGCCCAAGGGGGGCAGGTCTCCCCATTCTGCTTCCCCACTGTGGGGAAGAACCCCATCCTCCAATGTTCAATGTGCCCCTGGGCTCGGGGTCCCAGGTCAGGGCTGGGTGGTCTCCAGGCCATCTCAAGGAGCCCCTCCCCATCCCTGGCATTAAGATCGCTCGCCACAGGGCCCCACGGTGCTCTCAAGGGACAGCTGGGATGCCTGCCGAAGCAGGGGACCTGTGGCTGGGTCCACCATGGAGGAGGTGGGGAAGAGCTTGTACCAGCCCACGGCCAGGGTGGTCAAGTCCAGTTCCTCCAGCAGCACGCGAGCCACGCCCATGAACTGCTTCCGCTCCATTCGTCCGTAGTTTCCCCACACAATTACCTGCAGGACAGAAAACATGGCTGGTTACATCTTGCAACTGAGCTGGGCAGGTGAAGTGTTTGTCTCGACCCCTGGCACAAGACCCTGGCACAAGACCCTGGCACAAGACCCTGGGTTTGATTCATGGCACCGCACAGGTGTCCACAAGCGGTTCACAGACATGCACTCAGGCCAAATACCCATATACATAAAAGTAAATATGAAAATAAACAAAGGACCATCCCAGGCATTTGTAGGTCCTTGCGTATTGTCTGCCTCTACAAACCATGCTAGAGGGTCCAGCAAGATGGCTCGGCAGCAGGTAGAGATGCCTGCTGCCAAGTTTGATGACCTAAGTTCAATGTTGGAATCCACATAGTGAGAGAGGAGAACAGACCCCCACAAGATGTCATCTGACCTCCACATACACGCTGTAACATATGTTCCCCCAGCCCACGTAATACAATCAATAAAATATAATAAAAACCACTCAACTCCAACCATGTTTTCCTGGCTCTAGTGTCTCTGTTACTACCATCCCATACCTCGGCGTTCTCTCTCTTGCTCTCTCTGTTCCTTCCTCCACACGGCCCCATCATTAAATGAAGGCCTTGAAGGATGTCCCCACATGACCCTTTTCCCTTCTATCCCTGCAGGGGACCTTGGAACCCCACCAAAAGCATTTTTGTAAAGTGGAGATTACAGCGCACTGTAAGCTGCTGTTCTTTTTCCGAGCAGTCTTTGTAGCCCTTTCCAGTCTCCTGGTCAACATCCTCTTGGAGCTGGCCCTCAGATCTGAGTGTAGGGCTGCAGGCTCCTCATTGGCTGGCCTCTGCTGTCCTGCTCTATAAGGGTGGGCTGGCTCAGCCCTGCTCAACAAAGCCTAGAGGCTTAAGGATAGTCCTCAGTCAGACAGGCTATCACTGACTGGTTTTCGTTTTTTAACCTTTTTAGAAGATCGGCTTTTATTTTGCGTATAGTATGTGTTCAGCTGCAAGTGTGTGTGTGTGTGTATGTGTGTGTGTGTGTGTGTGTGTGTGTGTGTGTGTAGAGAGAGAGAGAGGCTGGAAGAAGGCACTGGATCCCTGCAGCTGGAGTTACAGGTGGCTGTGAGCTAGCCAATGTGTGTTCTGGGAACTGAACTTGGGTCCTCTGGGAGAGCTGGAATCACTTTTAACTGAGACATCTCTCTAGCTTCCTTAGGCTGAAGTGAGTTAGCTAGTTGTGTCCATGTGTACAAATGTGTACATGCAGCATGCAAGGAGTGTGCATGAGATGTCATCCGTAAGGTCAGAGGACAAATCTGGGGAGTTAGTTCATCCCTTCTCCCATGTGATCCAGATGAAACAGCCAAGACTCACGAGGGACCAAACCCATGAGACAAGAAGCTGATGGTGGGAGCCAACCCCAGGGCTTCAAATCCCCTGGATAAGGCCCTTGAGAGACCCTGCCCCCAAGGAACATGCCTCTACATGCATGTCCGCGCGCACACACAGGACTCTCTTACCTGCAGGACTTTGCCCTGGGGACTCTCAGGAAACAGAAGCACCTGGTTGTACAATGGGTCCAGTGACTTGCGGGCCACTTTGGTCTTCTTCTTGGCAATGCAGACGCCGTTCTCCAGCAGATAAGCCTTGATGTAGGCAGCTAGAAACAGAGGGAGGCAGGGCTCTAGGGCTCCTTCTCATTGTGGGTATTAGGTGTGACAGAGACGCCAATCACCTACTTCTGGGGACCACAGAACCCCCAGGAGTATGGCAGGACTGTGGGGCAAATGAGGGCAGCCTGCACACCCATGTCTGGGTGGGTACCATGTGAGGTCTCAGCTGAGTGAGCCTCTTTTAGTCTTTACTGCCTTTCCTTTGCTCACTATTTCTTCCCTCAGTCCACGGCTTGCCCACCTTACCACCCTTACACGTTCATTTGCTGACCTCTCCACACATGATCTCTGGGCCCACTCTGGGCCACATACTCTATTAGGAACCAGGGTATAATAAACAAGAAAGATCTCTCTCCCTCTCCCTGTCCCTCCCTCTCTCCCCGACTCTCTGTCTCTGTCTCCGTCTGTCTCTTTCTCTCCCTCTCTCTCTTCAAGAATTTTAGTCCAGTGGGCCACACCAGTTTTATCTCTCACACGTCCCCGCACCTGGCAGTGTCTTCGAGCCTGGCTTGGCAGTCAGTCCCCGTGCCTGGATGATGTCTACCTCCAGCTGACCATTCCGCTCCTGCAGGCCAATCTCCACATCCCCTGCAAGAAAGAATGCTAGGAAGTGGCTCAGATGCTCCGGCAGGGCCTTGCTGTCCCTGTGCATCTACTCCCAGCCCAAGTAAGAGCACACGATGTCCTATAACTTCAGAGGCAGGCACTGTGGGGGGCTGGACCATGGGACTCAGGCTCTAAGGCAGGTGCTTAGAGCATGGCACCAACAGGCAAGGGTAAGGAGGAAGAAGCAAAGGGCTTAAGTACTTACCCATGGGTGTGGTAGCCAGGGTCTGGCGGCCCACAAACTGTGCTGGTCCCATGCTCCCTAGGAAGTCACTGAACTGGGCATCTGAAGCTAGACAGACTCCTCCGTAGTTGAGGCTGCAAGAAGAAAAGGATGCAGTTGTGGTTTTGTTTGTTTGTTTGGCTTGGCTTTTCAAGACAAGTGGGATTAAAAGTGTGTGCCTTTATGCCCAGCCTCCATGGTGGTCTTCATGCCCACCCACCCCTGACCTATATACCACACATGCTGCCGTAACCAGCCAGGGTGACTGTAGGGAGCATGGGAGATGGTTTTGGCAGATGTTGGTACAAAAGGTTTAATGCCCCGATACTCCAAGTGTGATCCAGGGATTGGCAGCATCTGACACATCTGGAGCTGGTTAGAATCACATCTCATGTGATACCTCCGTCCAGCTGCCGGACCAGAATCAGGAGTTTAATGTGAAGGCCCACTCAAGACAAGGCCGAGACGACCGATGATGAAAGGACAAAGCACTCTCTTTCCATCAGACTTGGTTGGGGAAATGGAACGGGAGTGTTTGGTGTAGAGAGCCCAGTGATGAAGCCATCGTCAGACTGGGGTGCTATGCAGACGTCTGGATCAAGCTTTGCCTGATGCGGTTATCTCTTTCTGAATAGGTAAGTGAACAGTTAGCAGTGGGCAGGGCCACAGAAGGCACAGGGCATCTCGTCATTACTGCGGGGGGGGGGGTTTTCCTACTGCCCTTAGGTCCTCTACCCCCCAGTAGCAGGGTCGATTTAGAAGAGGGCTGGCCCAGTAGGGTGTAGACTGAGACTCAGCTTCATGGCTTTTAAGTTGCAAAAATCTAAGAAACAGACTTAGAAAGATAGTAACAAAAACAGGATAGTCCTGACCAGAAAACAAACAAAAGACAATACAAAGCCAGGTCTGGAGAGCAGAGGAAGTCCCTAGGGCCGGAATGAGGGGCACTCTATAGTTCCCAGGTGAACTGGGATGCGGAAGGACACAGAAACCCCCAGATAGGCCCAGAGCATCTGAAAATAACAGACTTGCCCCACCCTCCTTAGAAGGTGGAGCCAAGGAAAGGGCACAATGCTCTGAGGCTGCCTGGATGTCTTCTTGAGTAACCCTGGGTCAGTCTCTGAGACCCCCAAATGTCCTTCCGCGCCCCAGTTACTAAAGTTGCACGTACACTTGAGAAGAAGTTCCGTGGAGGTGATGCTCTGGTAAAGGAAGGTAGCTGAGACCAGAGAAACAATGAGTAAGGAACAGGCAACCATGGTCAGAAGCTAAAAGACACTGAACGAGGCCTATGGACCACACAGCTCTCCTTGACATTCTCAGGAGCCATGGTAACAGCCAGCATGACTGGCACTACCTTTCAAGGATGCAGGCATTCCAGCCAGCCAACAGGTTTCATCCAGTCACCAAATGGTTTTTGAGCACATCCCTGGCACTGTTCTGAATACAGACCACACCAGGGAACAAGGCAGACAGTGAGTTTTGCCCTCATAGAGACACAACAGGAAACAGTATCAGTGAGCTGGAGAGGTAGCTCAGTGGTTAAGAGTACTGGCTGTTCCTACAAGGACCCAGGCTTGATTCCTAGCATCATGTGGTGGCTCACAACTGTCTGTAACTCCATGAGGACCCGATGTGCTCTTCTGACCCCTGCGGGCAGCAGGCACACACACTGTACACACACATTTGTCCAGACAAAATATGAATACGCATAAGTAAAAAAAACAAACATAACTAAAAATAATACCAATTATAAACCACGAAAGAAGGTGGCAAATGCTATAGAAACACTGGAGGGCGAGAGATGATGTAAACTAAAGAGTAGGTTCGATGTCTGTACTTTCCCACCTTACTAGACCAGTTGTCTTTTGGTACCCATGATGGATTTATTCCAGTTCCAGAAACCCTAGAGATAACTAGATGTACAAATGCGCAAGTCCTTCCTATAAGATGGATGGATTGATGGTGTTTGCATAGACCTGTGTGTCCCCTCATGTACTTTTAAAGATTTATTCATTTCTTATATATGAGTACATTGTAACTGTCTTCATACACACCAGAAGAGAGGTCAGATCCCATTACAGATGGGATGGTTGTGAGCCACCATGTGGTTGCTGAGATTTGAACTCAGGACTTCTGGAAGAACAGTCAGTGCTCTTAACCACTGAGCTGTCTCTCCAGCCCCCTCCTCACTAAATCATGGATAGATTGCATTAAGATGTGTGCCATAGTACATGGTGATGTAAGCTGTTATAATGCTCCGCTGTTCAGGAAGAATGACAAGGAAACTTCGTACACGTACGGAAGGGTGACTGCTGCAGAGACAACATGAACGAGGCAAATGATGCTCACATGCTGGGAACTTGGGGATGGGGGCCGAGACAAAAGGCAGGTGCTACAGCAATGCGAGTTGGTGCACCGTTCCGTGTGTGCCTTCTCATTACAGTGACAGGTATGTGGCAAGTTCGGGTTGTGCTTTTTGAAACTTTCCATAATGTTTTTTTTTCAAATCTTTTTGGGTCAAAGTTGGGTCAGTCCACAGATGCAACTCATGGGTACCAAGAGCAGATGTATTTTGGCTGTTTTAGCAGTTTATATGAATTCCCTTTACATGGACTTTATGTCTAAGACATAGACAGAACCTTCTGGAAATTCCTGAACTATGTGAGACTAACCCTCAACAAAGCAGAAAAATGGAGTTTTGACTCAGAGATCTGTGATAGCAAATGAACGACCCTTACTATGTATGGGCCGCCAAAGGTCTAAGAGCATTTGCTCCAGGTGTTGATTCATTTGAGCCTTAAATTTGTGGGCCCGTTTTGTAGATGAGCTGGAGAGAGCAGTAACTACTCAAGCCATCAGGTAGTGTCTGGCTAACTGTCCTCCCAGCATGCACCTCTGCACTCTCAGCTGCCCCCTCTCACATGAGCCACACAGACTGAGGGTATCTATCTCTTCTGGCTATGACAATGCTTTATGCTTTTGTCCAGGGCAGGAAGGAAGCCTGTAAGAATTACCCCTTCCATCTCACCCCAAAGGCAACATCCAACTGATGACAACTGGGAGTAGCCTGCAGCTGCCGTGTCTTGATCCCCCCACAGCATCCTCAAGCTTTGCCTGCCTGTGGGGGACAAGGCATGACCCCTGCCCTTTATTAGCCCCGCCTCCTATCAGATTTCTTCTTGCCCCCAGTGTTGATTTCTGGGGCGACCTTCTATTCTAGCTGCGTCTTTGGGTTAGCTTCAGAAAGAGAGGCAGCCTGGTACTTGAGCCTGGTAAATTCCCAGAGCTCCCAATCTCCATTCGCCAGAAGTATATTCTCTATATTTAAAAAAGTACAAACAAAACACTCGCTTAAATGTCTGGAGACTAAAGTGTATGTTCGCCATTTCTTACAAAACCAGTGCCTGAGTTACTCACTGTGAGAATGATGAGACTAGAGCTAGAGTCACAGCTGAGATGTGAGCTTTGCTCTGTGACCCTGGGTCTCCATCCTCCCTCCCCAGCACTCTGAAGGGTCCAGGATCTATTCTGGAAGGAGGAATGTGGGCTTCCAAAACCGAGACAGAAAGGTAGTGCGGCCTTGTGGGTTCTGAGGCAAGGAAGGAGCCCAGCCCCCAAGCAGCATGGAGGGGGGGTGCATTCTGCAAGCCAAAATTGAAAATTTCCTCTAACATCCTCATCGCCTGCTCCTTGATTCCTGGTGGAGTGCAGGCAGACAATGGGGAATTGGCAGGCCTGGTAATTAGTGGTAATTGTTTCTAATATCTGGGCGGCTGCCTGATTTCCCATCCCAGGGTGCCTCACTGGCTGCCAAGGCACCAAGCTGCCACCCTGAGCTAGCAGAAACAGCATCCGTGGGGCAAGAGGCACAGTGTGCCTGGCCTCTGCTGGCTAGAGGGTCAACTCTGCTAGAAGTCAGGCTCCACCTCAGGATTTTCCCTGGAGGCATGGAGAAGAAGGTCGACTAATCAATCAGACGTGTGCCTCACTGGCCCACCTGCTTGGGGCGTGACTCCCAGCAAATCTCTACACTCTGGTTGGTGATCTTAACAAGATCACTCTGCATTGTGCACAGAGTGCCTGTGATGTGTTGGTTGTGTTTCCAGGCTCTGCGCAGGATCTGTTAGCAAAGGGGCATGAGAGAGCTTGCTGACTGGAAGGCACTACACACACACACACACACACACACACACACACACACACACACACACACCACACACGCCATTGTATAAAACAGTCCTTGTATACAACAGGAGCTCAGTGAATGTTCCCTGCCAAACTCCCAAGCCATTGGAGTAAGTGTGTGCATCAAAGGGCCTGGGAACTGGACTCAGGTTGTCAGGCTTGGCCACAAGTGACTTCAAGAACTGAGCTATCTTTCCAGCCCCTGGGTTTTTTTTTTCAAGTCCCTGGGCTACAGTTTCCTCATGTATCAAGTGAGTCCTCATGTATCACGTGAGAATGAAGAGTGTCAGTCTTACTGAGTTGCTGGGGAGCAATGAATAGGGTAGCACAGGTCCATGCCTCGAAGATCTCACACCAATCCTAGCAAGGACGCACCATGGCTGCCAGCCCCTACTGCCCAGCTTGGCACAGCTTCTTCCGCTTCTGACAGAGCAGCATCTGGGTGCCTGGGTCTAAGCACAGGCCACGGGAGTCGGGGGAGAAGCGGCAAGAGCCACACAGGCAGAGGCAAAACCTTGAAACAGGGTTTCAGCCATTGTTCCGCCAGCCCTTTATTTTGTTTTAATGGTGAAATGAGATTTCCTGCAACTCAAATTCTATTAGTTTTATTTGTGGAGCGCAATCCATTTGTCTTTTATTATTAACCTTTGGGCTTAGCTTGGACCCTGTGTTCTTGGTGGTTAAAGAAGTAATTGGGTAATTTACAGGTTGGACTCTGTTCTCTTTTCCAGTCGGATCACCCGACTTAATGGCATCCAAGATTAAAAGGCCGTACAGCCCCATGGCAATTACAGGCTGTGGCTCTGAGGGGTTCTGGAGGTCCATTGACTCACCGCCCCCTGCCAGCTCCACACATGGCCATCCTCCAGTTACCTCCCCACAGACTCACTTCACCTACAATACAGCAATTCTGCAACAAGGCAAATGTGGGGTGCTATAAATGACCGAAGAAAAACAGCAACAACAGCAATAACAAAAAAAATCCTGCAGTAGGGATCACAGGCTATGAAGAAAACGGGGCAGGGTCGCATAGAAAGGTGTATGCAGGGAGAGAAGGAACCTAGTAAATATGGTATTGAGTATAACACACTTTAAATGGTCGAGAAGGGCTTAAGTATTATAATAAATACGGTACGTCACCTTGACAGAGCTGAAGAAGGCTGATGATCTGGAAAGGATTGTCTTTGTGACTCTTGGGCAATAGAGAGGCCCGGCTGAAACCAGCTGGGGAACTGTACCAGAGCTGATCCTCACACCTGGATAACTGAGGCCTCGGTGATTGGGAATGTGTGAATTCCTTGGTGAAAATGGCTTTCTGCATTCCCCCTCCATCGCTCATCGCCAAAACCCCACCTGACCAAGCACACAGGGAATCCACATGATGCTCACCTCGTTCCCCAATGCTCTGAAACAAATCCTAGTTTTAAAAACCAGCGCAGTAGCAGGACTGTCCACGGGCAAGGAGACACTATAGGACATGACCTAGACTCCAACTCTCAAGTAGTTAAGACTTTTCCAAGCCTGTCCCCCCCAGAGAATGGAACTCCTACATGGAGCCAAGGATCTGCTTTTTATTTATCAATAGCTTGTCATGAGCCAAGCCTGATAATATTGGATGATTAATGTTAACTCAGACTAATCCAACACGTTTATAAAATTTAATCAATGTCTGTTTTAGAGTAACAGCAATCCAACCAAGACCTCTTGACTAAAACGTGGCTGATCTGAAACTCGAACTGCAGTTGTCTGGCTCCAGTACAACTTCTTAACCATTATAAAATACAGCTGACCCCTGTCATGCTCAGGGTATTAATTCCCAGATCTCTCCTGGATATCAGACCTCATGTGTGGTCCACTCTCTTAAGATGGTGTATTTGCATGTAAGCTATGAGCATTCTTCTGTAGACATTAAATCATGTCTAGATTGCTAATAACATCTAAAACTATGTAAATTCTATGCAAATACATGGTCTTACTATCTGGTTTGGGAGGGAATGACATGAAGACACATAAGCAAGTAGTACATCTTCAGTGCAGACACAATTTTCCATCCAAATACTGTTTCCATGATTGTTCATACCCATGGATGTGGAGGTCTCAAACAGGAAAGGATAATGTTCCCATGTCCCCAGAGCAGAGATCGTGGGGAATCTATAGTTCAGTCTCTGAGGTCAAGCAGACCTGGGTTCGAATCCTGCCTCCACTGCTCACTAGATGTGGAGAACCATGGTTCACCCTTCTGGGTTTTGATTTTCTTTCTAGTAAAACAGGAAGAAATGACTCTGAGTGTTAAATGGGATAAATTCCTGAGGGTAGAGCCTGCCACAGTCAAATGCTCAGCAGAGCCTGGTGCTTATAGAACAGGAAAAAGTCAAACCCCTTCCTCTTAGCCCCTGGCCACACTGTCCATTAGTCACGATGATGCTGGGAAGGTAGGGGGGGCATTCTTGCTGTCTACTGATCTCCTGGGCCTTTTGTGATCGTGCAACCCTGAGCCTGGGTTGCAATGACCCTGCATGAGCTCACGAGCTACTTTTCCTGGCTCTGGGCAGAGTGACCCAGACACTGGGACAACAACAGACAGAGGGAAACAGCAGCTGGGACTGGAAGCCAGCTCTGAGAGTTACTAGGTTGAGAGGATGCTACATCCCTGGTTTTTATGAGATGAAAGGGACAGGAGGACAGAAAGGAGTGGGATGTGTAGCTGCTTCTGTCCTACATACCTCGTGCCATCAAAATCTGAGAACACCAACTGTGGACCAGCTAGGCACGGAACTCAGTGTCTAGTGGGACAGACAGATACATGGACACCAATTATAGTAGAGAGTAGAGAGTACTATGGCTAGAGAGGCCAGGGGTGTGCAAGCTGCCTGCCTAGCTAGAGAAATGCTGGGTAGACTTGTGAGCCACTCCCCTTTTCCTGCCTCTGCCTAGAGCAGACATTGTTAATCAGCTGCAGCACCGACCGGGCTTGAATTCGGCTCCATAATCCTCCGAGACACAGCACTCGTAGGAGTTACTACCAATTCACTGGCATTTGACATATGAGCTGAAGCAACATGCTAGCTCTTCACTGAGATCTGAGGGAAGTCAGAGGGTGAGGAGGAGTGCAGGGAGATGGGCATGGCTGCCGAGACATAAGACACGAGCCTAGAAGGCTCGGGAGGTGGACCGAGAGAGGCTGGGAGAGGTCAGTAGAAGGAAGCCCAGTGACAGACTAGAGAGTCTGGACCAAAAATGAGACTTGCAGGAGTTCAGACAAGAGCAACGGTCACCTCAGCTAAGGCTCCCGTGGACAGGAATGGGGAAAATGCTCTGTTGAAGAGAAAATTAAAGTGGGCAAGTCATTGTGGGTTGGGGAAGGAATACGAGAGAGGGCACAGTCTACAGGGTCTCTGGTGGGGTAGCTGGAAGGTTGAGAGTCCCGTGTATTCAGTGGGGTAGGCTCTGCTGAATTATCTGCCACTCCTAGGGCTACCCCAATCTGCCTCGGCCCATATTTCCTGAACCCTGAAGAATTTCTTCTCTAGCCCCTCAATCAGGTGTAGCCACAGTGACAGGAGTAGTGACCTGCTGAGAGATGACATCCAGGAGCATGTTCCATGCTGACTACCAGGGGTGTGTGTTCTATCCTCAGGACCCTTTCTTGGGCTTGACCTCTGACCTGTGCTCTTTGTTGAGTGAGGTGACCCTGCTCTGACTATAGCCCTTAATATCCTTAACATCCTTAACAAACAAATCCCCAATTTGGGATGTGGCAGAAGAAGGCCCCGGAACAGGAAGTTCCTTCCAAGCACCAGAAGATAACACATGGTCTGTAGAGGAGGAAGATGGTGGCCTCTCTGGCCTTCCAATCCACGAGAATCATGTACCTCCAGGAATATTCATGGATGGGACACTTAATGCAGGAAGGGGGTGAGTGTAATTGGGCAGATGCCTGCACTTGAATCCTGGCTCGGCTGCTGTCTGGCCCTGTGACCTCGGGCAAGCTACCCCCTGGCATTTTCCCATCTGTAAGCGGGGCTATTAGCATTCATCCCACCATCCCAAACACCCGCCGTTGTGGGGGATTAAATGAGTCAACACAGGTCGAAGCCCTTGGCCATGTCTGCACAAAGCTCTTGACAGTTTTCGCGTGGCTGCTGCCGCTGTGAAGCCAGGGCGTCTGGACAGTGTGCACACACACCAGATGGGGATCTTGGTGTCATATGGATTCTGACTCAATAGGTGTGGACAGGGTCAGAAGTTATGTATTTCTAGCAGGCATTCAGGGTGTCTGCTGCTGCGAATGATGATGAAGAAGAACTGCAGGGATGAAGCCACTGGCCACAGGGCTTTGTCACCTGGAGCACATAGCCTACTTACAGACAGGGGTCTCAGCTGTTTGTATTTCTGTATCCCGAGACCCAGCTGCTATTACAGCTTGGGCACTGTCTTTATACCTGCCTTTTGTATCGGTTTCTGGTTGACTGGCCAGTGCCCTACAGTGGTAGCTCTCGTGAGACATCATTTCCATGGTGGCCAGCCCAGCTGTCTGGCATACTACAGATGCCTAATCACATGTGTTGACATGGAAACACATGTAGGAGGCCCCCTTTGCCTTTGTGTATCTGGTAGCTGGTGCTCAGTGGCCCACTCTAGCCCTGCCAGGGACAGCAGCCTTGTGTGGCTCCTCAAGTGAGTCTGGCTCCCTGTGAGCATCTGCTGGGCTGGCGAGAGCCCAAGGGGTGGGAGGAGGGGAGGGCACGCACGCCCCTTCCGGTTTCAGAGCCTGGCAGCTGGGTCTAACCAGCTTCCCGAATACCTAAGGAACAGAAGATGGCTGTGGCTGAGTCGTCCTCTGTTCGCTTTTCATCCTGGGGTGGGGTGAGCCATCAGCCACCAAGGACACAAAGCCCCTCCACCTCTCTCCCTTCAGACTTGGCAGATGGCATATTAAAGTAGTCATGTCCTCGCTATTTTCTGGCCCCACCTTCCAGACCTTTGATTCTTCTTCAGATCGGCTCAGCCTCCCAAACTTTCAATGGCCACTAACAGCCAATACCTTCTGGGCGCCCACTCGTGTTCTCTAGACTGGTTTGGATCTGGGACAGCTCACCCTATCTGCTAGGAGGCAAAGGGCCCAAAATAGCAAATCACTCAGCTCACAGTGGCTGGATTAACAATAAACAACAAGACTAACAGTGACCACCACCGCTGCTAGCCATGTGCTGGTCACTGTTCTAGGTGCTTCTCATACACCCATTCATCCTCATTGCTGCTCTCCGCAGGGCCCTCTATCCACCCCTTTCTACAATGGAGAGACTGGGCTGAGAGAGGAGACAACTCTCCCAAAGCAGAAGCATACGCCCCAGGCTAAGACTGCCTAACTGCTGAGTCTGTTTGGCCCTGACTATAATGTGGCTGGACTATGTGGTCCCTGTAAGCAGAGTCAAGCAAACAACACCCGAGCCCCTTTCCAAACCCAGGAGCAGGCAGCTCCTCTTTCCTTCCTCAAAATATCTTCTTCCTATGCTTCCCTGTGGGAGTCCTGTGATGGACTGACGTGGCAGCTTCCATGTGTCTGCCACCACCTAGGGCACCTAGGGCACCACACTGCTTCCCCGGGACCTGATTCTTTTCATCTCCGAGCCCAACATAATGTCTTCTGGGCTGGAGATCACAGATGTGTCCAAGGACAGACACCCAACAGGCCAGTAGCAGAGACATGCTGGGCTTCAGGGTTCTGGAGTGGAACTGGCCCCTGAGAGAAGAAGCAAGGGCATTCATCACTCCTGGGTGCCTAGATAACTTCCTCCAAGCCCAGCCATGTGGTTATACAAAATGCAGGCCCTTCCCCCCACCTTCCCTCCCTCCCTCCTGCTTCTCCTCCTCTCTCTTCTGCTGTCCACCCATATTCCCTCCCACAGGAAAGTGTCCCTTGAGGTAGGCGGAAGAGCAGCTCTGCCAAGCCCAGGCCTATTCAGAAGGCCTGAGATGCTCAGTATGGGAGGGGGTGAGGGTGGGGGGAGGGGGCGAGACGGGCCCAGCTGAGAGGCAGGTCAGAGATGAAGGGCAGAGGCTGAGCCCCCATTCTACCCCACACTGGCTAGAGTCTGCACCCAGTCCATGGCGCTGAGGGAGGAGTAAGCCACCCAGCCAGCAGCGCACTCCAGCAAAATCCTCTGTAAAGAAACGGCGTTGTTTCCTGCCTTACATGAACCACGCACTGCCACCAGCATTTATCTGAATACAGTTAGCGTGGCAGCAGCAGTATGGTTTATTTTAAACTTTAGCTCCTATACATTTGCATAGCCACGTGCAGCAGACACCTATACAGACAGCACAGAGGTGAACTTTCCCAAGCCTTAGTTTCCTCTCGGGTAATGACAGGGACTGTGACACTCAGGGCCCCTCCTTGCCTCAGAGGACAATTGAAAAGGTGAAGCAGTGTGGTCGTGTAAAGTAAGCTCTGACTCAGAGTCAGAGCTCCTGAATTCCAGATCGCGGTGGCTCAGCGGCCAAGGCAAGCTCCCGAACCCGAGTGCCCGGGTTCTCTGCACAGTGTGGAGTTATTCTGAATCTAAGATTCTTAGCCAGGATGGGCTAAGGATGGGCACGAGGGGAATCCGAGTAGAGTAGGTGTGTGTGTGTGTGTGTCTGTGCACTCACGTGTCTGTCTATCTATCTGTGTTCATCAGAGAGGCAAACCCCAAGACTTCCCCTAAGGGTCCCATGTGTGTGAAAGGCCCCTAACTTAAGTTTTTCCAGAAGGTTGGAAAGCCGACTTCCTCCCAGACAGGTTGATTGGGTGGCTGGGACAAAGAGCCATGGCACCTGCATCCTGTCACACATCCCCAGATCCTGGTGTGCAGCCCTGAAGGCAAACCCTGGCAAGGATCTCAAGACTTGACATACGTGAGCTCCTGGTTTGTATTTTGAAACCCAACTGGGACTTAAGGAACCAAAGGAAAGGAAACGATAAGAACATACAGCTGAGCCACGGTGACTCCTAATCTATCAACACTGGTATACAGTAGGTGCCAAGCACTGTCCTCTGTTCTGTATACATATTAACTCAGGATGGCACAGACTATAAATCCTTAATCCTCATTAATGTCTGTGTCTGAGGTTTGTTTGTCTCGTGTTACTCTGACACAGCCACTTATGGGAGAAGGCTCGACTTCAGCTCACGGTTCAAGGGTGCAGCAGCAAGTGTGGGGCCATGGCTGCTAGTGCTCAGCTAGCCCCCGCCCCCTTCAGTCAGGGTCTCACTATATAACCCTTGTCATCCTGGGACTCTGTGTAGACCAGGCTGACCTCGAACCCACAGACATCCTCCTGTCTCTGCCTCCCAAACGCTGTGACCAAAGGTATTCGCTAACACGCTCAGCCTTAGCTGTCTCCTTAATGCAGTCCAGGACCTACACCCAAGGAATGGCACTGCCCACTTTGGGTATGGGTCTTCCCAATTCAACTAACCCGACTAAGATGACCCTGACAGGCAGCCCAGAGACCAAATGATTCCTTACAGATGTGCCTGGAGGCCTGTCTCTTAGGTGATTCTATATCCTGGAAGACCGTCACAAGCCCAAGGTGGGTGATGTTATCCCTTCATTTTACACATAGGAAAACAGGTTCAAGGATGTCCCCTGTCCACGGTCACCTTTCAAATGGTAGGGGTGGAGCATGAAACCTACTGGTTTCTTCTGAAGGCCCTAGAGGCTTAGGCAAAAACCCGCCAGCCCTTGGGGGGCTTGCTCAGTTCCCTTTCCCCCACTGACTGGGAGCAGGAAGGCTGCTGGGAGGTGATGGGGCCATACTTACTTGCCCTCTGAGCCATAGCTATTCATGCTGTCCTCAATGGACTCATGGCTGGCTTGGCGTAGTGTCCGGCTGGGCATCTCCACGGCCAGTCCTGTCTCTGTGCTTCTCTGGATAGCACCCTTCAGCCTCCGGCTGTCTGCTGTTGAACACGGGGACCAAACGAAGAGAGGAGAGGCATGGGGTGGGGGCGGGAAAAAAAAGAGAGAAGTTGTCTGGTTAGTGGCTCAGCAGCTGAGGGCAGCCAAGCATCAGTCCTAACCAGGCCCACCCATGTCCTTGATCCTTCTGGCTTACCTGTGCCCACTCCCCCTGAGATCCGTGACATTCTTCTCCACAGCCACCCAGCCAGCACACAACACTATCTTGAGCTTTGTCAACTGGTCGACTGATTTACACATTTCCTCCCCTGCCGTTTTCTCCAAGCACCCCTTGTTCTCCACTTATAACATCTTAAGCACCTACTATGGGCCATACTCTCTCAGGTGCCCTACTATGGGCCATACTCTCTCAGGTGCTCTGCCGGTTCAGGCCAGGGCTTCTCCATGCCAGGGTGACTCTCTGGGTGGCATCCTGCCATGTTGCCACTAGATGCTGGTAGCAACCCTGTGCCAATCAAAATGTCTGCAGACATTGACAACTATTTACTAGAGAACAAATTCACCCTCCTCTGGTTTTGAAGGCACGTGGCTGACTCAGATCCTGGCTGCCTCTCCCATAAGTAGAGAGTGTGAGAAGTGCTCAGCCTCCCTGAGCCTCCATTTGTTTGTCTGTTAAATGGGAGAGCTGTAGGGTTATTACCAGACAAAATGGCCCTTGTGCTCATAATTCCTTCCCATCATGCCTTTCCTGACCAGCTACTCGCTCCTTTGCCTCCATCTTGTGATATAATGCTCTCTCACTGAAGGCCTTCTGTGAACTCCCATCAGCCCCTCTATAGCCAGCCTGTTCTCTGTTTCTTCCTGGTGTTGACCACGCAGTGTGGTACTGGTGTTGGCTTTCTTATCAGCCAGCTTCCACAAAGATGTGTTCACCAATGGGAGCCTCTGAGCCAGGAACTGTCGTGAGTTCACTGAGGTTCTTCAACTGGTGACTGTTGAATAAACCAAGGTGTCCCAAGTACTTCACAGAGCTGAGGTTCCTATCACCCTCCCTGCTTCAGCATGGAAGACAATGGTACACAAATCAAGGTCTGGCTCACAGAGCCGGTGACGAGAAGCAGGAATATGTCAGGTGGGCCATGCTACCTCCAGCCTTCTCTGTGGGCCTCTTCCCAGTACTAACACAACATCATGGTCTCTGGTCCCTGGGAGTCTCGTATGCACACGTGGAGAACCATCAGAGTCGTGTATATGCATATATTTGCTTGCCAACGTGTGTGCTCACATGTTCCTGTCTCCTGGGTGCCTGTGCACTTGGATAAACACACATGAATATACACACAAGAACAAAGAATCTAAATGTCTATGTTTGTGTTTCCATCTGTGGGTCTGGGAGCAACTAGGAGGCGCGTATCTGTCATCTGAGTGTCTGTGTATGTTTGACGTGTGTCTGAGAGGAATTGTGTACACCAGATGTGGATCCTTAAGAAGTCCACGCCCCCTCCCTGGGGAAAGCACACTAGCTGGTGTCTATGAACATGTGATGAAAGTGTGTTCCTGTCCGTCTACATTCATTCTTTCTTTTTTTCTAAGCAGCATCTCCATCCCCACCTCTGTGTTCCCTCATTCATATCAGGTAACAGAGACAGGGACACACCCAGAAACACATCCAGGTGAGAGAAATGCCCCTCTTCCACATGAACACATGTAGACATGCGCAGCCGTGCACAGGAACAAACAATCCTTCCCTGAGGCTTCAGAACCATGACCTGCAGACACCTTCCCAGGCACCTGACCTCCCATCCCTGAACGCTGTGCACTGCCCCCTTGACATGGAGTCAAGCATGACAAACAGCTCCATCTCCAGGGCTGAGGAGGCCAGTGCGTATTTCATGTCAGTGACAGCCTGTAGCCTTCAAGGAACCTAACACTCAGGCTCCTGGGCCTTGTGCCAGCTGAACTTAGCACACAGGGAGCCCGGCTCTGTAGGGTGGCCCAGGCAATGGCCACAAAGATCAGACTGCTCACTTATTGAGATGTCAAGGGTTGATGCCACCAGGCCTGGCACATAGTAGGTGCTATTCAGAAGTGGCCACAGCCACTGCAGAGAGGGGATGACCTCATGACACTTCCCAGTTTACCCTCCCCAGCTGTCTGGTTGACTTTTCACAACCATGCTGCCTTCTCCCACCTGAAGACTCACGTGTATCCAAGCATACCAAGAATGCTCACCGTCTAACCTCGGCTACCCAACCCTTCATCACTCATCCTTTGCTGAAGCTTACTCTCTAGGAGGAAGATCAAAATGCAGAAGAGACATCTTCCGGTCTAATCTCGAGAAAGATCACATCAGGATGGGTTGGTTATACAGCCAAAGAGTTGGGAGAACGTGGATAGGGTCCCTATGGGGTTAGGGACACATCCCCTCCATAGATAACGAAGACAATAGTGCCACTATGTGGTAGACTGGCCATGGAAGAGGCTTTCCGGAGGTGGCAGACACTGGGCAATGGACTGTCACCACCATGAACAATTTCCATTGTGGGGCTCAGAGCTTGTGTTCTGCAAACTCTGGGTATCCGACATGAAACTGACTACCCTCAAGGTTGGCCACCCTGATGTATAATACACCGAGTATGGCTGTCCCATTTCTCCGCTACACTGCATTGTTCACTAGGCAACAGTCCTCACAGGTGCCGGATGCAGCAAACACAGACATGGAGGTCAACAGAGATGGGGGACCAGGTTAGGATAATGATTCCTTTACGCTTTGAGCCAGAGTTACCGACTCCCTCTTTCTCTCACATCTTTGACAGTGAATTCTACTGGATCTCCACCCGCCTCTGGTCATAGCCTTTGCAGTTCACAGCCCCACAGGCTTCTACACCTTACCATCCATGTTTCCTTGGGGGGAAATCTCAATCTCTCTTCTCCCTCTCCCTTTCACCTCCTCTCTTGGTTGTCCATCACTCCCCCACAACCTCACATCCACCCTACAATGAGCTCTACACTGTAGTCACAGCCTCTAAGCCTGTCTGGAAGAGAAGCAGGCTCCCTGGACTTACCATATTAAACAAAGCTCATACTATGGGTTTCTTTTCGCAATAAGTCTTCAATCCATGTCCCACCCATACTCAGAAGCTCCCGGGAGCACAGAGCCTTTTTCTTTCCTTCACTGTATCCCAGAGCTTGCAAAGTCTTTGTCCCTTGGATTATACATCTTCCTTCTTGTCCATCTTCTCAACCAAGGACCTCAAGCTTGAACTCTAAATGACTTCCAAGCCGCTTCCAACCTACCACCCACAAGCCATCAGCATAGTGAACCAAGACTTCAGACTGAAACATTCCACTCTTATCTGTTCGACTACACAGGCAATCACAGAAGACCACAGAAGTTCCCCATTGTACTGTTCACATCAGTGAGATGCTGGAGTTAACGGCCCATCGACGAAGGGCCAGTTAATTAAATAACACGTCACCACAGTAAAAAGACTGTGTAACTGCTGAAAAGACTCTTCTGCATCCGCAGTGACACGGACTGGTTCCCTCGGCACACTGGTGAGTTAAAAAAGCAGGTTGCAGGCAATATGGAAAGCATGGTGCCATTTCTGTAAAGCTATAGATAGCTGTGTGTGTGTGTGCACGTGCGTATGCCTGTATGCCAGTGTGTGTGTGTGTGTGTGTGTGTGTAGGGAGAGAGAGAAAGGAAAGAACAGTTCATTTTTATATTTATTCATATGAACTGAAAAATCTAGGAAGATACAAACTAAAAAGCCAACCGGTGAGTAATTTTGGGGTGGGATGGTTGGAAGGAGTGTGTCCCAGACCATTTTTTTTATATCTTCTTAGTCTAAGAATGAGTACACAGACTGTAAGTGTAGAGCTTGGATAATTTGTACAAACTAGGGAAGACTGCATAATGAGCATAGATTTAAACAAACAAATAAGCAGGAAGTGTCATTAGGACCCAATCACCTGTCATGTGCAGGGGCTGCCACCACACCGGTCTCTAATGGCAGCGGTTACTTTTGCCTGGCTCTCACTGTTACGTAAGGTAAGGTCCGAGTCTTTTCTGGTGACACTGCTTTCATCTGCCTGCTTCCACCTCTGAGAACCATGCGCATACGACTTGTTTACGCAGTGTCTGGGGGGTGGGCTTTTCTGGCTTTTTCTCGAGTTTGAGGCTATGAAGGGATGCTGCTACGGGTGGTTTGGAGGCAGGCTCTTGGCGGAGTCTGCACCTGTGTCTTCTGGAAATGTTCCTTAGAGTGGAGCTGCCGGGTCACAGGGTAGGTACGCGTCCTGCTTTAGCTGACTCCGCCAAAGAGCGCCACGGATTTAGACTCTAGCTAGCACACTCGGGGGGGGGGGGGAGATTTTATTCCTCTCGTGTACTTATTTGTCATTTGGATTTTTTAAAATAGTTAAATGCATTAAGTCCACAATATAAATGGAACTAGAAATACAAATAAATTCGCAAATAGATCACAGCTCTAACCATGCCATGACCTTACTTCAAGCCTTAGCATTGCTCTTCCTGTCCTGACAAATTAAATTTAATCACTGTACCAGAAATGCCACTGATCCTGTCTAAATCAGTTCCCACACAGCCTCCCCTCTCCCTCCCAGCCAATGGGCAGCTCACACTGTTCATCCATCCTCAGAACTCCCCCATCTTTGTTCCCTCTCCTTGCTCCTTCTCCCTCACATCCACCAAACTTCTAACCATCCCCTAGAGTCTATCCTTAAACCACACCTACACCAGGCACTCCGTAACCCAGCCTGCCACAGACTGGGAGTAACAGCACACAATTCTTAGGAGTGCTGTGAGCATTAAATGTAACAGGTTGCAGTGTGGCACAGCCAGTGTCATCAGGACCTCAAAGCAGCAGGGCCCCAGCAATGGGTCTGCCCAAGACTGGCATTGTGGACAGCCAATGGTAGACTGGAAAGGGGCCAACAGAGCTCTGATCCTCCCTGCGGAACTATTGGCTGGTGACGGGTTTGGAGAGGGGAGCACAGCTTCTTTTTTTCCGGTTGTGTACCCAGGGTCGAGCCCACCGTGCTCCGAATGGACAGTCCTGCACTCACGGTCACACAGATAGCTCAGGTTAAACTCAGCAGGCTACAGAAACACGCACACATGTAAGATGTGGGTATAAGAAAGGGACTTATGGAGAGGAGTTGGGGTAATAGGAATGGGGAGGGAAACAGCAGCAGTTAGGAATGTACTCGTGTGTGTGTGTGTGTGTGTGTGTGTGTGTGTGTGTGTGTGTGTGTATGAAACTGTCAAAAATAAATCTAACAAAAGATTAAAATAAACATTAATAGGTTATGCAATAATGTAATAGGATTTCATCTTCTGGACATTCTAGTGATGCAGGGCAGCGCGCAGCAAAGGTGGCTGTCACCAGTGTATTATTATCACCAGGTCAGTGCCATAGACCCGCTGAATTCTCACAATGACCTTGACAGAGGTGCCACTCCACTTTATCCAGAGAGCAGGGACTGAGTAGTGACTCCCACGAGGTGTGGCAGTGCACGGTGGCAATGCCAGGGCTTGGGATGTGCAGGCAGAGGAAATGCAAATTCGTGGCTAGCCTGGGCTGCAGTGCAAGTCCTTGTATGCAAAAGTAACATTCCTAAGGACACACAGATATCCACAGCTGCTCAGGGCAGAGCTGATGCCAAATCCAAGTCTTTCTGATTCCCATGCCAGGTGTCTTTTCTCTCCCTCCTCCCCTTCCCTTCTCTTCCTCCTTCCTCCCCTCCCTCCTCCCTTCCCTCCTCTCCTCCCTCCTCCCCCTCTCTCCTCTTCCTCCCTCCTCCCCTCCCTCCTCCCCCTCTCTCCTCTTCCTCCCTCCTCCCCCTCTCTCCTCTTCCTCCCTCCTCCCCTCCCCTCTCTCTGTGTACACTATGGTACACATAGAAATCAGAGGGGTCAGTTCTCTACTTCGACCATGTGGGGTCCGGGGCTTGGCAGCAGGCACCTTTGCTGGCTGAACCACCCTGATGGTACTCTGTTTTTGTTATTTTTAATTATATGTAGTTGTGTGCCTGTGTCTGTGGGTATATGCACACGAGTGCAGGTGTCAGCAGAGGCCAAAGGCATCAAGACTCCTCTGGAGCTGGAGTGACTGGGTGCTGGAAACCAAACCCAGGTCCGCTGGAAGAGCAGCCAGTGCCATCTCTCCAGCCCCCAGCATAGATTGTTAATGAACCACTAAGTTGGATTCACTGATCTCTACCACAGAGTTCAAAGCCATCTCTTCCAGGGAGACCTTTCCTAACCTGCTCTTGAGTTGACCCCTGATCTCCACTTTTACTGGGGCATGGACTCTGCAGTACGTTGGAGCAGGGGCATGCCAGCCAGTGTAGGCAGTGTGAAGTCAGTCCTCATTTGCTTCCACTAAGCACTGGGGACACCACCCAGCTGCTCACCCCACTAAACTTGTGTCTTACTAGACTGAGGTAGAGACATGTCCCCAAGAAGACCGAAGATAGCAAGGGGACATTACTCAAGCTGCTCAAACCCGAACAGGAACGCCTTAACGCATCCTCTTGCAAGAGCGTTTACAAAGAGCAGGAAAATAATAATGACAAATTATGAGAGCAGACACAATTATTTTTAGCTGTTACCCTGTTCTGTGCACTATTAGACACGTAATTCAGTCCACAGTGCCTCTGAGAAGCAAGCATTATAGCCTAATTTTACAACAAAGAAGCAGGCTTGGAGTCATTCAGTAATGTATCCAGACATGCATCAGACAAGCTAGATCGAGCATGAAACCAGAATCAGAAGTGGAGCAGACCCTGCATCCTCAGCTGCTGGAGGCCTCAGGAGGAGACAGAGGTGGAGGGTACTGGGTGGGGAGCTACTCCTCACCTGGACACTTCACTGCAGGTGAATGTCACCAGCTTTGTTTTCTACAGAGGAAAGCCTGACACTGAGACAGGTTACCTGACTTGTCCCAGGTCCCCAGGTCCTCTGTCCCTAACTACCACTAGTCCCACAACGAGTGTCTGATCCCATCTTTGAGAGTGTCTACTTTAGGCCCACACAGCAGCCTGTGAATCCCAAGATCTCTGGTGACTCAGTTAATTAATGCCAGGATGAGAGACAAGCAAGCTCTAGCACATTGCTGCCTTTTCTGATGGCAATACTTCTTCTGTGGCCGACTTCTCCGTGGCCTTGTTATTCCCAGAGGGTTTAGCTTCCCCTGCCTTACTTGGCTGAGCTTTCAAATACACCTGAAATCCGAAGAATCTGCCTTCCCTTGAAGCCAAGTTAGGTTCCATTTGAAACATAAGGACTTTCCAAACCAGTACCTTCTCAGTTCAGGGGACAACTGAGGCTCCAGGGGGGCATGTGTCAGTGACCATGTCTGAGATGTCTGGCTGTCAAACTCCCTGCTCAGTGGTCCATGGATGCTCACTCAGATGGCTACAGCATCTTCAGGACACAGCAGTGCACACACTGAGAAGACTTTGGAGTCTGGTTGCCTGAGTCCTGCAGTCTGGCTCCAGGCGTACCACTGGCTATGTGATTTTGAGTAAGTTGTCCCATCCGTTTGTCCCTTTCCCCCTCAGCAGTGCATGGGGTCAATTATCTCCGCAATCTCAGCACTCTGGGGGCTGAAGTAGGAAAATGAGAGCTCAAGGCCAACCTGAGTAATGTGCTGAGATTCTCCGGCCAAAAAGGAGGCTGGAAGTGTGGTCCAGTGGTATGGCATTCTAAAGATACATATGAAGCTCTGAGTTTGACCCCATCACTGAATCACACACACACATACACACACACACACACACACACACACACACACACACACACTCACACACTCACACACTCATATAAACACATACACACATATACATACACACATACAAAGACACACAAAGACTCATACACACACTTGCACACACATACACTAACACACACATATGCACACACACACTCACATATACATGCACAGAACTTTAAAATACCTCACCTCGCTGTCACCTTCCTCTTTTATAGCAACTGTTGTGTCCACTACAAAACTGTCCTTTTCCACCAGCTCCCTGCTATGGCCTGCATGCGCTTTCTATAGAACAGGCCATCTCTTTGATTAGAAACTTTTGAGATACCCCACGGCTTGTAGAATACATCAAAGGCTGTAACACACTGCTTTTCTGACCTGGTCCTAATTTACAACCCCAGCCTCATGCTGCTGATCTATTTCCCTTTCCCCTAGTAAGCCCAGCATTCTCTTAGGTGGAATAGTTCCAAATGTGGCCAGCCACACCCCACCCCAACTTCTTACATCACCATGCACAGAAAGTCTTAGACCCTCTCTTCTCCGGACAGAGTTTTGTTTTGGGGGACAAGGTCTTACTATGTGGCTTTGGCTGGCCTCATACTTGAAACAGATACCAGGTTACCCTTGAATTCACAGAGATCTGCCTGCCTCTTCCTCATTGCTGGTATTAAAGATGTGTCTAGTCACACCTAGCCTAGGAGGGAGATGTTTTTAAAGCAACTGTTTGTTGAGTTATAATACACTCAAAGACAAGTATACAATTATATAGTATATGGTTTTGAGGTGTTCAGAGCTTAATGAATATTTCACAAGTGCCAGTTTCTAAATATGGAAAAGAACTTTCCTGATGCCCAGAAGCTCCCCTGCCCACACCCAGCTACCCACCACAAGAACAGTGTGACTGCTCAGACTCCTAAGAGTGTTGTACATTATATCTTCTCCCCCTCTCTCTATAGGAGTGTGTGTGTGTGTGGTTTATGTTTGTGTGGATAAATGAAGACCTGGGGCCAACACTGTGTGTCTTCCTCAAATACTTTCCTCCTTATCTCTTGAGACACGGTCTTTCGCTGAGCCTAGAGCTCAGAGATAGGCTAGAGTGACTGGCCAGTGAGCTCAGAAGTCTGCAGGTCTTTGCCCACCCAGTGCTGCATTACTGATGTGCACTGCGGCCTTTTACATGTCTGGATCTGACACTCATGCCTGCACAGCGAGCCCTTTATGGGTACCATCTCCCCAGCCTGTCCCATCATTTTAATACCTAGAGCCACCTACTATATTTTCTTGACTGTCTGGCTTCTTTACTTAAGAATTATGTTTGTGAGGTTCGTCGTCCTAATGGTTTCATTCACTCTTTTTATCGTAGTACAATGTGTGAATGTATCAAAATAATTCCCATCCATTCTATTATTGGTGAGCACTTGGGTAATCTCCATATGGAGATATTACAAATGGCCCTGCCAAGACTATTCCTGTAGGTTTCTTTTGGTGACCATTTGTGCACGATTCTGCAAGGCACAAACCTGAGGCTTGAAAATGCTAGGCCATAGAATACAGATTTAGGAGACCCCTACAGCATGCTCTGGGCTGGGTGGGATAAGACATAGATTAACCTTCAGTAGGAAGCCATTTCTGAGGAGATGGCATTCAGAGCAGAGAATCTTTGCCGGGGAGTGATGGAAGAAAGACTGCTGATGAATGTCGACTTGGCTCACACCTGCATCCTCCAAAAGGAAGATCTGTTAACTTTACAGAAAGCAGACAACACTCAGGATAGGAGAGGAAGGAGAAGAATCTAGTCTGGGACCATCTGGCATTAAGTAAACTCTGCATCTTCTCATTGGCCTCGTTCAGTGTCATCTAAGCCTAACAGTGGTCATGTCACTGATATTGAAACACACATGTCAGCACCTCCAGGGTTATGGTGCTGGGTAACCAATGGCATGGGTGGCTCTTAAAGGCCTCAGACACTGCTGTGTGTAGAAACCAAGTGGTGGTGGTGGCGGCAGCAGCTGTTACTGCCAACGCCACCACCCCCACCTCCCCGCTATCGTGGGAACTGTCCGTGGTGCTAGCCAAGTGCAGAGGTCACGGTGTTAGTCAGGCACAAAGACCTGGGCCTGGCTGGGGGTAGGATGGGAGCTCACAGGAGGGACAATTTCAACACCAGGAGACACATCCACCGCATATAGTGTATTCTAAAATAACACTTCCTCTCCATTAGCTGCCCCAAAAGAATCATGTTTCAGAGGCTTGGAGAAATGGCTAAGTGGGGAAGAACTACAGCAGGAGGACCTGAGTTTGGACCCCAAGCACTCTTGAAAAAAATATATGGGTATGGTCGCAAGCATCTGTAACCACAAGGATGTGGAAAGCAAAACACAGGAAGGTCACTGTGGCTTTCTGGCCACCAGCCTAGCCCCTGGCTTAATTGAGCGACAGAGGGCAGGGCACATGACATTCTCCTTTGCCCTCCATAAGGCATTGGCATGAACACCTGTATTCTGTACAACACACACACACACACACACACACACACACACACACACACACACACACACTTCATATAACAGTAAAAGCAATTTAAAAAAAAAAAAAAAGTATGCTTTCCCAGGAGATGCCATCTCCAAGTTCAGCCATAAGAAGTGCTCATGGTTATTTCCTCCCCCACGTGCTCCCATTGATACTGAGTCTGGACCATTTTCACCAGGAGAGGTGGAGCTATGGGGCTAATGTACCAAGTTGGGCAGGAAGTGAAGGGGGAGAAGGATCTTGGTTCTCTGCAGACTCTATCATTTTTTGCCTTTGGGTATGAGGAGAAGAGAATGCCTCTGGCCTTCTCAGAGGCCTACTACAGAGGGTCTGAAGGAAAGACCATATTGACACAGAGAAGGAAGACAAGGAAGAAGGAGGCAAAGGTGTGTGGTGAAGATTTGAACGCACTAGAGAGAGAAGGGAGGGCTCACAGGGCTTTATAACCTTACCTGCCTCTGCCTTATAAAGGAATTCTATTTGTACCCATGGGGTTTATCTCTTACACCATGTTTTTCTCAGTGTGGCGGTGGGGGGTGTCTGAAGAACAATCCTTAAGGGGCTATCCGGTGGGGAAGGGGAAAGGAAGATGAAGCAGGTAATTTTTATTTGCCAGTCTCTTCACTGATTACCTATTCAGTGCAACAGCCCGAGCTGGAGACTCACAACAAGGATGAATGAAACCCAGACTTTGCTGCAACTCTGTCTACCTGAAGAGGCAGACAAGTAAAGGGGCGATTATAATGCCGGGTGCTATAATTACACCGTAGCATAGAACAAGGGCAGAGATGTGTGCATAGCATTATGAGACCCAGGGAGCGAGATAATTAATCTTACCCCAGAGGCAGAAGCGGGGTCTGGCTTGAAAGCAGAAGTGTTTCAACGCTGAATTATACTTAATTGCAAATAAAATAGTATTTCATTGACCATGCAAGTGCTACGCTCTGGTCCAGATGAAGGTTATGTTGACAAGTAGAAAGCATGTGGGCAGAAGGTGGGGGGAAAATATGTGCACTCCAAAGGTCAATGACGGCTCGAACGTTCTGGATGCAGACTAAACACAAGGGGGGAGGGGTCCTACCCTCAGCAGAGGAGGTGATACAGTTATAGTCTCTATGTTCTAGCCTACATGAAATGACCTTGTAGAGAAGAAGCCTCAAAACAGTCAGCGAGAGACAGCCTACATTCGCCAACCTCTTCTCGGGAAGCCACTGCCTCCAGTACTCAGGACAAACTGAACCCACCACTGAAAGCAGTGGACTGTGGGTAAAGGTACAGCCTGTGTCCCCACCAGGCACTGGGAGGTTTCCCGGTATACACAGCAACCAAGACTTCCAGGGTTTGCCCCAAGCCTATACTACAGAGCCCAACGCCGCACACTTAGCGGGGGCTCCATCTACACAGGTTACTCATCCTTCACCAAACAACCCACTCACTTCCGTCTCCGCAGCGCAGGCTCTGGAGCTGCACAACTGGGCTGAGGACTGGAGCAGCCCTCTCCCCACCACCCTTCTGTAGCATCGGGGTCTGAACGCAGGGCTTTGTCCGTGCCAGGGGAGTGCTCTGCTACTGAAATATCCCCAGCCTGGCCTGGGCCACGTTCTGAGCAACTGAAGAAAGTTACTGAATTTATATAAGCTTCGATCCCCTTGTATGCTAGACATGATAGAATCCACTGCATACCTTTGTGAGGAGTCAACGTATTAGTCAGCTCTCGCTAGGTTAGGCTGCAGTAACAAAGGGCTCCAGATTTCAGGGACTTATACAACAAAGGTTTAGTTCCTGCTCATAGTCAACATTATTTATGAACCGTCGGGAGTCCAGTCTCAGGAACAGCTCCGCAGCCTGGGGTGAAGGAACAAGTCCTGGGTGAGAAATGATACCCAAGCGGCTCCTGTGGCAGCAGGAAGTAGGAGACACAGCCATGGAGAGCATTTTTGGCCACTGTACTTTTCTCTTTGTATATGTCAAAGGTTAAAAAAAATGTATAAAAGAAAAGAAGAAAGAAAGAAATGCAACGGCCCCAATACTGCGAAAAGGCAAAGGTCCAGAGGACGGGGGAGCTGGGCACACACTGGAGAGGGAGCGCATCTAATCAGTAAATGATCCATTATGACGAGGCAGCAGCGAGCCCGTCACGGCAGAGAGCCATACTAACTGCGAACTAGTTCCCTCCTGTCCCTTATGGGGCTGATTCATAGCATAAGGTATGCGACGCTCCTGTCATAGCAAGGTAAGGAGAGGGAATAAATGACAGCCACAGTTACCGATGACACTGAGGCAGACACAGTCTTCCAGTTCCCAGAAACTCAGGACCCAAGCTCTGAGAACTGGAGCGATTTGCCAAAGGTTCCTCACCAAGAAAGTGGTAGAGGCAAGATCAATCTGTGTGGAGAGCAAAGCCGCATTCATCCCTAGACCCAGAAAGTCCAAACATCTATAAAGATATGAACAGACAAGCCAGCCATGGCCTATACACACAATTAGATGATTACTCCTTTATAAAAGGAATAACGAGGTTTATATGTTATGGCATAGATGAACCTTGAAACATTATGCTAAATGAAAGAAACCAGTCACATACACACACGCACACTCATACACACACACATACACCCATACACACAAATTCAGTGACTTGATTTACCCAAGACGCTGAAACAAATCTATTGAAATAAAAAGCTTGCACGAGTGGCTGCTATGTCACCCATGCAACAGAGAGGAGAGAGGCCACGTTTACGCTCACTGTTCTGATCTATGAACATCTGAACGATCCGTAGCCTAATGTATTCTGTTAAGTGAGCCTGGGAGGACCACCAGTCCAGATGCCACACAGGCCCCAACAGCTTCCAGGACCAGGAGCGAGTCAGATACTCGAAGAACCCTGCCTGAAACTGAGGGCTCTGGGAGGGACAGATGACCCAGGCATGGGGCCACTCAGATGAGCCAAGTGAGGAGCTAGCCCAAGAAGACAACCAGACTGGAGTCACTGTGTCTGGACAGGGAGCTAGTCTGAGGTGAAGACCCATTGGGTGCTGTGCAGGCCTGGGGGAGCAGACCATGCCAGAGATGACCCCTGCCTGCTGCCATAAAGCCTGAGCAGAGCAGAGCACTCCTGAGATGACCTCAGACACTCAGATCCAAAGCAGCACTAAGAGGAGTAAGCGGTGGAGAAATGCAAGAGAAGGAAAACCAGAAGGATGCGGGCACAGTGAAGTGAGGCAGAGCTGGAGACTCGGCAGCAGGGTCTGTTACCACCAAAGGCCAGGCAGATGTCCCCGGTCTGGGCTGCTTGCTCAAGGACATGTTGATGTTTGAAGACTGTGCAGGACTGTCCCCACCCCTCACCTTGGGCATCCTGGGAGAGCTGGCCCTGGGGGCTTTCGAGCAGGAGAGTTAACCTCTCCTGCAGTAAGTACTCAGGAAAGAAGCCCCCTCCCTAACACCTACTCACCTGTCCCAAACATTTCATTTCGGGAGTTGTGGGTGAGCGAGACCCCAGGAATACTAGGGTTAGAGAGTTGGTCCTACCACTCTTCTACTGTTCGGGTGTGTGGCCAAGGGACAGACACCCTCCTTCTCCCTTGCCCCAGTCCCTGTGGCAGACAGGAGAATTGGGCCTGGGGCCATGAGAGCAGGAGAGCTGGCCCTGCCCCTCACCAGCTGCAGCACTTGGAAGACCAGGCTCCACACCTCACTCGGGCAGCACAGAAGAGCTGACCCTAATCCTGACCCTGGTGGCAGGAGCAGGGGAGAGCTGGCCCTGCCCCTCACCTGCTGCATCACTCGGAGCATGCTCAAGGGAGTGAGCACTGGAGAGCCGGTGGGCTGACTGGCTCAGATACCTTTCAGGCTCAGATCCAGGGCTTTGAGTTGGTCCACCCGAACACGTACCCTATTGATGAACTGCTGGAGCGCATGAAGGGGCCAGTCTTACAGATCCAAAACTAGGGGATCTTCACACAGAGCAACAACAGGATATCCTAGAAGAGTTCCAGTGAGGTTCCAGTTATCTATCAATAGAGTAGCAGAAGGCGGAGGCCTTGTTCTAGACCAAGTCATTGCAATGAACATTTGCAAGCAAAGAAGTGTGGACAAAAGGGCATACTGTGGGACACACTGTGACACACAACAGCTTCCACAGTGAGATTTTTTTTTCCTCTGTTGCAGTGGAGGGGGACATGAGTGGGATTGGGGTCAATGATGAGAAATTCACAAAGAATCAAAAAAAATTTAAAAAGACTAGTGTTTCCCAGGGCCGGAGTGAGGAAGGATGGACCGTAGTCATGGATACAAAGCATCTTTAGGAAGTAACAAAACAAAAATGTACAACTGACTTTGGGTGATATTTATCTGTGGATATAATAAACCCCACCAGAACTGTATACTATATAAACCAGACAGGTGAACTATATGATATGCAGATTATATTCCAGTAAGGGGTGTGTGTGTGTGTGTGTAACATATATCTCTCCATCCATATTGTCCCATATCATAGCCTGACTTTAACCCCATTCTACACAGAACCCACAAAGTCAAGGAGACAGTAGTATAGGGATGGGGAAGGCCTCTGTCTGGGATAGGGAACACTCGAGCTGAGCAAGGAGCTAGCTTGTGACCCTTGCTGAGGACCAAGCAAGTCTTCATCTCAGAATGCACTTGAACACCAGCAGGGACCTAGCAACAAAAACACCATGACAGGGGTGGCCTGGACCAGCAGGTTATTTATTCTTCAGTGGCATGACCTGAGAGGAAGGACGAGGGGGTCAGAAGATAAAGAGGAAAATTTGGAATCTGGAGGTTTCTGAACAAGCTGTCTTAGGCCAAGCAAGTTTATTAAGAAGCACAGCATCTTATATACAGTTTTGCCTGAAAGGAAAAATGCAAGCATCAGCAAAAAACTATCACAATAGAGCCCAGTCAGCAGGACGCTGATCAAGCATTGCTGATCACGGAAACAGAGGGCTACCTCAAGTGCTCCACAGACTGAGCACACGGTGGCCTTTGGGGCTGATAACCACAGTCCCTTGCGGGAGGGTGGGGGGGGAGGGATTTAGGTTCTCAGCATCCAAAGCCACAGCTTCCCTAAGGCCCTGGCTCCAAGCCATCACTGGCCTTGCCAAGCTTGTACCTGAGTTTAGGAATCAGGTTTCTTAGAAAACTAAGTTCCTCCTCCACACATCAGGGGCTCCTGCAGAGTCCCAGAACAGCCTAGCCCTCAACAGTGGGGAACATGGATGTGAGCAGAGGGTGGGATTGGGATGATGGAAACCCTTCCTCCCAACCCCACCAAGGCAAGCTGCTTGCTCTTCTGTGTTTCAGGCTCTCCATCTCCACCCTTCTCATCTGAAGTGTGGCCAACTTCCTTAGAGCTGACCAGTTGGGACCAGCTGAGAGCACCAAGCACCATCCTTGAAAGCAATTCCACCCTGGCAAGCTGCCTTCAGCACTGGGAGCTAAGAGAAATGGCAGCCTTGAGCCATACACATATTTGCTGATATCAGCCCCTTAGATCCCAAGACCACTCCCTCTCTAAACTGCTCTGCAGGACTGAACCTCCACGTGTCGGCTAATTCCTCCCAACAAGAAACTTTCAGCTTAACGCAGGCTGGGCCTTCCCCGCGCCACCCCAGTTTAAACAAAGATGTCTCTTGAACTGGCCTTAGCAGACCTGAGGAGCAGATAGGCCCAGCCTGGCTGGGGCACACATTTCTTTTCACTCTCTCAAATGAGGGCAGGGACCACGCCTGCCTTAGAGTGAGCTGTACAGGTGCCTGGCCATCACCAGCGGGTGCTTCACCCAGAGGCTGTGCCCAGGGAATGTTAGCCTGGTACCTCTCGGCATTAATGTGAAAATTCTGACTTTGCAGATTTGAGGTGCTGGGACCTAAAAGTCTGCCGTTCTGACAAGTCCTAGGTGAGGCCAACGCTGTTGATTTGTGGCCCACATACTGAGTAGCAAGACTCCTCTCTTTTCTGATTTCATCGCATTTCTTGGTCTCAAAGGAGCCTCTCGAGAGCTGATGAATGCTATTCACTCCTCCCTTAGAAAAGAACCTGCCAGACAGACAATGCACCGCAGAGGTCTTTAGGGCTTGTAAGTCTCAGGTTAAAAGCAATTTTTCAGCACCTAAAATCCTTGTTTCTGATGGCAAAAAGGAAGCAATAGGGGCGGAGAGGATCAGGACCTAGTGGGGACTCAGGCATGGTGGGTCTGGTCCCAGCTGTAGACTTTTCACATGACACCATATAAATTTCCAGTCCCTCTGGCAGATTGGTGATGATCAACATAGTCTCTCTCTCTCCCTCCCTCCCTCCCTCTCTCTCTCTCTCTCTCTCTCTCTCTCTCTCTCTCTCTCTCTCTGGTAGCTGTTGCCTAAAATACCCCGTGCTAAGAATTCTTACACTGTGTCTGGATTTAGCAAATAAAAAGTGCCATGGTTGATTGGTGATGCCTGCCATGGTCCTGGGAAAGAGGGACTTGATTAACTGGTGATATCTGCCAAGGTCCTAAGCCTAGAGGGCCTCTGGGACTTCCTGCCAGATGTCTGTCTCCCCAGAGAGCCTTCCAGTGGTGACATCCATAGATCATTTGAGTCACACTAGACTAGAGAGGGAGAGGCTTGGGCTTGCCCTCTAAGATAGCAGGATTTTTCAAGGTGTTGCATTCTTGGATCTGTAGTCTCTCTCTCTCTCTCTCTCTCTCTCTCTCTCTCTCTCTCTCTCTCTCTCTCTCTCTCACACACACACACACACACACACACACACACCTCTTTGAGAAGAGGTAGCAGAGTCCTTGTTGGTGGTCAAGGACAGGGTGTCCTTGTTCTCCCATCCCTGGCTATTTTTAACTGCGAGGACACAGGTTCAGGTAGAAGCTGAAATACAGAAGGGCCACCCAGCTCCCAAGGAAGGGGGATGCCACCACCCTCTTACGGTTCCGAAGTTGCCGCATGGGTAGCCAAGTGAAGATCCAGGCAATGTGCCAAGGAACAGGAGAGTCCTCACCTCCCGGGAGACTTTCCAATGACTCTATCCCATGCTTCCCCAGGTAGGGCCAGTCATCCGCCCTGGGTATATCTAAGTTCTGTCAGCTGGTCCCAGTCTCTTCAGACTTGTTCAGACACCAGATGCACACACTGTGTGTGCTCTTGTCCTGGAGGGAGGGGGAAGAGCACTGGCCATGGCTGCTGAGTTGGGGTAGGGAGAGCACTGAGCACAGCAGCCCAGTTCCTTGTCTCTGGGCCCTTCCAGTCTAGACAGAAGAGACATCCCAGGATCCTGAGGCTCACGGCCGCACTGGCAGCCTGTAGGGAAATAGCAGTCTGTTGAAATACTACATTACAGATTCCGTGGAGCATAAAAGACCAAAGGATCCCACCTCAGACCAGACAAGAGTTGTTCATTTGTTCATCTACTCCAGGGTTTGAGTTGTTGTTTGTTTGTTTGTTGTTTTTATTGGGGGGGGTTCAAGACAAGGTTTCCCCATGTAGTCCTGGCTGGCCTTGAACTCACAGAAATCTGCCCACCTCTGCTTACCACGTGCTGGGATTAAAGGTATGCACCACCGCTGCCAGACTATGAGGTACTGTCTAAACACATCTCATAAGGCAAATACGATTTTGTTGCACCAGGACTCACATGGGTAACCTAAGTCAGCAAACATCAGACATGGCAAACATCAGACAGATAACTTGTATGCAGGGGTGAAGGTGGCGGGTTCTCTCATAGAGGGTTCGGGGGGCTCAGCATGATAAGCTGTTAAAGAACTAACGACGGAAACAGGGTGTGGCATCACACACTTGAAATCCCAGCACTCGAGAGGCTGAGGCCGGAGAATTGTCACAGGTTTGAGGCCAAACTGGACTACACAGTGAATTCAAGGGTAACCTGAGCTACATAGCAAAATTCTGTTGCCAAAAATCAAAAACAAAATTGAAAACTGAAGATACCGGAGGGGAGTAAAGGAATGAATGTGTAAATATCTCTCCAGGGAGAGGAACATAAAATCCATAGTGGCTTCGTGCGTTGTTTACACAAAGAACAAGTTGGAGTTGGGATATGGCTCATTCGGGAAAGTGCTTGACTGGCAAGCACAAGGACCGGGGTTCAATCCCCCAAACCCACAAAAAAGCCAAGCGTGGTGGCTTACACTTGTAACTCCAACTCGGGAAGGGGTGACCCCTGAGGGTTACAGGGTGGAAGGTCTGTCTTCTGACCACACACACACACACACACACACACACACACACACACGTGCATATACTACATGTGCACACACCTGTTGGTGTGAGTGACTTGGACACACTGATCAAGGGGGAAAAGCATCAGATGAGACTGAGATCCAGGAACAGAGGGAAGAGGGATGTCTTCAGCACTTAGGAGCACTTCCTGCTCTTGTACCCACCTGAGGCAGCTCACAACTGCCTGGAACTCCAGGGGATCTGACACCCTCATCTGGTCTCTGCAGGCACCTACACACATGTGCACACACCCCACACAGACTCTCGTAATTAAAAATAAAAGGAAATTTCAAAGGCGCAGGAAATGTAAGAGAAGGCACAGTTTGCAAGACTGTCTTCTGTCTGGAGGCCTGCCATACAGTGAGGACAGCTCTGACGGTGACAGTGGCAGTGCGCTGATGACAGAAGCAGCCCTGTGCTCTCTGGGTCTTACACCTACTTCATGGACCGGAGACTGAGATTCAGCAGGTCTACCCCGCCTGTGCTCAGCAGAGGTGCCGGAGCCTTACCATGAACGCAGGCTCACTGACTCCTCACACACCCAGTCCCGTTCCATAGAAACCAGAAGCACGGCTTTCAGAGTTCCTGATCCCTGTGGACTCCTCTGAAAATCTACCGAGGGTTGTCTTCCTCCCGAGAATAATTCTGATTTCCCCCAAGGGGCGAAACAGGGCACGCAATGATACCACTTATATGAAATTCCATGAGGTGGTTAAGAACTGAAAATAAGTATTTTATAAACACTGGGGCTTCCAGGTGCCAGGACTTATGGTTGGCGAGTAAAGTGGGCCAGGAGCCGGGAAGCTGGGACCATGGCACAAAAGGAGGATAAAAGATTGGAAGGGAGGGAGGCATTAGCTAGGCCTCCTCTCCAGCAGTGAATGTAGATACAGTGTAACCATAGGCACATTTTAGGTTACACCACTTTTTCTAGTTTCCTTGGTGTTGTCTGAGGTTTCTTGGCCAGAGGGAGGGCCTTCTGTCTAGTGGAGAGAGGGCAGGCCCAAAGCCCAGTTTCCCTAGAGGAGGAAATACAGTAGCAGGCTTCTCACTTTCTTGGATAAGGAGGACACTGACAACGGGGGACATTTCTCAGCCAGCCAGCAGCAGCCTTGAGCCTCAGAAATCTGACTGAACATTAGGCTTTGGCAATGACTAAGAGTGGAGACCGGGCTCTGGACAGGGAACAAGGTCGTGACTGTACCTGCAGCCAACAGAGCAGATCTGAGCCCAAGCTGACCGAATACACAGGTGTATGTGCTCCCCGGGGACCCCTTTTCCCTGCAAGATGCTCAAAGACATCATAATTAGGTCTGCTGGGGTATTGTGCATAGGGAGAAGAAGGTCCTTCCAGCTGTCCCTAAACTGCCCGGCACAGAAGAAACCATGCAGAGATAAGGCTGAAGAAGTCCCTGTACCCAGTGCAAAATGATCTTCCAGCCCTATTCCTTCCTCCCTTCCTGTAGGGACTGTTGGGAGAATCTAATAAGGTAAAGAAAAGGAGAGAAGGCTGTGGAAGACCAAGGCTTCCCGCTTTGCCAGCTGAGTGGACTTTATAACTGACCCCTTACCCCAACTTTTCTGGCCTTCTTTTTCCCCCATCTTACTTGTTTATTTTGTTTCTACAACACAAGGTCCCCCATATCCCAGAGTGGCCTTGAACAATTGGTCCTCCTGCCTCCATCTCCCAAGTGCTGTAGCCACATTTGTGCATCTTCCTGACCTGTGTCTTCCCACTGTGCCACCCGCCCCGCCAGTGGTGGCTACGACAATGCAGGGTTAACAAAGCTGATACTGATAACAGCATCCTGGGGAGGACTTCCTCCCAATGTGCCCATCACCCCGGGCAGGGCTAGTCACGCCCTCAGCGCCTCTCGAAAGCTTTCGGGGCATCTATTTCACCACACGTAAGTCCTCCAGAAGAGTAACGATCGCACAGGGCCTTGCTCACACATGCTCACTTCATCCTTCCAGGGCCCTGACTCTAAGAGCCGTTATGTGCCCAGCTCACTCATGTAGAAACTGAGGCACAAAGAGGTTAAAGGCATAGCCTACAGGGTGGGACAATAATGATGGGTGTACTGGCTGGTGTTGTGTCAACTTGACACAAGCTGGAGTTGTCACAGAGAAAGGAGCCTCAGTTGAGGAAATGCCTCCATGAGATCCAGCTGTAAGGCATTTTCTCAACTAGTGATCAAGGGGGAAGGCCCAGCCCATTGTGGGTGGAGCCATCCCTGGGCTGGTAGACCTGGGTTCTATAAGAAAGCAGGCTGAGCAAGTCTGGGGGAGCAAGCCAGTAAGCAACATCCTTCCATGGCCTCTGCATCAGCTCCTGCTTCCTGACCTGCTTGAGTTCCAGTCCTGACTTCCTTTGGTGATGAGCAGCAATGTGGAAGTGTAAGCTGAACAAACCCTTTCCTCCCCAACTTGCTTCTTGGTCATGATGTTTTGTGCAGGAATAAAAACCCTGACTAAGATGATGATGATGATGATGACAAAGAAGGGAGGTGTTTGAATTCAGGTCTGACTGCATTTGAAATCTTTTTTTTTTTTTTTTTTTTTGCTTCTCCATGTAGTTATTTTTATAGATAAGTATCCACTATACATCTATACATGCTGGATTATACATCCATTCCATCACTATGTTAGGCCTGATGGTGAAGGTGACTTTGTATACAAGAGGAAGTTGCCTGTTGATCTCACTGAGCAAGAGGAACCCAGCGAGGCTATGAACTCCATCCCTATCACAAGAGGCACCCAAGAGAGACTATGCCCTCATTCATCAGGGAGATCAGGGACTGAGCTGTGGTTCCCAGATGGAGACTGGACGGCGTGTTGAATCCCCAGTGGCTGAACCACAAGCATCCCCAGGGGAGCTGGCGAAGCATAGAATTCGCAGGCTTCATGAAGATATTTGATTGAGTGTCTAGGCTGAGCTAAGAATCCAGAGAATTAGGGACCATCAGAAAAAAAAGGGGTGTCCCCCTTACCTAAGACCACAGAAGCCTTATGAGCCACTTCGGCCAACAGAATACAGGGCCCCCTCGTATTATGTGTAGTTGCTTGGCAACAGCGAAGACTTGGTATGTACAGGATTGGGTCCAGCATGGTCACCCCAGTCTGCTTCTTCCCTAGGCTCCTCCAGGAAGCCTCCTTTACTCCCCCAAACCAAGGAGCCTCTCGCCGAGCTTTTACTCAAGAAAAGCCTTACCTGTAGACCACTATGACGACACCTACCTGCCTCCTGCCCTGGAAGGCTGATACAGGGCTACCTTCACAAGCCTGAGCACCCAGCCCAGAGGGCGTGGCCCTGCGTAGGTACTCACCAACTACTCACAAACCTGTTCTGCTCCATGCAGGACAGACAGGAGGTGGCAAAGAACGCAGCCACTGCAGGGAGGAAGTAATCCAGGTCACCAGGTTGGGAGGAGACAACCTACAAATGTTTCCTGCTGCTATGAAGTAGAGGCTGGGGCTATTTATAGCCCTCGAGCCTTCTGCTTCTTGCATTGAAATTCAGGGCCAGGCATGGAATAAAATCCTGGGGATGTCTGTCAGTTTTAAATTGTATTTACTGATTGCTTTTACAAGACGACTGGAAAGCCAGCGATAGATACGCACCATGGCCTTTTCTAGCCTCTAAGCAGCAGGCACTGTGCTGTCTGCGTACAGCCTGGCCAAACCCATGACCAACAGCAGAAGGGCATTCAGTCCTAGACCTGACCCTAGAAGTCGGATCGAGGCCAGCCGGCGAAGGTCCTTTTCAGGAGGTTTCTGAATGGTGGTGGCTTCAGTTCAAAAAACAGTGTCATAGCACAACCCTGCTTTACTTTAAACAAGTCTCCCTGTGCACACGCATGTGATCTGTCTCTGTCTCCCCCTCCCTCTTCTAAAAACAACCCCAGTGCATTCTACTTTTTCCTACTTTTGCAGCAAAACAACTGGATTTCCCTCACTTTGTATTGTGGGTTTGTGTACCCATTTTGGAGTGTGGTGTGTGTGTGTGTGTGCGTGCACACATTCTCGTGCACATGCTTAAGTTTTCACACACTAGCAAGGACATTAATATGAATATGTATACCAGGAGGCCTAAGATCAATCTCGGTGTCATTCCCCAGAGCTGTTCACCTTGTGTTTTGAGGCAGAGTCTCTCAGTGGCCTAAAACTCACCTAGCAAGCTGGGTCATGGAGCCCCAAGAATCTGCTGATTTTCCACAGCACTAGGGTAACATGCACGTGATACCGCACCAGGATTTTGTTGTTGTTGTATTTTTAAACATGTTTTCTAGGTCTTAGACCCAGCCCTGGAGCTGTTTTTATTTATATTTTTTTTTCTGTGTTTTTCTTAAGTCTCCACTATGGCTATACCCCAGGTCACCTGAGCATGTGAGCTCCCAGGAAGCCAGTGGAGCAGTTTATCTGCCGTCTGTGCAGCTCCTGACACTGGGAAGAGCCGGACCTTCTGAGGTCTTTCCTGGGACCACACACGAAACCTCAGTCCAGCATCTGGCATACTGCTGTGTGTGTACAGGACACAGCAGCTGCAATGGCACATGTGTTTGTAACTAGTGTCAAGGTTAAGACGTAGAGCCGGGAGCTAGCCAGGAAAAGTGCTTAGCCGTCAAGCATGAGGTTCTGAGTTTGGATTTTCAACACCGAAGTAAAAGCCAGATGTGTTGGTGCATACTGCCAGATGTGTTTGTGCACACTCACTCCCAGATGTGGCGGTGCATACTCCCAGATGTGTTTGTGCACACTCACTCCCAGATGTGATGGTGCACACTCATAACCTCAATGCTAGAGAGGCAGATCCAGGGTGTCTGGTCAAGTCAGTGAGTGTTAGGTCCAAGAGGAGAACCTGCCTCAAAAAACAAGTCTTAAGAACAACCAAAGACATCTGACAGCAACTCTGGCCTCTATATTCACAAACTGTGCAGCGCGCACACACACACACACACACACACACACACACACACACACACACACACACTCACACACATGCACTTACACAACTTACACACACACTCATGCATCATACACATTCTCTCTCTCTCTCTCTCTCTCTCTCTCTCTCTCTCTCTCTCTCTCTCTCTCTCTCAAAACTGGGCAACCTTCCTTTCCCAGGAATGAAAGGTTCCCTATGCCGGGACAAGATCACAGCCCAGGGTGCTCAGAGGCAACCCGACCTGTCAGAAGTGCGGACTGGCTCCAGCCACACTCTGAATTTCACGATGGTGAAGACAGAGGTTAAGTCTGAAGCTAACTGTGCAACTCTGGTCTCCAAGAGAAGTGTTACTGGGAAAATTTCCAGGGCCTTTTCCAACCTACCTATCCCACTCCATTTTCCCTGTATCCACTCACCACTGCTCCCAGGAGACATAAATAATATATCTGCTTTGTTCCCAGAAAACCCATCCTGTAGCCCAGCACCTTGTGGCAAAGCAGCAGTATCTCATGAACCACAGTTCTCAGCATCCTAAGCTCACCAGAGTGCTACCCAGCACCTGCCCTGTTATCTCTGCCTTGGGTGGAGGAAGGTTCTGGCTCCATAGCAACATGCCCTCAGGATGCAGCAGGCAGTAAACAGTGCCAGTGACTATTTGCTGACTCCATCAATGAAAGGTGGCCTGGCATGACAACCTGGGTGGGATCCATGGAACCCACATGATAGAGAAAGCCAACTCCTGTAAGCTGTCATCTGACTTCCATGTGCACACCGCATCATGCTCTGCTCCTACACACAAGATCAACTAATAAATGTAAAAGAACAAAGGTGTTTTTTTTTTTTTTTTATGATGAAGGGTGGTATGGGACAGTGGTTAGACTTATGGATTCAAGGGCCAGGCAGATCTGGGTTTGAAATTACCACTGAAAGGTCCTGGGCCAAATTTGAACCTGTCCTTTCTGTGCCTGGGTTTCTCCATCTATGCAATAGCTGTGACACGGTGTCCCCTCCCCATCTGACATCTCAGTTGGATAATGGAGGTGAAGTGCTTGGTGTATCTGACAGACAGGGGTACACACCTCCTGTTTGGACAAGGATGACTTCAATAGTAGTAACAGCTCAGAATCTCAGCACTTTCCCTTTGAGTCTGATTATGGCTCTTCCCTGGCTCTGGTCTGAGGGTTGCTGGGAACTCTGGCCAGCTGTGCCCTGAACAATGGTGCCCAGGTGACTGACTGTATCCTGCTGATACTGGACCCTGGATGGGGGGTTCTGCAACTCACCTTCCTGGAAAAGGAGTCTCGGGGTATGGGAAGACATACTTTTTCTGATCTAAGCCAGGTTCCTGCACCCGGGCCCATGATGTGGACCACAAAGTTGGAAGGGCCAAGCCACACTATCTCACTCCGAGTTCAAAAGATGATATAGGGCTCTGGCAGGAATACAAACGAGGCTCTCATACTTATTCTAAATATTTAAAAGTTATAAATCAGGGCTATTAAATAAAATATGTCCCCTCCTTCTATTCTGAGAAATATGTCTTCATAATGACATAATGACCTTGAAGGCTGGGGCAGGTTCAAATTTAGAATCCCTGGAGTCCTGAGGCTGATCACCAAATGAGGAGGGTGCTGGATGTCAGCCATAGCCCACCCCTGGTCTCTACATCCAGCCCCCACTGCACACCTGTGTGCTGTCCTCGCCTGCAATTGACAAGCTTAACACTGTTATTTGTAGCTTAGGAGATTCTCATTTCTGCTGTAGAAGGCGGGTGGTAAGAATTAACCCTATTCACATGTTGTCCATTGTCCGGCTAACTCATTCAAGCCCCCCAGACAAACACAGGGAAGGGTTCTAGATATACCTACCGGCTCATGTCCATTTAAGTACGGAATTTTGGGGTCCCCAGACCTGAAACTTGACCTAACATGAGAAGGACAAGTAGCCTATCTTCTTCCCGGGTCCTCATACCTAGGTGTGAGGTAGGGCTTGGATGGAGGAACACACAGAAGCAACCCAGGGAGACAGCAACAACAAAGCCAGCAGCCACCTGCAGGTCACAGAACAGTGGCTGTTCCCTTTGACACTGTGGCTCAATCTTTACCAAACTCTTTTTACAAATCTAGAGATTTGACAACTCCTGGGGGGCAAGGTAGGCCTGATGGTTCTCCCATTCTCTTCCCCCAGAAGGCCCAGATTTGGGAGTTCAAATTTGAAGGCAGACCTGAGGATCTGCTGGTCTGGCCTGATTCTGATCCCTCTCGGGAGCTAAAGACACACAGCTGGGGTCAACCCCACCAGCCTCAACTTTTAACTAAAGAAAAGTTTTTAAATTTTTTTTTATTATCTTAATTAAAAAAAAAAAAAAGACTTAGACAGTCACCTCTGGAGAGAAATTATGGGTTTCAAGAGCTCTTGACAAAGAGTCCCGTTCCAGAGACGTAACACTGGCATTTTAAATTTGGTTCTTATTCACGGCTGGAAAGCATTAGAAGGAAGATTACAAATTTAATAATGTAACACGGCAGGGCCTGGCCCGGTCTCGGCTCTGCGAGAGTAATTTGTTTCTGCCTTCCAGCCGCCACTTCCCTGCCTCCTGGTATCACCAGATCAGCCCGGTGACACACTCCTGACTTTTCTCTGGTGCTCTGGCCCACGAAGCAGCCAGAACATTGGCCCATCACAAGCCTGGCTGAAGGCCCACGCTGGGATGGAGTAGTAGATGTGAGAAGAACCACCGTGTGTAAAAGAGGCCAACCCTGACCTCTGCCTCCATTAATAACCTCCCCAGAAGCCAAAACGGTCTTTGAAGATTTGCAAACCCCAAGTCTGAGTGCCATATCCCATGCCTGCTAAAATCAACAGGGGCTCCAACTGCCCATCAGTTCAGGTGCAAGACTTAACAATGAAGTACGGTCTGAGGCTACCCCATCACCCACACAGTCCTTTCTTTGGGCTTTCAAAAGGCCAAGTCTTTCCCTACCCTTGAGTCCTTGGCAGCTGCTGACAATGGCAAGAACTGGTATTTCTTAAATACCATGCCTTAGGCACTTGGCGAGGGCCCCTCTCTCCTAACCCCTAGCCTATGAATGACAGCAAAGCCAAGAAACTAAGCTGGGACTCCAGAGCCAGACAATGGACAAGGATTCTGCCTCCTGGCCCGGCTGTGGGATCCTGTGGGGCCCTTTCGAAAATAGCATAGCATAGGTTGTCGGTGTCGCCAATGGGAGCCAGACTCCTGACCCTGAAGCCCTCGGTTTTACCATGCACCGTGTATTGGAAAACATTTGAAAGACACAAGCTAAAGGGCAAAATCTACCCATAATTCTATCATGGACAGACTTTAAGTTAATTATTACTGTGGGGGGAGGTGTGCATGCGCAAGTGTGTGTGTGTGTGTGTGTGTGTGTGTGTGTGTGTGTGTGTCTGGGTGTGTGTGTACTCGAGCACTTGGAAGAGACAAAGGGACAGCGATGGGTTGGATTGGGCAGGACAACCACATGGGCTGTGAGAATCCGCCTGTATCCCCATGGCTGTCTATCGGAGCTTGGCACAGTGGCCTTCTGTCTACTCTCACTCTCTGCCACTACACAGGTCAACGCACTCCTCCCTCTCATCAGCTTGGCTGTCCCCTCTGTCCTTTCTGGGGCCAGCTCCCTTACCATGGCCTATCTTGATATGATGCCTCATACGGTGCTTACCATGTGGGGGGGCATCTGTTGTTTCTTTAGGTTGTCCAATAACAACCCCCGCACCCTGAGACTAAGCTCTGTGAAGACAACAAGAGGGAGCTTGTCTTGGGTCCCCAGAACAGGGCTGGGCAACAGCAACCAAGGGAGAAGGGGAGGAACAAGGTTCTGGGAAGGGGTGAAGAGGCTAGGAACTGCCTGTCCTAAGCCAGTGCCCCTGGGTGGGACACAGGTTCACACAAGTCCCTGGAGAAAGTGAAAAGCAAAGGACCCTGGGAACTCACAGGGCAAAGTAGAAGATTCCGGCAGTGCTTCCCAGAAGAAGAGAGGCACCCCAGAGGACAGCCCAGCAGAACAAGACCATCAGTGGGCCTGGGATAGAGCTCGCTGGCAAAGCACTTACTTAACATGTCTGTCCAGAGTGTGGAAAACAATAGAACAGCATCCGGTACAGAGAAGCCATTTTGGGCCAGGAGGCATCCAATGCTTGCTAAAGGCAGACATGTGCAGTCAGGTAATCTGGCCCTGTCCCGTCCATCCTTCAACCTTGTCTCCAGTGGCTTCTCTTCTAGTGGTCAAGCAAGCGAGCCACACCCCTAGCTACAGTTGCCAATGCCCCAATTCACACCCCTCTCTTGATCCAACCTCTCTTACCAGCACCTGCATTTCTTTACCTACAGGCTATCTTCACCCCTGCAACCCGATTCTGCTAGAAATGATGATGTCTATATCCACTCTGGGTGCCCACCCTAGCTCTCTGCCATTACTAAGGAGGCTGACACAAAAACAGTCCAGTTCCTTTGTTCTGGGTAGATAGTTCAAGTGTGTTTTCTAACCCTAGAAATTCAAGTGTGATTACAATCCTACGGTTTCTCAAGCTATAACCATTAGACGAAGTTCACTTGTCAATAAAGTTTTATTTAGGATCCAGTCTCTGTTCATTTACATATAGTCTGTGTGGCTGAAAAGTTGTAACCGAGATCCCGGACCTGCAAAGACCAAAATATCTGCTGTCTGGCCTCTCTCAGAACAGCTATGTACGAGCCAGTCTCCCCAAAGTCTCCAGGAAGGCTCACCTCATGTCCCTCACTCAGAGGTCACCAGCCTAAAGAAGTGCGGTGTCCTGGCTACCTCCCTCCTAAGCATCCGGCCACTTTTGTAAACTATATGAGCAACACACAATTGCGATTTGACTTTCAACTCACGAGAACAGAACAGCAGCTCCAAGTGACATCTCCACTACTTAAACATAAATCCTGATCTCGGAGTTACACCTGAAGAAACCCAAACACGGGCAGCAGATTGGTGCTGTTGTTCCCCTTTCGCAGAGGACCCCTAAACAGAGACTATTCCTATGCATACATTGCTTCTACCACAAGCCTGGAGGCCATCAGTGTTTCTCGGCTACGCCACCAAAGGCCAACTAGAGCCAAGTTCACTCAGCATCTTGAACTTGCAGGGTCCCTGCCACTTGACAGCCACACATTCATTCAGCCAACCTGGAAACCAAGATTGAAGAGGAGAATGGCATGCCCTGGGGTCATGCAACCGGCAAACTAGCAGAAATGAGATCTCAAATCAGATCACCCTATGACAAACCAGCTCCTGCCCACCTCTCCAACGCAGGCCAGCATTCCATGGGGTTCCAGGAGACTGAGTGGATAAAAATCCTTTCAATATGGAGATGCAAAGTGGTCATCAAGGCAGATGCCCTTCAAGGTGGCACTGGGAAAGAAGCCCTGAGATGTCTCAGATACACACATATGTTCCAGAAGAATTAGAAAGGCCATGCAGAATTCAGGGGTGACCATGGAGCTGGGTTCAAGCTCAAGCAATGAGTTTTGCTCCAGTTTTCATGAGGCAAATGACCCTGGCCAAGTCTGGGATCAAGCCAGAGAAGCATCTCATGCATAGGCCTCTTGAAATAATCAGGCTCCCCTCATGGAACTAGGAACAGGGACACGCTATGGCCAAGGCATGACACATACAGAACTGGGCTCTCCTATTCTCCCTACTCCAGTCAGAGGTTCCCTGACAGCAGATGCCAGTGCCCTGGACAGTTGCTTTTACCAAGAAGGACCCTCACCCCACCAAGTGGCTGTTCTATCTTTGAAGACACACCACCTTTGGCTAGTGGGGATTGCCTGGCCCTGGAAGGCCCTGGCCTTCTCTCTAGATAGAGGACTATTAACATGGGAAATCAGAAAGCTGGCTTAGGGTGGTACCACTCTCGGCACAAGCCGCTGAAGAGCCATGGTGGCTCCTGGGTTCCTTGATTACCCTTATACCTCTCTATTGTCAGATAAATCTAAAGCTCCGGCTAATTGCATAGCTCCATATTGAGATTGTGTGACCTCCACATCTCCTTCCACCTCAGACAACCTCCAGGACCCCAAGCACCATCTACATGTTGAACCATCCCCAGCAAGAGACTTCAGGTTCATTGCCCAGTTTGAAGGTACTTCCTTTCCAACACTGCTATACAGCTTCCTGGGCCCAGGAGGCTTGAGGGTGGTCTAGCCTGGGCTGGATGGGCCCCCAGAGACTCCTGGTCCAGCATGGTCTTGGGCCTAGCCATGTGAAAGATGTTTTTCAAGACATATGCTAAGGAACTAATTAATTTTCATGGCAGGTCCCAATAAGTGACACATCCTCTCACCCGGGCCCAGGGTGGCATTTTCTAGGGACACCGAGTGCTGGAGATGTATGGTACAGACTTGGAGCCTCAGGGGGCAGCAGGATCCATCTATCATAGCACGTGGCACATCTGGGGTCAGAGAAGGTTCTGAGTCACAAGTGTGGGAACACTGGTCCTGTTTCTAGCTTTCTTGGCTGCCTGCTGTAAGGCTTTGGACAAATGAAAGCGCCTCTTTGGTCTTTATCCAAGATAGCCCATCAATCTCAGGGCTTAAAAACGCCACAGTATTAAGCACTGCCCTGCTTCATTTTTGGTGTGCACCAGGCTCTCTATAAAAGACTTAACAAATCCTGATTCACTTAATCCTCATAACGCCTTTGCGGCGGGAAGGGACTCTGATAAACCCATTTTACAGATGGCTCAGAGTGGCTATGGAACTTGCCCACGGTCACTCAATCAACACATGGCAGAGTTAGGATTCAAACCCACTCCTTCTGATTGTGAAGTCTGTCATGGTGGCCATGGGAGCAGGCCTATGCAGCAGCTGCGGGAGGTGGGTGAACAGTTTCTCTGATGTCCTTTGGGGCTATTCCCCTCTTTCCAACACAGATGTTTTCATCACAACAGTAACAGACCCAGGTGTGAAGTTTGGTACCAATGATTGTATCCAGAAGTGAGCAGGAGGATTCTCAATGATGAGGTATCCGGGACACTTCCTGAGGGATCTTTATCCAATAGATCCAATATCCTCTGCATATGCGTACACTAATGTCCAAAATTGTTCACTTAAATTTTGAGACAGGGTCTTACTGTGCAGCCCTGGCTATCCTGGAATTTGTTCTGTAGACCAAGCTGGCACTGGACTCAGAGATCCCCCTGCCTCTGCCTTCTGAGTGCTTATTTTTAAAATTTTTAAGTGACCCTCCCACCAAAGATCAGCTAAAGAGAAGCTCTGAATGAAGAAACTTGGGGTGGGCAATAAGTGGGAAGTAAGACCTTTTCTCTCTAGAAGGTTCCATTTGCATCTGAACCAAACCCAACAGACTCTGTCTGGAAGACACGAAAACCTCCAAAGATGGCTCAGTAAGCCAACTGCTGTATAAAGACCTGAGTCTAGCTCCCAAAATGCTCATGAAATCATGGGTGAGGTGGTACAGCTTTGAAATCCCCTGTACATCTCCGGGAGGTAGAGACAGGTGGGCCCCTGAGGCTCACTGTCCAGCCAGCCTGGAGTAACTAACTATAAAGCTCCAGGCTACTGAGAGGCTCTGCCTTAAGGATGGTTCCCAAAGAACAACATATGAGGTTGTCCTCTGGCTTTCAGAGCACATATACATGTGCACGCACACATGCACCCACATGAACACGCGCATGCATGCACACATGAGACTAGAGGAGACTCCGAGGTTCAGATTCATTGCTGGGCAGACTTCTCCTCTCTGACCCCTAAGACAGCCTCTCGGGCTCTATGGGCACAGGGAGCCATCATCTACCAGACTGGGCACCCCACCCCAGCCTGTGGCCATGCAAGCATGTTCACCTCATTCCAGGAAGTCTACAATGACAGGAAAGGCAGCAGCTCCCGTTTCTCCACGTGAGGCACAGACAGCCTCACATCCTCATAGGATCTCTAGTTTGAGCATCATTTTTGCAACACATAAGGCTGAGGCCCAGACCACTTTCTTACAATGGACTCAGCAGCAAGGCACACCCAGATCACTGCTAGCCCAAGCTACCCTTCCCAAAGAGCACTCCCACCCACTTAGGTCACACCTTACTAGCAAACTAGTTCTAGGTGCCTTCCTTGCCTTCTTTTTTTTGAGTTTACTTTGGGCCAGATAAGAAACGTATTACTCCACAAGGTCCACCTCCTGTTAAACCTTCCCTAGAAACTGACCAGCCTGTCTCAGAAGCATCTCAATAACTGTCTCAGCCAGTCCGTTGGCAGCTCTTCCTGGTAGTATGCCTTCTACATCCATGATCCCTCTGACTTACTTCTTCCCAGCCGAGGCTGTCCTCAAATGAACCGTGTGCTTGCACACATGGCCCTGCCTACTTTTCATCTATGCAGGAGAGAACAGTGCTCTCTTCCATCCAGTAAAAGGCACTAGACCTGGACCCTCTGAGATCCCAGGGCTGCCTGTGTCCAGCCGTTGGCTTTTTGAGCCTTCTACGGCACATTGGCCTATTCATTGCTTGTTTCCATGGCTTCTCAGAGGATGCTGGGAGCTCACTGCAACTCTCACACAGCAGAGGCTCTTCTGGATCGGAGACCATGAAGAAACCAGACAATAGGTTGTACCGAACCTGAGATAAAAGGATTTTCATCTGAACCGAGGAGAGGGCTCATTTGTTAAAGTCCTTGCCACAAAAGCATAAGAACCTGACTTTGATCCCCAAACCTACATATAAAAGCCATATATTGTAGACATCTCAGGACTGGGAAAGTGGAGACAGGCTGGCTAACCTAGCGCACTTGGTAAGTTCCAAGCCACTGAGAGACCGTGTTTCAAAAAATATGGTTGATAGAACCTGAGAAATGATACCTGAGGTTGACCTCTGGCCTCTACACACTCACACACATATACACATGAAACTTCACAAAGATACGCACACAGGGGAGAAGGGGCAGAAACAGAGAGACAGACAGCAAGGGAGCTAAAGAGGAAGAGGGAGAGGGAGGGAGCAGGGAGAGATCTGATGTGTCCCAGAATCAAGGTGTGTCTATACTGTCTGTGAACAGACCTAGGTAATGCTGGGACTTGTTGCTCAAACAGATGGGACAGCGATAGTAGCCACCACTGGCTAAAGCCTACCGCAAACTGGGTATTAGACACACAGTCTCTTTGATCCCAGTCACAACCATGCACAACCATGCACATCCGGCTCTGGAGACATCCATTATATAATGTGTCCCTCAAGGCAATCTTTGAGGTGTGGTCTATGGTCATGGCCCATTTTACAGAGGAGGAAATTAAGTGCAGAAAGACAAAGTGGCTTGCCCCAGAGTCCCCCAAGGTCAATGCAAGTTAGAAGAAGTAGGGCGAAAGCAAGCATCTGCAAGCCCCACGCCTCGCTCTCTGGAAGAGAGCAAGCAGGGTGAGCAGTAAAGAGCCTGGCCCGACTCCACAGTATCTTCCAGCTTCAGCACCGACACAGCCATGCTGTGTTCTCAGTCACAGCCACCCGTTTCCAAAGAGGGGGGCTGAGGAGGAGTTCTTAGTCTTCACCTTGCCTCTACTCACATGGGGGGCCTTTCCTTCCCCAGTCTGGACCCCAGTTTCTCAAACAGGCTCTGCTCACTCCCTAGCAGGCTGTGATGATCTGATTCCCCACTTCTCTTCCCTAAAGCCCCAGTCACACTGACCTCAGGACCTTTATCCTGGAGCCCGAGGGAGAGCATCCAGCTTCCCCATGGCTGAGCTCTTTGTCACTTCAGCTTCAACTCTACGGTCCCTGCCTCGGCTTTGCCCAACTACTTGATGTCATCTCCTCTCTTGTCACTTGACACAATATGAAAATACATGTTTTTAATTGATCACAGTTATTGTCTATATACCTCAGGCCAGGATATAGCTCCGTGAGAGCAGAAACCATGTCTGACTTGTTTTCCAGTATAACTCCAGCACCAAGAATGTAGTTTGGCACTGAATAAATTAATGAGTAGATGCCAGAAAAGAAGATCTAGCCACAGCTCTGGACCATGCGACCTTGGCAAGCCATCCTGCTCTCTGAGCCTCAGTTTCCCTCTCTGCCTCGAGAGGAGAATAGACCATACACTACACTCCAATGGCTCGTCCAGGACAGCTTGTCTTAGAAAGCCAGACCTGGAACCCACACAGTTTGGTCCATCCAAAAGCAGGCAGCTAGCCAGGGTCCGGGCAGTGGCAACCCTGTCCCTACCTCCTCCTGTGTCCCTGCCCAGCCACACAGCCCTCTCACTCCCCCACCACAGAAACTGTTAATGAAGTGCGCACTGCTCCATGCGGCTACAATTCCGGGGGCTAAGAATAAGGCGCTGACATCAGCCTCGTCAGTTTCCAAGTGAATCAGAAGGGGAGGGGGGAGGAAGGAGGAGGGAGTGGTGCTCCAGAGCTGTCAAGTAGAAATAGCACAGCGTTAAATATAATCCAGTCCTGGCCTACATCATTCTGCAGAGGCAGGTGATGGCTGGGCCCTCAGGGCCGGGGCAGACAACTGGATCCTTCAAGGAGGTCAGCGCAGCCACAGCTGCTGCTGGTCAACTGATGGGGACCATCCAGGGATGGTGGCCTAGAGCAGGCTGCCAGCCCCTGGGGTGTTTATATAAGCCAAACAGAACCATGCACCATGGCCTTTGTCATTTGCTATTGTGACAGTCACTTTCTGCATAGGAGGAATTCATCTCCAGCACTAGAAGGTAGCCTCCAGGGAAGTATGGTGGGGCTAGGATCACCACCCACAGATGGCTCCAGACGAGTAGGGTTCAGCATCTGTAAAATGGGCATATGTGTAGTCATTTTTTTAAATCTCCCTGAAAGATGCTCTGACCGAGATCATTAACCTTCCCCTAACCCAAGAAGGTGAAGGGATTTGCTTGAGGCCACAGGGCATGGAATCAAATTCAAGCTTTACACAAAATATAGCAAATAGTACAGACCCTGGGAACCAGTGGGGCTCTTTTGTGGTAGTTCTTTAAGGTACAAGATGATGGTTGTTGGGTAGAAGGCTGGAGACAGAGAACATCTGGGGGGGGTGGGAGTGAAGGGTGGGAAGTGGGGGATGGGGGGAAGGTGTAGAGGGGGTGGGAAGTGGGGGGTGAGAAGTAGACGGTGGGGAGTTGGGGGGTGGCTACCTTCCTGTTCCACTCTGTTCCACAGTCCCCAACTCAGCCTCCACCTGGGGCACTGGAGAGTGGCAAGGAGGAAGGAGAGGCCTCATTTCCTAAAAGGAACCAAGGTAGATAAATAGACCTTTCCTTTTCCTGCCCCACCTAGCAGAGCCAGGGGAAGCTTGGTAGGTTCGAACCAAGGAAGTTCGAGCTGGAGGAAGAAAAGGCAAAGTCCCCAAGGAGGGTACTAAAGGAAAGAGCTCTGGGGGTCAGAGAGGACCCTAACAGCAGCCTAAGACTTGCACAATGATATGTGTGCAAATTTGTGCCTGTGTGTGTGTGTGTGTGTGTGTGTGTGTGTGTGTGTTCCTGAACCTGGCTCTCCGGAAATTATTCCTTTAGGATGATTAGATTCAAGTGCCTTACTCTACATGTTCACCTTAGTGCTCAGCTTTAACTAGAGAGGCCCTTGGCTTGAGATACTACCAGGCTTCAGTTTTCCAAATCTAGAATTTATCCCAGTCTTGAATTTACAGAGGATTATGAGTCTGGCTGTGGTGGTGCAGACCTGTAATCCAAACTCAGGAAGCTGAGGCAGGAGGACCACATGCTTGAGGAAAGCCTGGGCTACACAGTGAATGCCTGGCTAGCTAGGGCTTCTTTGTAAGACTCTTTCTCAAAAGCAAAGGAGATTACAGTTCTAGGTGGTAAATCGGGGGTCTGGGTAATAGATGTCAGGGAAGAAAAGGGCACAGGAAGTGGCCTCCCCTGGGGTGAGGAAGGGAGAGGAGGCTCTAGAACCTAGACTCCTGCTTTAACATGGCCCCATAATAAGGATATGAAATACTAGGGTCTCCCTGCATCATGCACGCAGCCCAGCCTCCACCCCCCCCCCCCCCCCCCCCGGCTTCCTGGAGCTGAAGGACTCACTCTGTTCCCACCATTTCTAGGGGAAGGAGCGGGGCAGCAGGACATTTTGTTTCCCAGATGAAGCGCAGGTCAAATTTCAAGGACAAAAGTTAGCACTTGGCCTGGGAAAGAAAACTCCGCCAAATCCTGCAAATTTAGGAGGGAGGGAGGGTGAGATTTCAATGTGGTCATTCCAGGTGCCTGGGGGGGGGGGGTGCTGGCAGGAACTGAAGCCCTGATTCCCCCTGCCAAGATCTGTCTGGCAGGAAATGGGTAGCTTCGCATCCTTAAAGTAGCTCAAACAACCACCTCCATTTCCCCTCTGTTCAAAACCGGGGGTGGGGACCAGGGCTGTGGTAGCAGTTGTGGATCCCACCCACCATGCTCCCCTCAAGAAGATTTGGTCTGAGCGGAAGAGGGAGGTGCCATGAAAGGCTTTCCAGCCCAGAGATGTGGCCTAAACTGCTAGGAAAGGGACTGGTAGCCGGCTGGTGTTGCCATGGTAACTTCCTCCCTGAGCTGGATCGAAGCATCCATCCTATGGGCAAATCAGAGCCGGTTGCTCCAGCTTCTCCGCCCTTCTCCTGGGCGGGAGGGGTGGAACTAGACGCCAAATCACTTGGTCAGGCTCAGGGACACTAGCCTAAGGTCCAGACCCTGATGTAACAACTGCTTTTGGTATCTACTAGAAAGGGGATACACCCCTGGTCCCCATCTACACCCCAAGGAACTGGCATGTGGATGTGCAACAAATAAACTGATTAGAAAGAAGAGGAAAAAAACATAAGCCAGGATGCTTCCCACCTTCATTTGGCTTGCGAGACCCTGAAATACCCACCTTTTAAGCACTTCAAAGAAGGAGGACCCAGCTCTACCTCTATAAACTACAACACAATAAAATTAGCCTATTAGAACCATGACAGTTAACATTTTGAGAATCAGGATTTTCTTTGCCCAAATGCACAGGCGTCTTCTTTATGGCCATGATCAGAGACAACTCTCACTTGTTAATAAAACAGACAGGAACCAGCATGTATTGAGACCTACCAAGTACCTAGCCAGGCACGGGCTAAGACTTCGCATAGCAAAGTGGCATAATTGAAAGCAAGTGTGCCTGAACCAATCTGTCCAGATATGAACCTTAACTCCCTCACTTCCTGGCCAAATGACCTTGAAGGTATTGCTCTGCCTAGACCTCAGTTTTCTTATCTGAAAATGAGAATGTTCTACAGGATATTAATTTTATGGGGAATGTTATGAGGAAAGATTAAAATAATGCATTTTTAAATACCTAGAAAGACATGCAGCACATGGTAATTTTTAAAAGCATTGACCCAACGGAGTCTACTGGGAGCACTATAATTTTTCCTCCTCACATAGGTGAGGAAAACAGGGTCACATGTCTAGCTCCTCCCCACCCTAGCTGCAAACCCATGGCCAGTAAGGCTGAGCGACAAAGACATGGCCACAAATATCCCAAGTGTCCCTGAGTGCCTGCCTCTCTAAAGCCCCAGCGTCCTTGGGAACAAGGCAACCATAAGCAACATCTGAGAGGTATCCAGAACATCAGAGGGACGATTCCTCCTGACAGGCATCGTAGCAACCTGCAGTGATCCTTTCCTTTGGGCTCCAAGGTACTAGAAAGAAGAAGAGAAGGCAGCCTCTTCTTCCTACCCCACCACCTGACACTCCTGAGTCCATAGCAGAGATCCGCTCTGCCCCATTTACAGTTAACGAGAAGTCTCTTCCTCAGCCTATGACTCAAGAAGCTAGCCGAAGCCTTGAAGATGGCTCTGGCCTAATCCAATGGATGGGAAAGATGTGTCGACATGAGTTGGAAGCAGCAACCAACGGGGAGGCTCTCGTGTGAGCCTGAAGGAACACACTTCAGAAATGGAGTGGCCCAAGGACAGAGGGGGAAAAGGGGGCCAGCAGGAGAGAGGAGTAGGCCAGAGGAGCAAAGTCGGCTCTGAACACTTCTCATCAGACCAGTCCCTGTGCAGGACCCCAGACCCTATTCCGCTGCCTTTAGAAAGTACTTCAGCTCAGTGCCGTTTTAGAGGAAATAATCCTGAAAGGTTTCTTTTAGGAGAAAATGAATGAATGGAATGGCCGAGAGAAATTAAACATCCAGACACTGGTCCTTGTTTCCAACTTCCACCTGCCTCTCAGTATTCTTCTAGATGTGGAAGTAGACTTTTCCCCTGTACCTCCCAAGCTCCAGGCAGCCACAGGAATGAGCAGAGAGGGACCCTGAGACATCCAAACTGAGCCCTGGGCTGCCAGCTGCTCCCCAAGGCTGCCTCACCTGGGAACCATTTTCTGCACAGTGAGATCTGGCTTTTTAAAAACCCTCCTCCAGCAAAAGAAGCCACTGGTGTTCTGAAGGGAGCCAGATTCTGCTCTCAGCCATGTGCAGGAGACACCAGATGACCTTGGCTTACACATACACACACATAGGCAAACCAGCACCACATACCGGGGCTTCAGTCATCTATCCACATAGCCACAGATACACCACTCCCACCCCATGCATTTGGGGCCCAGGAGAGCTGAAAAGGGTGATCTCTAGGTCTCTTACAAGCGAAACACAAGAATCTGAAGAAACTTGCTTCAATTAGAAATTTTGACTGATGTTTAGAAATTCTGTTAATAGTGTCAATGAAGTTGTCTTTGACTCAAATGAAACCTACAGCAGGTCTGGCAATAAAAGCCAAGGTGTCCAACCCGCAGCTTATAGCATGACTTTGGAGGAAGAACCGTGCCTGGCTCGGGTGCTCCGACACACCTGTGTTCCTTGCTCTCCTGCCCAGCTGGTCCCTTGAGTCACAAGTAAGTGGCCTCCTGAACTCTGGAAGACTGCCCTGTCACCAAGCCTGCTCTCTCTCCCCAGATGCTCCAAGACTCCCCCGGGGTCTCCATCCCTCCAGCCAGCCTGATTTCCTCTCTCTGAGTTAGCTGCAGAAGAGGTCACTGCATCAGGGACCTCGCCCCAATCTCACCTCACCTGATCTTGTCTAGAATAACAATAGAACACTCCTCGGCTCTATAATGGGGAAGCTGAGCTCCTGAGCCTCAGTTACTTGATCTGTGAGATGGTGGACCCATAGACTGATGGGTAACAACCATCTTAACCCCCAGCTCCTGCCTCCAGGTCAGTAGAAAATTCTATCAGGTATTGGCCTTGACTGTTACCTTCCCCTCACCACCTGTCTCTGGGGAACTTTCCTCATTCCATCTGTGACAGCCCAATACCCACCACTCCATCAGAGTTGAAGCCTGAACTCTTGAATTCCCTAAATTGTAACATTTTGGGGTAGTACATACATGATTTTTTCTTCCTAAGAGATAATCTATGTTTTAATCAGTATTGAACCCACTTGTTCTTACACACACACACACACACACACACACACACACACACACTCCTTTTCCTCACCCACCCTTCACTGACTTCAAATGTTCTCAAATTATCAGTTCAAAAACCATTTCACTCCACCCTCCCACCACACAGAACCCTGTATCTGAGGCGGTGTTATCTGCATTTACTGATGTAACTGAGGCTCGGGTTGGCATGACTTGTCCAAGGTCACAGCTTATATAGAGGGAATAAAGACTGGAGCCTGATTCTAACTTCTAACCTTGGCACTCTTTGGGGGAACTCTCACCCAAACCTTCTAGGTACCCCCACCTGTTGTTGTATTCCCTTCTTTACCCAAAACCAAACTCACTGCTCTTCCCATCCTCTGCCTGCTCCCAGTACCCACGATACCCATGAGCTGGCTTCCTCCCCACCCCTGGGCTGTGGCTACCCGTGTGTGTGTGTGTGTGTGTGTGTGTGTGTGTGTGTGTGTGTGTTTCCAGGCCTAGAAGCAGAAGATTTGAGTTGCAGGTTGGCAGCTGGGTTCAGCCCACCCAGAAGGCCACTCCAGGGACAAGATCACCTGAAGTCAGAAGCACACACTGAAGGATGCTCTGGTGTAGTTAACACTTACACTGCCTCGCACCTCCCTGGGGAGAAAAGAGGAAAGGCCAGCAGACACCAGGCCAGTTCTGTGCGGCCCGCCCCAATCTGATTAGAGTCTGGAGCCCCAGCCTGTGGGGGAAGGGAATAAAAACCAAATCGGGACACTCAAGGCTTTGGCTGTTGAACAAGAGGGTCTTGGGCAGGGAGCCTCTAGATGCAGCTAAGACAAAGACCTGGGAGAGGTCAGGTCTGTGCGCCACCTTCAACGACCAGGGGCACGTCGGAAGCTCAGGGGTGAAGCGGCCTAAACCCCAAGATCTGACTAGGGGGTACACACCAGACTTAGGTGGTGGCAAGTCCAGTTGAGAAACAAATCAGAGAGGGGGTCGCGGGGGAATCCTGTAGGTGCACATAAAAAGGGAGAGTTGGGTCCAGGCGACCCAAGGGCCCACTTGCGCAAGAAGGATGAGTGCGGATGCTCAAGGGGTCCCTGGGGCGCAGGAGGAAGGACAGGACCAGAGCTCCTCCTAGACCCCTGGGTTCTGAGGGAGTGGGAGGGGCCCCTGGGTATCTATCCGAGCCGGACTGAGTGCAGAGGAGACAGTGGCCGCCTCTCCCGGGCGCCCCGGGTCCCCGAGGGTCCCTGGTTTCTGGACTCGGAGACAACCCCCCAGGGTGGGTGGACCGCAGCGCGCTCACCTGCGTCCTCATCATCGAAGGAGTTCATGCACGGGAAGTAGATGGCGAGCGCCTCGAAGGAGGCGGACAGGCTGAGGCGGCTCTGCGAGCGCTCCATGCCCGCGCCCGCGCCAGGAGCCTCGGCCGCCGCGGCGGCGGGCGGCTTGGGCAGCTTGGCCGCCCCATTCTTGACGCGGAGTACGGCGCGCGGCGTGGTGGCGGCGGCCCGGGGCTCCGCGGGCGGGCGGCGGGGCTGGCGGTTGGGCGCAGAGGGCCGGACACTGGCGGCGCGTGGAGCCGGAGACGCGCGGTGCTCGCGGCGGCGGTAGCGGTAGTGGCGGCGGTGGCGGCGGTGGCGGTGGCGGTGGTGGCGGTGGCGGCGGCGGCGCAGCGCGCTCTGGCCCGCGGCGTCCCCAGCCTGCCTGCCGCGAGGGGCGGGCCGGAGCGGAGCGCCGCAGCCAATCGCCGAGGCCCGGGGGAGGGGGCGCCACGGGCGGGGCGTGGGAGCGGCGAGGGTGCGGGCTGCGCCGCCGCCACCAACCGGGCAGGTGGACGAGCCCGCCGCAAGGCTGTCTGCGCCCGGCTGCTGCGGCTCAGCCTCCAGTGCCCGCTCTGACCCGTGACTGTGAAACCTCAGATTCGCTCCAGAGGCAGGTGTCCAATAACCCCGATTCCTGCAGGCCTCACCCAGATACCCTGAGGCGTCCAGAGGGACACAGTCCAAGAAATCCAAGAAACCTGCCAGATTCACAAGCACCCACAGGGATGTATTCGCTCGGCAGGAGAGATCTCGGACTCCCTCACATTCGGGGACGGAGGGACACCTGGACAAACAAACACCTTCACAGATACCTGAACAATCTATAGACGCACCGTGACTCGTACTGACAAAGGGGCAGATACACCCACTGGCAACTTCAGAGGATACACAGACCTACAGAGTCACAGAGAGCAACAGGCGGGTGGGACATGTCCTCCCGCATATTGGAGACCCTCAGATCCCACAAACCCCACAGAAGTCTGGACAGACACACACCTTCTCATGCACCCACACTTGCTTGGAGACACATCCTAGAAGTCTCTCCCAAAGAGAGAGAACATAGCTCTAGACCACCTCAGACATTTAACACCCCTCCTCCTATGGTGATCTGTCCCCAAAACTGGGACAGCCAACCTCAGAACACTCCTACCTATAGACACAGCCATACAGACTGAGTCACTCACGGGGATGGATTCATTCTGATGCACAGACACCCTCAGACTCAAGATCCTGAGACACTGCTGCAGGCTCACGCTGGAACGCACTCTCAGACACATCCTGATGACCACGGTCTCCTGAATCACACCCGCAGGAACAGATTATCAGAGCCTGGGTATAAACAGACAAGCTCAAATGCAAACCCCCCTCTGCCCTCCAAACCTGAGTAACCAGGGCCCCACTCTACCAGCAGAACTGATTTCCTCTTTGCAGTTGCTCTCACCCCTCCCATGAAGCAGCCATCTGAGATGGCCTCGGGAAAGAACTGCCCAGTCCCTCATTTCCAAGGACCCTAGGGCGAGCTCCTCCATCTCCCTAACCTGTTTCCTCATCAGAGCCAGCCCTCTGTTTTGGATGGGTGTGGGCATTTGTTTTCTGTTGCTTCATAGCCACTTAAAAGCAACAGACCTTTCTTGGTATACAATCTGTCTCCATTGTAAATCTGGGCAGTTTAGCGGGGTTCTCTGCTTAGAATGTTACAAATTAGTGTGAAGGTGTGGCTTGTTTCTGCTGGCTTTGGATTCTGGGACCATTCAGGTGCCAGCAGGATCCAGTTCCTTGTGGCTGCAGGGCCCGACATCTGTGTATGCTGGCCTCTCAACATTTGCAAAAGGGACCCTTACCCATGGGCTTCCCATATTCAAAGCTACCACAGGAACAACAGGCCCTTCTCATCCTTTGCTCTCTCCAGCTCCCTGCCGGGTTGTCCCCCAAAAGGTAGTCCTCCTTTTCCCTTTATATTATCCTGTAGCTTGATCACGTCCATGACGCCTTTCCCTAGTTCCACACAGTCAAAGGGTAGAGGTCCTTGGAGCATCCCCTCAATTCTGTCATCTCTCCGAGTACCTGGCACAAAGGAGCTTCTCAAGCCTCTTCTCCCTTTCCAGGAATCAGACTCTGGCCATGAAAGCAACAGAAGTGTGAGCTGTTCTGCCCATTACCACCCCATCTTGGTCAATGGGGACCTTGCTCTTTCTAGTCATTCAGACACCATACATCTCAGAGGCGCCCCCCCTGCACCTGTGCCAGGGCCTAGTAGGGTACCACACAAAAAAGTGGTGCTAATTTAAGTAACTGTAGGTTGTATGAATGAATCCTCACATCAGCTTATGGGGGAGGTGTCCTCAGCTCCTCTCCCCCATTTTACAAAGAGCTGAGGCTTGAAGAGGGGGACCTGATGTCCCCAAGAGCGGCCACTCTTGAAAATGTGTGAGCAAGGGCTGGAAGGATGGCTCGGCGGTTAAAATAGCACTTCCAGGGATCTTTCAGAGGTTCTGAGTTCAATTTTCAACAACCACATGGTGGCTCACCACCATCTGTAATGGGATCAGATGCCCTCTTCTGGTGTGTCTGAAGACAGCGACAGTGTACTCACATACATATTTTTAAAAAAATCTTTCTTTAAAATGTATAACAATGTTTGTCCAAGTCCTTCAGTTCACCTTAAATTCAGGTGAAACTCAGTGACTATATTGTAACTGGTTGAAGGCAGGGATGCTGCACACAGAATTACTGAAGGTGGGTCAGAAAGGTCCTGCAGCTTCCTCCTGGTTTGCTCTGGGAGAAGGCAGCCTCTACCCAAGATGCCTAGATGTGTGAAGACTCCATGCCTCAGACTTATAAGCCTAAATATTTGATCCCTTATCACTATGTAGTTTCATTATTGGAAGTGTCATGGCCGGCCACTTGGACCTGAATGTGAGAAAGGCTTGAGGAATAAATTTGAGAGTGAGAGAAGGCTTGGGATTGTGGGTGGGGACTAGTGAGAGTTGATCGAGGGAAAGGCAATGTGGGAAACCAGAGGAGAGCTTCCAGTTTGGCAGCAGAGAAGCGGAGAGTGCCACTGGCTGGTGAGGTGGGGCTGAAGAAGCCTTGGCTGTGAAGCTTCAGTGCCCCTCCTTATTTCAGATGTGTGGTCCCGGAAAAGTCCTTCAGGATTCTCCATTAGAAAACAAAGAAAGGGCCCTGGGAGATAGGTCAGTTGGTAAAGTGCTTACTGTACAAGTACAGAGAGCTGGGATGAGACCCCAGACATGTTTATAATCTCAGCACTGCAGAAGGGAAGACTGGAAAATCCGGGGGCTCACTGCTGGTCAGTCTAGCTTAATTGCAGAGATCCAGATCCAAAGCCTGTCTCAAAACTAAGGTGGAGAGTGACCGAAGAAGACACCCTAGGTCAACCTCTGGCCTCCATGTGTGTATGCACTAGCACAGGAATGCAGGAGCCTGTCCATGTGCGTGTGCACATGTGAGAATACACCTGCATGCACACACACACTCACTCATACACACACACTCTCTCACTCACACACACACACTCTGTCTCACATACACACACACATTCACCCTCACACATACACTCACTCATACACATACACACACACTCTCTCACATACACACACTCTTTCACACACATACACACAAACTCTCTCACATATACACACACTTTTACTCACACTCACACACATACACACACTCTCACACACACTTATTTCTCTCTCACACATACATGCACACACACTCACACACATACACACACTCTCACATACACACACACTCACACACACACACATTCACCCCCACACACACACCCAGACACATACATACACTCTCACATATACACACACACTCACATACACACACACACATGCAGATACTCTCACATACAAACACACACACATCAGAGAGAGATCAGACATATAGAGCATGCATGACATTTGCTAAGTATTCGACGAATGGAATTTCTGGGTGCCTATTGCATGAGTCTGTATCAAGAGCTCAGGATACAGAGGCGAATAAAACAAGCTCGGCCTCTGCCTTTGTGGGTTTATAGTACGCCAATGATTACTGACATTATGTAATAGTTTGATTGTGTCAAATTTAATTACAACTGTGATGAAAGGTGTGTAGCATATCCCTAGTTTATAGTATTGCATATCTTTATTTTATAGTATTATGGGGGTTGAGTGGGCAGACCATAACTCTGCCAAGGATTGAAGGCCATCTGCCTTGGGGAAGTGATATTCAAGCTGGGATGCTATCTACCAGAGCCCTGATATTGTAGCAATAAATAAAGCACAGACGGTGGCTTCACACTTACAGTTTTTTTATGTGCATGGGGATTTGCTTGCATGGATATGTCTGTGCAGTGCCTGCTCGCCTGGTGCCCACAGAGGTTAGAAGAGGTCAGTTAGTACTCTGCGGCTGGAGTTATAGATGGTTGTGATTGGTCACGTGGGTTCCGGGAACTGAACTCAGGTCCTCTGGTAGAGCAGCAAGTGCTCTTAACCACTGAGCATCTCTCCAAAAGCAGACAGCTGAGAGAGAATATCCCTCTGACAGGTGACATGGAGGGGCACAGGGGACTATGGATTTGAGGCATGGAAGGATGTGGTCAAGACTTGTATGAGATCCATCCCATATGCAGCCACCAAACCTAGTCACTATTGTTGATACCAAGACAGGAGGCTGATATGGATGTCTCCTGAGAGGTTCAGAGACTTGCTGATACAGATTAAGATGCTTGCAGCTAACCATCATACTGGGCATGGGGACCCCAATGGAGGAGTGGGACTGAAGGAGCTGAAGGGGTGTGCAACCCCATAGGAAGAACAATACCAACCAACCAGACTCCCCAGAGTTCCCGAGGACTAAACCACCAACCAAAGAGCACACATGTGAAGGGAACCCATGGCTCCAGCTGCATATGTAGCAGAGGATGGCACTGTCTGGCATCAATAGGAAGAGAAGCCCTTGGTCCAGTAAAGGCTCGGTACCCCAGTGTAGGGGAATGCCAGGGTGTTGAGGTGGGAGTGGGTGGGTGGGAGGGGAAATATCCTCACAGAAGCAGGGGGAGCTAGATGGGAGAGGGGGGAACCAGGAAAGGGGTTAACATTTGAAATGTAAATACATAAACTATCTAATTAAAAAAAAAATACTTGTATTGGAGGCAGTAAAGTCCCAGGCCAAGAGGTTGTATAAACAGGAATAGATGACATTTTAAATTAGGTGAGGGACAAATATAAGGCTGATTTTCTGAATGTCTAGAGATGAAAAGGACAGGTAGGCAGAGCCCCTATTGTTCATGCCCCTCTACCCTAAGCTGAGGGAAGAAGCCTTACGTTCTACATGATTCACAAAACCATGGTTTTGGCCTAGAGAACATAAGCAGGGACTGGAATGCAGCTAAGCTCACAGTAGGTCTGTGCGCGGCTAGGTCAGCAAGAAGAAAATGGATTTTTGCTGTGTCTGTGTTCTGTCTGCTTGGGTAGAAGTGTGTGTATGTGTGTTCGTGTGTTCGTGTGCTGGGCATGTGTACACACACCTGTGTGTGCATGCGTGTACACACACACGTGTGTACATATGCACATGTGAGTGTGTGATCTCTGCTTATGTGTGCAAACTTATGTCCTTATCTGTGCAGCAACAACCTTGTCTCTGAGTATATCCTTGCAAGGTATATTACCCTTGCACTAAGTGTGTCCAATAGGTTTTAAATGCAATGTACACCCTAGAATTTGAATGTACCGTGCATGTGCGTATATGTAGGAGAAAGATGCAGAGACAGAGACAGAGACAGAGAGACTGAGAGCACATATTCCATGAGTCCTGGTCTTTGTGTGGCTCTGTGTCTGAGTATCGCCTATGATGGCGTGTCCTTTGCACTGTCTGCCTGTCTTGAAGTGTATCAGTGTCTGTGTGGGTGTAACTGGGCTGGGTTGGCTCTATTTATGTACTTTGTAAGAATTCTGTTCTTGTCTCTCTTTGCATCCTGGTTGATGTAAGTGTACCCTGGACTATGTGTGAATACAGCTGTATGTGACCTTGACCGTGGAGGCTGGTAGCTGGAAAGGAAACACTTGTCTTTTCTTGAGTAGATATCTACCTTCAAAGTATCTTAAATATAACACAAAGAAGTTTAGAATGTGGATAGTAAAGACTTTAACAAGCTCAAATTCTGACTACCTATCTAACTACCTATCTGTTAATTTATTCTTTCACCCATCCACCCAACTATACTGATAACTAGTTACTCTATGGTTATTTCTCAGGCAAACAACTAAACTCTGTGCCTCCATTTTTTTTAATCTATAAAATGTGGCTGATGGGGCTGGAGAGGTGGCTCAGCAATTAAGAGCACTGACAGCTCTTCCAGGGGCCCGAGTTCAATTCCCAACACCCACATAGTGGCTTACAATCATCATTAACTCTAGTCCTAAGAGATCTGATGCCCTCTTCTGATGTCCTAGGGCACCAAACACATGGGTAGTATATAGAGATCTGCATGTGAGCAAAATAGTCATGCATATACAATAAAATAAAATAACAGGAGAGTGACAAAAGCTACTTGATAGGGCTGGGGTAGGTGACAATATACATGAAACACTTAGTTGTGTGTGTTCCCTGTAAGTGCTCACTGTATTATTTATGGTTTGAGAGAGTGTGGTGTTTGTGCATGTTCCTGTGGGTGTGTGCACAAGTGAAGGCCAGAGGTTGATTCAAGAGTCTTCTTGGATCACTTTCCGATTTATTCTTTGAGACCAGGTCCCTCTCTGAACTTGAACTTCATGTATTTGACTAGGATGGCTGACAGACGAGCTTCAAAGATCTGTCTGTCTCCCCCACACCACCCTAGGACTGAGGTCACAGTCACTGCTGGATCCATCTTTTTACACGGCTGCTAGGGATTAGAACTCAGACCTTCATGCTTACCAATTAAACCATCTCCCCAGGCCTGTACTGACCATTTTACCATTTTTTGTGCCATGGTTATGAAGTTTCCACACATCATCAGAAATTCACTAAATGCCACCTCTGAGCTAGAAGGTGGTCAGGCCACTGCCTGCTGTGTGGCCTTGGATGACTACCTCTTTGTGGAGATTCCAGGAGCGCCTGAACTTTCAAACATACCGAAAGTTGTGCAATCACACAGCAGACCAGAGGATGCCCCAAAGCCTCAGACTGGGAAAGGGCCATTTGGAGAGCCAAGCAGAACAGTAACAAAGCCAGGCTCATTCTACTTTGCACTCAGTCTGCCACTGCCTCTGGCTGCGTCCTTCCTAAAGCTTCTCGTCTCTGCTCTCCTCCGAAGTATCCATGACACAGACTCTCCTAGTCTCTAATGCTGGACTCATCACTCACTATTTGATAAAGGGAATGGCGTCAGGCTTCACTGCAGACTTGGTGGTTCTGGTGCACAAAGCAGAGCTCCACTTGCGACAGCCATCCCCAGAAGGATATGGTCACTACGCCCAGACTATCTTCAACCAACACATACACACACTGATGTTGCATGCGCATGCACACACACATCTGCTCAAACATACACTCACATGCATGAAATATCCTCAACCGTATATCACACAGACTCACAAAGACTGATGTAGACATGGTTCCGATGCTGTCCTGTTCCCCAGTTGGTTCTTGATCTGCCAGTAAGGAAGCCATAAGCCAATTGCTGGGTGGAAGGAATAGGCGGGACTTCTGGGTCCGTGGAGGAAAAGAGCCCTAAGGGAGGAGAGTTTGCCAGGCTTCTGATGTAGAAAAGTTGACCAGCCATGTGAGATCTCAAAATGGAGAGGACACACAGGCCGCTCCTACAGGCTGGCAGTAGGGGATGTAACTAAGCAACCAAGTTTAAGGATGGTGGGAGGTGTGGAGATAAGAATATTGACAAGGGTATCTCTTTCTAGGCACGAGATAGGAGCACCCAGCAACTGTGCTCAAAGGCAAGTTGAAAATAAGCAGTGTGTGTGTGTGTGTGTGTGTGTGTGTGTGGCTAAGTGGGAGCTGGTTCCCGGAGCTTAGGCAGGGTAGCAAAGCCACACTCTAGGGACAAGGGGTGGATTCTGTCCCTTGGTATGTTCCTGTGGGACTTCAGCCTATGCTCCACCACATCCCATTTGGATCTTAGTTTCCTCATATGGACAGTACACTCATAGACCTTATCCTGTGCTGGCAAGACTAATTAGGATCATGAATAGAAATGCTTTGAAAATAATGGGGGGAAAAGTTGGAAAAGAAACTTAGCAAGCTGGGTAAAGTCAAAAGGAAGCAGGGAAATGTGGGGTTGGGGAGATATGGAAGAGTAATGAGATAACCACCATATAAGTAAACTGGTAGTTTAAAAAGAGGAATTCTCTTAATATAGAAACAGATGTTGTTACAGAACAATAGTAAAAGGCTTTTGCATCCAGGTGTGGTGATGCACCATCTGTTTGCCTGGTACCCGAGAGGCTGAGGCAGTACAAGTGTGAGACTGAAACCAGCCTGAGGTTCCTAGTGATATCCTGAGGATAAACGTGTGTGTGTGTGTGTGTGTGTCAGGTGTAGCTATAATAGCCCCCAAATCCCTCTTTAGTAAGGGGTGGACCCTGGAAATCATCCATTTCTTTTGTGCAGAATTTGGCTGCCTTAACCTTGTATAAGTAGGTCTTGGAAGGATGACCCTCGCTGCTGTGAGTTTCTGAGAATTTTTGTTGAGTAGATGCATAAAATTCTTAGGCATGAAGATAAAAATTCAAATGTTCTTGCTTCTCTAGGAAATGAGGGAAGGTCTTAGCAGAAAGTTATCATTACAGTTGACAACGTGTCTTTGCTCATTTAAAAGAAAAAGGGGGGTGTTGCTTTAACGAACATTCATTTTTTTGACAACTTCATACATGTATGACATGTATTGTAGTAATTTCACCCCCTTTCTCCTTTGTCATCTCTCCCCTACTCCTTCTGAACTAACCTTCCCAATGAGCCCCTCCCACTGACACATCTTCAGTTGCTATTGTTTTTGTGACCTTCTGTGTTTGATTAAGGTTGTTTGCCGGAGCATGGGTTGGGCGTTACTGAGGCCCAGGCAAGTTACCACTGGCTATATTACTGGAAAAAAACACGATTTTCCCTTCTTCGGCAACCATTAATTGGCCATAGTTCCTCGGGGAGGGGCGGGGCCTCATGAGCCCCTCCATCTTCTGTGATTGACAGTTGATGGGTTCAGTAGCTAGCCACTGCGGCTGTGGGTTTGAGTGCAAAGGCCACCGTAGCAGACAGCATCCCCACTCCTCCCCGGCACTCCTCCCCATCCTCGGGCCCTTACATCTTTTCCGTCCTCTCTTCCACAGTGCTCGCTGATATATCCCATTTAGGGTTGGGTACTCAACCATCAATTACTGTCTGCATTCTATGAGTCTCTGCATTCACTGCCCTTTACGAGCAGAAACTTCTCTGATGCATGCTGCAAGCAGCACTAATCAATTGCTGGCTCTTGTCTGGACCCTTGCGCTCCTTCCTTGTAGATTTATGTTAAGGCGATACATGATTGGACAGAGAGGTAGGCGGGGAAAGGTCTACGAAGGCGGAAGAGGAGGAGGAGATTCCGGAGGAACAGACATGGAGACGGGTGTGTGTTTCTCTCGGCGCATCTCAAGCTTGATGAGGTTGTTATTATTTCTAAGGTTTCTATGGGTCTTTTTTTTTTTTTTTTTTTTTTTTTATCACATAGAAGGGAAGTTTGTATCTTTGTCCATTGGTTGTAAGTTTATTGTGTAGAGGTTTGTGAATTGAGATTTTAATATGTAAACCTGCTTGATAAGCTACCGGGATTGGGAGTCACGTTTGTGCCGGGCACGGAGGAAAGAAACACTCAAGGGTCAACAAGGACAGAAGCAACAGGGCGGGCTGAGTGAATCGCCTGGGAAGGGAACCTCGTGGAGAGGGCATCTTGTGGACCGTGTGACAGAGCCCGTGTGCTCAGCTCCACACTAGAACGTCGTTCTCGGAGTGAGACCTTGGGGACCAATAAAAGGTTAAGCCATTTTTTAAAATATTTACTGCAACACTTCCTCTAAGAGATCCTCTGCCCCTTTATCATTCTGAGAAAGAAGAAATTACTATGTAACAAAGAGCAGTGGAGATCAAAACAATCATACAATCAATTCTGAGGACTAACATGTTAATATTTATCAGAATACTTAGATCTGCACACCCCTCACTTGGGCAGTTCGCCGTTTAACACAGCAATCATCTGGGAACTTATTCTGCCCTCTACAGTCAATCTTGGGGGTGTGCACAGAGATAGTACACACACCTATGTTTTTGTGGGGCTGGAAGTGGTTCCATTGTTAAAAACAGGTACTGCTGTCCCAGGAGACCAGAGTTTGGTTCCCAGAATCTAAGCTGGACAGCTTACAACCACACTCGCAAACATACAGGAAGATATCAGTGTCAGAGGTGACGGAAGAGCCAAGGTGTGAGTGCCAAAGTACACGGTAGGTTCTTGCCATCTGCGACTTCAGTGACATAAAGTGCAATGTCACAAGGAGTTGGTGACAATGGGTGGGGGAGGTCAGCCCTTCTTTCCAGGGTCCACACCTTCTTCCATAACCAACTTTCTGAACTGGCCCTTTAAGGATTCCCCCAAACCAAAAGAAAGATACCTGGTGATGCTGTGGCTGACCCTGAAGAACTATTCTCCCTGAGCCTCAACCTCACTCTGTGTAAGAAGGGAGTAAAAGGGTCGCTGGAGCCCCCACATCCAACTCTGACAGATCATTAAGGCTTATTTGGTCCCCTTCCAAGTCTGTGATTGCTTCCCCAGGGTACACAGCATCATGGGGAGGGTTGGCGAGGACTGTGGCTGTCTCCCTTCCTTGGCAACTCGTATAGTACCTTCCAAAGTCACGAGAACCACTCCTCAGGGAAGAAGCTTCCAAGTCAGGGCCAGCTCAATTCCTCTAACCATGTTTCCCGTACATGTGGTGTCTTCAGCCATCCACCAGAGCTTGCCTCAAGCTCTAGAAAGCAACCAAGAGCAGTGGAAACAGCCATATTGCTTTAGGAGACTCTTATGTTCCTCTAGACAACAACTCAAGGAAAGGTACCATATTCTTTGACACCGGGGTTTGGTTTGATTGGAAGTGACTGTTGGGAAAAGTACCATCATACCACGTGGCATAACATGTGTGAGTGTGTGTGTGTGTGTGTGTGTGTGTGTGTGTGTAAATGCCACACAGATATGTATTATATACCTTCTAGGTAAGCGTATAGAATAATGTTTCCTTGTGGCTTTTTTAAACACCCTTAGTTTATCACTCCTCAGTTCCTCTCTGTCTTCACTGCCCTTTCTCCCCATCCTTGTCAGCCCCATCCCCATTATTCCCATTACCCCCTTCCCAACACCAGTCCTCTGCTCTGGCTGACACACACTACAGAGGACTGAAGAGAAACCCCACTGAGACTGAAGGAGCCTCATCTGGGATGCATGGAGGGAAGGAGGCAGTGTCCCAGAGAAGCAGGAGCACAAACAGTGGCCTGAACATTGCTCCCAGCCCCTCTCTGCTTCCTCTCGGCCTCTGTGACTTGAAGAGGATGCTTGACTTGGGGAAATAGAAAGCTATGTTCCTCATGTTACCCAGAAAACACTGCAGGATTGTGTCCCACTTTTTCCACTGTCCTCACACCCTTTCCTTCTCTTTTGTCCATCCGTCATCCAAGGTCACATTGAATGACAGAGAGCATCCTCCTGGGGTCTCATGATCATGTTTTGTCTTTTTTCCACCACCCACCTTTCCCACAGCAAATACACCTCCCTGTCACTGGTTCAAGTTATGGAATAATGCCACGTTTTGGGCTAACCAGTTACCATTGGACACTTACGTTATTTCCAGTCTTCTGCTCTCCTGGGAACATTTTTAGAAAACTCTCTTACTACGAGCTTGCTGCACACACTAGCAGAGCAGCCACAGGGGCAACAGGATGCGTGTATTGGAGGCTTTTCATAAGTAATGACGCATTTCCCCCTTTGAGGGTGAAGCAACCTCCTCTCTCCCCAGGAGCTGATGACTTATTCCTCGCGCTCGCTCTCAGAAGCTAGCAGTCTGCTTTGTGATTTATTTTCTTGTCTATCATCAGTAACCCCCATGATTTGCTACTTTCCATTCCCCACCATTAAGAGACACCCACACATTCCTGATCTACTAAATGCACTGACTTAGACAATCTGATCTAAAACATATACCTAGGTGTATCTACAAACCAAATAGGATATCGTTTTAAAAGACACACATGTGTGTGACCATATGAGAACATGTGTGAATGTGTTTGAACTTGGAGGCCAGAGTTGCATGCTGAGTGGCTTCTTCAATTGCTTATTTTTTTTTAATTCTTGAAAGTTTTACATTTGTTTATCTACTGCATATGAGTTGTTTGTGTGAGTGCAGGTGTGTGTGTGTGGGGGGGGGGGGGGAATCAGTTCTCTCCTTCTACTACGCAGATTCCCAGGAGTCAGACTTGGATCACCAGGCTCGAGCTGCAAGTGCTCTTACCCATTGAGCCTTCTTGCCAGTTCTCCACCTTCCATTTGAAACCATCTTCCACAGCACTAGGACAAGCTGTTTCAGCTAGAGATGGCTAGCAAGTGAACCCTGCGATCCACCTGTCTCTGCCACCCCAGTGTCAGGATCACAGGCACATACCATCACATGGTACTGTTTTCATGCAGGCATGGGGATTTGAACTCAGGTCCTCACACTTGCAGAGCAACCACTTGACCAACTAACCCATCTCACAGGCCCTGAAAAGGGCATTTTTCACCACATATGCTATTGCACCATATTTTATTCTGCTGACTTTTGTTCAATCAATACCATTTGAGATCTATATTAATTTACGTAATTCTAATGCATTTGGTTTAACTACTATTTAACCTTTTCATCATTGTTGAACATTATTTTCAGACCAGTATAATATGTTGTCGTCACTTTGTGGTCACAAACAATACTGTTTTGAACTTCATACCTGTATCTTTGTTTCTTGGTTTGTTTAAGACAACGTCTGTCTACACAAGCCTGGCAGTCCTAGAACTGTGTATATATCTGGATCTTTAACTTTGCTAGAGTTTCTATAGGGAAATAGAGCTGTTGGGGGTAAGGATAGCACTCATTTTCAAAGTATTTTATTCAAAATTTGCATTGTGACCTTCAATAGGAAATAGGTTTACATCATCATCTGGTAAGGCTCACTCCACACACACAGGCAAACTTTTCATGAGATGACCAACCTTATTACATTAGCACAAGAAGAGCCTGCTGATGTATCTCTCGTTTAGTTTAGCTTCACACTAACTGTGAGACACTACTTACTTCCCAATAGCAATAGGTCATTTCAACCATGTGAGAAGGCATGGGTGAAAATTAATTGGGTTTTACTGAATACTATAAGGTAAGTCATCAGATACCCTCACTTAGAAGATGTTAATTTCTGCTACGACATCTGAGACTTCTTGCTTTGTCTTTTCTTTTTCTCCAGTCTGATGAGTATTACATAAGTGGTCATTTCTGGTTTTATTTTTATTTTTACCAATAAAGTTACACTTCTCTGTATATATTTATCCATCCTTCAAGTTTCTAGGGAATATATGTTTCCTGTTTTTATAAATTAGGTTTTGTCAGGTTTTCTTCTTGGTACTTTACAGCTGAGTTTCTTATGTCCTGTGGATTTTAATCCTTGAGCTATTGTTGAAAAAGCGTGTAAGAAAAAGAAATCTTTTCCCAGGCTGGTGAGATGGCTCGGTGGGTAATAGAGTTGGCTGCCAAGCCCAGTGACCTTCATTCTGTTCCCGGGACCAAGTGATAAAAGGAAAGAACCAAAACCTGAAGGTACTGCTCTGAATTCTACACCCATGCCATGGCACACATGCACACATAGACACACGTGCACATACTTGCATCACACATATGCACATACATGCACACACAGGTACACAATATGCTCTTTCTTTCTCACACATATGCACACACAAAACAAACACATAATACATTTTTTTAAATGTTCACAGTCTGTCAACCACTGGTTGTAATTGAGCAGAAAGCAACTATTGAACTTTTTTTGTGTGTGTGAGAGAGACAGTTGTTCAGGAACTCCCAGCTCCTCCTACCCCCAGATTATGTCTCACCATACCCAACTTGGTTGAATTTTTTTATATCTTACTTCAGAGATTTCTCCCTAACCAGTACCATAAAGCTTTTCCTTCAGATTTTTATTGTTTGGTAAGTGATTTGTATTTGTTTCCACTCAGAACCACTTTCCCCAACACCATTAAGATAATCCACGACAGAGTCAGGGTTTCTACTGCTGCAGTAAAACTATAACCAAGAGCCGTGTTAGAGAGGAAACAGTTTCCTTGGCTTACACTTCCACAATGTTGTCCATCGTCAAAGGACGTCAGTATGGGAGCTCAAACGGCAAGAACCTGATGCAGAGGCTACAGCAGGGTGCTGCTTACTGGCTTGCTCAACTTGATTGACTTCTTACAGAATCCAGGACCACCAGCCCAGGGATGGCACTACCCACCATAGGCTGGACCCTCCCCCTTTGATCGTTGATTGAGAAAATGCCTTACAACTGGATCTCATGGAGAAATTCCCCCATTGAGGCTCCTTCCTCTCTGATGACTCTAGCTTGTGTCAAGTTGACATACAGTACAACCCATTTCCCCTACTGATTTCTGTGGCTACCTCTTCACAGACCAAATGCTCACACACCTAGGACTGCTGGATGCAGTCCTTCTGTCCCATTGATGGGACTTTATATGTTAGACGCTCCAAGAACATTTAACAACATTACAGTGTTCCTTAATATCTAGCAGAGTAAGAGTTTTTACCTTTACTCATATATATATGATTAGTTCTTAGCCCATTCATGCAACATCCTGTAAGTACTAAGAGTTAAACCTAGGGCTCCCTTAACAGTCAAACTAACAGCAAACTTGAGATCCTCCTGCCTCTCCCTCTTTATGCTGGGACTGTAAGCACACACACCACACCCAACTAGTTCTCACATCTACAGATATGAGAGTTGTTCATCTACTCGGTTCTTCTATCATATTTAATGTTTCCTCTGGTGCCTAACAACTTCCTAGGTGGTTCCTTTTCTTTCCTCCTCTCTTCCTCTTTCTCTTCTTCTTCCTCCTCTTCCTCCTCCTCTGCTTCTTTTGTGTTTTATTTTTTTTCAGACAGGGTTTCTCTGTGTATCCCTGGCTGGCCTGGAACTCACTCTGTAGACCAGGCTGGCCTCAAAGCTCTACCTGCCTCTGCCTCCCAAGTATTGGGATCAAAGGTGTGCCCCACCACTGCCGCCACTCAGCTCTCTACTCATTTTCTCGAAGAATATTCTTTTCCAAATAAATAAGTGGTTGCGTCTTGTGAGGATGTTAAGTCTTCCAGACACTTACATCCCGATCTCACCTTTGTCTAGTGAGGATTCCAAACATCTCAGAAATGTTGACACAGTCAAGGAAGAACCAGGCAAGCACTAGTCAGAGGGCAGTTGCCAAGAATACCAAACTATGGCAGGTGTCAAGTGTCTCCGGGACCGGAAAATAACTTGAGAAATAAAATGAGACCTAGCAGTTCATACTGAGCTGAGTGCTTTCCAAGGCTATCACAGCACACATTAGAAGATGAAACTTTTAAACTCTATAGGAGGAGATGATATCGACCTGCAGCCTGAAGAAAGCAGGTGCGCAGAGTCACTAGACTGGCTCCTTTATGCCAGAGCTGAACGGCTTTTAATAAAGGATGCCAAGTGTCTCCCCAAGACTTCATCCGTCTGGGTTGTCTCTCGTGTGCCGCCCAGATTGTCTTCTAAACACAACGGAACAAGCATTAGAGCAAAATGAGTCACCAGCTTATCAGTCTCTGGGCTAGCAAGGGCTGGGGCGGGGGTGGGGTGACCAGACGACACTGGCAAGAAAGTCCAAAGCTAGAGATCCCAGGAAACCATGTAGACACTTGACCAAAGTCAACCTCATCACAGGACAATAGGCCATGCCCAGTAGAACAGGCTGCTCTAATTGGGTAGTGGTCCAGTTGGTGAAACATTTGCCCACATCCCAAGATGGGGGTGGGCAGGGGTGTGGGTGGGGGGAGACCAAATCAGCGGATGTCCACGGGAAGAGAAACAAATGGCCAGTGTGAAAAATGAAAGTGTCTCTGCACCAGAAAGGAAAGGACACTAAGGGAATGTCTTCAGTCTGATTAGCAAAGGCTGGATTTTCTCCCTCTCTCTTTCCCTCCCCCACCATACTCTCTCCTCTTCCTCTCTTTCTCATTTCTTTCCTCCTAGAGAGTCAAAGTTGAGAGAGTGGTAAAGGACACTTCCAAGCGCAGCTGGTAGTTCTATGAATTGGCACAGCTTTTCTGGAGGGCAATTTGGCAGACTACTAAAAAAAAAAAAGGCCGAAGACAAGTGCTCCATTTGATCCAGCAATCCTACTACAAGAAACTTTTCCTAAGGAAATAATTAGACGTGAGCACAAAAATGAATAGTAGCGGCTTAACATTTTCAGAGCACTCACTCCCCACTGGGCAACGTTGTCAACACTGCTCTTAACTCCTTCAGCCCTTAGAGCACCAAATGGTGTGACAAGGACCGTCGGGTCTGCGCCCATGCACGGAAACTGGGACAGAGATAAAATGAACGAGGAAACTGAGGCCACCGTGCCATAAATTGCTAAGTTCAGGTAGCTGGCCAATAACAAGTTGGGACTTGAACCCTGGTCTCTTTCATCCTCAAACCCAAAACCCAGCGCTCTAGATCGGTTTCTTGTCCAGCTTTCTGGAACACTGAACTAAAAAGATGCTGCACATGGCCGTGTTTAAAATAGCAGCCAATCAGAAATAAGTGAGATGGGCAAGAACCAAGGGCAGTTAGATCAATGATGTGCCAGCATCTGATTTCAAAACGCAGCGTTTTGAAAAACAAGATTTGAGGCTACAGATATAATGCCATAGTAGAGTGTTTGCCTGGAATTCGTGAGACCCTGGGTTCAATTCCCACCATTTCAAAATAAGATATCTACAAGGAATAAATGACATGTAGAAAAACCCCTGAATTATTAAGTTAAAAAAAAATGATGTAAACCAATTGTGTCCTATTTTAATCTCTACTTCTCCCTCCTTCTCCCCCCTTTCTCTCTCTCTCTCTCTCTCTCTCTCTCTCTCTCTCTCTCTCTCTCTCTCTGTGTGTGTGTGTGTGTGTGTGTGTGTGTGTGTGTGTGTTTGTGTGTTGCACATTTGGGTACTGATGCCCGTGGATGCCAGAAGACAGCCTTGAGCTAAGCTGCTCAGAAGCATCATCCTCCTTATTTTGAGTCAGCGTCTCTCTTTGGCCTGGGACTCACCAATTAGACTAGGTTTGTGGCTGGGCAGCAAGCCCCAGGGATCCACCTATCTTTGGTTTGGGGTGGAGGATGGGAGGGAGGTTCTGCACCCTCATGCTTGCAAGGCTAATAGTTTACCAACTGAACCATCCCCCCATTGCCAGACCCAACCTCATTTTTACTTATTAAAGATCTACTTCTAATTATGTACAGGTGTGTGCACATAGATGTGTGCACATGAGTGTGAATGCTAATGGAGTCCCTTCAGCTAAAGTTGTGGACAGTTGTGGACTACCTGATGCAGGTTCCTAGGAACTGAATTAAGATTCCCCCAGAAGAACAGCAAGTGCACCTAACTGCTGTTCTCTCCATCTCCTATTCTCATATTTTTCTTCTCTTTTTTAAAAAACTGTTTATTAATGTACATGAGTATATTGTCGCTCTCTTCAGACACACCGGAAGCGAGAATTGGATTCCATTACCAATGGTTGTGAGCCACTATGTGGTTGCTGGGACTTGAACTCAGGACCTCTGGAAGAGGAGTCAGTGCTCTTAACCTCTGAGCCATTTCTCCAGCCCCTCCCTTCCCATTTCTTCAAGGTTTACATGTCATTTTTATCAGTACCCCATGGATGGGTGTCAAGGTCAGAGGAGGCAGGATATGGACCAAAACACTTAAATATAACCAATCTCTAGCTGGGCTGCTGTCACATGGGTGTCTACGCAGTACAAATTAACCCAGTTGTATGTGTGCTTTATGTAGGTTTACATAATTTATATCTCCCTACAAGAAGTGCAGAGCTCTGCAGAGACATCCTGGAAGCAAAGTGGAGAAAGAACACTGTCAGCCATAATGGTTCCTGAGCACGGCGTAAATTATATCACCTTCCATATACCAGCTGGTATTTTCCTCTGCTCTGCAGTAGGCTGCACTGTTCTTAAAATTCTGGAAGGATAGTGTTTGGTTCATGAGAACTGGGGTGGGGGCAGGGAGGTTTGCACATGAGAACCAGTTAATATTGGAAACCTAGAAGTGTTTAGGTCTGTCCAAGGTCTTCAGCACTGTGTAAACTAAATGTCGGGGTCAAGGGCTAGAGGAGAAAAAAAGGAGGGAAGGCTGCAGGTAAGGTCCTGAGGAGCTGGGAATGAACAGAAAGCAGCACCCTTGACACAGATCCTTCCGACATTTAAGTAAACCCCGCTGTGCAGGTGCTGTGAGGAGCCACCCCAGCCAAGGAGACGACTCACTGTTCAACTGCTGGTTGGACAGCTTGGTGTTCACTCGTGGTGACATCAGTCCTCCTGGGAGCCCTTGGCTGTCAATCAGAGGGCTTTTTGAGGCAGTGAGCCATCTTCGCTTCTCCCTCTCTTTTAAAGGGACAGTTTCTGCCTGAATGAGGGAGGCAGGCTTAGATTACTATGATGCTTTTTTTCTCTTAAGAGTCTGATTCCAGGGCAGTGGAGAAACCAGAGAGAAATGGGGGAAGTTATTGCAAGTAATCTCCTCTATCCTGGCATTTAACCATGGCCCTGAAATACTGACAATGGAGAAGGAGATATAATAAATAAAGTATTTAGGAACAGCCAGGTGTTGTGAGTAACACACCTGTAATCCTAGCACTCAAGAAGCTGGGACAGAATTGTGAGTCTGAGGTCCTGAGACACACAGCAAAGCCCTACCTTAAAAAAAGAAATAGGAAGCATGTTTAATGTTTTGGGAGGGCTGAGAAATATCTTGGTGGATAAAATGCTGGCTTAGCAGGCATAAAGCAGTATCAATATTTTATTACAGACGGTCACCACCCAAAACTGAATTGTATGGTTTAGGGTGCATGAGGTCCAGGGCTCAATCTCCACAGCTAAAGGAAACAGAGAAAGAGGATCTGTTCTTAAAGCCATGTCACCTGCAGCCTGTTAATATATTCTAAAAGTATGTTTAAAGAGCTGAGAGCTCTTTGTGTTTGTGGAGGACAGGTTTGGGTGCCTCCTTCCATGACTCTCCACCTTATCATTCTGAGACACAAACTCTCACTGAGCCCAGAACTGATTGATTGATGAATTCCGAAGATCTGCCTGTTCCCACCCACCCACACCGTCTCATGCCCTCAAATCCCACCCAAGCCTCCAGGGGTTATAGATGTGAGAAACTATGCCTGGTGTCTTTGTTCTTACCGAGGTATGTATCTGTCTGTATGTCTACGATGTATCAATCTATGTATGGATGTGTGGATGGATGGATGGACCTATCCATCTTTTCCTGTGTATGGGTGTTTTGCTTGCAAACTTTTGTCTGCGTGGAAGTCAGAAAAGGACACCAAATCCCCTGGAAATAGAGTTATACGTGGTTGTGAGCTGCTGTGTGGGATGCTGGGAATCAAACCCAGGTCCTCACGCTTGTGTGTTAAGCCCTCCCCATCTCCCCAGGGTCAGCCTCTTTGTTTGGTTTTACTTCTAAACTCTAAAGTTTTGAACAAATTCGGATTTACAGGAAAGTTCCCACTGGCCCTTTAGTCCTCTTTCTGTGACGTTAACATCTTACATAAGCACAGCACATTTGTAATACTTAAAAAATGGGCTTGGTGATTGCAAGTCTATTATTAACCGCTCTACATATTTAATTCGGATTTTCTCATTTTTCCCCCGATGATGTATTTTTCTCTTCTATGTCTTTAATTAGAACATCGCCTTATGTGTAGATGTCCCATCTCCCTGGTCTCCTTTGGCCTGTGAGCTTCTCAATTTTCTTGGCTTCCGGGCCTTGTCACTTTTGAAGAGTAGCAGTCAGATCCTCTCTAGAGCACCTCTAAGCTTGGCGTGGGTTCTGGACTGACACCAGACAGGAACCACAGGCTGCCCTCACCGCATGACTCCAGATGATGCGTGGTGCCCACCGTGCTCTTCACTGGCCACATTTTGGGTCTCAAATCTTTCTGCTTTTTCATATTGCTTACCAAGAGTCCATGAAAAGAGTGAGTCTGGGGAATTCCACCAAGGTGGAGGTTTGTTTGTTTTTTTTGTTTTGTTTTTTTTTTTTTTTTTTTTTTTTTTTGAGAGAGAGAGAGAGAGCAAGAGGGGAGAGGGAGGGAGGGAGAGAGAGAAAGAGACAGTCAGATGGGTCAGTCTCTGTTGCAGGTGCTTCTCTTTCTTTGCTATGTCTACACACAGTTCTGCTAGATAATTATGGTGACCCTCGCTTCTTCACAGGGAATCACTCAGAAAGGTCAATGATTTGCCCCACACCAGACATACTTTAGCAATTGGGGATCCATTAGGCCATGAGCTGGGAGGCTCAGCAGAGTCAGTCTGGACTCAAATATCTGTGACATCGAACCTGTGCTGTGGTTCTCACGAATGGCACCACACCACAGGCTTCCTCGGAAAGGCTATGAGGGGTGTGGGAATGCAGGCAGGAGCTTGTGCTGGACCAGTCTCCAGCCTGAAGAGTCTCTGGGTTCTTTATAATCTCTTGGCCTCTGCTCAGACTCATTGTCTGTTAGGAATCCATGGCCCTCCTACTGGAAATTCTCAGAAGCTGTAACCTTCTACAGCTTCCCCAGGCTCTTCCTGGCCGGACAGCACTATGCAGGGAGAAACAAAGAAAGTAGGAATGGGCGATGAGACAGCTCAGTGTGTTAGCACCTGCTTTGCAAGCCTGAGGACCCAACCCCTGAACTCACTGTGGAAGGAGAGAAGTGACTTGTAAGAGTTATCCTTGGGAGCGCTGGGGAGATGTCCTCTGACCTCTTCGTCTACCTGCACTCACATAACATCCTATGCAGACATTAGTAATAATAAGTAACATGAAGAAAAACTTGATGGCTGGAGAGAAAGATAGACACAGAGATAGATAACACTTTGCTTTCAGATTCCTCCTTCCCCTTAGCCCAAAATCACAATCACATTTTGCCTCTATAGGCATGTATCTTAGCTAAAGAAACAGCCTTACAGGCTGGAGAGATGGCTCCGTGGTTAAGAGCACTGGCTGCGATAACCCAGTCACAAAAGAACAGACATAATATGCAGTCACTGATAGTGGGATGCTAACCCCAGAGGCTTGCACTCCCCCAGAAACAACTCACAGACTGTATGAAGTCCAAGAAATAAAGAAAACAAAACAAAACAAAAAAATTTACAAAACAAGAAAACTTTAACTATTTCCATGTTACATTTTGTTTTACATGTACTTTAGCTCATTGTAACTATTAAGTTTTCAAGGCATACAACCAAACCTTGAAAAAAATCAAGTACTGACTAAAAAATATATTCATATAGTTTTATATAAAAATTATGTTAAAATCTGAAAAAAGTACTGACAAAAATGTATAATTTTAAGCAAAAAATGTTTAAAATCTGTACATTTATCTTTGTTTTGTAAAATAAAGTTGTTTAAAAAAAAAAAAGAATAGCCCAATGAAACATAGTATTTAGTAACTCAGGGTTATCAATGGGAAAGTAGATTCTCATAGTATGGAGAGTAGGTCTCTGCCCAGATTCTGTGCTGTTTAAGGCCTATTGTAAATATAAAGTCTCTGTGTGTGTTTCATCCAGGAACTAAAGGATCAAAGGTGGGGTAGAAACTTCAGGTCAAGATTTAAAAAAAAAAAAAAAAAAAAAAAAAAGAGCACTGGCTGCTCTTCCAGAGGTCCTGAGTTCAATTCTCAGCAACCACATGGTGGCTCACAACCATCTGTAATGGGATCTGATGCCCTCTGAAGACAGCTACAGTGATCTCATATACATAAAATACTAAAGTTTTTTTTTTAAAAAAAAAAAAGAAACAGCCTTAGTTATTGAAGCCACTTATTTGCTTTCTAATCATAACAGGTGATGGGTCTATAAAGAGGCCAACATATCTAATGGATACTTTCTGCTCATTCCAATTTCTCTCCTCCCAGAATATCACCATTCCTGTGGTCTTCTCCTGCCTAGGCCTCCAGATCTGTCCCGTGAACACAGCCTTGGGAGTAAAAACAATACCAGGAATTGGAGCTCAGTCCAGCTATATGGCCTTGGACAAAGCTTTCAGCTCTATCTGATAAATGAAGACATGATTACTTCAGAAAAGATGTACCTATGAGGCAAGGTAAGTACAACCTCCTAGACCAAAATTAACTGAGCATTCACATATGGAGGCCATGGGCTAATATTCAACTCTCTTTGCCAAGTGCTTGTGATGTACTTGTTTCTCAATTCCATGAGCCCTGTAGTGGCTAGGCCACACATATCCATATACCTCTGGAAGCTTCTAGGGAAGTCTCTGCAGGGCTAGGCTCCACCCCAGCCACTTACGTGTAGTCAAGGTCTAGAATTGGATAGTCTACTCCTAGTTGTATGCTAGTAACTATCAGAGATGGCATTCTCGAACAAAGATCTCTTGAGCAGTCTCTCAATAAACGTGGTAGAGCATTCCTCTGCTCATGGTTGTGACAGAATTCACAGAAGCAACTCGCGGGAAGGGTTTTAGCACGGGGAGGGGAAAAGAAGCAAACAACAAAAAAGGAAACATGATTTAAAAAAGAAAAAAAGAAAAAAGAAAAAGAAGTACTGGTTCAGCTGGGTCCCAGTCCCACGGAGGGTACAAATGCGTGTCCACTAACCTTCATGGGCGTGTGCAGGCACCACACAAGGCAGAGGTGAGGATGGGGGTGAGCACAGGGACCTCTCAGTCCTACCGAGTCAGGGTGCTGGAGGCCTTTGGGGACAGGAATCTGTATTAGTCAGGGTTCTCTGGAGTCACGGGACTTATGGAATGTCTCTCTATATTGAAGAATTCATTGTGATGACTTACAGTTCGCAGCCCAACAAACCCAACAATAGGCAGCTGTGGATGGAAAGTCCAAGAATCTAGTAGTTGCTCAGTCCCATGAGGCTGGGTGTTTCAGTCGGTCTTCTGTAGAAGCAGATTCCAACAGATGTGCTGGCAAGTAAGTGCAAGCAGGCAAAGAAGAGTGAATCTTCCTGCTTCCAAAGTCCTTATGGAGGTCTCCAGCAGAAGGTGTGGCCCAGATTAAAGTAGTGTACCACCATGCCTGGATCTGGGATTTGCCTGGTCCGAGGCTGACCTTGAACTCAGAGATCTCCTTGCCTTAGTCTCTGGGGATTAAAGGTATGTACTATCTTGCCTGGGCCTACACTTTTCATGGCCACTATGCCTCAAGATCTCCATGCCAAGATCCAGCTCTAAAGCTTGTATCTCCCAGCCTCAAGATCTGGATCTCAGGTGAGCCCTCCAATTCTGGATTGTGGTTCATTCCAGATATAGCCAAGCTGACAGCCAGGAATAGCCATTACAGAGTCACCAGAAAATTCTATTGGCTGAAGGGAATCTTAAGGAGACAGACAGCTGAGACCTCTGAGTTTCTGAGTGTGACAGAAGCTGGGGGCTGGGAAGCCTATGTGGGGAAGGCCATATGGCCAAGGCCTTAGTATGAATCATCCCCTGGTGGCCACCACTCCAACAACCATTTTCATGGAAAATGAGATAAGACAGAAATATGCTGCGGTTGGTGCCTGTGTGGTGAAGGGAGTGTTTGGCACTGTGGGGGTGGTGCTGATGACAGTGACGATGACTATGGCCGAGTGTTGGTTATTGGTGGGAGTAAAGGTCACAAGTGCCCACGCCCCTGCTTCTTCAAGGTTTCTCCTCCTCTCTCATGCTCTGCGTATCTTCAGAGACACTGGGAATCTGAACGACATTTTGTCTTGTCAAGCCACGCAGATAAAAACACAAAGGAGTGACTGGAAACACAGTCATTCTGCCTGTGCAGACACAATGCACACGTTCTTGGGGCTGTCATTTATTCTGTTCGCTACCGTGTGTCACTGTTTACTGTGAACTATGGGGGTGTGGTGACTTCCCGCTCCTTGACATGTCAAACCTAGGAGTGGAGTTTAACATGCAACAAATTGCAGGAAGCCCTGTTGTTGCTGGCACGCATCTCCCCCTTCCTCCCTCCTACACACACCAGACACCAAACTGTGGGTCTAGCTTGGGCATTCGAGAGCTGTGAACTGTTCTTGTGGGTCAGCAGGTCAGCTGTGTTTACAGTGTAAGCTGCTGTGTCTCTCTCGGTGTGTGACAGGGTCTCTGCTCCCCTCCCTTTCTCCTTTACAAGGTGAGGCAGCAAGGAAGGGGTCATACTCACTGTCACTCCCAGAACCTGCCACTTACAGATGCAGTAACACAGCGCTCTACCCAGGAATTATCCTGAGACGCGCGTCGAGTTCATTTGTTCATAGAGCATCCGTGGATCAGTGAGGAGCTTCACCCTACACAAGGGGGAGGCATGCAAAAACCCCTGCCCTCCCACGAGAGTTACATATAAGTTGATTTTAGATATGATGCATTCTGAGTATAGGTGGGGAAACTGAGGCTTACTGAATCTGATCAAAGACAGAGAGCAATGGTCAGAAGGAAGAGGGAAACTGGGCTCAGCCTCATTCCAAAAGCCCTACACGACAACAGTTTCATACTGGGCATGTCTGTCTGCCTGCCTGCCTGTCCATCTGTCTGTTTGTTTGTTTTGTCACCCCACCACCTCCCTCCATTCTTCTGGTACCAAAATAATTAGCTGCTTTCAGAAAACCACCCTCTACATCGCCATCTCGAAAATACCAGCTGGGCATGCTACCTTCCTTCAATGAGCCTGCGCTGTTTGACACTTCCCAGTTCCTAGATTCCTCAGAGCTGGGGCTCCCGGCATGCCCAGCTCTGTCCCCCAGCTTGGCTTATGGTCTATACACCAGCCTGTGACTCTTCCATAAGGAGATACTTTCCTTCAGTTGCGCAGACTCCGCTTCGGCAGCACATAGTCCGGTACCTGGGCTGTCGGAGTCGTGCACGTCCCCCGAGCTTCACTGTGGACCCGCACTGGCTTCTCACCTCCTCACTCCCGGCACCCGCCTCATGGAAAGACAGAGGAAGGAGACCCCATTTATCTGACTGAGCCAGGCTTTGCCAACACCCCTGCTCTCTAGTCCCTTCTTCAGACGTGGACCTTCCATGTAGTGTTTCTCAGTTCTCCACGAGGACCTCAGACACTCAGTGCTACCCACTAAGCAGAAGGGGTGCAGACTCTGAGCTTCCCTACAAACACGCATGTGCAGCCTCCTGTGCCCTGCTTGGCAGGGAGGGTGCTAACTACTGCACTCTTGCACGAAGCCCAGCCAGAACGGGGTGATAGCTCAGCAGGTTCAGGATCAGACAACCCCTCCTCCCTCTCGTCTATTTTTGGGTCGCCACGGGCATTTATTAATACCACCTGCCAGGACTATAGGTCAGAAAAGAGACATTTCTTGGATAATGTATCTAGTCAGGATTGCAGTGAGGAGCACAGAACAGAAATCCAACCAAGGAAATTTCCTCTTATCTGACAAGGCAGTCTGGGCTAGCATAGGGGCTAAAAAAAATCCCAAGAGACAAAAGTTCCTTCCCGTTCTGCTGTCCTCAGTCCTTAGGAGCAGGCTCTCATCCTCAGTCACAAGATGGCTGCCCCACTTCCAGAAATCTCACCTACACCCCAGGCAGAAATAAGAGCAAGCAAAAGGGGAAGGGAAATGGCCTGTGCTAGCTGAGTGTGTGTGTGTGTGTGTGTGTGTGTGTCCATCTGTGTAAGGAAGACTGGAGAGTCCCAGAGAGTCCCATCTATGCTATGAGGGTCTCTGAGCTCTTGCCTCCTTGAAAGAAAGAATTCAGTCAAGACAGGACGTTTGAGCAGCAGTTTAGCAAACCAACCATCCAAAGAGAGACTGGAGTGGGCTGCTCCAGATAGTGAGTCGCCCCAGGGGTTCAGCACTGTGCATTATGAGGAAGTATCTATGAATACTTACGAGGCAGATGGTAGGCTTACAGGACAAGGCTGTCCCAAACTATGGTGTGTTAACTGAGGATCAACAACCTCATAGACGAACGACAGAGAAAAATTTATTATTAACCTACACTGTGGGTATGGAGACTCCAAATGTCTGGGGTTTCGTTGTTGTTGTGTTGTTGTTTTGTTTTTTAAAAGCTTTCATGAAGTTTAAACAGCATGGGCCTGCCCATGGCTTCTAGATTTGTCTGGTCATCAGAACTGAAAAGGAAGTTTGCTCTGAATGCTGCTACCCACATGCAGGGCCTATGATTCTGATTCTTGTCACCTGGGGAACAAACTTTAATGCTTTCCAAGCTTTCAGTGTGCCTGTCCATCAGATTCATGGCTCCCTGTCTTATAACCAGAGCTGTGAGACATGGGCACCCGATACTGACAGAAATTTGAACGCCAAGGTTGAGGGCCAGGAACAATGGAATACACGTGTAAGCCCAGCACTTGGGAGGCAAAGGCAAGCAGAGCTCTGTGAAATAAAGGCCAGCCTACTCTACATAGTGAGCTCCAGGCCAGACAGAGCTATACGGTGAGACTTCGTCTAAACGGAAAAAGAAGGAGGAGCCTGAAGAAAAGGAGGAAGGCCAGTGATGGAATTTGTTCACCAGAGATTTTGATGAAATTAGATCAGGAATTAGACATTATATTTTTAATTTCTATTATACTTCAATTCCATTTTTAAAGCAAAGAGTGACAATTTGTGTGTGTGTGTGTGTGTGTGTGTGTGTGTGTGTGTGTGTGTGTCCACCATGGCCATCAGAGCAATGATCCATGGGAGGCAAGAAAGTATTTCAGTTCAAGCTGACTCAGTAGCTGCTGTCGGTTCAAACTTTAAGAATTGGAGCCCAAATAGGTTATCTTAGGTATATTTAAGCACAGCACAGTTTGGTGAGAATTTTCCTGGTGATAATTAACTCAGTCTCATGTGCACAGCAAAGCTTAGGACATGACTACATCAAAAGTCTTTTCAAAGCTCACGAGGCATCTTCTATACAGATAGGTTCTATACATTAGCTTAAAAAGACAAGCTCATGGTAAGGATCTTGGGAAGGGTGTGGGATGGTCTCTGCTATACAGACAGCACACGGTTCATCATGCTGTTAGCCATGTCTACTCCCAGACTTCTGGGTGGAAAACAGGCTATGCATCTCTGCCTTTAAGGAGACAACCCTGTGTATTTAACAACCCTGGCTCCCCTGGTGCTCACATGTGAGCACAAGAGCCCCCATGCCTCCTACATATGAATGCATGTGTATGTGTGCCATGCCATACATGTAGAGGTCAGAACAAACTTGGAGGAGTTAGTTCTCTCCTTCCACTGTGTAGGGTTCCCATTGCCAAACTCAGGTAGTCATTCTTGGTAGCAAGTGCACTTACCCACTAAGCCCTGGCTCCCCCTCAGCTCCAGGCTTTCTGTGTAATTCTGTCCACCATTTCATTTCCTTTCTCTCTTTGAGTACATTTATGGTAGGTCACTTTTGTTCCTCTTGGTTTTTCAAGACAAGGGTTTCTCCGTGTAGCCTTGGATGATCTGTAACACTCTCTGTAGACCAGGCTAGCCTCAAACTCAGAAATCTTCCTACTTCTGTCTCCCACATGCTGGGGTTGAAGGAGTGTGCCACCATGCCTGGCTAATAGTTGGCTTGAAGTCTTTGGTGACTAGCGTATATCACTTTATTTAGTTCTGTGGAGGCTCTTGTTCTGTTTCCTTGTATGTCTTGTGAACTTAAAGGTGTGTGTGTGTGTGTGTGTGTGTGTGTGTGTGTGTGTGCGCGTGCACGTGCATCCTCCTTCTGTTTGTTAAAAACTAGACAATTGGGGCTAGCAAGATTGCTCAGTGGTTAAAGGTACCTGCCTTGGTGACCTAATTTGTATTCCAGGACCCGCACGGCAGAAGGAAAGAATCTGAACCTGCAAGTTGTCCTGACTTCCACACACATGCTTGTGGTTTAGGCAGATGCATCAGCCTACATACAAGCACACACAAAATGAGTTAATAACTAAGAAAAAAATTGAAATGAGACATCTGACTGTTACAATGTGGTGACTCTGGAAACCAGGTCCTGTACCTTCGCCAGTTTGTTGTTGTTTATGGAAGCCACATCATGTAGTGATTCTTGTAATTATTTTAGAAAAAAATTATAAAAGGACTACATTCCTAGGGCCAGGCATGATGATGCATGTGGGTAATCTCATACCTAGGGAGGGTGGGCAAGCGGATCCGGAGTTAGTGGCTATTGGGACCTAGGCAGTTAGTTCCAGGGAATTAGTGAGAGAGAGAGAGAGAGAGAGAGAGAGAGAGAGAGAGAGAGAGAGAAGTATATTACTCAGTTCCCTTTAGCATTTGTTCAACTAGAGTTTTACAGAGGTAAACAAGAAATCCAAGATGACCAAACATGTCTGCCTTGGTCTTTGCAGACAGGCCTATGTGGATGTTCTCCTTTGGTGCTGAACTGGGCTGGCTAGAACTCCATCTCTGTTCCATGGCGGCTGGGGGCTGCTTTTAAGTTGTGTTTTCTTGATTCGTAATCCACTTGGGTACCGTGACCAGAGCCTTCAACAGTTTTCTCCAGGTCTGACAAGGCTGGTTCTGATGTTTCTGTGGGGGGAGTGTGAGAGCCACTTGGTCCTACAGACATGGGCCTGCCTGTGTGAAACATCCTTGTCCCTGTAATGGGTGGCAAGATTGGCACCTGCTACCATGGGAACATAATTCTATGGTGGTCAGTATGACTCTTGAGGCTCGGAGATGCATCAAGTCCTGGATCTGACCCATGGAGTGCCTTTTTGCCCCTTCCATTAGAATCTTCTCACTTTCCTCCAGCTCCTGTAAGATGGGCAGGGTGACTGGTCACCCTTAGTGTGAATAGCTCCTTTTCCTCTTGTCAGCTGTCCACATGGGCACCATGGAGACACCTAGTGGCGGTCACAGATAGGCTTGGTTATCTGTCTCTCAGCTCTCTCAGTGCATTGATAATGATAATAATGATAATAATAACAACTTGCTTGAGTTCCTAGTATTCATGTGAAAGGTCAACACAATGCATTGATTAATTAGAAAATTAAAAATAATTACAAGAAATGTATAGTCTGGGAGCTGAGACGATGACTCAGTGGGTAAGAATGTTGAGGAAGCAAGAGGGCCTGAGTATTCACCCCAGAACCCAGGGAAACAGCTAAGTATGATCACATATACCTGTAGCTCCCGTGCCATAGAGGAGTTGGGTAGAGACCAGAGGATCACTGAGAGCTCGCTGACTCCCAGCCTAGCTGCATACCTAAGGAGAGACTCCGTCTCAAGAGAATAATACAGGAAGCGACAGAGGACACTTGATGTCCTCCTCTGGCCTATATGTGAATGTGCATAGGCACATACATGCCTCCACCACTTGTAACGACAACACACACACACATGCACAGGCACACACATGCATGCACAATGAAAAAGATGTGCATGTGCAGTCTGATCCCGTTTGTTTGAAGCTACGTATGAATATATTCTTATACATATGTTTGTCTGTGTAAAGGCGTGTGTGTGTGTGTGTGTGTGTGTGTGTGTGTGTATTTATTTAGGCTCAGGGTGCTTCCTGGAATGAAGCTCACCCCGTTAGCAATAAGAGTGTGGGTGACTGTTGTCCCCTTTGCCGTTCTCTAACTGATCCATGACGCATATGTATTATGTGCATGCACATTTAATGAAAGAAATTCGACTGTGGGGCCATCGGGGCTTATTGAGTGTATCTGCTCATTTTCCCTCTCTCCAAATATCCTATAGAAACCAAGAAAAGTAATTCAAAGTTTCAATGGAGGCCTTTAAAATAATAGTAGCTGCATCTTGGAATTAAGATGGTTATAATCTACCATGTGGTGTGTGTGTGTGTGTGTGTGTGTGTGTGTGTGTGTGTGTGTGTGTGTGTTGATCATTCTTTGTGCTCCCCATCTATTCTTTAAAGAGAATGTTACCACAGATGATTTTTGATCCTTTAAAAAATACATAATTGCTGGTTGGTGGTGATACAAACCTTATCCCAGCACTCAGGAGGGAAGGCAGAGGTAGGCAGAGCTCTGAGTTTAAGGCCAACCTGGTCTACAGAGTGAGTTCCAGCCTTATCCGGGGAACTTCTACTATGTTCCTTCTTGTGACGTGAAGCCTGGGTCTTCACTGTCTTTCCCTATGCTTGGCATATGGCAACCCAGCCTTCTTACTCACCACAGCTGTGGTATACAAGCATTGTACCTAAAAGCCACATGCAGATGTTTAAACTTAAAATAAATGTTCACTTCAATCTGTACCAGCCATATCTTAAAGTATCTGATGGTCACAAGGATCAGGGGCCAGCTCCCCTACAGCACAGTGCATAACACAGGTTGCATAAAAGTCTCTGGAACAGGGATGCTTTCAAGCAGGGGTTGGCAAACTGCCCACCACAAGGCCTCTGCTGCTTGAGTTTGTCTCTGTCACTGCAGCACAAGAGCGGCCACCAACGATGCATACCCCGCCTGCTGGGACATGTGGCTGTAATCCAAAACGACTTGATTTAGGAGCCCTGAGTCCAAACTTTGCATCATCTTTACATATCATAAAAACATTACTGCCCCTTCGATTGCTTTTCTACAGTCATCTGAGAATGTAAAATGATCCCTACCCGACGGACTACAAATGAGTCAGCAGCAAGTAGATTTAAGCCATGGGTCATTGTTTGTTGACCCCTGTTTTAGTGGGTTGCAGTTTACAAGATCTATGGCTAGTATTTTAGTGAGTTCAGAGAGAAAGTGGAGGCTAACGGATTCAATGCCTTTCTCCTCGAACCCGGAAGTATGATCATCTATTGATGGCCTGCTATCCCCTGCACTTCAGGATCTGTGGATGAGGACCCATCCTTGTAAACTCTCCCTGTGTTCAGAACAGTATTTGACATCTGACAGCTCTTGGTTGATCCTGTGGGACAGACACATGTGCACCAGCTACCTCCTGAGTGTCATTTGGCTTTTCCCTTGGTTCTGCCTTCAAGCTGAGGAGATGATTCCTGTCTGCTCAACAGTTTCATTTCTTGTTATCAACAAACACATTGACATTCCAATTCTTCACCAGCATCCCGGGAGCTCAGCTTATGTATTTTCACCTCTGAGCGACAACAGAAGCTCTCCTGCTATGCAGCAGGCTGGTCACAAAAGTGTAAGCTGCAGGTGGACTTGGTAAGGAGGCTCAGAACGAAAATGGAAGCGACCTGAAGAATGTCAATACAAGGAGAACGTTCAACAATGAAATCGCCCTCTTCAAGATAAAGGTGAGAAGGCTACATAGAATGTTAGCATGTCTGCAAATCTAAGAGGACACTGTACTAGGTTGCAAAACAGTTGAATAGGGCAAAAGCCACCAAATATATTTAAAATGCACATGCCCATGAAGAGTAGTTCCCTGTGAGGGCTCCAGACTAGGAGGGGGTGTGAGAGAGACCTCTGGTGTACTGGAATGTCTCTGGTCTTCATCTGTTAGTGGCTACACACACAGATGCTGACGAAGTGTATCATCTGTACTTAGAAGACACAGCGCTGCCCTGTATGTGAGCTATTTCTTAGGTTTAGGAAATGAAGCTGAACGTTACATAAATGAAATGGAAGCCACAGTGAGATGTCATCACCTCCGATGGATAAGGATGGGGACTGTCCAAGACAAAAAGTGGGTGGGGAGACGGCCGGCAAAGGGCTTGCTGGAAAAACATGACAACTGGGTTTAGACTCCCGGCTCCCACATAAAATCCTGGCATGACAGCATACATGTAACCCCAGCTCTGGAGGATAAAGAGAGGTGAGTCCTTCAAGTTTCCAGCCAGATAATCTAGCGAGTCAGTGAGCTCCAGGCTCAGTGAGAGACCCTGCCTCAATGAAGAAGCTGGAGAGCCATCAAGGAAGACACCCAATGTCAACCTCTGCCCTCTACACCCGTGTACACACATTTGCACATGTGTGCACATGCACTACTACACACAACACACACACACAACACACACACTTGCATACCACACACAGTAACACGCACAAGTGCATATATTTAAATACAGCACATGTGCCAAAGAATAAAACAAAATAATAAAATTATTAGGAAATGTCAATAAAACTGAGCCTTTGGGCACTGGTGTCACAAATGAGAAAACAGCCATTAAAGAAAAGAGAATGGTGGGGGCTGGAAAGATTGCTCAGTGTTTAGAGCACTGATTGCTCATCCAGAGGTCCTGAGTTCAAATCCCAGCAACCACATGGTGGCTCACCACCATCTGTCTTGGGGTCTGGTGCCCTCTTCTGATATGTCTGAAGATAGCTACAGTGTTCTCATATACATTAAATAAATAAATCTTGAGAGAGAGAGAGAGAGAGGGAGAGAGAGAGAGAGAGAGAGAGAGAGAGAGAGCAAATAATCTATCAATTCTAATTCTGACAGAACGAGTTCAGTGATGGGGAATTGGCTCAGTGGTAGAGCATTTCCCTGGTGTGTGGTTCCTAGTAATGAAAGATAACTACAAAAAGAAACAAAACCAGAGGTTTTGGAGAAAGATTTACCTTCATGTTCTGGCAGCATTGCATACAAAGACGCGACAGAGAAAACCACCCGAGTGTCCACCAAAAGAAAGAAAGAGGAAAACAAGAAACCATGGCTTGCATTTACCACATTTCTGAAAAGAAATAGAGCCACAAGTAAGTACATGAACATCAAATGATCAAGGACTAGAAGCTGAGAGGGTAAATGGAGTTAGAGTATTGTCAGAACATATTGCCCAGCAGTTTATCTTGGTCCCTTTAGGCTGCTGCAACAAACTCTCATAAACTGCATGACTTACACACAACAGGCTTTTATTTTCATAGCACTATAGACCAGGGAATTCAAAATCAAGCAGAAGACCCAGTGTCTTGTAGCTTACCTTAGGGTAATAATTTCTAATGGCTCCTTTCCACAAGAGACCAATTCCACTTACAAGGTTCCCTACATTCAGGACCTCATCTCCACCCCCAATGCTATGACTTGGCCCTAAGATTTCAACAGAGAAATTGGAGATCAGGCAAAGTCCACAAGACTCAGACCACGACACTGTGGTTTGTAGAAGAGGAGAAAATCAAAATGATTACCAAGGTGTCCCAGAGGGTGGGACTGTAGCTGGAAAACTGCTGAGTGCTTTGGACTTGAAAGTCTCCTGTGTTTTTAATGTGTTACTGTGGATGCTTAGGAGCCAGGAACTAACTGGAGCCTCGTGCATGGCAAGCAGGTCTCTTCCACTCTACTGTATCTTCAGCCTTTTTTTTTTTTTTTTAACTTCATTTTAAAAAAATCTTGAGACAGGTTTTCATCAACATTGCTCAGCTGGCCTTCAACTCTGAGTTCTTTGTCTCAGCCTCCCCAATAACTGGGATTACAGGCCCATCTTCTGATGATATTTGTGTCCATCTGTTTCAAATAATACCCTAGTAGGCAAGCGTTACTACTTTACTTCCCTGTAAAGGCTTCACTTTCTTGTGTACATAGCAGAACAACTCCCTTTACCTCATAGATCCCTGGTTAACCTTGATGGCTGCCTTGGTGGTATTTAGAATCACTTAGGAGACAATCCTCTAGGCATACCTGCATGGACATATCACTATTCTATGGGCTTCGAACTTCAGCTAAGTACATAGGAAGAAGCAGGGGAGTGTCAGCATTTCTCTCTCTGCTTCCTGATTGTGGATGCAGTGCGACCAGTCACCTCACACTTTCACTATATGAGTTTGAACCTGCGAGCTAGAGAGACACCTGAATGCCCTAAGCAGAGCTTAAGACATCATTCTGATGGGAGTTTAGAAGATCAGAATGTTGAGAGAAATGTGGACCACCGAGGTCCTACTCATGAGATTTCAGAGATGGACAAGGACCTTACTCAAAACCAAACTAGAGGCCATTTGTGCTATTTTCTGACAAAGAATTTGACTGCATTGTGCCTCTGTCTTGAAAATATAAGAGAAAATGGATTTAAAAGTAATCTGCAAATGTATTTGGCCAGAGAAAAATTCCAAGAGAGAGTAACATCCAGTCTGTGGAATGGTTGTTGCTTATTGCTCTTAGTCAGACTTACAGTGAGAGTGCAAATATTTTAAAATGTATAATTTGGCCAAAAAAAAAATAAACATAAGCAAATTTAAAGTTGCTGACAAGGTAGACATGCAGAAGCCAGATATGAATGTTAAAGAGGTTCGTTCACATCATTAAAGAGACATCGTAAGCTCTGTAGTAAGACAATAGGAGAACGCTCTGAGGGCAAGGCTCCATTCATCAAAGGAACCCCACCAAAAGTTCTCAACATGTAAAAATGCAAATTCATTTGAGAGGAGAGAGCCTGGATTCATATTACCAGACTAGAGACTCCCCACTTGAAAACAAATATTTTCCCAGTGCAGTGCCGGCTGTGGTGGTGGCAGAACCCAATCTCCTTTGGAGTTGACAGAGCATGCATTGTCCATGTGGTATTACATTTTTAGACATGTAGAATATAGCAATTTAGTTACAGAGATCCCAGAAAGCTGCTGAGGCTAAGTAATGTGTTATGGGATCATATTTCCTGAGTGGAGTCCCTGGGAGGCCATTGCATGAAGCTATGAAGGTGAAGGTTAAGTGGATATGGAATTTCCAGGATGTGGTAGCTGAAAGGACCATCGGATAGCTACCAAGGTGAGCTGTAGGCACAGAGAAGAGCCAACCCATGAGAGGTTATATATGCCACAGACAGTGGAACTAAAGGGTGAGGGTGTCTTAGTTACTTCTCTATTACTGTGATAAGACACCATGACTGTCATGTCAGGGAGAATAGCAGCAGGCAGGTGTGGTGCTAGAGCAATAGCTGAGAGTTCACATCTTGAGATACAACCATAAGGTAGGAAGAACTAATGAGAATAGCATGGGCATTTGAAAGCCCACCCTCAGTGACACACCTCCTCCAACAAGGCCACGCCTCCTGATCCTTCCAGAATAGTTCCACCAACTAGCGGCCAAGCCTTCAAACCACCATACTATCCAGTACTCATTCAACCCATCCTGCCTTCCAAGTCCACTTGAGCCCAGAGGATGCCATCAAAAGCCCGCAAGAGCTGAGAATCAGTGCTGGCCCTGCTGTATTTTAGTATTGATTCAGCTGATTTTCCTTGCTAGCTTCCTGTTTCTGCTCCTTAGAATTGGAATGTTTACTGTGAGCCAGTTATGTTGGAAGCATTGAACTTGTTCATTATCATATTAAGGCTCAAATATTGCCTTCAGTCCCAGGAGAAACTTTGGCCGTCTGAACAGTGTTGGGACCACTTAAGGTTGTGGACATTTTAGAGATGTCCTAAATGCATTTCGCATCATGAGATGGACAGGAAATGGTAGAGCCAAGGTCAAACGTTGTGATTAAGTGACATGTTTATTTCTCAAATCAACAAAGGGGTGAGCTGTGATGTTTAACCTTGATTGTCAATATAAGATATGATGGGATTTGACTCACTTAAGAGACAGACTTCCCAGCTTGTCTATGTAGATATTGATAGGCTTAAGTGATGTCAGATGACCCATCCTGACTGTGGCTGGGGGGCGGACAGACCGGGGATAGGGGATGGGACACTGGAGTCCTGACTGAAGAGACGCGAGGAAGTGAGTAGAAGCCAGGCATTCGTCTCTGCTTCCTGACTGGATGTGAGGAGACCAGCACTCTGCTCCTTTCCCATCGTGACTGACTGTACCTTGAACTGTGAGGCAAAATAAGCCCGTCCTTCCTTGAGTGGCTTTTGCAATAGAAGCAAGAAAAAAATAACCAATATTCCAGCATCAGCCAGAATTACCTGTGATGGGAGCCTGGCACCATGACTCGCCCACGGTGAGTGTGGCGGGAGGGGGCTGGCCTGAGTCGTGATGTACAGTGTGACCTTAGGTACCTGGAGCCCATCCGACCTTCTGCCTATGTGACAGCTGAGCCTCTGAGGCCTGGCTGCAGGGGGGCTCGGACTGCTGGGCTGGGCTTGGACTGCAGGGCTGGGCTCGGACTGCAGGGGGACTCGGACTGCAGGGGGGCTCGGACTGCAGGGGGGCTCGGACTGCAGGGGGGCTCGGACTGCTGGGCTGGGCTTGGACTGCTGGGCTGGGCTTGGACTGCTGGGCTGGGCTCGGACTGCTGGGCTGGGCTTGGACTGGACTCCTGACTTCTAACCCAGGCTCTGCTGGCTGCCTTCTCTGAGTCATCCCGTGTGTTTGGCTCAGGGTACAGGGAAAGGGAGAACTGTTGGGGGTTGGGGGTGGGGGCATTCCCTCTTATGCAAATTGCTTCTCTTTGTACTGGTAAGTGCAAACTGTTCGGATAAAGGTCAAGAGTGTGTTCTCTTTAGTATTCCTGAAAATGAAGTGGGGAGAAATACAGGGTGGATGAAGGAGTAAGAACTGGGGAGGAGAAAGGCAGAGAGTGTTACCAAGCTCCACGGCTGAAAGGCCTTCCGATTACAGGAAATGGTCTTTTGAGGAAGGCATAAATATAGTCTCTGTTTTTTCTATCAAAACCAGCAGAAGTTGTAATCAGGATGATGGAGGGACGGTTGAGCAGGCAGGCCAGGCACTTGGGGCCACATTCTGTGGGTCCTGGTCCCTGAAGCCCTGTCTTCTCCTTCTTCCTCATCTGAAACTTGCCAGCCCCCTCCCTTGGGGCTGTCTCCACTGACAGGCCTCTCTGAACTTCGCTTTGTGGCCTCCTCTAGGAAGCCTCTTGTTCTCTGGCTCATCATATCATGTCTTCCTGAACTGCGTTTAATGAACTGTGTCAGGATTGCTCTTTAGAGCCATCTGTTGGTCCCAGTAAGACTGCAGGTCATATCCTGCGTCTCTGGCTCAGGTCAAGAATTCATAACATATGCTTTTTTTTTCTTTGCCTATGTGATTGTTTTTACTGTTTTATATTCACTGCCTAAAAATAAGAACAGGAACTTTCGTGCAAAAAAAAAAAACAAAAAACAAAAAAAAAAAACAAAAAACAAACAAAAAAAAAAAAAAAAAAAAAACAAAAACAAAAAAACCAAAAACCAAAACAAAACAAAACCTAATTTCTGGTTTTCCTGGACAAATTGAAAACCAAGAAAAGAGGGCTCTTTTCTTTACCCTCAGAGCAGTGTTCCCTTTGAAAAGGGTGCGCTTCTTCCACTTGCTCACAGACCCCACCACACCCTACTGTCTGTCTCCCCAGCAAGAAACCACATCATCCATCATCGGCAACAGTGGTTTCTCTTAGACTGGTCCCTTTACTTCTTTTCATCCGTCACTACTTCACCTCTCAGATTTCACATCACCAAGTCCTGTTGCCTGGGCTCCAGCCCCAACCGCCCTGTCCTGGAAGACAAGAGTTGGGTTTTACTCACATCTGGAGCTTCAACAGGCAGCAGCAGGCTGTTGGAAGGATGAAAGCAACTTGCTACTGCCCCGTGAGCGCTTTCTGGATTCTCTCCTCCCCTTGCCACACACTTATTCACTCAACAGACAGTGGCAAGACTGTGCAGTATCTCGGCGGTAAAGAGCTTACCTAGCTGGCTGAGTTCCATCTCTAAACTGAAGGAGATTAGGGGAGGAGTCACTGGACTGTGGACCCATTTCCAACCAAAGGAGCTCTGCAATCTTCTGTGTCCCAGATCCTCTGATGGCCCCCAAATAATTAAACCCTATCCCTAGAAGACATTCCAGACGCTTCTTACAAGCCTGACTCTTAGCAGTTCTGTGAGAGAGCACTGAAGGAGCCTTTGAGGAATCACTCGCGGTGTTAATACTAGCAATTCGTGGCTCCTGGGAACTAGGGGCTTCTGGATTGGCCCATTTTACTTGCCAGTCATGAGGCACCACCCACCCTGGCTGTGGTTGAGACTGTCAGTTCCAAGTAGGAAAACCAACAGGATAAAGGGGATTTCCAATGACTGAAGGGTATGGGCTTATGTAACTAAAATCTCCAGAGCCCAACACAATCCTAAGAGTTGTCTAAATGTTCTTTTCCTTAGTCTCCCAGGCTGGGTTTTAGGGGAGGAAGTAATGCTAAATTCCATTTGCAGAGGGGAAAACCTGAGTGCCAAAATTGCAACAATGTTACCAAGAGGGTCCCGCTAAATTGATGCTCTTCTCTCCCTCACACCGCTACCCCCTTGCTGTACTGAAGAGAACTGTTGTCACTAGATTCCGCAGGGCCCAGAGTCCAGTTACCACCAAGCACGACAGAAAATACTGTATGCCCAGTGGCCAGGCATCCCTGGATACCAGAGTGTGCACATGCAACAGGCTCTGCCAACCTGCTGCCTCGACCTCACACTTGGATTTGAACACCGAAGAGGAGAATGTTTTGGTGGAGACAGTAAGGCCTGGTTCTTGTGATTTATTGGCAGTCCAGTTTGGGGTAACACGATCTCTGCACCCGAAAGACATCTGCATGTCGGGGGCAGTGTAGATATGGGTGCCATTCTTGGATGGTTGGCCTAATTTTTCATACTTTATAAACATTTGCATTGCTGTTTTGTCTGTACATATATCTGTGTACTACATATATCTGTGCATGCCTGGTCCCCATGGAGAGCAGGAAAGGGCACTGGATCCTCTGGATCTGGAGTTACCAGTGGTTGTGAGGCATCATGTGGTTGCTGGGATTTGAACCCAGGACCTCTGGAAGAGCAGTCGGTGCTCTTAACCACTGAGCCATCTCTCCAGCCCTAAATTCTTCTCTTAATTCCTTCACTAGTCATCTTCTTTTTCACATTTATTTATTTTAATTTCTGTGTGAGCATGCGTGTGTGCATGCGCATATGCATATGTGTGTGTGCACACGTGCAAGCCATAGCATGTTTATTCATAAAATCAGAGAACCTTCAAGAATAGATTCTCTCCTTCTACCACATGAGGTTTGGGGACAGGCCATCAGGCTTAGTGGCGAGTGCCATTACCCACTGAGCCACTTTACCAGTCAATATTTATTTGTTTTATTCATTTTTTGAGTCAGGGTCTTGCTATGTAACTTAGACTGGATGTGAACTCATCATCTTCCTAGTTCAGCCTCCCTAGAACTGACACTAGAGATGTGTGCAGCCATGCCTAGCTCACCGAATGATTTACTTTAAAGGACGTTAACAGTGGGAGTTAGTGTTTCTAAAAGAGGGACTCTCCCTCACACAGAGAGTCAGTATCAGTGCATCTTCTGAACACAGTTAGTCTCTCTGTCTCTCTGTCTCTGTCTCTGTCCCTTTCTTTCTCTCTCCACCCACCCACCCACACAATAGGATTTCGTGTGGCCCAGGATACCTTTTAAATTCACATTGTAGAAAGCAATTCCTTAGACTTCTAATCCTCCTGCCTCTGCCTCCTCCTCAGTTGTGGGACTGCAGGCATGCAATGCCACACCTGGTTACACGGGGCTGGTGATTAAACCTAGGCCCCATGCATGCAAAACAGGAACTCCACCAAACCAGCTACAACCCCATCCCCAGCGCCCTCCATGATAGTGCTAAACTGCTCTGCTTAGGTGACCTTCAGGCAAACTCATCTCCCAGAGTTTTGGGGGTCAGGTGAGACCCTGTCCCTACCTAGGCCCTCCTGGCATCTAGGTGGACTTGCTGGCCTGTCTGCATAGGTCAAGGACCTACAATGTCACTTCTTACTGGAGCTCTAGAACTCAGGTCCCCTTACCTATACTCCCACTTACCCCACAGCTCCTCCTCTCCTTCCTTTTATAGATTTTCTCCTTCTTTCTCTTAGTTAGCGATTTTAATAAGTCTCAGATCAATGGCCCTTAGGAGAAGCTGCAGATAGTCGCCTCTGTGATTTCTGCAAAGGAATCATTTGCTCTCTGACTCAGTCTCACCCAAATAAACTTCAGTTTTCTTAAAGCAACATAGAACATGAGTTAGCATCACCCCAGAACTGAATTAATCCCATGGTTAGAATTTTCCATATCTCTTTCAACTGCCCAACTGGCTATCAGGGGCTTTTTAATGTATTTTTCCCTTTTGTTTTCTAGTCACCATGATACTTTAGACGGGGTTTAAAGCTGCTCTTTGGCTGCAGCCAACGCCAGGTAAGCTTTGTTGAAGGAAAAAATGGAAGAATAAATGATGGGATAATCTGCATTTAATGGTTGCAAGAGGAGAATGGGACGCGATAATGCTCGCCAAGAGCAAGGACTGTAGCCTTACATGCGGGCGCCACCTGCTGGACATAAATTAGTATAACAGGTTCATTTCTGCTGCAGGGATGAAAAAAGCAGACGAATGAGTAAAAAGAGGAAAAAAACAAAATTCAACAAAACCACCCCGTCTCCACTGCTCTAGACCTCTGGATTATACTGCCAATTTTATCAGTTACATCAAGTGATGTCTATGTTTTACCAAAATAGTCATACTACTGCTCGCTCATAGCATCTGACACATGCAAGATACTGAGTTAAACACGTGTACCATTGTCCCCTCAAAGTAACTGCAAAAGGCAGATGCTATATTAGTGTGGCTTCAGCTCAAAGCCTGGAGGTTCCCAGAGGCCTCCGGTGCCTTAGAATATAGAGGGTCTGTTTGGAAAAGGAATGAATGCCAAATCCGGCTCTCTTCAGAGGATGATGTTGACGGGACTCCAAGAAGTCAGCCTCCAAGATGGGGTTCTCCAAGCAGGAAGCCTACAGCCCTCAGCAGGTACCAGGTGATATCATGTGTCATAGCTAGGGTTTGACTGCTGTGAGCAGACACCATGACCAACGTTCTTCTAAAGACAACATTTAATTGGGGCTGGCTTACAGGTTCAGAGGTTCAGTCCATTATCATCAAGGCAGGAACATGGCAGCATCCAGGCAGGCGGACATGGTGCAGGAGGAGCTGAGAGTTCTACATCTTCATCTGAAGGCTGCTAGCAGAAGACTGGCTTCCAGGCAGCTAGGATGAGGGTCTTAAAACTCACACACAAAGTGACACACCGACTCCAACAAAGCCACACCTTCTAATAGTACCACTCTCTGGGCTAAGCATAGTCAAACCACCACACCAGATGTAGGCTGAACTGGGATGGCAAGGAGGCAGGACCTTGATGTATACATTATCAACTGCCTCAGGAGAGGAGTGTGAATTTGGACCAGGCTGCTCTCCTTGTCTGTGAGGCAGTTCCACAGACAGACTCAGCTAAGAGCTACCATCACCCAAAGCCTGGAGTCCTAGACAGGGAGGCCCGGTCAGTGTGCCACAGAGTGCTCATGCACCCACCCTATCTACCTCATTGCATGACTCAGTGCGACTCAGTTGACCTGAGGCTAGCAGTCAAGACCACAGAGGCAGCTATGGACTGTGGCTATAAAGAATGGAAAGGTAGCTCCGTGGGTGAAGGCACTTACCAGGCAAGTGTAAGGAGCTGAGTTTGGTCCCCGCAACCCACTATGAAGGAAGAGAACCGACTCCTGCTAGTTGTCGTCTGATCACCACATAAGTATGATGCACACACACACACATGCATGCACACACACACACACACACACACACACACACACACATGCGCACACCACAAATAAAATAATTTTTAAAAAAAATGATAATGGTCTGCCCATATCCATCCAATGAACTCATGACCCAGGCCCAGTCTGCCACAATAGCTAGTGAATTTGGGCCAAATATAAACAGAGGTAGTGACAAACAAGCCCATGCCCGTGACTGGTGAGTTATTCAAAACATTTTCAAATTCTAAAAGGAAGTGTTGAACCCCATGAATAAATTAACACAACGGAGTAGCTTGTTAAAACAACCATGTTGTGGTAGATTTTTTTCTTCTCTCAAGACAGGGACTCAGGTAATCCAGAATGGCCTTGGACCCCTAGTCCTTCTGCATATACCTGCCAACTGCTGGGATGACAGGCATGTGTTACCTGCTAAACTGTTTGAAAATATATCACTCCACCCCGTCTTCTCCTTGCCAGACTTCAGTTTAGGGCCAAGCCCTGCCAAGCCTGCTGAGCCTGTGAGGATCAGTCAGCTGGCTGAAGCAGGAGTGAGAATCCGTGGTTGTTAGTGGATGGCCACTGGATGTGGAAGTGACCTGTTATACAGCAGTACAGATATGGATGTATAACGTTTTAGAGGGAAACATAAGGGTCTGTCAAACGTGACTATGTTTGACTAGTTGTTTGGAAAGGTTAACTTTAGAATTTCATCTTCTGCTGGGCAGTGGTGGCACACACATTTACTCACAGCACTTAGGAGGCAGAGGCAGGCAGATCTCTGTGAGTTCAAGGCCAGCCTGGTCTACAGTACAAGTTCTAGGACAGCTGGCACTACACAGAGAAACCCTGCCTCTAAATAAATAAAATAAATAAATAGATAGATAGATAAATAAATAACTTTTTCTGGGCTGGTTAGATGGCTCAGTGGTTGACAACACTCACTGCTCTTCCAGAGGCTCTGAGTTCAATTCCCAGCAACCACATGGTGGCTCACACTCATCTATAAAGAGATCTGATGCCCTCTTCTGACATGCAGACAAAGCACTCCTACATTTTATATTTATACATTTATATGCATATATGTTACATGTTACATATATAATTCACATATAATACATATGTGTATATGTAAAATTTTTAAAATAACTACTATATGTAGCAGTAAATATTAAATAAAGGTTCTGTTCTGTTGCTATCACCCTGAGAAAGTCAATCCAGGAGCTGCTCCAGTGTGGAGCTGGAGCACAACCCCCTAAGCAGTTAGTTCCCAAGCCTGGTACCCACAATATCTCGTTCCACGGTCCTGGTAAAAACATGACTCCACAATTATTAACTTATCAAACAGGTGTATGTGCTCAATTCTCAATCCATAATCCCTCTACACAATAAGCTTACAACCAGTTGACAAAGATATAAACTGCCCACCTAGATAAGATGAATTGATCCCTAGAAATCCCTAGAAATAATCATAACAATCTTATCCCTCTAGAGATGCACTGAGAGAAACATCCACGTCTGCTTCCATGATGCCTCCTCCTCAATCTCCTCCTTTTTCCACCTCCTCTCTCCTTACTCTGCCCATTCTCTACTTCCAATCATGTACCATCAACCTACATCACCCTTTATTTACTTAAAAAAACAAACTTTTCCTTCAAATGCAAACTATATGTGACTCCTATGCTCTTATGTAGCAAAAGCGTGAGTCCGACACTTTCCTTTTTTAAAATTAAGAATCTTTTTATTTGGTCTTTGATTATTTCATACATGTATACAATATATCTTAATCACAGTCACCTCCAACTCTCTTCTCCCACTCCCCACAGACTCCTTACCCTCCTCCTCGACCTTCACTCCTTCTGCTTTTGTGCTTGTACTGGCTGCTTTTGTGTCAACTCGACACAGGCTGGAGTTATTGCAGAGAGAGGAGCCTCAGTTAAGGAAATGCCTCCATGAGATCCAGCTGTAAGGCATTTTCTCAACTAGAGCTCAAGGGGGGAGGGCCCAGCCCATTGTGGGTGGTGCTATCCCTGGCCCAGCCCATTGTGGGTGGAGCCATCCCTGGCCCAGCCCATTGTGGGTGGTGCTATCCCTGGGCTGGTAAACCTGGGTTCTATAAGAAAGCAGGCTGAGCAAGCCAGGGGAAGCAAGCCAGTAAGTAACATCCCTCCATGGCCTCTGCATCAGCTCCTGCTTCCTGACCTGCTTAAGTTCCAGTCCTGACTTCCTTTGATGATAAACAGCAATGTGGAAGTGTAAGCTGAATAAACCCTTTCCCCCCAGCTTGCTTCTTGGTCATGATGGTTTGTGTAGAAATAAAAACCCTGACTAAGACAGTGTTTGATAATCCATTGAGTCTAGTGCTGCCCAAATGTACATATATGTTGCACCAGCCACCAGAGCATGGGAGCCTATCGGCAGTCACACTCCTAAATAAAAACGACTCCTTCACATCCATTCCGGTAGCCTCCTCAGCTGTGGGTGTGGCCTTGTGTGCCCCATCCCCCACTCATGCCACAATACTGGCTGACCCCGTCTTCAGCAGGTCTTCTTCAGGTAAGCACAGTTGCATGAAGGCACAAGTCGCATGAGGCCTAGAAGGTGCCTCGCATGGCCCTCTCGCTCTCACACTCTTTCTATCCCCTCTTACACCATGTTGCTCGAGCCTTGGGACACTGATACTCCGTTTAAGGATGAGCACTCAGCCAGGCCCTTTTCTTACATCTGTGGTAGACACTACAAGGTGTCCCCTCAGAAAGCTCCTCCTTTCTCTCCCACAGAGTAATGAAACATCCGGAGTCCCCAGATCATCAGACAATGGAGCTAGGGGGCAGGAGAGTTGGCTCGGCCATTTAGAGTACTCGTTGCTCTTCCAGAGGACCTGGGTTTGATTCCCAGCACCCACACAATGGCTCACACCAACCATAACTCTAACTCCAGGGAATCTGGTACCCTCTTCTTTCCTCTGTGGGCACCAGACATGCATGTAGTGCACATATATAGTAGTGCAGGCAAAACATTCACATGTATAAAAAAAGTTTAAAATGTAAAAAGAAAGAAAAGAGAAAAGGGGAAGCTATAAAACCTGTGGAACTTTTGAACTTTAATACAAATGGCTCTGAGGATTCTGGGTAAAGAAGAGCCTCCCAGAGGGCAGAGTCCACCATTATTGGGAACAGAGGGCAAGGACTTTCCTCCTGAAAGCCAGACTCACTGCCCGAGAAGTGTGTCTGTACAATCCGGAGCTTTGCAACTATTGATAAATCATCTCTCCTCTACCTAGGAATGTGGTCCACTCCTAAGACTACATAGTATATCTCCAAAATCCTTTATAGGCCTCATGTGAGGTATGAAACTGAGTCTTGTCCAACAGGATGTAAATCAAATAATTGCACAGTAACTTCTAGAACCTTCCTAAAGGAACATCAGGACACCACGCAGTACTTCCACCTTTCAACCTTCTGTACACCTTGGGTACAGAGATAATGGCAGAAGCTGAAGGAACCATCTGAACCATGGGATGCGCAAAGGGCGGCTTACACAGAGTAAAGCACCTGGATTAAAGTGACCTCATGAAGTAAGCCACCAAATGAACTCTGAGCTTCCGGCCTCCAGCTTCAAACTCGTGAACGTTGCTGAGTACTATCCCTCACTCACAAGACCTCCTAACTCTAATACGGCAGGCACCCAAGGCTAACAAGTCACAGTCCTTATATTATGTGGAAGGGAAGAAGGCTCTTTTCTGCTGTGTTGCTGTAGGCAATTAACGGTACTCAAGATCACTTTGGCAGTGGCAGTAGCGCAAGAACCTCACAACCCATCCCAATGTTTTGTATTCTCAAATAACACACACACACACACACACACACACACACACACACACACATACACACACACACACCTTATATTTAATATGTCTTAGTCAGTTCAATGGCTGGGCCACTCCTAAACCTCCACATGGCTAACACCTCCCCTCCAACACTTCTGAGTTATTACTTACTAAAATCTATATTCTATCTTTGTTGCTCTAGACACGGGAGGGGGGGATGGCTGGGGCTGCTCTTCCCCAGCTTTTACAGGTTGGCTATCTCTCTATCCTGCACTTTACCCAGAATTGTGTTTCTGTCCTTCTTCTCTCAGTCCTCTTGCCCTCGAAACCTAAAATCCTGCCTCTGTCTCGTTATCCAACCAACAGCCGCTGGCAACTTTATTTACTAATCAAAACCAAGGAGGGAGGGGGCAGGGACCTCAGCATCTTACATGCGGGATTCTCGTACTATTTAGGGAATTCAAATAATGTAATGCAAGCATTAGGCCGAATCCACAATGCCGCTACTGTTGCTATTGGCAGAAAAAAAGCACACCCTGGCCAGCAATAGCTCCAAAACACAGTCCTCAGGAAAATATCACTTTGACCATCTATTCCTGATAATGTTAGGAGGGAATGGTGGAACTTCTGCCCAAACCAAGACTCTCCATCCACCACGAGAGCCAGAAAAAATGCTAACTCTCCATAGATTGCTGCTTCTTGACCTCACCCACTTTTCTAACTATATTTTGAGTGGGGGGAAACAGATAAGTAGCAGACCTTAGCTGCAAGGGAGTCAGGAGAAAAAAATGTTTTTAATTCTAACAAAAGCAAAATATAGAAAGTTAAAGTTAAAATACCAGTTCCGGAAGCTGGATGACAGAGGTCAAAGGTCAGAGAGCTTGTAAGGCCAGGTTCTAGTGAGGGCTCTCTTCCTTGCTTCCAGATAGTCACATTCCTACTGCATCCTCACATGAGAGGAAGAAAGAGAGTGAGGTAAATGGGCATGCAAGAAAAACACTGAAACCTATGGCAATCAACAAATCACCATGGACAGATTTTAGCAGTTTGAGCACACACCCTTTATTAGTTACTTTATCCATTATTGGGACAAAAATGGCTGACAAAAGCTGCTTAAGACAGGACAAGTTTGCTTGGGCTCAAGTTCTAGGGTAGAGTCATCATTGCAGGAAAGTTCTAGCCATAAAGTCTTAGGGCAGCTGCTTGCATCCCATCCTTCCTGCATCCAGTCAGGGAGCAGAAAGCAATAAATGCTAGTACCCAAATGGTTTTCTCTTTTCCATGCAGTCCAGGACCCCCCACCCATGGATAGATGCTACCCACATTTAGGATCTTCCTGCCTCAATGAACCTGTTCAAGAGAATCCTCACAGACATGCCCAGAGATTTGTGTCTAAGATGACTCTGGATGCTGTCAACAATCAAAATGAACCATCACTTCTATGACAACCAAGATTTAGATGGGTATGTGGCACACATCCACAACCTTATCACAAAAGGCTAAGTAGGAGGGTTGTCACAAGTTTGAGGCTAGCCTGGGCTATCTAACCAATGCCAGTGCAGTCAGGGATACACAGCAAGACCATCTCAAGACAAACAAACATCTTTAAATCGTGGAACAGAATGTACCATTTTAAATACCTACAAAATGGTGAAATGCCTAGGACTTTAAACTGTGCCAGATTTAAAAACAAAACACAAATCTTTACCGTGAGACCTCACCAGATGGTCTATATACATTGTTACCTTTCTGGTACCAAAGGCATAGTACCAAAGGGGCCTTGATTGCCTCAAAGTAAATCTATACATACAAAGCAATACCAAGAAAACCCTCTAATATCTTTTAGACCACTGTGAAACCTGTGAAACAATAAATGTTCAGGCTGAACAAAAGCAACTTTGAAAAAAAGAAAAACAACAGCAAGACCTTGCCAGATATCACAGCTCATAAAATACTTTCAGGAATTAAATCAGTACCCAAATTTACAAATGCTTCCATGAAACCAGAGCCCAGAATGCACATGTGGGTTTTAGTTTATGTCACCTGTTATTTCTGTAGAGGAAACAATGGACTGTTCAGTAAATAAATACTGCTGCTATGACAACCAGATAGCTGACTGAAGGAAGGAAATTAGCTTGAGTGTATCTCACACCATTTCCAAATGTAAATCCAAAATGTTTGATCAAAGCCCTAAACATGCTAGAAGAAATAAGGGAATGTATTGATCCTTTGTGAGCAGGAAGGACATTATGCAAGAAAACAACTATAAAGGAAAGTATTGATTAAATTAGCTCATGGGAGCTGTGGTTGCCTGTTTAAGATCTGTACAAGAACAAGCCAGGGATGGAGAGATGGCTCGGTGGTTAAGAGCACTGACCACTCTTTCAGAGGTCCTGAGTTCAATTCCCTGCAACCACATGGTGGCTTACAACCATCTGTATGTAATGAGATCTGAAGCCCTCTTCTGGTGTGTCTGACGGCAGTTACAGTGTGCTTATATATAATAAATAAATCTCTAAGAGAGAGAGAGAAAGAGAGAGAACATGCCAGTCAGGTGTCCTCATGTGTGGGAGAGGTACTTGTGAGGCTCCCACTCCTAGCACTTGGGCAGATGTAGATATACATGCAGGCAGAGCACTCATAGACATAAAATAAATTGATTAAAAAACATAGAGTTGGGAAGAAGATCCTGGAAGAAATAGAAGTGAGGAGTTGAGGATGAATCTGGTCAAAATATACATGTATGAAATTCTCAAACAGCACATAAACATATATTTTAAATTTAAATGAATAGATTTTTATTTAAATGTTTTGGCAACTATTTAAAATATTCAAAAGTATTTGGCAAAATACTTTATGCCAAAGCAAAAGTAAAATACAACTCACAAGATGCTGTGAGACATCAGGTCTGTAAATGATTTCCACTCTTCTTGTCATCAGAAAACAAAGTGTATGCCCAGAAGTCAGAGCAAGTACAGACTGTCGGTAAAATGGGAAATTGCTAATGAATGTAAGAGGGCAATAATTGCATAAGAATGAGAAAGTGTAACATGATAATAGAACAGCACAAACTGGATTTTCAACGAACTTCCATTTTTCACCTATGATATTGGCAAATGGTTGAACCCTTCCTCTCGAGGGTGGGTGGGGGCGTGGGGTGCATACCTCCTAGCTGCCTCTCTGGACTTACTCTTTGTCTTCCTTATGGTCCTCTGTGTCCCATGAGATAGGCTTGCATAAATTACATCAACACATTCTGTTGCCATCTGGTTGAGGTCAGCCCAGTAGGAGACAGAGGGACTAGAGTGACCCAAGACATATATTCCCATAGCTCCCCACCCATGACTCTTGTCTACTGGATTCCACTCTCTCCTCGCTCCCAAAGCTATGGAGGTCTATCTAATAATGGCCCCACTCTTACCAGCCCCCTCTCACGCCACGATCAACATTCTCCTAACCAGAATGCTACATTTGGTTTGGAGATAAGTGGGCCCAGAGCCAGTGGGTACCCGTCCATCAGCTATTCCACATCTCCTTCCCCACATCAGACATACACACTACCATGTATCTGCACAAAGGGCAAGTGAAAGGCTGTCTGCAACACCCTTGATTTTTACAAGAGTCAAAAATTAGAAACGGCTAAATGCCTTTAAATAGAAAAACAGCTAAGCAAATTTTATATTTATGAAGCTAACTATATTCATATATAGCGTGATATGTGAATAAGGCATGCTGTTTTAAGAGGGGGCTGGATTTACTTGTATAACATGGACTCGAAACATGTTAATATATGAAGACCAGAACCATAATCAATTACATGAGTGCTATAGTCTCCATGGTTTCATGTGTTCCACAAAAATTATGGGAAAATTTCCTCCATGTCTCCACAAGGAAGGATTATACACCCCCACCCCACCAAAGGCAGGCAGGCCTGGATATAGGATTTGCTTTGGTCTCGGGATTGTGTGTGGAGGTGACATGGGAAACTTCCAAGCAGAAGTTTTAAGAGACTGCAGCATTCTTCCTTTTCTCTTTGCCATGAAACCGGCAGGTACCAGCTGCTTCTTCACCCTGTGTCCAGAAATACAGCTGAAGCTAACTCATTCAAATATGTGAAGGAAACAACGCACATGGGCTAAGGGTGTTGCTCAATGGATAACGAATTCCCTATACAAGTCTGATGGCTGGAGCCCTGGTCTCCAGCATCCACATAAATGCTGGGTTGGTGTGGCAGCTGCCTGTTACCCCTGTCCCTGGCAGGGGTGGGGGGGTTAAGGGAGCCCTGGGGATAGTTAGCTAGCTACAGTAACCAAAACAACTAGCTCGAGCTTTAAGTGAGAGACCTCACTTTGGTGAACAGAATGGGAATCAATGAAGGGAGACATCACGTTGACCTCTGACCTCCCCCAACATGCCAAGATATAAATATGTATCGTTATGAAGCACTGAGGTCTTGGAGATGTGTACTTCCATACACAGTCTCACCTACAGTGGTTAATAGGTCTGCTATACAAGTGATCTGCAGTTACTTCTGGAGGGGAGGAAATAACATGGGAGGGGAATCAAATGGGGGGGTGGTGATGATCACAGGCGGACTTTTATATTTAATTTTCATTTTTCTTACCCTGAAAATATGTTCATGTGTCACCATATAATAAAAATACATCACTTACAAAGACTATAGCAGGTGTTTTTTTACTTAAAATGAAATGCTAAAAAATATCAGTCTTAAAATACACACATAAACACCCTAAAAATTAATGGCTCTTCCTGCCCAGCTGGTGCTCCGAAGATGGAGACTAGAGGCAGAGAGTGCCATGGAGCTTCTAGAGCAGGAGGGAGTGGCAGGGAGTGACGGTGTCTTGTCAGTCTCTCTGCAGGTAGGAATCTACAGAACCTACATTGAGAAACTTATTTCTGGTTTAGCCATCATGAAATTCAAACAAGGGATTAGAGTAGGAGGCCCTTTTAAAAATGCATTTTTACTTATGTATATGTGGGGGGTACGTGTGAGTGTAGGTGCATATGGAGACCAGTAGAGGGCGCGAGAGCCTTTGGAGCTAGAGGCAGTTGTGAGCCACCCAACATGGGTGCTGGGAACCAAACTCAGGTCCTCTGGAAGAACAGCAGGTGCTTCCAACTGCTGAGTCATCTCTTCAACAGAATGTGTTTGTTTGTTTGCTTATTTTTACATTCATAACGTTATCTTTCCAGTGACTTCATTTTTATGACCAATTACTTCAGGCGATCTAGGAGAATGCTGGTCTCTTCAGCACCGCCCTCATCCTCTTGCAAAGTCAGCACGAACGACAACGCTCTGTCTCTGATTCCCCTGGTCAACTTCTCTGAACCAGGGAGGATAGGTATAAAAGATGACAGATACAAATTGCTGAGACACAGGATTGAAATGTTGGCTTTTCTCTCAAGCAAAATCAAACCTCAAAGAGATCCTCAATCCGTTGTCCATCTCTGACTTCACGTGTCAGGCAGTTATGGTGACAGCCTCTGAAGAAGCAGAAGCAGGCCCAACCTCTCAGTCACAGCTATGGTGACTCAGAGACAAGAGTCCTCTTAGACTAGAACTCCTGTCCTCAGCTCACAAGACCTGACTCCCTGTACTCAAGCCTTTTCTGCTTCTAATACTAGGGTGGTTTCCATTTCCCTGCCTCGAACAAAATATGATTGAGTGAAGGTTAGAAAAGAACGTCCAGAAAGTAGACCCAAAGATGAAAAGATAAAGTAGTAAGAGGGAATGAAATTTAGAAATCAGAAAACTGTCCCATGGGGCCAGACACCTGAACAGTTTAAGCCCCGGGAAGTGAAAATATGGAAACTAGAGAGAAAAGAACAGGGGCTGACAAAATACAATTTCACACATGAACAGCAATCGCAGAAGGCAGATTTGCTGGGAACCAATAGACGAACACAGGACCTGAGACGGTGCAGCAAGAAGTCCACAGTCCCGCCCGCGAGAGTCTCTCAGACAGGACTGGACTCTGGATCTACAGCTAGACGTATTCCTTGTAACACATGCAGCGGGTGCTGCTCTAGTTTCCAACACAGTGAGGACCTGAGGACTCCAGGGTCAGATCCAGATTCTACTTCAACAGTAAAGCACACAGGAAGAGGAGGCGTAAGTAATCAGTATGAAAAACCCTCTCTGAGATAAGCAGAGAAACTAAACCTAGCCTGCATGAAAACCATTGCCAGTGCCTATGTGTCACAGTAGGATAAATGGTTGCCTGTTTCTTTAAGTTCTTACCTGTCAGGACTGTATACAATGTACGAAAATTGCTATAAAATACTGTTTACTCACCAGGAAAATAAAACTAATCAACAGAAGCCCGTGGGTTTGTTGTATTATTCTCTAGTTGTTTGGTGTTTACTTAGAATTATCATAATTTTGAAATGAAACCCAAAGAGCAATGAAGCAAGTAGGCCCTTGTATAATCTTTATGTGAAAGACCCTTAGTTCAGGTTGAGGGGATGGCTGAGGACCTGAGGAACCCACATAATGTGGTAGTGTATATCTGTTATCCCACTATTCCCACAGCAAGACAGGAGGCAGAGAAAAACCTTCCTTGGCATTCACAGATCCGATAGCCTGGCTTAAATGATGTGGGACAAGATTGACTTACTCAGGCACGGTGAAAACTGAGGAACACCCAAGGCTGTTTTCTGACCCCCCAAGGCTCCTACACACATGTACATGCACATGATTACACATGGAGCACATGTGGGCACATATAGGCCCTTGATTCTAAACACACACACACACACACACACACACAAATACACAGACATAATATTTGTTGGTTCTAACCCACTTGAACACACACAAACACAAACATATACATTCATATACACATACATACACACATGCATATACACACATACACAAATATGCATACACATACACAGACCTTTGGTTCTAATTCATATACACATGTGTGCACACACATACACATGCATATATACTCACACACATGCATATACACACATATACAAGCACACACATACATGCATGTGCACACAAATACACAGGATTATACACACATACACAAACATGCATACATATACACACACAAACATATACCCATATCCTTGGTTCTAATCTACACACACACACACACACACACACACACACACACACACACACACAAATCCATACACACTCATACATATACATACACATATACAAACATACATGCACACACATGTATACACATACAAACCTTTGGTTCTAATTCATACACACACAAACATGCACATGCATACATACTCATACACACACATATACACACATATACATGCACACACACACATGCATACACACACACCCTTGTTCTAGCCTCCAGTGGGGGATTAAAAATAAAGGAAGAAAGGGCAGATATTAATGAGGATCTAGGGTCATATTCTAAAAATCTCACCTAGTCGGACCACGAGGAGCTCAGGGAGAAGAATGAACAGTGTTACAAAAGAATCACAAAGGGACCAGTGAGATGACCGTGTGAGTAAAGCTGCTGGCCACCAATTATGAACCCAGAACCACGCTGTAGAAGGAAATTCACTCTTGTGAATTGTCCTCTGGCCTCCACAGGTGCCACACTCACACAAAATGGCATGAGAAACACACACACACACACACACACACACACACACTCACACACACATGTCAAATATTGCCACAGCATACAGACTTAGGAGAGTAGGAACAATGTCATCACAGCTGACTGTGGTGGTCCATCCTTGTAATCCCAGCATTCTTGAGAAGCAGAGGACTGAAAGCTGAAGGCCAGCCTTGTCTACATAGGGAGGTCCAGGGCAGCCTGAGCTACATAGAAAGACCTTGACTCAAATTAAAAAAGCAGCCAACCAAAAGCCCCAGAACAAGTGTGGCAGCGCTCCCCTGTCATTCCAGCAAGGAGCTGGGTGGGAGAGCAGGTGGATCCACAGTGACAGGTCATTAACTACATAAGTCAGGCAGGCCTAAGGAATGGTAAGACCTTGTCTCAAAGTAAAAAGTAAAAGTGGGCTGAGGAGAGGATGAAGTTCAACAGCAGAGTTCTTGCTCCAGGCTCTCACTGCCAATGCTCTATACTGCAAGGAAGGAAAGAAGGGAGGGAGGGAGGGAGGGAGGGAGGAGGGGAAGTTTAATACATATTTGTTGAGTGAATTAATGTGGCAGAGAGAAAGCATGCAGAACAGGCCCTCAAAGATACTCATGCCTCATACTGCAGTCTGTGAGTGTGCCGTGGCACACGTCAAATGGCCTTTGCAGGTGTTATTAAGGTAGGGAAGGCCATCCTAGGTTAACAGGAGTGAAGTGTGACCGGAGGAGCAGTCTCCTGCAAGGGACCTTCAAGCTGGGAGGACAGAGATGGCAGAAGAGGAAAGCAGAGAGAGGATGTGAAAAGAGAAGAGTGCAGATTCCTGACCACCGTTGTTGGGGTGGGGTGAGCATGGGGGAGGGGCTTGTACAAAGGAATGCAGACAGCCTCCAGGAGCAGAGAGCCCAGGAGGAACTGGCTACCAGAATTAGAATTAGAGTTCTAGACACAATCCCCTGAACCTGGAAATCGATTCAAGTCTAAGATCTAAATCGGCAATGACTGTCCCTCAGCAGACACCCTTTTATCGATGAGCCTCCAAGCAGGGAAGGAGATCTGGTTTCGTTTTTACCTACTGAACCATGAGACTAAAGATGTCAGTCAGTTGTCTAGAATGCACAAGACCTTGTATTCAAATTCCCAACACTTTCAAAACAAAAGGGGCGGGCAATGGGTGACGTTGAACAATAGGAACAAAAGTTGTAAGAAATCGTTGAGGCATCAATAAGAAATGCCTTAGTTTCCTTTTCCATGTCTGTGATAAAATGTTCTGACAAAAGCAACTCAATGGAGAAAGGGTTTGTGACTTGCAATTAAGGTACAGTGAGTGTGTCATGGTAAGGAAGTGAATGGTAGCTTAAGCAACTGACGTCCACAGTCAGGAAGCAGAGAACGCACTGCTGCTCAGTTCTCCTCTGTGTGTACAGTCTCGGACTACAGCAAGGGAATGGTACCACCCACAGTGGGCAGGTCTTCACACCTTGTGATGGTTTGAATAGGTATGGCCCACATAGACTCATGTGCTTAACTGCTTGGCCCATAGGGAATGGCACCATTAGGAGGTGAGGCTTTGTTGGAGTAGGGAGTGGCCATGTTAGAGGAAGTGCATCAGTGTGGGAGTTGGTGGGCTCTGAGATCTCAAAGCTCTGCCTAGTGGAGAACGCCTGTCCCTATCCGCTATCTGAAGATCAAATGGTAGAGCTCTCAGCTCCTTCTCCAGTACCATGTCTGCCTGATGGCTGCCATGCTTCCAACCTGATATTAATGGACTAAGCCTCTGAAAACTGTAAGCCAGCCCCGAATAAAACATTTTTCTTTACAAGAGTTGCCTTGGTCATGGTGTCTCTTCACAGGAATAAAACCCTAATGAAGACACACGTCAGCTGAATTAATTGAGTTAACCCCACAGGCATGGGCAGAGTCTCATCTCCCAGATTCTGGATTCTGTCAATTTGAAAATTAACAGTAAGCATCGCAGGGCAGTGATACAGGAAGGAGTGGCTACAGAAGAGGACACGGAAAACTAGGGGAGAAACAAAGCTTTGCTTTTCTCTAGGACAAAGGAAACTTGTAGAACAAGGCTACGGAGGAAACACAGCCAGGCAAGGTGCTGCTGGCTTGTTTGACAGCTACAAAGAACATGTAAACATTGGATATGTACTTGACTAAAATTATGACAATTATTTTGAAAGGAAACGTGTGGAGGGAGCAGAAATAGGTATTTACCTAGAAGATTGTGGGGGTGGGTTTTGTTGTGGTTGTTGTTTTGCACCCCACTCCCTCCCCCATTTGTTTTTGTTTGTTTTAAGACAGGATTTTTCTGTGTAGCACTGGCTTCCTGAGACTTTCTTTTCTAGACCAATCTGGCCTTGAACTCACAGAGATCCACCTGCCTCTGCCTCCTGAGGCTGGGATTAAAGCTGTATTCCACCATACCTGGCTTAATTTTGATTTTGTTAGTATGGCTTATTTATTTATTTTATATATGTGAGTCCACTGTAGCTGTCTTCAGTCACACCAGAAGAGAACATCAGATCCCATTACAGATGGTTGTGAGCCACCATGTGGTTGCTGGGAACTGAACCCAGAACCTCTGGAAGAGCAGTCAGTGCTCTTAACCACTGAGCCATCTCTCCAGCCCTTGATTTTGTTCTATTTTTAACCTGGGAGAATTGAAGGAATATTATGTGGGGGATACAGGGAAACTATTGGGCATTTATTTAACAAAAAGTATTCAGTAGAAATTTCTAAAAGCATGTGAGTCATGAGCTCACAGACAAAATGCATAGTTTCAGAATAAATAGCAGCAAGTTACTGCTCAGAGATGCAATATAGGGGTTAGGGACTTCTAAAAACACACATCATGAATCAGAATGCTAAGTGCATACATCTACATATTCATATACACATATTCATATATATGTATATATAAATATATATATATATACATATATACACAGTAGATTTAATAACAGTACAATAGGAAATGTTTTTTCCTTGGGGGCTGGGGATATAGCTCAGTTGGCAACACTAACTTTGGGTTGGACTCCCAGGATGGCATAAATCAGGTATGGTAGTATTTGTAATCTCAGTGTTCAGGAAATGGAGGCAAGAGGATCAGAAACAAGGTTGTTCTTGTCTAGACAATGAAACCCAAGCCAGCCTGAACTTGAGAGCTTGCCTTGGAGACAGATTTAATAATCAAGGTTTTCAAAGGTGGTGGGGAGGGTTGTGGGTGGCAGTGATGGTTTGTTAATTTGGATTTTTATTGTCATGTTGTTGTTGTTGGTGGTGGTGGTGGTGGTGGTGGGTTCTGTTGTTGCTGTTTATTTGTTTGTGGCCCACTAACCATATGGTTCGCTTTAACCATTTAGAGTAGTGAGATTGCTCAGCAGGCAGAAGTGTCCTCTGCCCAGACAGATTGATAACAGGGCAGAAAGAAAACCAATTCCTTCAAGTTGTTCTCTGACCACCCCCCTCCTGCACACACTACCTCCCACAAATAAATGTGATAAAAACATTTAAAATTTTTTAAAAATTCATTTTTGTCAGCATATTGTTAAGGAGTTGAAGAGATGCCCTGGTGGTTAAGAGCAATGTCTGCCCTAATAGAGGGTCCAGGTTCAATTCCCAGAACTCACACGGCTGCTAGCAACTATCTCCAACTATAGTTTCAGGGGGTCTTGTCCATGTGTGTAGAACAAAAATAAATATTTAAAAAATATACAAAGTAGATTGTTAACCCAGGGTAGAGGAATCCCAAGTTATATAATAGAGATACAAAATGAAAAAAGAAAGAAAAAAAACAGGCACAGTCATGGGTGTGTTATGAAGGTTTAAACTAGAATTCAATGAAAATTATCTGAGTTGAAGCTTTAAAAAATGTAGGGGCAGAGTAGCAAAATGAACAATACCGTAAGTTGTACATCACTGCTTCTAAGAAGTTATTAAAAGTTAAAAAAAAAATCAGTAGAAGATTGTCTGCAATCACACTAGCTTTCAAAAGTAAATGTTACTCTCACAAAAATAAAGTTTATTACATTTCTTGATGGGTTGTAGGCCAGCCTGAACTGCATAATGAAGCCCTGACTTAGTTAGGGTTTCTGTTGTTGAGTAAACCCCATGACCAAAAGCAAGTTGGGGAGAAAGGGGCTTATTTCATATTAAAAGTTCAGGTAACAACAGTTCATCACTGAAGGAAATTGGGGCAGGAACTTGTTCTGGAGGCAAGAGCTGATGCAGAGGCCATGGAAGGGTGCTGCTTCTGGCTTACTCCTAATGGCTTGCTCGGTCTACTTTCTTATAGAGCCCAGTGTGATTGATGTCTATATGCAGGTGAGGGCAGGCACAAGATAAGGCAAGGCCTATGATTGGACAGTGAAAAAGAAAGGCAGGAGCAGAGTTTTTGAGAAGTGAGAGAGATAGGAGAGGGAGATGAAGAAACCAAGATGGTGGAGGAGAAGGATTAAAGCCAGCCCTGTATGGCTTTAAATAGCCACAGGTAGCTATGAATATCTTATAAGGGATGGATAATTACAGGACAATTTGTCTTATCTAGGTAGGCAGTTTATATCAATATCAATTGGCTCTCAGTTTATTGTGTGGATGTTTTGTGGAGTGAGAATTTTCTGATATAAATCTAATTGATAAATTACAAGTTTCTAGAGTTTCTATTTCACCATGATACTGGGAATTGTGACTATAACTTAGGGAGCAGATGCAGAAGGCTCAGTAGCTAAGAGAATCGGCTGATCTTAGAGGCCAGGGTTTGCTTCCCAACACTCAAATTGAATCTTACAACCTTATTTATAACTCTCTGGCCTCCAAGGGCACCAGGCACACATGAGATGGCGTACAAACACAGGTGCAAACAAATCCTCACAAAGCAAAAATGACTAAATATTTTTAAAAATAAATAAGCTGGACATGAGGATATACACTTTTTAATCCCAGCACTTGGGAGACAGAGGCAGGAGGATCTCTGAGTTTAAGACCAGCCTGGTCTACAGAGTGAATTCCAGGACACTCAGGGCTATACAGAGAAACTGTATCTGTATCTCAAAACAAACATGCAAAAAATAATAAAATCAAGTCAGAAAACCAATTGCTAGCTTTATAAATAAAACTGCAAGATCAGGACACTACACACACCTTAGAATCTATGGAAGATAGGAATGTAGTTAAAGCCACGTTGTTCACTGACAGCAGTACACAGGTAAGAACAATGCCTTTGAACCTACCCTGGGAGGCTTGGAGCCTACCTGCTGTGGAATGGAAGGCAATGGGCAAAATAGCTGTGGTGCTTTGGCTGAGCATTCAAGTAGCCTCATTTCCTGCTTTATCTAAAATCCTTATGTCACCTGACCAAATTTCTCAGGAGGTAGGGGGTAGCGTTGGAATGTTTAGGTCTGATATCCATTCCACAGTGGGAAGGCTCAGCGTCTTCTGTACTGAGCATCAGCTCATATCTGAAAACCATTTCTGTTCTCAGGGAGGCTCCAGGTCACTTACTTACTTACAAACCCCAACTTGTAAAATCTAACATGTAACTTTAGACACGCCATTGTGTGCTTTTTTTTTTCTCTCTCTCTCTCTTTTTCATTCTCCTCTGGACTAATGAAGAATTCACTAGGATGACTTTGCATTTCTGCTCAAATTGTGTGGCAAGCTCAGAAGGCAGGACCCCCCCTTCACAGGGGAATCAGGAACAAGCTGGGAGGTGGCAGCTCTTCTCAGAGCCCTTACAGAACAAGGGTCATGGGGAAATGACAGAGGTTAGAGGGTACACAGAAACAGCTCAGCAGGGCAGCCTCAGCTGGGCACAGCAACATGTTTAGACACCAGGAATCACTGGGGTGGGGGCAGACTTCCTGTTTCTGGACTACACTGAGCCCAGAGATCTAGGCAAGAGGAGAATTTTCTCTCCCTTTTCAGAGCACTATGTCCTCTGTGGCAGAAGCCTCCCTTCAAATGAAACTACCTTTATCAGAGCCTTATCTACCCAGGGGACAATCAATTACATATCTTCAGTCTCTTTTAGTTCTGTGTCTCACAAAAGAGAAGGGGGAAAAGCTAAAATATATCTTGAAGGTTATAGTCTAAGAACTCTGGCCTACTAAATGTACACCCTCATACCACACAAAAGAGACTTAATTATAAGATTATCCAAACTTCCCATCAGCAGAACCTTACCGTAGCATCAACATGGCTTCTGTGTAAAAACAGGGAATTACAATTGAGAAAGCTTTCATTCAAAGGAGTTTCTAGGGAAACTCAGACAAGGGAAGCAAATTAAAGAGGAAACTGAAACCTTTGGCACAGTCACAGTAAACGGTAAACACAGCCTAACTCCAGGCAGACACATACAAAAATCATCAGAGGCCTGTCTCCCTCGGTTTCTGTCAGACAATACATTATGTCTAACTACTAGAACATCGTAAGGACATGACTAAGACAAGAAGGAAAAAACCTGAAGACTGGGGCTATAGCTCAACGGTAGAATCCTTGCTTAGTATGTGTGAGGCCCTGAGTTGGTTTTTGGTTTGTTTGTTTGTTTTTGGAGTTTTTTTGGGGAGGGCTGAGTTTTATAAATAAAACTACACTGTGTGTGTGTGTGTGTGTGTGTGTGTGTGTGTGTGTGTGTGTGAACACAAGAGAGAGACAGAGAATCATAACCACTCTCAGAAGACATGGCAAAGATGGCATTACTGAGCTGGGAATGTAATATTACCAGGATGAACATTCTAAGGGCTATAGTGGAAAGCGAAGGCTACACATAACCCCAGTGCTAGGGGTCTCCAGGGGAGATGGGTTAGCCGACCAGTGAGCTCTAGATCCAATAAGAGGTCCTGTCTCAAAGACAAAGATGAAGATAGAGGAGACACCTAACAGTGACCTCTGACCTCTATTCACATGTGTAAACACATATGCACACGCCTGCCTGCACAAACCGACTAGACAGAGCCCTGGTATTTGTTTCATAGATAAATTGCCCTTTGCTGGGTATGGGCCACATGTGCCTTTAGTCCCCTTTCAAGGGGACAGACAGGAGAGACAGGAGCTCAAGGCCATTCTGTTCTGCATGGCAAGCTTGAGACCAGACAGGGCTACATGCAACTTTGTCTCAACAAAAACAACAACCTAGTTTTTGCAGCACGTTCATAGATACCAAAATAATGATCCATTAAATGTTTAGTTTATTTCATTAAACTAAAGCCTCCAAATCTAGGAAATTACTGGTAAGAAAATGAAACCCAAGCCACAGCCAAGAGGATAGTCGGCAGCACACATCTGATAAAGGACAGGAATATAGAACATACAAACAAGTCCCAACGTTCGACAAGAGAACAACCCAATTAAAAATGGGTAAAAAGATAAAGTATAAGCAAATAATCAGGGGAGAGAGAGGAAGCTCAGCAGTAAAGAGCCTTGGTGTTCTTGCAACGGATCCAGGTTTGATTCCCAGACCCCACATGGTGATGGATAACCTCCAACAGTTCCAAGGGATCTGAGGGCCTCTTCCAACCTCTGTGGTACCAGGCACACAAGTGGCGTACAGATAGACAGATAGACAGACAGACAGACAGACAGACACACACACACACACACACACACACACACACACACACACAACTAAAAATAAATCAATAATTTCTTAAGGAAGAAAAAGAAATAGACACTTCAATAAAGATATACAGGTAACAGGCTGCTGAAGAGATGGCTCAGTGGTTAAGAGCACAGACTGCTCTTCCAGAGGTCCTGAGTTCAATTCCCAGCAACCACATGGTGGCTCACAACCATCTGTAATGGGATCTGATGCCCTCTTTTGATGTGTCTGAAGACAGTGACAATGTACTCACTTACATACATACATTCATACATACATACATACATATATACATATATACATAGGTCTTTTTTTTTCTAAAGCCAAGCCAGACATGATTTGGGGGCTGGGAGATGGCTCCATCTGTAAAGTTTCTGTAGTGCACACATGGTGACTTGAGTTCAGATTCCTAGCACCTGTGTAATAATCCAGCCAGAGCTGGACATATCTTTCACCCACTGGCCACCAGCCCAGCTGAATCAGTGAGTGCTAGGTTCCATGAGAGACTGTGTCTTAAAAAATGAAACAAGATGAAGGGTGAAAAAGATACACAGATGGCTCTGCAGTTAGGAGCACAGGCTCTTCTTCCAAAGGACACAGGTTCAGTTCCTAGCACTTAGGTGGTGGCTCACAACTGTCGGTAATTCCAGTGCCAAGGGATCCAACATCCTCTTCTGTTCTCAGAGGGTACAAATAATATGTGTAGATCAAACACCTGTATGCACAAATAAAAAAATATTTTAAGAAAAGGAAGACACCCAACGTCAGCTTACAGCCTGGGCACATTCATGCATACACACGCATGTGCTTGTGTACACACACATTAGACACATTTTAATATCAATCTAACAGCCTTCTTCCTACATATTTACTTTCATGAACTGAAAACTGATGTCCACACAAAACCTGCATGTAAGTGTCCACAGCAGAGTCAGGCACCATTGTCTAAGGCTGGATCAAGAACTCCCTTGAAGTTTTTATTAGTTCCCAGGGCTCTACAACCAAGTGCTATCAACTAGATGGCTTTGAAACACAAATGCTTCACAAAACACATTTATCTCACAACTCACTGGCTTCAGTCCGGAAGTCTGAAGTACGGTCTTTATCAGCAGCCATATTCTTGCTCAGACTCTAGGCAGACTCTTCCAAGGCCTCTCTTTAGTTTCTAGTGTTGCTAATACTCCTGGGTGCTCCCCTAGATTGTAGCTACTCTGTTGTCAGAGTATTCTCTGTGTGCTTTTGTCTCCATGTGGCGTGTTTCTTTTTAGAGATCTGTCCTGAATTAGGACCTACTCTAATGACCTCATCTAACTTGATTGTATGTACAAAGAACTTTCTCCAAATGAGGTGATATTCACAGGTATCTAAGATCTCAACCTCAACATATCTTTATGGAAGACACAATCTTTAAAACTGGGAGCTGGGTGTGATGTTTCACACCTGTAATCTCTGCATTTGAAAGACTGAGGCAGGAGAGGCTGTGAGTTCAAAGCCACCCTGAGCTGAAGGGTGAGAGACCCTGTCTTTTTTCTTTAAAGGTTTGTTTACTTATGTATATATGTGCTCTATCTGCATGTATGCCAGAAGAGGGAATTGGATCACAGTATAGATTGTGAACCACCATGTGGTTGCTGGAAATTGAACTCAGGACTTCTGGAAGAGCAAACAGAGCTCTTGACCTCTAAGCTATCTCTCCAGCCCAGGAGACCTTGTCTTAAAAAAAAATGTTAACCAATAAATAATCTGTGGTATATTAATTTAATGGAATAGTATACAGTGATGAAAAGAAACGACCTAACAAGCTATAAAAAGACATGAAGGGCTGGAGAGATGGTTCAGTGGTTCAGAGCACTGACTGCTCTTCCAGAGGTCCTGAGTTCAATTCCCAAAAACCACATGGTGGCTCACAACCATCTGTAATAGGATCAGATGCCTTCTTCTGGTCTGTCTGTAAAAAGCTACAGTGTACTCAAAATAAATAAATAAATCTTGAAAGAAAGAAAGAAAGAAAGAAGGGAATGGAGGAACTATAGTGAGATTCTTGGTTTCTTTTAAAAATAAAAAAATAAATAAAAATAAAAAAGTGGTTTTGTTTTAATTTCAGGTTGTGGGATATGAGGCTGCTTCAGACTGTCCACAGCAGCTGACTATGATTTGCCTCACGCTCAGAAAGGGCATGATTTTGCCAGCTGCTGATAGTCTCTGTGGTTGTGTGATGTTTGGAGTTCTGGAGACTTTTCAGAGGTCAAATAAATACTAGGGCCCCAAGAGACAGTTGTTGGTTGGCTGCTGTTGTTTGTTACATAGTCATGGGCAAAGAAGAAATTAGATATCCTGACAGCAAAGATCAAGCTTGCCCCAAGTAATCTGATGCTCCTAACTAGCAAGAAGAAGTCTAACTGTAACTTTGCCCCATTTCCCCTCTATCCTTTAGAAAAATCTATCTATCTAGTGTTAGGTGATTGAAAGGGTTTGGAAGAAAAGGGGTAGAGAAAGGTAGAAGAAAGAAGAACACACAAAGTAGCAAAGACACAGCTACAAGGAGCTTTAAACCATATTGCTTCATGAAAGATGCCAATCAGAAAATACTGCATGATCCAACCCCAAAATGTCAGTGGTTGCCAAAGGTTGGGGGTACGGAAGAAGGGGATGAATGAATGAAGCACCTAGGATTCTTGGGACAGTAAAACTTCTAGACAACAGAGGTGGATACATTGATCTGTCATGCTTGTCGAGATCTATGGGAGTTTAAAATCCAAAGACTGCAGTCCAATGTGAAGCCCTGGTGCTGGTTAAAGATAATGTATCAATACTGCTTGTCAAATGTAGCAAATGTATCACAGGAATGTAAACATGTTATCAACAAGAGGAATGTGCAGTCAGGAATAGGGAGGTATTGGAACGATGCACTGTTCAGTCAGTCCATTCTTTCTTGTCCCAAGACTTGCCTTGTGCCTTTCTCCCAAACTGCCATAATCACTGGCCCATTTGGTTTATCCCGTACCACACTGTGCTGTTTAGTTTTTATCAGTTTGACACACACTAGAGTCACCAATAAGAGGAAACCTCAACTGAGGGACGGACTGCTTCCTGTGGGCACATCTGTGGGCCATTTTCTTGATGAGTTATTGATGTGGAAGGGCCCAACCCACTGTGGTCAGTGCCACACTTATGCAGGGGGTCCATTGCTAAACAAGCTATGGAAAGTGTTGTGGTAAATATTAAAAGGATGGCTTATCCTTGTATCGGCCCCCACAGTCTCACTCCATGAACGCCGCTCTAGTACAGAGCCGAGCACATACATTCGGTCCCCACACCACTCGGCATTCCAGTGTGCCTCTAAGAACTCAGGCTCAGTTCACTCCGCCGCCCCTGTTTCTGTCCCAGGTGGATACGGCCGCACCAGCGTGTTCCTTTACTCCACCGCCCAGCACAAACGTGACTCTAAAGCCCAGTAGCTTTTCAGGCAGGTTTATATATTAAATTCTCAATTCACAAACTCTCTACACAAAAAGCTTACATCCAATGGACGAAGATACAAACTGCCCTTCTATATGAGATAAAAAGACCTATAGAAACCCTTTAAAATATTCATATCTACCTATTGCCAATTAAGAGCACCTGGATCTAGATTCTCCTTCTCCAGTTCCATCTTGATTCCTCCTCGAATCCCCTTTTTCCCTCCTCTTCCATTTTCCTAACCTTTTCCCCGCCTACCTCTCCACTGTCCAATAACATCCTCCCACAGGAAAGGAAGTCAACAAGCAGTATTCCTCCATGGTGTTTACTTCTGTACCTTCCTCCAGGTTCCTGCCTTTAGCTTTCTTCAATGATGGTCTATAATGTGGAAATATAAGACCAATAAACCCTTTCTTCCCCAAGTTGTTTTTAATCTCAGCAGCAGAGAAGCAAACTGGAATACACCTTTGAATCTGCTAGTTGATCATTGTGGCTTGATGACCCCTGGTCTAGAATGCAGAGCTGGTGAAAGGATTTAATCCATGCAACCCTGTAGCAGGCACCAGGGGAGGCCTGACAAAGAGCAATTCTGTTCACTCCCTGTACCGATGATGTAACTTGTGGTGTAATCATTATAAGCCTCTAACCCATTAGGCCACTTTCTAGATGGGGGCATAAGATGGTCTTGTCACGTTAGAGCTACTGCAATCTGAACGGACTCTGAATTTGTAACTGGTCTTTGGTCTACCAAAGACAAATCCCCATGAGGTACTTGTGGTATTAAGAAACCCATCCAGTGTTCTAGTTCCATGGTTTTGATTAAAATCCATGTTTTTTTTTTCTTATTACACAATGCATACTTAGTCCCGTTCAAGTTAAAAGTTGTACTTAGTTCAGGACTGATGTAGTCTGCGTTTAAAGAACAAATCTCTGTACAACAGACAATGTAAATGAAAAAGGCTCACAGACTTGGAAAGGACCTTTATACCCCAGAAAGTCTGTGCAAACACACCCAAGCTGAAGTAAACAGCCACTCCATGGTCTCAGCTGCCATATAGAAATGTAGACAGTGTTACGAAACAAGGCTGAGACACTGTTTCCTGTCCATAGAAATCTGATATTTTGTTTTTAAGTTGGTAACTGGACTGGGGCTATACCTTAGTTAGTAGGATCCTTGCTGTACCACCCCCACACATGTAAAAATCCACACTATACACATGAGAAGGAAAAAAATGTCAGCAAATGTGTTGGATAGTCTTATGCCAACTTCACACAAGCCACAGTGGTCTGAGACAAGAGAGCCTCAATTGAGAAAATACCTCCATTAGATCAAGCTGTACACAAGCCTGTAGGGCATTTTCTTAATTAGTAATTGATTGGAAAGGGCAGCCCATTGTGGGTAGTACCATCTCTGGGTTTGTGGTTCTGAGTTCTATAAGCAGACTGAGCAAGGCAGTAAGCAGCACCCCCCCCCCCATGGTCTCTGCATCCATTCCTACTTCCAGATTCTTGCCCTGTTTATTATGTTCTTGTCCTGGCTTCCTTGATAGTGTGGAAGTAAATAAACCCTTTCCTCTCCAGCATCACAGCAATAGAAACCCTAACTAAGACAGCAACTATCTCAAACTGGTTTATACATTCTGGAACAGTACAATGGGAAGATAGGGAGTTATATAAATGAATTGGGGTACTGATGGTCAACTGGTAAGGATGAAGCTCTGGCTGTCTCACTCAGGTAACTATTAAGTCTGAGCCATCAGCAACGGATTTCAAAGTAACTGATACAGAATGACATTGAGGAGACCACTTGGTACTTGATGGGGGCAGGGCCGGAGAGTCAAGCAGTGAATTTGAAGTCTATCATTTAAGTAAGAATAAAGGAGAAATGACAAAAGCGGATTACTTTGTTCTTTCTCTAGAGACTTTAGACTTTTTCTAAGCTTCAAGTCTTGCTTATTCTCCAGCATTCAGAAAGCTGCCACACAGAATTTGTGCAAAATGGAGTGGTGGTAGAGGTATTTTGAAGGGCTAGGCTTAGGGGTCAACAGGCTTGAATGAAGCGTTAATAAAATTTCAGTAACAGTGAAAGCCATATGGAGAATCTCAGGACTCTGTCTTTGAGGCTTTCTTTCCCTTTGAAGGATACTTGGGGACCAGGGAATCTCAATGAAGAACTGATGTGCACAGGTTTTTTTTTTTTTTTTTTTTTTTTTTTTTTTTTTTTAAAGCCCTTGGGGGAATGTTCTGTTTCTGACACTTCATGAAGCTTCCTTGGTCTAGGAAAGGAACAGTAAGTACCTTTTAAGACTAAAAGGTGAATTAACTGAAAATGGAGGGCTGAGCCATGTCTGTTCTCCTTTAGTTACAAGCAATCCCTTAACGCACAGCTAATAGGACTGTTAGGCCCTTCGACCCCGTGAGAATTATTTTCAGGGTTCGGTAGGAACAGTCGACCCTAGCCTTGACCAAGACCACTCCAAGCTTTCAAACCATCCCCCTTCCTAAGCCTACCCCGTTCTCACACATCCCAGTCCCCGGGCGGCCACCTCGGCTCCGCCCTCTCTTCTTCCTCCTTTTCCTGCTCCCCCGCCCCACTTCCTTTCCCTGCGTCCGCCCCCTCCTCCTACCCAGGCCCTGCACCCTCCCACGACTGCTCCCTCTAGGCCCTCCTCCTGGCTATCACCGCCCTTTTCGGGAGGACGGAGCAACCCCGTGTCTCACTCAACCAATGAGGAGTCGATTCAGGGAGGGGCGGGACTTGAGCTAGAGCGGAAGTGGTGGCCGGAGCGGAAGTGCAGCTGCCGCCGCCGCCACCGCCGCCGCCGCCACTGCACCTAAGGTCGCCGCCACCGCAGCTGCCGCCAGTACCGCCTGAGGAGTGAGCCCGGGAAGGACGCAGTCGCTGCCTTCTGATCTTCCCGGAAGCGCCTTTGCTCCCTACAGTCCTCCGCGGTGAGTGCAGCGCGGCTCCCAGGGGCCCCAGCGCGAAGCCCCTTCTCGGGCGGCGGCTGCGGCCAGTCTCGCTGCCGCCCCTCCCCGCTTCCGGCGGGGCCAGCGCCTCCGCGGGAAGCCCGGGCTTCTCTCGGCGCGCAGTACGGGGTGCGGCCGGGCCTGCGCGGCTGGGGACCACTGGGCCGCGGACTCCCCTCGGCACCTCCTCTGCTCGGCGCCGCCTTTGCCTGCTCCTTCGGGCCCGGAGCCATCCCTCTGGGCCTGTCAACCTCGCTCATTCTTTGTGGCTTTCGAAAATTGAAATGTAGTCGAAGGCTGGCGAGTTCCGGAGCCGCGACGCCCCTGCCGCACTCCCCTGGATGAGTAAGGGTTTAACCTTGGCGACAGCTGGGGCGAATCCCTCTCCCACTTTGCAGTAGAGCTGTTTCATCATCGCTGGTGTTGGAGACCCAGCTGGACCCGGGATTCGATGACAGCAGGGTTGAGGTTTGAATTAAGAAATAAATTTGTGTGAACCTTTTACTGACTCAAACCAGATTCCCAATGGGGTGGGGGAAGATCAGGCTGAGAATTGAGTCTTTTCTCTTGATATTTGCCGTCATTTACTGCCAGAATCTCGTGTGTCCGCGCCCCAAATTTATTCATCCATACACTTTGTGTGTGTGTGTGGAATGTATATATCGAAGATTTCAAAGGTGGCAGCGGTGGTGAGAATTTGCCAACCTCTGTAAAAATGCATGGCTCGTGTCCTTGACTTCAGAACATTTTCTCTGGTGAGACCAGATAGCATCCGACTCTTGATTTTACTTGCTGGTGTGGGAGGTGGAATCTGGCAAGATGTTACAAATCGGTAAAATCACGGGAGCCGGTGCAGAAAGGTGCAGCACTTAAGAGAATATGAAAATTACATTTTTCACTGTATCTCAGGTGTCCCTGTGAAACCATACAGACATACAGTTTATAGGGCTGAGCGCATGCTTACTCAGCATCTCACATCTAGCTGCTGGAAATTTCTACAAATATTACTGGGTTCTTGCTGGATTTCTCTTGACTGCCTCCTGTGCATTCCGTTTCTTTGGGTTGCCAAAGTCTTTTTTTTTTTAATTAATTAATTCATTTTTATTTTTTAAGGTCTATCTTCTTAGCATTATGTAGCTGGAGAATACTAGGGTTTTTTTTCCCCCACCCAAGTTAGAATTATAAGCATGAGCTTAGAAATGAAAGGCTGAAAATCCAGTACCAAACGCTACATTATCTTCTTAGCCTCTGATTCTAACTATAAGAAACCATTCACCCATCTTACAGATGAAATCTTTTATAAGAAATGAGGTGATTTGGCCTAAACCACACACCTACTTACAGATTGAATATCCTCTTTCATCGTTGGCAAGTATTTATGGACTGTCAGCCCCTGGAGTATGGCTCCTACCCTGTTATCTTCCATTTCCCATCATGCAGTGCTTGGGTTATATTGAAGCCATTTTAGACTTGGAGCTGTATGGATCAGGGAGGCAGCCAGTGTGGAAACCAGGCCGAGCACATTCCCTTGATGCTCGTTCCCTAGGCAGAGTCCCCAGGGGTTTGTGCTGCTGCAAAAAGTGCATTTTTCCCATTTGGCTGTGGATCCAAAAACAGCGGCTGTTAGGTAAATTTGATTCGGTTCTTTTCTGTATTGTTTTCTAGCTGTGATTTTCAGGAGTTAATTCATCTCGGCTTCTTAGCTTCCCTATCTCCACAGTTGTCTTAGACCTTTCCTAAACTGTGTGTTAAGTACAAGCCTTTGGTTTTGTTGTATTTTAATCCTTGACTTCAATTTCTTCTTTCTCCTTTTCTGATAAGATACAATCTTATTTTTTCTACTGGCTATGGAAAATGGTATATAATGTTGCACATAGCATACCCAGTGTGTTTCATCTGGATTGTACAAATGGTAACTGTTTCTCTCTTCCCCACATCTTGTTGTGTAGCCCAGCCTAGGCTCAGACTCAGTGCCTCAGTCTTTGCCCCTTGGGTGCTGAGCTTACAGGTGTGCACCTCCATGCTGGGCTAGTAATTCAGCTTTCGATGTGTGGTGGCAGAAAACGGAATTAAATAAACTTCTGGGATACAGATAATCCTTAATACAAATAAAGTTAATAAACTAATTGAACATGAGTGGATAAACCCCCTGTGATGTGTAAATATATGTATATATTATACAACGCTTAAATAGCCTACCTCAAACTTGATCTTTTTTTTAATGGTGAAAATAGTCTTTTCTTCTAGCCCACTGAGAAATATAGATCAGTATTATGTTCACTCAGGGTGAAGTGGCAGCACAAGTGAATCTGTAACTCCTTTGTAACTGTAACTTAACATCCATTGATCAGCCTTTATATTGTTTTTGACTGTACATGAGTTCACATTCTGATTAGGTATAGCATATGTGCCTAGAGCATAGAAACATACAGAAGCTACCCGGTGACTTAATCACTACCTGCCGAGGTATTGGTTAGCTAGCCCCTGGTCACAGCACTCACCACTTGTAGGACTTGGTGTGTGCCGCCTTCCTTATAAGCACTGCAAGCATGAATTAGTCTCCAGCCAATAAGGTAAGTGCTGTTGGCCTCATCATGTAAATGAGGAAACCGAAGTGCAGAAATAATGAGAATTTTTCCAAAGATACACATATATGTAACACAGAATTAAATGCTGAAATCAGGAGTCACACCCAGGTCCTTTGACTCTGGGTAATGATAGATTTGACTTGTAGTTGAACATACATTCCATGACCACAATTACTTTCTTGTGCATGTACCCTCTTAATGTGTTCAGACTCCAATTTTAGCTGTTCTCAAAGTATACAATGCTGCTCAGAGGGTGGTGTTACTGCTATATATCAAGTGAAAGTTGCTGAAAAGTCCATCAGGAACACTGCAGAAAACCACCCGAAGGTCTTTAATGTATTTTAATGTAATCATCATTTGTGGTTGCTAAACATACTACTTCGTAGCATTTTAGGTTTCTAATTTTGTATGGGAGAAGGAAAAAAGGGAGATCATTCCTCCTCTAAGTAGAGAAGTCACTACATCTTCTAAGAATTGTGTTCTTGCTTTGTCAGCAGCATGAGGCACACACACTTGTGTAAATGAGGGATTCTAGGACCAATAACTTGATTGTAAGTTGATGTCTATAAGATCTTTGTCTTTAATTTCAGCACTTGGGGCAGAGGCGGGCTGATCCTTGTGAGTTTCAGACCAGTTCTCATCTTCCAGGAGAGCCAGAGCTACATAGTGAGACTGACTTGAAAACAAAGAAACCACTGGTTTATACGCGTACCCAAGGAGATAAGAATTCAAACTGGTTAGGGGCTAGGAGCTTACAGTTACATAATGACTTTAACTTCAGGTCTGTCTTCACTACAGGAATAGGATTCCAGTAGGTCTGCATTTCATACCAAGAAACAGTTGGAGCTGGACTCTGAAGAGGTTTTTCTGAGAATGTTAAAGGAAGAAATGGATTTGAAGTGCTTTTCTATTCTGTGATATGTGTGCTAAAAACAACTTCAGGCTGCTTTCGAGAGGCAGTTACATGTTTCTAATACTTGTTCTAAGATGAAAGTGGTCAGTGGCCTCACAGAAACAAGCTATTCTGGCAGATTGTAGGTAAACTTTTGCTTCAAGTTCTGCCCAGATCTTGATTATGTAAGTTTCCTGTTCTGGTTGTTTATTTCATTGTTTTCCTTAAAAGATCCAACTAAAAGAATTATTTCTGAATGGCCTTGACACCGATGAAGAGACAGTAAAGTAGAGATGAGTCTGGTCTGTCATTGTCCTCATGGGGAGAGCCTTAAAGCTTGTTTGACAGTTTGATGAGTTTTAAAGAGGGTATACTGTATAAATTTACATGATTCTTCAATTAACAGTAGTACTTAAAACAGTAGTATTAGGAGTCGTGGCTGATCTTACAGAGATTGCTACATTGAGAAAAGTACATATAATGTTGAGGGGCTGGTGAAATGGCTTAGCTGGTAAAGGTTCTTGGCACCAAACCTGGTATTTTAGATTCAGTTCCTGTTACCCATGTAGTGAAGGAGAGACCCAGCTCCCTCTATTATTGTCTTTTGACTTCCATGTGCACCCAAAATCAATGTTAGCTTCTTAAAATTAATACTATGGGAATAGGAGATAGTTTCATGGTAAAACACTATGCAAGCACAAGGACCTGTGTTTTATCTCCAGCAACCATGTGAAAAGGCCAGATGATGTGTACATATCTATGTTCTCTGTGAGAGTTCTGTCTCAAAAAACAAAAACAAAACAACAAACCCAGAGACAGTTCTGAGGAATGCCACTCTAAAGTTGTCCTGTGGTCTGTGTGTGTGCTCCTTCTGTCTGTCTCTTGAGATAGATCCCAGGTATCAGAGTCAGTGCAAATTTCTAAGTGCTTTGCCATTTCAGTAGACCATAAATGATGATAGTGTTGTTACATAGCCTTTTAGCTGGGTTTTGTGTGGGTAACTGATATGTTTGGTATGAAGGATATTATTTGAAAATATTGTAGGGACTTGTTGGAATCCGGTTTGAATCTCTTAAGTATGACAGCCTAGCCTAGTCCTAATTTGAGCTGAGGTAGTGCTCTGAGGTAGTCCAGCTAAATGTGATGGCTCACACCGTATAACACCAGCATTCAAGAAACTGAAATGGGAGAAGTGCCAAGGGTTTGAGGCCAGGCTAGGCTGCATACTGGGTTTCTAGCCAACTTATAGCCCAAGACTTAAGGGGATCCCAAAAAAGTAATCTGAGATAGACTGTGTTTATGTGGGTTGTGTTTTATAGCTCCAACATGCAACATGGCCTACCTGTGTCTGTCCACATAGGGAATAACAGCTTGTTCACTTTTTAAAAATTTATCAGTGGGGGCTGGAGAGATGTCTCAGGTTAAGAGCATTGGCTGCTCTTCCAGAGGTTCTGAGTTCAATTCCCAGCAACCACATGGTGGCTCACAACCATCTGTAATGGTATACAATGCCACCTTCTGGTGTGTCTGAAGACAGCAACACAGTGCACTTATACATTAAAAAATAGATAAAGATTCATCGGTGACCAAGTGGCTTGAAATTCAGTGTGGTGGGCATTAATTACACTTTGTGTCCAAAGGATACTAGTATGGATTCCTGGCTTAAGCTTACTGCCTACTGTAGGTGCCAATAAAGATGTTTACAGTAAACCCTAAGAGTCACATTCAAAAGATTAGCATAAGTAATTAACATGTACTATTCTTTTCAATTCAGTAAAGAGAACAAGGTAGATTTGACAGAAATAAGGTGTGTATTAATGTGTTCCTTATTCATTGACCCTTGTTAACTTTATGAAATACATGTCATTGCTGAGTGCTTACAGCGTGCCTAAACAGTAACATCACAAATTAGAAGTACTCTTTTTAAATGATTGGGTAGTTAGAGTAGTATGGCTGTAGATGATTTATCACTTTAAAATTATTTTGGCAACAAGAAGTAATGTCATTGTTACTGATTCCCACAGGTAATTTTAGAAGCATAGTGACTTGAGCAGTAATCTACTTAAAATTATCACGTTTGCTTCTGTATGCTTTCAGAAGTAGTTAAGTGGAGGGGAGATACTTCATTTTAAACAGTTAAATCTTATAAATAACTACTATAGGCTAAAGAGTTTATGAGTTCTCGTTCTGTGTAAGTCAACTGCTTGAACACGGTGCAAAGTCTACTGGTATCATACTGCAGTCTCCTTATAAGGAGATCCCCTCCCCGTGGATGTGTGCTATTTACTGGATCATAAGATGATTTAACCAGTAGCTACACTCTTGAAGCAAAATGAATTCCCATACCCCCAACAGCTATCTACTGGCAATAGCTAGGGGTGGGACCTCTAGAATGTTAGCCTGTTCTGTTTTGTGCAGGTAACCCCAGCTGAGTCCTGAGTGCAAAGGCAACAACCACACGATGTATAGAAAACAGCATTTCTTAGCACTTCTCTGTCCTCTGGCTGGTACATAGTTTAGGTCTGTCCACGGTGTTCCTTGAGCTTTGGGGCTGTGTCCTGGGCAGGTAGTAGTCGCTTAACTTTCAGCAGTTCAACCAGTTGGCGTCTGTGCATTAACCACTCACAGCCCAGAAAACATTTCTGATCAAGGTTGAGATGAATACTAATTAGTCTATTGGTATAAGCATAGAAATTTAAAAGGTGGCTAGACAACATGTGTTTTTAATAAAACAGTAGTAGCTTCTCCCCAGGGCCTAGAACCTCCTTAGCAATGTTCTTTGTTTACAGTTCCCTGTCATGAATTCCTTCCTTTAGAGTGGGCCTCACCTCTAATCTCCAAATTGATGTTCTGTTGTAGTGTCTGTGATAAAGTACAGGACAGAGTGGTGAGGAAGAGGTTTATTCAGCTGACAGTTCCCTCCCCATTCTTTCTAACCCTTTCCACCCTCAGTAGTTCCTCCTTTATCTTCATATTGTCCCCTTCCTCCCTTAGGGTCTCTTCCCCTCATTCTCATGGGCCCTTTCTAAGCTTTCTGACCTCTACAGACACTTAAAACACACAAATCCAGAATTTGAGAACTAGGATCTGGGCCTAGATTACCTCACTTAGAATAAGTATTTTCCAGTTTCATCCATCTTCATGTGAATTTTGTAATTTTGTTTTCCTTACAGCAGAATAAAGTTTCAAGTATATATGCTCAATAGATGGACACCTAGGCTGACTCATTTCCCAGGTTTTGAAACTACAGCAGTAGTGAATAGGTTGTGTAGGTGTCTCTCTCTGTAGTAAGATATGTTGGGTTGAGTGACTTCATTTTAATCTGTTCATAGGGTCAGTCTCTTGGACTGCCTTCATGAATCAGAATTAGCATATGTCTTTGGATTGATCACTTAGAACCAGCAGATCAGTTTATTGTGCGAGTTATTTCTTCACACTTTGACATATCATTTAACACTGTAAGTGTTGGTTCATTGGGCATGATTAGTAATGATGCTCTTACACTGATATGAAAGGTGGGGGCTGGGCGTGCTTGAGCACTCAGGAATAGGAGGCAGGAGGATCAAGAGTTTAATTCCAGGCCAGCCTGGGCTACGTAAGACCGGCTCAAAACAAACAACACGTATTGCCACAACTGCTGTGGAAGGAGGAGAGAATTTTGGTTTCTCTTTACAATTTAGTGCTTGCTGGACATAGAACTGCTGTGTTTCAGATACTGTCTCTGTTTCCAGCAAAGAATCTGTACATGTTGAATGAAATTGAGGTTTTACAAGACTACATCTGTGTGTGGAATGGCACACAGTCATTTGTAGAGTAGGTGTTTCAGTGAATAGTTTTTTCTGAGAGCCAGGAGTGCTTTACTTGTTCAGAATAACACCCATCAGCCAACTGGTCCCACTGACTTTGCGTTAGGAGGTAGGTAGCTCGGCATACTTTCTTTCCAGCTCTGCTGTGCTTTACAGTGCAGGGATGCTCTAGCTGGACTGGTGCATCAGTGAGCGTGCTCAGCCTGAACCAATTCACATGTGGGAGCCTGGATTTATTTCCTTCCACTAGAGCTTACCACCTCAAGAAAGGAGCTAGGACGCCTACCTCTTTAAAAAAAAAAAAAGTGTGTGAGTCCCCTGGGGTTGGAATAACAGCAGAGTTGTGAGCTCGAGATGGGTTCTGGAAACCAGACTGGTTCTTTAGATCAGTGTGCTCTCTAAAGCTAAGTACTCACAACAGTCCCAGAATACACATCCCTTAACCTCTCCCCTGTAAGTGTACATAGCTTTAAATATGTGCTGCTTTTTTGTGTTTCCATCCTAGTTTTAGCTTGAGTGTGTGGAGTGCACTGCTGGTTAAGTTCTTTTTAGCTCCACCAAGTGAGTAATCCAAAGAATTCTTAGGCATACTGGTCATTTCTACGGTTGTTTCAATGTTGGATTGTAAGCATTTCCTGTTTGTGAAGTGCCTTAAGGGTCAAACATCCTTGCCTGTGAGCCTTTACTCTGAGCTCTAAGCATTCCCTGTGTGTCCTATTTGACTGTTTTGTGTGCCTACTTTTAACGCTGCAGAGCCAGGTGATCATAATGTGGGAGAGATTGCTTAATTGCATTTTATATATATATAGTTTCCTGTTGGTTCTGTGTAGGACTTTCCTGGAAGAGCACCATGTTTTCTATACAGTTGAAGGGTTCTTGCCATGTAATAGATAGCAGAACAAGTTACTGTACTCATGCTTACTCTTTACAATCGAAAGTCTTCTTTTCCTTGAAAATACGGTTCATAAAAGCTAAATTTATCGTTTTTTCACTTTCTTTAATTTTAAATGTTACCCCCTTCCTATTTCCCCCCTCCATGTGTTCTTCACCCCATTCTCCCCTGCCCTTTGCTTCTGAAAGGATGCTCCCCCCATCCACCCATCTACTCCCACCTCACCCCATAGCATCTCCCTTCCCTGGGCCATCAAGTTTCTATAGGATTAAGCACATCCTTTCCCACTGAGGCCAGAGAAGGCAACCTGAGTGGGTCTGGACCCAAAAGGACATACATGGTATGTACTCACTGATAAGTGGATATTAGCCAAAAAATTCATAATACCCATGATACAAGTTAAAGACCATATGAAGCTTAACAAGAAGGAATGCCCAAGTGTGGATACTTCAATTCCACTTAGAAAGGGGAACAAAATAACCATGGGAGGCAGAAAGAGGGAGAAACCTGGGTGGGAGAGGGGAAGAGAAAAAGGAGGACAGGATCAGGTATGGGAAGGGGAGACAGGAGAGAAGCTCAGAGCCAGGAGAATGAGTAGCAATGTGCAGTGTGGGGAGGCTCTCAGGATCCCGTGGGAATGACATTAGCTGAAATGCCCAACAGTGGGGAGATGGAACCTAAAGAGAACATCTCCAGTAGATAGACATGGCCCCCATTTGAGGCATGGGGCCACCTGCCCATCTATAAAATTTTTGACCCAGAATTGTTCTTGTCTAAAGGAAATGCAGGGACATAAATGGAACAGAGACTGAAGGAAAGGCCATCTAGAAACTGGCCCAACTTGGGCTCCATCCCATGCAGTTACTAAACCCAACCCTATTACTGATGTTGTGCTTGCAGACAGGAACCTAGCATAGCTGTCCTCTGAGAGGCTCTACTAGCAGTGAACTGAGACAGATGCAAATATTCACAGCAAACCTTTGGACTGAGCCCAGGGTCCCCTATGGAAGAGTTAGATGGGAGGACTAAAGGAGTTGAAAGGGATTGCAACCCCATAGGAACAACCGTATCAACTAGCCCGGACCCCTCAGAGCTCCTAGAGACTTAAGTCACCAAGCAAAGAGCATACATGGACTGGTCTGTGGCCCTGGCTACATATGTAGCAGAGGACTGCCATATAAAGTTACTTTCAGCTGTTTTTAATTTGAAATAAATTTTTGAAAGAGTATATAGGATATATAGATGAATGGTAGTGATCTTCTGTTTGCTTGGCCACTCTGAAATGACTTCTCCAAAATTTGGCTGACCTCTACCTAGAAAATGTCCGTGGGCCAAGCCTTAATTAGAGGATGAGGTTGAATCACATTGTTTGGTTGAGTTCGCCCTGCATTTGTAGTTGGTTTTAGGACTATATTTTGAAATGTTTTTGTGATCCCAGCACTGGGAAGATAAACAGGGATGGAAGAGTTCAAGGCTACCCTGGGGTTTACATGTTGAGAGCCTGTCTCAAAACACCAGCAAGGGCTCAAGTGTAGCTCAGTGATAAAGCAGTTACCTGGTAATGCCAAATCTCTGGTGGACTCCCCAGTATGCCTGCTTCCTCAGAGAAAATTATGGAGTCGGGCTTGCTTGCAGAGTTTAGATAATTCCCTGGAGCTGGAGTTGAAGCAGTTGTGAGCTACTGGATATGGGTAACTGAACCTGGGTCCTCTAAAAGAGCAGCAAGTCTGCCAAGCCACTTGCTTTCCCATCACCACGCTACCCCTCCACCCCCTGGTTTATTTCTTAAAAAGCTTTTTTATTATGGGACACAATAGTCTGTTTCTCTGGGGCACATCACAGGCTGTGTTCTTACTGAAAATGTAGAAGGTAAACCCACCCATATACACCTCAGCACTGGGGAATGCACATGAGGATTTAGAGTTCTAGGCCCTCCTCATCTGGTCTGCTGTGTGTAGTGATCCAAACATGGGATAAGATGATTTTAGAAGTGGCTTGTCAGGCTTGTTTGCATACATTTGTAATTTGAACACTTAGAAGACTGAGACACATCATGAGTTCCAGACCAGCCTGGTCTACATAATGAGACCTTGTCACCAAATAGAAAAATCAACTTTAAAAATAAGGATTATAAAAATACTAGTACCCAGAGATAACACTGAGATTACCACCCTTACTCATTTTGTATTGTCATCTAATCATGTTTGTATGCTCTTTAGGAACATTTTAGGAATACTGTGTATCCCTTTGTATATAGCCTTATACATATTCAATGTATCTTTCCTGTGCAGACTCCTTTTGAAGTCCTGTTATTTTCACTGTCTTGACTTTTGTTTTTACTAACCAGCTCTCTACTCCTAGATATTTGCATTGTCTCCAGTACTTCACTAAGCATTATTAGCAAATGTCTTCCAGTTCTGAGACTTGCTGCTTCTAGTGGCTTAGAACACACAAGCTGACACCCATCATTACTGTGTGTGCGCATGAGCACTGTTGTTCTCAAACATGTCAGTACCGCTCTACTGGCTCACTGCCAGGCTAGACTATGGCCTCTAAAGAGGTCGTCTGTCCTGGTAGAAAGCAAATAAAGGCTGTTTGGTCAAAATTTTGTTGGTGGGACTCTCAAGTGTCAGAAGAAATGCATGTTCTGTTAAATTACCTACAGACTTCAGAAAACTCTGATTGACAGCTGCTAAAATATCACAGTTAACATGTATGTTCATTTTGAGCTCACTGAGAAAATGATCAATTTGGACTCACTTCTCCTTCCTGGTTTTTTTGTTCATTGTTTTGATACTGGGGATTGAACCCACGGCCTTGCACATACAAAACAGGTGCTCCTTCAGTGAGTTAATATTTTTTGAAATTGTTTATTTTTTAAAAAGTTCACATTTTGGGTTAAAATATTAATATATAGGCACTTGGAGAGGTTGAGTTGGTCATCAGATTTGTGTGGTATTTTTAAGAAAGATTTTATTGGTGCAGATTTGCAAGAGGGAGGGAGTGGCCACACTTGGGGTGTAATGTTAATAGAAAAATAAATTATGAAGAGAAAAAGAAGGATGGATGCATGCATGGGGCACAGTCTGTGTGGAGTCCCTTGCCTGGCTTGTGGGAGTGAAAGCTCTTGAGTGGCTAGAACCAAAGTGTTGCAGCCCTCTGAGGGGGGGAAGCTGGAGCAAGGCAGGCTGCTGGGCCTCTTCCGTGGCCACTGCTGCCCTGGAGTTAGTGGCAGTCAGAGAGACCCAGCTAGGAGACAAACAGGACTGAACAGGAAGTGAGTGTGGTCAAGCACACACACTGGCAATTTGGGCTGGGTCAAGGTCCAGGGACAAAAGCTTGGGGAGAGAAAACTCTGCCTAGGAGTGTTACAGCTCAATAAGACAGGCGCTTCATTCTGTGTGGATAGGACCTTAGAAACATAAGGGATTGGGGTGGGATCTAGAGGCAGATGCTTTCTATTTGCTTACTCTTTGACATGCCTCATCTGCATGTAGAAGAACTTAAGGTATTGTCCCTGTGTGACTTATTGACACAATCTTCTCACTGGGGTGTCGTGGTCACATGTTCTGGGACAGGAACCTGGTCAGGGGTAGCTTTAACTGCCTACCATTCTCAATTATGAGAATTGCCGGGGTTCCTGAATCTGCTCAGTCTTACAGTTTTCTGTCTGGTCCACTGTCCCACAGGTAAGTGGGTGGGTGGATGGATAGATGGATACCAGATTGATTGATTTTATAACTTGTTCTTTAATACCTTATTCTTGGTGGTCACAGCAACTCTGCTGAGGGAGATGCTGTTGTCTGCATTTGTAACTCAAAGTCTTGAGTTTAATGGGATCCTTTTCTGTGTAGTGGCAGATTGTGCTTCAACACATGGTGCTGTTGCTGCCTTTCTGTGTGTTCTTTGTTCTCCCGGTCATGTGTATTCAGAATCTTACCAGATGCTTACTTGAGCAGTTTGCAGCATTCTGTCTGAATCCCTCCTTTGAGAGTAGTGTGTGGGCACTACGTGGTATAGCTTTCCCCACTACCATAGATAGCATAGACCAGCGGAAAGAAGCCCTAGACTGGAGCAGGTTTATATGGAGTCAGAGTCCTGGATTGCACATCAGCTCTAGGCAGATGGATAGAATTTGCATAGATATGAATTAAAATACCCAGGAGAGCTTTCTAGATGAAGAGACCTGCATGTTTGAGTAAGGTATGAACAGGGCATGTGGGAATGTGTGGATGAACCAAACAGGCTGATGAGCTTTGAAAGCAACCCACTAGGGTTTAAGCGATGGCCTAGCACAAAGGGGAGCCTTGAGGTTATTGAGTATGGCTAAGGTGATACTTAAGTCTTTTGGAGTATGGGAGTATGCTTTTGAGCAACGGGAGTTTTGGATTATTACAATTGAGGAAGGAAAGAATACTGCCAAATTTGGGGGTAGGGTAGGGAATGAATTTGTTTAGGATCTCATCTAGGAGCTATTTGCTCATACCAGGTAACGTGCAGGGTACTGGGAGATACTAGAAATAGAATGAAAAGTTTGGTTGATTCATTACAAACTTAAAAGGAAAGACAGACTGGGGCTGTTACACAGTGCTAGAGTGTAATATACATGAAGCCCTGAGTTCAACCCTAACTTTAGAAAGAAAGAATCCACAACCAAAGACAAGCTAAATGAACATTTTTTAAAATATCCAAAATATTGTGGTTTCAAAAGGAGGCACTAGTCATGTTTTCTAGTGAATAGTCACACTACAGACGGTGTAGGGGTCGTGTGAGGAAGGACCATTGGTAAGTGAGTCGAGACAGAAAATGGGCTTGTATGCAGCAGCCACATATGTGAGAAGGTTTGTTGTCTGTCACTGTCTCCACAGTCTGGGAAGGCACTGTGGGAACTTTTAATCAGGACGTTTCTTTATTGGAGATTCTAGAGGATGGGTCTGATAGTAGAGGTGGGAGGTGGCTCAGGATGATGTACCTGTAGCTCCGGTTCGGTGTTGTGTGGGTGAAGAAAGAGGAACTCCTTCATTTTTTCCTTGTCTGTGCCTTCATCCAAACTACTAGATGTTGTGTAATCCATTTCCTGTTGAAATTGGCCTAGCTGCTCCAGAATCCATGTTATATAAGTCTTGTTGTGTAAGTAGTAGGCATCAGAACCTTTAGTTCATGTTTTCCTGTTTCTTTGTATATATATAATTGAAAGTTTTGAAAATATCAGTTTTCTTTTTTAAAACATTTATGTCTGTGGTAACATGATGGTTTTTAATCTTCAAGAATTCTATGACAGTGCCAAAGAATCCTGAAGTAGTTATTTTGGATTTACTTGTTTGTTTATTTATTTTGTCTTTTTTCAAGACAGGGTTTATCTGTGTAGCTCTGGCTGACCTGGAACTCACTCTGGAGACAAGCTGGCCTTGAAACTCAGAGATCCACTTGCCTCTGTCTCCCAGGTGCTGGGGTGGATTTATTTTGTTTTATGTATGTAGGTGAGTGTGTTGTTTGTATGTGTGTATGTACGTATGTATGTATGTATGTATGTGTGTGTGTATGTATGTATGTATGTGTGTGTGTATGTGTGTGTATGTATGTATGTGTGTGTATATGTATGTATGTGTGTGTGTGTGTATGTATGTATGTATGTGTGTGTGTATGTATGTATGTATGTATGTATGTGTGTGTGTGTGTGTACGTACCATTGTGTATGTGTGTGCTTGTTGCTCACAAAAGCCAAAAGAGGGCATTGCATCATTGGAGCTAGAGTCGTGGAGGTTATAAGCCACTATGAGCATGAAGGGAATTGAACCCAAGTCCTCTTGAAAAGAGCAGCCACCTCTCCAGCCTCTGAAGTTTCTTCTTTGATGCTGCGTGTTTAGTGTAGCATAGTCACTCAGGAACTTGGGCTAGTAGAAGATCACCATTTGAGGGCTACACATATAGAATGCGTGGACTTTTAGGTGACTGCTGTAGGAGAAGAAAGCCTGGGAACCTGCATATAGAGTTTTCACTGGCTTCCTGGCTTGGAGAATTGTTATTTCTGCTGACATTTCATCTAGCCGAAGTGCTTGCTGTTTGATAAAGGAAAAAAAAAAAACATTGTATGTGTATCATTATTGTCCACATGTAAATCTGGGTGCAACATGCATGCCTACTAGTTTTGCTCAGAGGCCAGAAGTGGGGTGAGAGTGGTCAGACCCCCTGGAGCCAGACTTAGGAACTGCTCTGTAGGTTTTTGGAATCAAATGCAGTTCCTTTGAAATAGCAAGCAGTATAAACTTCAAAAAACAAGGTATTGGGTGGCTGTCGAGATGGTTTAGCAAAAAAGGAAGAGTGGAGCCAAACTTGATGACCCAAGTTCAGTCCCTGGAACCCACATGGTGCAGGGAGAGAACCAGCTTCCAGAGCTGTCCTCCTTTACCCACGCATGTCCATGCATGTGCTCTCCCACGGGCATGTACACGAGTGTTTGAAATCAGGTATTCTGAAAGCAGTTTCTGTGTACTGGGGAGGGGAGGATAGGGTAGTGGAACAAAGAACCTCTAGAAGAAACAGGCAGATAAAAACTTACGCAAGGTTTAAAGCTGTAGGCCTTTTCCTGCGGCCATCTCTGCACTGGCCCATCTAACTTAACCTCGCTGCCCCACCAGGCAACTAACGGGTTTTCTCCCTGCTCACTCTGTCCCATCAGGGTCTTCCCTGTCACCTTCAATTCCTTCAGCTCGCCTACCCAGCCACGCTCTCTCTGCCCAGGTTTACCCTTGCACTTCCTGCTCCAGTTATTATTGGCCATCAGCTCTTTATTGTAACCAACCAGCAGTGAGACTACTCCATATCCAGCTTTTTGGTTGCCTAAGCCATTGAGTGTTGTTACAAATAGGAAGCTGGTGATGAGCTATAGCAATGACAATACCAAAATCCTGCCCTTACCAGAATTAACCATTGAAAATACATATCTTAATACACTGTGGAAAAGGTCACCCCAACAGCCTTGACCCTTCACTGCGTTCTACCTGAAAATGATTTAAAGGCTTTGGCCCAGTCTTGGCTCTCTGTAGATACTCGGTACATGATTCACGTTCTTGATTGCACATGGGGCTGTGCTTCTAAGAATGGAGCTTGACATTTGCTTTCTCTGTGCTCTTGCTGTTCTAGAAAATGACTATGGACAAAAGTGAGCTGGTACAGAAAGCCAAGCTTGCCGAGCAGGCTGAGCGCTATGACGATATGGCTGCTGCGATGAAGGCTGTAACAGAGCAGGGACACGAGCTCTCCAATGAAGAGAGGAATCTGCTCTCTGTTGCCTACAAGAATGTGGTAGGTGCCCGCCGTTCTTCCTGGCGTGTCATCTCCAGCATCGAGCAGAAGACAGAGAGGAATGAGAAGAAGCAGCAGATGGGCAAAGAGTACCGTGAGAAGATCGAGGCGGAGCTACAGGACATCTGCAATGACGTGCTGGTGAGGGCAGCACTTCTGCTTTAAACATCCATCTCTAGGCATAGCGGGTGTCCAGATGCAGGCTTTTCAGCAGCTCAGGAGAGCGGAGGGGTATCGCTGGACTCGGCTAGGAGCCACATGTTACTTGTTCTAAAGCACATGATTTGGGTTTGTCACCCTTTCTTGATCAGTTCATCTTTTCTGGGATGTTTTCCTTCCCTCAAAAAGACCTGCAGCAAACAGAACATTTCATTAACATCCCTCTGTTTTTCTTTAGAAATTGAAGCCAAATCAAGAGGATATTTAGAAATATCACAGTCACTAGTGGACAGTTCTAGTAGTCTCAGTAGAGATTTATCTGGAAAGGAAGGGATTTAAAGGCCTTCTCCTGTGTGTTATGTACACTGCTGTCAGGTGGTAGGTCCTTCTCGCTACATTTGGGTTTGGATGGGAGGGATGCCTACCCTAGAACACCTCATGATTATATTCTTTTCCTCATATCTGGAACCCACTAGGAAATTTTTTATTTTCTACATGAAAGCAAAAAAAAAGTAACCATGAGGCTGCTTTAAAGGGAAAGGAGTTCTTTTCTTTTCCCTCCTGCAGTCTGTCTCGAAAGTACTTTCTAACGTCTTCCTTTGAAAAGCAGTAGAACCCTTGTCAGCTTCAGGCAGTGCTTTCTGTCCTTCTCGAATACTCTGATATTGATAATGAAATCCTTATAGCTGGGCTTTGCCTTGAGCCTCTCTTTTTATCAGCTTCTTGGTGTAAGAAGTTTCGTGACTAAACATGTTGCCTCTTGGTTGCTTGGGGGTTTGTTAATGGTGCACTAATTCCTGAATGTTAGGTGCATCCGGTATTCAGATGAAGTATGGCATGCAGTCCAAAGGCAAGAGAGTTCTATAATTCCTGAAATGTAGACCAGCTTTTAAGAGCATCTGAAAGAATGTGAAGAAGAGCATGGTACTTACTGCCTATTAACCAGTTTTTCAGGATCCCACATTCTAAAACAACTCTTGGAAAATAATGCTCTGTATACGAAGCTTGGACTCCTTCAGAACTACTTTTGTTGTAAGCATAAATGTTTAAAGGAATTTGTTATTAATAATAGTTCTAGACTGAGTGCTTACTGCATATCAAGCAATGTGTTAAGCACCAGGTGTGAGGTGCCTCGCTTGTCCTTACAACTGCCTTAGACGGTGGTTATGCTGGTCCCCTTCCCCATTGTACAGCCAAGGGATCTGAGAATTGGGGTCCAAGACAGCCTCTCCAGGGTCATGTGGAGACAGACAGTAACATCAAAGGTTTTCTTCTCAGGTCAGATGAAGTTAACTTAGTTCTTGGCTGTTTTGTTCTATTGCTGCTTTTTCCTTCCTAGAATGGAAAAACCCATACACTCACAGTTACAGAAGCAAGACAAGTGTCAGTGGGAGGTTGTGAATGGAGAGTTACAAAGTAAAAGTCACTTCTAAGCGTTGTCACTATCCTTGAAGGCTTTCCCATGTTTGTGTGCTTGTCCCCACACTCACTTTAATATCGAAATGAGGTTCTTTTCTTGGTAGTCGTTTGCATTTACATTTGGGTTACAGTGTGGTTCTGTGCCCTCTTGTCACATCGCACTCCACTGCAGTGGCTACGGTGTAAGGAGCACTGTGGTGGTCTGAGTGATTGCAGGCACTGCTCTTAGGACTTGGCCCAATGGGATTTAGCAACTTGAATGAAAGTTGGTTGGTTGGGGGGTGGGGAGTGGTTAGGTTTGGGGGTTGATGTTTGGAGTGTTTTGATTTTAGTCTTCAGAAAAATCAGTAGTAGTAGATATCTTAAATCTCATGTAATCTTAACATCTCAATTCAAAATTTTTACTGTGAATCACTTTGTAGGAGCTGCTGGACAAATATCTCATTCTCAATGCTACACAGGCAGAAAGCAAAGTGTTCTACCTAAAAATGAAAGGAGACTATTTTAGGTATCTTTCTGAAGTTGCATCTGGAGATAATAAACAAAGTAAGTAACATTTGAAAAAAATACAGTCAGTGGGAGAGCTAATATTTCATGATGAAATCTGTTTTTTGTTTACTATAGATACCAAGTTTACAGTGGTGAGAATTTAAGAAACCACAGTGTTATCATGTGTTATCATGTGTATCCACAGGGTTAATAAATCTCTTTATCTAATGGATAGACATAAAGGGTGTTAGAAATTTGGTATGTAATGTGTTTGGCAAACTCTTACCTGGGAATTGATAGTTTTCTTTTTGCAAGTACAACTATAAAATACAATAATTCACCTTGGCTATGATTTTGCTTTACTCCCTTTTTACTTACTGCATTTGTAATCTAAAATCTAAATTTAAAATCTAAATTTCAAAGATAAATGAATTCACGTTTTGCCCCAAGTAACCCTGTATGCACTAGTCACCTGGTCATCACCTAGTTGCCATATTGGTTACTTGATAGACTGTTGAAGTATTACACTCCTGTGTTCAGTGACTTGCTGGTTTTTAAGTGTAAATTACATTATAGTATATTGTTAAAACTGTCCTGTTGGTTATCTGACTATGTATGAAAGGCTTCAGTACTGTCTAGTTTCAGGATCCACAGATAAGGGAGGCCTGTTCGAGACCACCATAGAGGATGCCTTTTTCCCAGCGCATGGCTTACTGTGATGCGATTGTAGCTGTTTTATTCAGTGTTTACTGTGTGCTGCGTAATTGGGGTTGCATTATCCTCTTAGCACTTTGAATTTAGGGGAGTGTCTCCCATGTTTTCCAATAAAAGAAACCAAAGTTCAAGTTTAGACATTTTTACTTGCTTTAGGCCACATGCAAATGAGTTGAGAATTCTAATTTGTTTGAGCCGATCTTAAACCTCATCACTTTTTTTCACTAGATTATCTACATTCATTCTTATGAAGGGCTGTGTCTGCATTTCTTGGCTGCTTTAACAGATAATTATTATAACTGTTTTCTTCCAAAGCAGTTAATACAGTACTTAACATAAACATTTAGCAGATGTTTAGGTTGAATGGTGAAGACATGGACCTTTGTTTTGATGGTTTGCTAGCATTAGCCTCTGTTACTAAAGAGTCTTGATAATGGGTCCCATGTGTGGTGCAGCCTATGAGAGACACTAACATTTTCATCTTCCTTCTAGCCACTGTGTCAAACTCCCAGCAGGCTTACCAAGAAGCATTTGAAATCAGCAAGAAAGAAATGCAGCCTACACACCCGATTCGCCTTGGCCTGGCCCTGAATTTCTCAGTTTTTTACTATGAGATTCTAAACTCTCCTGAAAAGGCCTGCAGCCTGGCCAAAACGGTGAGGAAAGACCCTTTGCTAGTTCTAGGAACTTCCTTCTGCTGTGAGCAGCCCTCACTGTCTAGACGTGTAAGCATTTTCTAGGGAGTGGGGTTTTCGAAAGTCAATGCAGACCTGTTATTTGGCACTTTGATCTGCATATATGTTGACTTTTGTTTTGCTTTGTTTGGTTACTATTGGGGTTATTGGTAAAAAGTAGGAGTTCTCATCAGGCTTTGGACATTGGATAATGTCATCTTTGTTCCAAGATAGGGCTCCATGAAAGAAGGATGTCTGTGCTGTATTCTTGTGTTCTTTGAAAAGCTTTCTGGTGCACACTGTCACTTGAAACTTGAATTTAAAAAGAGTACCTGAAGTGAATTCCACATGAGCCCCTGAGACAAATCAAGCTTAGTGAAGTGAGCTTTGCTGTTCTCACCTTTGACGTTTGTGTCCAGACCTTTTTAGTTTAAACAAAAAATAGAAACCACTTTGATAATTAGACTAAATGTGCTGTGGTTAGCAGTAACACTGTTTCTTGGGGTTTATCATTGCTGGTTGGTGCTGCATGTGTGTGAGTGTGTGTGGTATGTCCTACGTTTGAAACAGGTGGCAGACAGTTGAGAGCAGAGCAATCCCCATCCTCTTAGCAGCAGGAAAGATAGAGCTAACACAGAGAACATCCCGATCTTTATAAAAGCCCTCTGTTGTAGGCATTTGATGAAGCAATCGCTGAGTTGGATACTCTGAATGAAGAGTCTTACAAAGACAGCACCCTGATCATGCAGCTGCTCAGGGACAATCTCACCGTAAGTACCTCCCGGAAGTGGATACCTACTTAGTCCACTGTTATCCAAGATTTAAGACAGCTCTACTCTGTTAAGTACAGTTTTACATTCTCTTACTGCTGAACTTTATGCTTTTCAGTCCTCATTGTCTGTGGTAACAGGGAATTTTAAATAGTTGAGTGAGGGGCCTGGAAACATGGTTCAGTGGTTCTCAGCCTGTTTGTTCTTCCAGAGGGGCCACAGACAGACATGCAGGCATAACTCCCATACATGAAAAAATTTTATTTTTTTTCAAAATGGTAGTTAAGTGAGGTAAAATATACTGGGCCACCCCCTGAAGAAAGATTTAATGACCTTAATTTTATTACAGCTTTTTATTTCTTTTTCTTTTGCAGCTGTGGACGTCAGAAAACCAGGGGGATGAAGGAGATGCTGGAGAGGGAGAGAACTAATGTCTGTTGAGCTCTGTGATCTGTTTGGTGTCACTTTGTATCCTCCACATTATGTCCCTTTGTGCGGTAAACAAAAACAAAAAAATCGAATGTGGACTTTCGATTTTTCACAGCCTAAGCCTTGCAAAAATGGTCCCTGAGATGAACAGCTGGTATTTGTATCTAAAACTCTCAGACTGGTCCCTTAAATGCCATGGTATTTTGAAGTCTTGATTTTGATCAGCATTGACAAGGATTACTGTGTGTTTAATTTTTACAAACTGAACACTGTGATTATGGGGTTTTATAACTTAGCAGAACTCTTTCTGATAGGAAAAAAATAGACCTGAATTATGTGTAACTTTTTGGAAAGTTTAATCTGATACCAAAATGGTCACTGAAATACAGTTCTGTTGTAAAGTTATACAGAAAGTTCTAGAGATTCTGTTGTGATGCTGGGACTTGGGTGAGATGCTTACCATTGGCATCCTGAGTTTGGTAACTCACAGTAATTCTGCCTGTGGTTGAGGGCTTATTGACCCTTCTCATTTTGGGCTACTGCCACTCAAAAGTCGTGACCACAGATATTTGCAGTGTCTTCTGTGGAAACTCAAAACCTGAAAGTGAACTTCTTTGGCCAATAGATAATTGGGCTGTGACATGTGACACCACTCAAAAGGCTCAGCCACATGTGTGACTAAGCCCTTTACTATAGCAGCGCGTTCCTGACTAGCAACATGTAAAAATGGGGTTGTTATCCCCTAGCTAAAGGAAAAAGGGAAAAGGAAAGAAAGTAGTGTATCTTATTACTGGCCATACCGGGTTTTCTGGATGATTCTTCAATGTTCTGTGGCTGTGGCCTCTCACCTGAGGAGCACTCCTACCCCGAAGGGTGGAAGCTGTGACGTGTAACATTCTTCCTGCCCTGTCCTTCTGACTGTTGACTTTTTCTTCTCTAAATTTACAGCTTTCTGCTTCCTTGTGTGGTTTTCTTGGGAAGCTTTTATTAGTCAATACTGTATGGACAGGGTGAGGTTTGAGCACATTGTGAGCAGGCTTTGCTTTAAGGTGTTGAGAAAGAAGACCTTCCAGCACCACCACCCCATCTTCCTCCAGGTCTCAGCACAGTTGTTCATAGTATGACCAAATCGGGGGGGGGGGGGGTATTTTTAAGCATCCATAATTTCCCCTATTGCACCCAGCCGACAATGCTTGTTAGTGCCTGTCACCAGACCCTCCAGCATACTCATCCAGCTTCGTTCTCAGACGCGTCTCAGCGGGACCTCACAGCACAGGGAAGTTGCATGGACACTGCAGTAGAGAGAACCAAGAACAGCCAGGCCTTCAGTCTCACAGTGTCACCCTCCACCTTGACATTCCATGTACCATAGCCATAGAGTTCATCCGTTTGTCCATCTGCTGAAATATGAGAATTAATGCACTGATTTAAACCAAAAAAAAAAAAAAAAAAAAACCCAAAAAAAAAACAAAACAAAACAAAAAACTCTTCTTTCTAGCTGAACAAAAAATGTGCAGTTTAATACTTGGCGCTTGACAACGCAGTAGTGAGTGTGGAACCAAGCCTGTCTGTATATCTGGTAGTTCTTTGCTGTGTTTTTTTTTTTCCCCCTTACCAGTATTCTGCCTAACGTTTGCTTCTGTGGTGGTTGTATTTGCCTAGCAAGCACACCTGTGGTTGTGAAAATAGTATAGCAAAAAGAAAAAGACCCCTCCCCGCCCCCCCATTACTGATGTGCTAGATCCGCCTATGTCTTTTAAACATTCTAGTTTCACCTTACACAGAGTAATCAGGAAAATGTAAAAACTCAAAAGCGAAATAAAACATTTTATCAGTTGGTTGCCTGTGGATTGATGTGTCACCACCATTTCCGCCACTCAGGACCATCCTGATCCCGTCCATCTGGGGCTTCTTTAAAGAGCAAATGGTTCTTTAGAGCCAGCAGTAGAGATGTCTTAGGTGGCTGTCTCTGTTAAGTAGGATGTGATCATTGCCAGCTTGAACCGGAGCAGCCGTGATGAACTGCAAAAGACCTTCGCCTTTCTTTTCGAGGGTGTGGAGGGGGTTCACAAGATCACATCAGCACTCTAACTGGCCAGGCACAGGTGGCAGCACCGCTGGTGGTGGCATAGACACTCTTAAGGTGAGGGGACTTGATAGTGATGCGGCTGCCTTAGAACCCACCATGCTTCCTTCAGGAACCCAGGAAAGCGTCACCGGTTTGCCAAACTGGACCTGGGTGGAATCCTTTCTCCAGTCTCTAACCTACCTATCCGGAGTGAATAAATGTGTCTGTGTATCTCCCTAGGAAAAAACCCTGTGATGCTCCAGTCACCAAAACCAAAGATGAGTCTGGAAGGGACAGTTAACAGCCCCAGCTATAGGTGATAAGTCATACAACTGAGCCAAGTGTCAGGGAAACCCCCAAATGGCTGTTTGCCTCTGTAATAGGGTCTTCCAGGTAAGTAGTCCACTCCCACCCCACCCCCTGTCCCCGTCCCCAAGCTGCTGGTAGGCAAGAAAGAATGTTACAGTTTCTGGAGGGTTTTGTGAGTCCGGACTGTAGGCAGGAAATGGCAGTCAAGTGACCGTGTTGTGGGTAAAGAGACCTGTGGCTGAGGCCACGCTGCCCGCCCAGAATTTCCCTTCGTAAAGGAGGAATTAGAGTAGGAAGAATGGATGTTACCTACTGTGTGTGTGTGTGTGTGTTAACGGAAAGGGAGGGAGGGCTGAGGTGGAGCAATGTTTGTTTATACAACTGCTCAAGTGAGGACAAATTGTGTTCTTTCTGGGATCCAAAAACAAAGAAAGGGAAGGTCCGTGGCTCAACATGCAGAGGTGGCCTTTGTGACACCCCTGACAAGAAAATGTCAATCTGATTAGTCTGCCTCTGAACACCTTGAGTGGGGAGTGCCTGCTGCCAAGCCAGAGGACCGGAATTTGATTCCCCAGACTCACATAGTAGGAGGGAAGAGGGCAAGATTTCTTCTGACCACACATGAACCAATATGTATATAACCCCCTCCAAAAAAAGTGTCCTCTGACCGCACATGAACTCTGATGTGCATATATACCCACCCCCAAAAAAAGGTGAAAGATGAACAGTTTGTCTTGTGAGGGTGTGGGGCAAAGTTGGGGTGGAAATATAGATGTCACGAAAGTGGAGATTATCTAAGACAACAGGGAAATGTCCCTAGTGGACTGTTGGCTCATGTGGACTATTAGGGTTACTGGCTGCCTCTTCAGAGGACCCATGTTGAATTCCCTAGTGCCATTTTCTAGTCTCCACAGAGACCAGGCTTGCACATGATTCATAGACATACATACAAGCAAAACACAAACACAAAGGAAGAGGAAAAGGAAGAAAGGAAGGAATGAGAGAAAAAAATGCTTTAGGGGCGTGAGAGAGCTCAGGGGTCAAGAACATTGACTGATCTTCCGGAGGACGCAGTTTAAGTCCCATATCGCAGCTCACAACTAACATCAATTTCAGAGAATAAGACACCCTCACACCAATAGATACAAGATTAGAGTGAAAAAAGTTTTTCTTGAGAAGGCATTACTTGTTGCCAAAGGATTGGTGCACAGTTCACCACCTCCATCAGACAGTTGACAGGAGACTTTGAAGCTGGTTTAGCAGTGACCCCAGGACTGGTCAGGGCCGTTAGTAGGTTTTCTGGTACTAGAAGTGGGTGGGACATGACCTTTGCAAGACAGGAGAGGCTGGCAGGTCTGGAAGAGGAAGGGCAGCAGTAACTAAATTTGGTGCTTTTGAGCTTCTAAAACAGTTCTGAACCTGTGGGTCTGGGGGTTGAATGACCCTTTCACAGGGGTTGCATATCAGATATTTATGTCATGATTCATAACGGTAACAACTACAGTTCTGGGTAGCAAGGAAATTTATGTTTGGGGATTTCAAACCACGTGTCGGCTCGTTCAAGGTGCAAATGGTGCGAGCGAGAGGGTTGGAGTGGCAGTGGAAGAGGTTTCAGTGATTTCTGACTGCACCCCGTTTTGGAAAAAGATCTGGACCACCTCAGCCCTCCCTCAGAAGTGGCCAAGATTTAAATGAACATAACAGGATTGTACATTTATCTGCCTCCTATTAATGTGGTAGTACTTGAGCTAAATGTACCCTGGCAACCCTCAAAGGTGCCAAGAACAGTGGCAGTGGTGGATGGATAGATTGAGAGAGAGAATGGTACAGGTTTTAAGTTTGTCATGTGGGTGGCTAATCATCTGCCCTGGGCTTCTGTACACTTCTCCCCAGATAATGGACAGGCTGCTGGGACACACTTCTGCATACCACTTAGGAAAGTTTCCCACTGGGTGTGAATTTAAGCTGGGTCTGCCCGGCTGGGTGGGAGGAGAGCTGTGTAGTTGTTTAACCTGCCACAGGCAAGAGCTACTACCAAACAATGGGCTGCCCAGGAATGTGGGATCAAACTACAGACACCATGAAGAATCTTTGAAGAGCCCAGTGCGGCCAGTAAAACCAGATGGAGGCTGGGCGTGGTGCCTCTTGGGAGGCAGAGGAAGATAGATCTCTGCACATTTGAGACCATCCTGGTCTACACATCGAGCTCTGAGATTACAGACTGCAGAGACACAGAGACAGGCGATGGGGAGGGAGGGAGGAAGTGACGGCAGCAGTATGTGCAGTCATTGAGGGGGCTCAACTGCTGGGGCCTCTTGGTGCCAGGCCCCAGGATCTGAGTTTGATTTACAAGGGCCACATGCTGGAAGAAGAGAACCAATATCCATGTGTCCTTTGGTGCCCACATACATACCATTGTGCACACACACATTCATGGGTATGCACAGATGCACAGAAGGGATAAATAAATTAATGTAAACAACAAAAGAGATAGTTTGTGGAGAGTGGCTGAGTTATAGAGAGCTAAGTAGAAGAATGCTTCCCTGTTCATGCTATACCAACATTGTTCTTTTGCCAAGGCACGTGCTGAGATTTCCTCCCCTAGCTGCTGGATACCCAGACCAACTCTTACTCGGCGGGCACGACCTCTGAAGTACTTTCTCGAGGTTTCCTCTATAGCCTCATTGTCATCAGATCGTTAGCCAATACGCAAGGCAGAAACCTTCAAGCATGGAATCCTGCATCCTGCATTGCCGTAATTTTAAAATGTTTATGGTCTGTTAAAACCATATATGGCAGCAAACTGAATATGCCCAGAGGCATTTCTGCCCAACATTTTTATCTTAAATATGCATCTCAGCATTTTAAACTGACGTAATAGTACTTTACCTGTAGGAGGAAGCCACCTATACGTACATACAGTATATGTATAGTCTTGTATAAAACTCTCATACTTCATCCAAGGAGGGCATTGCTTTAGAATCATTCTCTGCTACAGGTGGTCGGTTTATTTATTTAAGTACTTACTTATTTGGCTCTTCTCGTCAGGATGCAAACCCATCCTGTTTAGTTACATAATGGTAGTCCAGGACCTTGCTGTGCTGTTTGCCCTCTGCGAGACAGTTCCATTAGAGAGACCGAGCGCTCACCTCAGAGCTGTAGATTTAGAAACACACCTTGAAGATGCGCAAACCAACCACAGAGGGAAGAACGGAAGTTATTCCACACGATGTGAGTCAGCTGAGGAACTCTCGAGAATTTTATGGCTGGGTATGAGACATGTAGGGTTTCTTACAAGGTTGCGGATCGATCCTGTAGTATGACCGCCACACTCACGACCTCCCAGCAGCTGTGGTTGCCTGCACAGTTAATTAGTGGCTGCTAGAAGAGGAGAGGCAGTGTTCTTTAGGGGTGTGGTCCCTGGAGAGGTGACCACACTCTGGTAGATGGGTCCACACCCGTGCATCTATAGATAGCACTATTGAACTCAGTGGGCTATTAAAAAAAAAAAAAAAGACATGAAGTCAGGGGGGAATATGGAGAGGGGAGTGAGGGTGAGCATGTCTAGAATACACTAGACACGTGTATGAAATCCTCAATGAATAAAAAAAAAAAAAAAAAAAAAAAAGCTAGAAAGATGGCTCAGTGGTTGAGTACATACCGCTCCTGCAGAGAGCCTAAGTTTGGTTCCCAGAACCTACGTTTGGTAGTTCCCAACCTCCTGGAACCCCAGCTCCATGGAGGAGCAACGCCTTTGACCTCCATGGTGTATGCACTTATGTACAAACGTCCATACACATATACATAATTTTAAAAATAATCTTAAAGTGGGGTGGTAGTGATGCATGATTTTAATTCAGCACTCTGGGGGGTGAAGCAGGAGGATCTCTGAGTGTTCGAGGCCAGCCGAGTCTTTAGAGCGAGTTCCAGGACAGATGGGACTACATAACGAAACCCTGTCAAAAACAAAACAAAACAAAACATTAAAAAATAACTTTAAATTTTCTATAATATCTTGGGCTTATAAATGTAGAACAGATGTAGGTGTTAGGGCTCTCCAGGTGCGTTATTTTATTTGTATTCATTAAGATTTCATTTTATTTCCAGTGTATGGATGTTTTGTCTGCGTTCGTGAATTACATCCTGAACACACAGTGCCCGATAGGCACTCCACCTCCTCAGGGATTAAGGCCACAGACACCACATGCTATCACACTTCGCTTTTACATGGGCGTCGAGGTCCTAATGCTTGCACGGAGGCATTTTACCAACTGGGCCGTCTTCCTAGTCGCAAAAGTCTAACAACCTCGAAATAGGGTGTTTGAGTCTGAATCCTCTAGTTTGTCCTGAAACCACAAAAAGCCATCTCTACCCTTCCTCTCCTAAAAGACTCCATCACATCTACCTTGGCTGCTGTGCCCGGGACCTGCGGTGGGAGATGCCGGCCACCTGCGCCTTTCTCAGCCTGAGGACTCCCAGGTGGGCGGGGCTGGGCACCGGGATTGGCTTGCAAGCGTGGTAAAAGCAAGGGGCCAGCGCAGGCAAACAAGACGACTGGCAGAGCCCTGCTACAACCACCACCAGGATTGCCAGGCCCGGCGTCCTGCGATCTGGGGCTGTTTGCTGACCCCACTTCTGGGTGCTCTTCAAACCATGGACACCCGGGGCCGGGGCTACTCACTCTCCTCGCTCTACGTGGGCGATCTGCACCCCGACGTGACCGAAGCTATGCTCTATGAGATGTTCTCCCCCATCGGCACTATTATCTCCATCCGCGTGTGTCGGGACGTGGCCACCCGGCGCTCTTTGGGCTATGCCTACGTCAACTTCCAGGAGCCTGCTGACGGTGAGCCCCAGAGAAGAGAAAACTGTGCTTTTAACATTCTTGGGCAAAATACTTTCCTTTGGATAACTACTATCCTGAACTGGAAAGTTTTCCTTCAAATGAACTTCTATTAGCTCAGTAATAGTGATTTTTATCTATCATTTAGGTAGAAATGGGCCTGTAGCTAATTGTTGGTATTTTATATTCCAGATCATAGCCAGGGAAGATTGAGCAGCCTGTGTTTCCATCTTCTGTATCATAGGGAGAATGAGGCCCAGAGATAGGGAGTCGGAAGGTCGGCATCCAGTCGCTGATGGGAAGATTGGCAGTTACTGCTGGGCCTGCAGGCTGTTGTTGAGTGGCTTTGGGATTAAGGAGAGCTGAATTAGGTCCAGGATCTGTGTGACATCAGACAAGTTGGCTCAACCACTCTGAGCTCAGTTGGCTGTTTGGAAGGAAACTGGGGTTCTGCCTCCTTTCAAGAGTGGCTATATATGAGATTGACAGCACCTGGAAGGAAGCTACCCAAAGCCCTGGCAGGTGGAGAGTGGGGGGGGGGGGAGGCCCTGGGTTCCTGCCCTCCAGCGCAGCCTGATGGGAGCAGGTGCCTCACCTTTCTGATTCCGGAAGAGCCGCCTCCTGTAGGCCTTGTCACCATTGATTAGTAATTGTCAGCCAAGCGTGTCTGGTCTTCTGCTGAAAACAGAGGACAAAGGTTAAGAACCATGGTTTTGCTGAGGCTATACCACCGGGCAGGGCCACCGTTGGTCAGAGGCCAAGGCTCGTTTCTCTGGAGTGTGATGTACCATTGGGGTCACTGGATGTACATGACAGTGTATGACCCACTCCAGAGATGTAACCAAGAATGGTCTTCCCCCAGCTACTGGGGAAGCCATGGCAGGAACATGAATTTGAGGCCAGCCTTGGCTACATATTGAGGGTCCTGTCTCAAGATGAAGTAGTTCAGACCTCCTGTGTGAGTTAGGTTCCCTGAATCCAGGATGTCCCTGCCCTCCACTATACCCCACTTCTGCCTATGCCTGTCTGAAAAGCTCCTGACTGAAACAGGACCTGATAAGGGCCCAGTTCATAGCTGGGAGGTCTAAGCTGTGGCGAGCTCTGCTCCTAGGTCTGTTAGCAATGGATGAAAAGTACGGACTTCTGTGGCCTGCTCCATTGCATTCTGATTGTCTGTCTCTTCTGTGCTCTGGAAAGTAGCGAGGTCCCTGAAGCAGGCAGCACATCATATGCAAGAAATAGGCTGTCCAAGTAGAAGTGTAGTGGGCAGAGATTGCTGCTTCTGCAGGTGTTCCCATGGACTAAACACCTATTCCCTGTGTGGTGCAAAACCAAGTACCATTCATTTCATGTTTTACTTATCAACGTGCCTGACAGCCCGGCAGTAGGCGACCTTGCCTCATTTAGGTGTGGGAAGGAAAATGTCATCACCATCTTCTCACTTAACAGGTGGGGATAAGGGACTGGCTCTGCCTTTGCAAGCTTCACTCCCCCATCTGTGTGATGGGGGTCTATGCTACTTGCTGAGAGTTGGTCTTTCTGCAGTGTGTACGGAGTAGCATGTACAATTCCCTCAGCTCATACCTCAAGCAAGCCCCAGACCATGGCTTTCCTTTCCTCGAGGTTAGAAGGACTTGAAGATTCAGGGTCACAACTGTCACCTAACGTGCCTCTTTCTCTCCTTACCTCCTCTCCAGCGGAACTGGCACTGGACACAATGAACTTTGAGATGATCAAAGGCCAGCCCATCCGAATCATGTGGTCCCACCGAGACCCAAGCCTTCGAAAGTCTGGTATGGGCAACATCTTTATCAAGAACTTGGAGAACTCCATTGACAACAAGGCTCTGTATGACACCTTCTCCACCTTTGGAAGCATCCTCTCTTCTAAGGTGGGTGTGCCCCCTCTGGGAAAGTCATCTGGTGTCAAATACCTTTGAGGTAGAAGGATGCCAATCAGCACCTCACTTCATGGGCTTTGGCACTTAGCCAGGAGCTATTTGTGGTTTTATTTCCCCAGAACTGTTAAAGGTCACCCTTGCATCTAATGGCTAGCTCATGGTGTATAATCACCCTACCTCTTGGCTGCTGGCAATACTATTTATTTATTTTATAATTCTGAAATGGTGATCTGTGCTAAGTTTAGTTGGACAGCATTTCTGGCCTTGGCTGGGTTCCCTTACATTCTACCTAAACCTGGCAGGAACTCTCAGGAAACCCCTGTGGGCCTGGCCAGCTGTCAGTTAAAACATCTGGGATTTCCTCTGTGTGGTCTTCCATGGTCCTGGCTATCCCAGGTCTCTCCCACAGCTGTGGCAGGTCTCAGAAGACATAGACAAGTTCACCAGGCTACCTGAAACTTCTGCTCAGAATCAGGGGACCCCTTTACCTCTACTGTTTTCTAAAGGCCAAAGCCAGTCACAGACCAGTGCACGTTCAAGTGAGGGGGTAGTTAACTACAAAAACAGCAAAGCAGAATTAAGTGTATGATTGCGACAAAGCTATTAATTGGGGACATTGAAGCAATCAGCAGATACTCCTTGCCTCAGAGGTCCTTTGGTGCTAGAGATGGAACCCAATCTACCACTGAGTCTCATGGCCAGCCCCTATTGCATCTTGTTTTTAAGGTATTTCTTCTTCCTTTTTTTTAAAAAAAAATATTTATTATATATATGTGATTACACTGTAGCTGTTTTTAGACACACCAGAAGAGGGTATTGGATCCCATTACAGATGGTTGTGAGCCACCATGTGGTTGCTGGGAATTGAACTCAGGACCTTTGGAAGAGCAGTGTTCTTAACTGCTGAGCTATCCCTCCAACCCTTTAAGGTATTTCTTATACTAGAACTTAAAAGTCCATTTGATTCTTACTTACTGCTCGTCCCTGAGTCTTTCCCTGTACTCAGTTTTCTGTATCCGTGAATGCATTGAGTTTTTCCCCATTGTGTCACGTGGTAAGTACTGAGTGGATTATTATGGCTTGAGTTCTCCAACCTTATATAGGAGGATGTTCAGGACTAGAAGCCTAACAGTAGGTCTGTATATGCTGAGTAGAGGGCTAAAGTCTGGGGGTTGTGCCCTGGACATCATTGAGGATGGCTGATCAGGTCCCCTGAGGGTTCTGGAGAGGCAAAGGCAGAGATACCATGATCTCTGAGTTCGAGTCTTTCCTGAACATTGATAAGAGCTCTCACCTGGGCCCTCCTATCTTCCCTGTATCAGATAGGGCCTGTTTCTGCCACCCAAGGAGTAGACGAACACCTAGGGTGTATACTGTACTGAAAGGAACAGATTTCTTGCTCTGAGGACCAGTGGAAGGAAGAAGCTTACCTGTGGAATAGGTTCTTACATGCTGTCAGCACACAGCCTTGGTTGTCTGCATCTGTTAGCCTCTCTGGATTCCTCCATCCCTCCCACCCTTTAAGACGTCCCTAGGAGGATTTCTGAGTTTTGCTTGAGGCCACAGAGGTTTGAAGCCAGAAGTCTGCAGTTCAATGTAGTAAGTTGGATGGAGGGTTGATGTTAAAAGCCTTGAGTATGTTTGTATGCAGTACCCCTCGAGGCCACAAGAGGGTGTGACATCCCTTGGAACGAATTACATGTAGTTGTGAACTCTCCAATACAGATTCAAACCCAGGGTCTCTGCAAGAACCCAAAGTTAGTTCTCTTACTATAGAGCTGCCTCCCCAACTCCACAAACAAGGGTCTGGATACAGGATTTGATGTGCAGGGTTCATCAGAGGAGCCTCAACATGCCCAGTGGACAGACTTCTGTGCATAGCTGAAGCCATTGGAGGTTGAAGGGACCTAGTCACAATTACAGTTTTAGGAAGAGCATCTCAGCAGTTGGCATGGGAATGGAGTGGTGGGTAACACCACTGGACAGAGCCAGGTGCTGGTTCTGTGATAACTGGAGTCATAGACACCCTAGAAATGGGGTGAAAAGCCTTCATTCAAGTTCACCAAGAGCTGAAAACTGAGATTTTTTTTTTTTTTTTTTTTTTGTTCTCGACTTCTGCCCTTTCAGTTTGAGTCAGAGCCATTACAGATCAGACATGGAGTGTTCTGTTACAAAACTGAAGTGTGTGTGTTGTTAGAATACCATATAGATTGGTAAAATTCAAATAACAGATAAGAAACTAAAAACTAAGGCCCTGTCCTTTCCAGCCCTGATTCTCGGGAATACTCACTGTCAGTAGTCTTGTGAGGTGGGTACAGCTGTACACACCTGTAATCCTAGCACTTGTGAGACCGAGGTAGGAGAATTTCAAGTGTGGAGTCAGTTTGGGCTACAGAGCAAGATCCTATCTCAAAAGTCCCCCAAACAAAAGCCTACTAACACAGGTGTGTGTGCGTGTGTGTGTGTGTGTTCGTGTGTATGTGTGTCTGTTTCAAAACTTCTATTTGAAGATCCCACTTTAACTAGTGGGCATGATTTGGGCCCGCCCCTTAGTTATACATTCCAAACACGTGAAAGCCACATGATTTACCACATACTCTTGTAGACCAGGCAACCATATTACAGCGTCTCTGACCAGCTTCCCGTGATGGTTCCAGTATCAAGCTGTCTTCAGTTTGCTGTCAGAATCAGGGGAGAGCTGCGGAGTTGAAACCCCATGTCCATTCTTCCGCAGGTTGTCACCTCAATTCTAAACTTCCATTTCCTACTTCTAACCTGGGGCTATTATGAGATTAGGTCTTAGTCTTCCCCACATCTTCCAGATTAAACCCCAGGGTCTGAGCTCCGTCCCCAGCCTCCACATAATTGCCTTTGACACCCATTTGTGAACATTCATGTACTGTCACTACCCCTTTGTCCTCTTTCTCTCCCTGAAGTCCCCGCTGGGTGGTGTCTCTGTCCTTCCTCCCTGTGACCCAGGTGGTATATGATGAACACGGATCTCGGGGTTTCGGCTTTGTGCATTTTGAGACTCATGAGGCTGCCCAGAAGGCCATCAACACCATGAATGGGATGCTGCTGAATGACCGGAAAGTGTGAGTTCCTGAGCCTGGGGAAGGGTAGAGGCTATGGGGCGGAACTGGGACATCGGGAATGCTGCTTCTGTGACTGTCTTGTGGGCACCAGGGGCTGTGCGGAGATCCTTCTTGGCGTGAAACCTCAGGGGGAGTTGCTCAGCCTCTCAGAGACTCTTTTCTTGGGCAAAGTTAGAGTTGATGGTTGTCTAAGAACTATTCCGTGCAAGGGATGAGAATTCTAGAGGGAATAGCTAATGGCTGAATCATCCATGGGCTTGCTGACATCATCTGTTATTCAGACTGTACAGCTGCGGTTTCTTCCCTTGGCCTTGTGTGCTGCTATTCCACGGGACCTGAGGGCAGATGGGAAAGCAAGCATGTGTTTTGCCTGTCCAGGCTTGGAATCACCCCATTTCACAGATGGGAAAATTGTGCTGCCTCGGGCTGGTCCTTTCCACATTTGGAATCTGCCTATCTGGTTGTTCAGCCACACAGTCCTGTGCTGTGGGAAGGAAGGCAACCTTTTTTTCTTTTTTTTTTTTGAGACATGAGTAAAAGGAACTACAAATTCTAGCTAGCCCCTATGAAAGACATGCATTCCAGGTATTTTATTTATAAGCTGTAAACCTAGATTGGGCAGGTTTTGGAGCCATTCTAACTTACATCCCAGGCACATGTCCCTTGTTACTTGATGCTTCTTTTGGCCATGTGCTCACGGTCCATCTTCTCTCATGGATATTTCCTCCTCTCCCTTTCTTCTATCTTCTACTTCATCACCATCTTCTTCTTTTTCTTCTTCTTGTTGTTGTTGTTCTTCTTCTTCTTCTTCCTTCTCCTCCTCCTCCTCCTCCTCCTCCTCCTCCTCCTCTTCCTCCCCATCCTCCTCCTCCTCCTCCTCTTTTCTACTTGTGACTCCCAATCAGGTAAACCCGCCTACCTCTATCTACTGTCCAATCACAGGATTTAGCCTTTTATTGAGCAATTCACTCAGGGAACAAGGTTACCTAGCATCACTTGGTATGTGTGAGAACCTCCTCATCAGGAGCAACCAGATTTTGGGGACCATAATTTAACATTTAAATACATAGCAGCAACCAAACCAACCCCTTGCAGACAGGGTCTCATACTATATAGCTGGGATGACCTTAAACTCTTCATCCTCCTGCCTCCACCTCTCAAGTACTAAAATTACCCGTGTGAGCTACTAGCCCTGCCAGAGTTGCCAGAGGCACCGAGTTCTTGGATCTGGAGTTTCTCTTGGTCCTGTCTACTGCTCATATTTCTTGGTTCTGAGGTCTCCCAGATTCACAGATGTCACTAGCAACTACTTCTCCGAGCTCACTGCTGATCCTTGGAGCTCAACTCTTGGTGTCTGCTCTGAATTATTTATGACGCACGTGCTCCATACACCATCTGCCTTTCCTCTGCCTGATCTTTGTTTGTTAATCAAGGATTCTTTTTGGCCAAGTGCAGTAGTGTGTTTCTGTAGTCCCAACTACTTGGAAGCTGAGGCAGAAGAATTACTTGAGTTCAAGGTTTCAGAAGAGAAGAGTCTTCTCTTCTCCCACCCCCTTCCAAATGATTCTTAGATGTGTTTATGTGAACTTGAAAAGTCTAGGTTTTTCCTTTCCTTTTTAGCAATACTTGGGATTGAACTAGGGGGTCATACATGCAAGACAAGCACTCTACTACTGAGCTATTTCCCTAGCCCAGAAACTCCAGGTTTTATAATAAATGTTATTTAAATGAGGTCAGTCTACTCCCCTTTACCACCAGTGACCCTCACACCAACCATGTCTGAGAAGCTCACCTCTCTTCTCTGGAACTATCCATACTTGTTAAATGGATAAACAAAGCTCTCTGGTGAGAATTTGACCCCAAATTTACAAAAATAAATCCTAAGGCACAGAGAGCTTCAGTAACTGGCTTAGGATCCCAAAGCTAGGCAACTGTTAATGAGGATGCAGACTTATGCCTGGCTTCAAACCCATGCTCTCCTTTCTTGTGCCCTTGGGAGCATCTGTTCTGTGAGAATGTGTCACTGGAATAAAGCCCTTGTAACCTCATTTAAGGGTTGAGGTCTGGAATATAGCTTTTTGCCTATTGGAAACAACTGGGCTTTGGACACATTCGGGCCATAGAGTATATGGCCCTGCCAGGGTCCCCAACAACAATCAGGAAGCTGAACGACAACAAATGGTCCAAGTGACCGAGGGCTATGGGATGGGCCCAGACTGGGACGGAGGGATGATAAACCTGGTGGTTTCTACTCTGTTGGTGTGTCCACAGCTTTGTAGGTCACTTCAAGTCTCGCCAGAAGCGGGAGGCAGAGCTGGGGGCTCGGGCCCTAGGGTTCACCAACATCTACGTGAAGAACTTGCACTTGGACATGGATGAGCAGGGTCTCCAGGACCTCTTCTTCCAGTTTGGTGGGCATGCTCCCCAAAGGAGGCGGGAAGTACTATTGCTCTTCTTCCATGCCCAGATCTGGTGGGAGGAAGGCTTCCCAGGGGGTTCCTGGGTCCTGGGTACTTGTATAAGAAGGAAGAGACCATGCTGACCCTGCCCCCAACTTCTTGCTAAGCCTGTTTGGTCCTACCTAGGAAAGATGCAGAGCGTGAAGGTAATGAGAGACAGCAATGGGCAGTCCAGGGGCTTTGGCTTCATCAACTTTGAGAAGCATGAGGAAGCCCAGAAGGTAGGTGCCTCCGTGGTCCTGCTCCATGAAGGAGCCCCAAACTTACCCCCACCCAGAATGCTAGGATTCGGCCTTACCTTTCCTTGTTTGTTTCTAAGCCTTGAAGTTCAAAGAATTGAGCATTTAGGCAGGGACACATTCCTCACTGTGTGCAGGTACTTACTGTTAACCGATGTCTTTGGAAGCCAGAGAACCCCCTCAAACATTTCTCCCCAAACCAGTAAAAGAATCCTAACCACCAGGTCAGTTTTCGCTTGGGTCTGACTTCCACGGCTTTCTGTGGATAAACTGATAGGAACTCAATTCTTCAAATGGATGTCCTCTGGGAGAAGATACAGAATTTTATGCCATGAAAACAGGGTTGGGCTTACTAAGAAAGGAAAACTCTTGGGGTTAGAGAGATGGCTCAGCAGTTAAGAACACTCACTGCTCCTCCAGAGGCCACTGAGTACAGTTCCCAGCACCAACATCAGATGGCTCACAGCTGGCTGTAACTCAGCTCTAGGATCTGCTGCCCTCTTCTGGCCCCTCAAACACCTACCCAGAGGCAGCATACTCACACACAGATCCACACCATACACATATGTTAATTTCTTTTTTATATGTTTTGTAATGTAACGTAAAAGATTGAGCTCGCTGGGAGATGGTGGAGTGGTTAAGAGCACTGACTGCTCTTACTGAGGACCCAGGTTCAAATCCCAGCCCTCCCACAGCCGCTGTAGTCCTAGATCCCAGGGGGGTCTGATTCCCTTTCTGGCCTCTCTGGATACTTGCATGAAAGTGTTCATACCAAACCCAGATATACATACCTACCCATGCATTCAAAGTCCTTAAAGTTTAAATATGGAAAACTTAACATTAATTTTGAGTTTTGTTCTTCATTTCTTTTTGTTTGTAGCCCCAGCTTGTCTGGTCAGAGAGGAGACTAAGCTCTCTCTGTAATCTCCATAATCCTGTCCCATCTCCTGAAAGCCAGGGCAGGCTGCCACCTCTCAGGCTTCTATTCTGTTCATTAAAATACAACCTAAGTAAGAATTTTAAAATTCATAATCTACTCTAGAGTCTCAGGCATTTCTTTTAAAAAGTGATTGTCTTGTGAGATACCTTTCCATGGTATTCTCAGAAAGGAAGGCCAGCCTAGTTGTAGATGGTTTCCTCTAGCCTAGGAGTCAGGATTAGAGACAGGGCCACATCCAGATGGCTCAAGATGAGCTCTCCTCTTCCTTTTCTTCCTCTTCCTCCTCCTCCTCCTCCTCTTCTTCCTACTCCTCTTCTTCATTTTCTTTCTCCTCCTCCTCTTCCTCATCTTCCTCCTCTTCTTTCTACTCCTCTTCCTCATCTTCCTCCTCCTCTTCCTACTCCTCTTCCTCATCTTCCTCCTTTTCTTCCTCCTCTTCATCCTCCTCCTCTTCCTTCTCTTTCTCCTCTTCCTCCTCCTCTTCCTCCTCCTCTTCCTCCTCCTCTTCCTCCTCCTCCTCCTCTTCCTCCTCCTCTTCCTCCTCCTCCTCTTCCTCCTCCTCCTCTTCCTCCTCCTCTTCCTCCTCCTCTTCCTCCTCCTCCTCTTCCTCCTCCTCTTTTTCCTCCTCCTCTTCCTTCTCCTCCTCCTCCCTAGGCTGTGGACCATATGAACGGGAAGGAGGTGAACGGGCAGCTGCTATACGTGGGCCGGGCCCAGAAGCGGGCAGAGCGGCAGAATGAGCTGAAGCGCAGGTTTGAACAAATGAAGCAGGAGAGGCAGAGCCGCTACCAGGTGAGGCCAGGCTTCAGTGGAGGCTGCAAGGTCTGTCCGAGGAGGGGCGGCTGTGCAGAGGGGACACTGAGTATGAGTCCATCCTATAGCCACCTGCTTCTAGAACTATAGGTCAGGGCAGGAATGAGACGAGCGCTGGAGGTTTCCCTGCCTGACTGTGTCAGAGGAGAAGCGGCAATGTACCGGACCACAAAGGGCTGGTTGGAATGATGTCAACCTTAGTCAGAGCAATCCTTTGTGTGTCCAGTACCCACTGCATCCTCCAGTGACGGACAACAAGAATGTCCTACATATTTCCAGATGCCTCTGGGGGACACCCTACTACTCTAGGATGAGATCAGGCCAAACATGTTACATCTAGAAGTTGGAATGTTGCTTAGCTATTAAAGTTGCTTAAAGTCGTGGCTCGGTCAGCAAAATGCTCGCTACGCAAACATGAGAACTGGAGTTTGGCCCCCAGTACCCACACAAAGGCTGGGTATGGTAGCACACAATGTTGTGCAAACACTGGGAGAGAGAGGTGGATCCCTGGGACTTGCTAACCCACCAGCTTAGCCTAACTGGGATTCTCAGCAGTGAAGAGACCTAGTGTTAAAGAACAAGGAGTGCTTGAGGAAGACACCCAAAGTCAACTATGGCCTCTGCATGTGTGCATACATGCCCATGCACACACATGCACACACATGCACACACATGCACACACATGCACACACATGCACACACATGCACACACATGCACACGATTACAGTGAGCCAACTGTTGTTTTTAAGATTTATTTGTGAGTGTGAGTGCTTGCCTGAATGTATGTATATTATTATGTAAGTGCCTGCTACCTGTGAAGGTCAGGAGAGGGCATCAGATCGTCTGGGACCCAAGTTATAGATGGTTGTCAGCCATCATGTGGATTCTTCTTTTTTTTTAAATTTTTATTAGATACTCTCTGTATTTACATTTAAAATGTTATCCCCTTTGCCCACAGTGCTCCCATCACCTCTCCCCCTCTACTTGTCTTCACAAAGGTGCACTAGCTCGCAATCACCCTCTCCACCTCAGTGCCTTGGCTTCCCCTACACTGGGAAAATATGCCCTCCCTGGACCAAAGGCCTCTTCTCACATTGATGCAAGACACTGCTATTCTCCGCTACATATGCAACTGGAGCCATGGGCCTCTCAATGAGTGCTCAGTGGTTGGTGTTCTAGTCCATGGGAGCTGTGGAGGATTTGGTTGATCAACAATGTTGTTCTTCCCATGAGGCCGCAACCCCTTTCAGCTCCTTCATCTCCACCCCCAGCACCCACACTGGTGTCCCTGTGCTCAGTCTGATGGTGAGCTGCATGTGGATTCTTCAAGAGTAGCCAGTGCTCTTACCTGCTGAGTCATGTGTCCAGCCCCTTGTTTCCGAGACAGAGTCTCACTATATAGTTCTGGTTAGCCTGGAGCTCCCTCCCTATGTAGACCAGGCTGGCCACGATTCTTCCTTGTCTCTCTCCTATGTGCTGGGATTACAGACACAAGCCACCATATCCTACATTAATTAACTAACTAATTAAAAATTAGTTAATAGAAAATTAGTGTAGATCAATACACTGTAACTTCTTGGAGATGAACCCCTCTAAGTTTTTTTAATAGAAATTTTAGGTTTTCTAGAGAAAGTACATGGTGTGCATACATGTATACCATGTGTATACATACTCTTGTGTACATGACAGACAGCTTTGTCCCCAATGCGGGGATACTCGAGAATGTTTAGAACCTGCAGCTGTCACATTTGGGAGGTAGGGGGACGCTGGCACACATCCTTAAGTGGGCAGTCCATACAACAAGGAGCTGGCACAAAAGATTGCGCTATGGTTTTGACATCTCTCAGATGGGGATTAAAGTCTCCGTGTGTGAAGGGCATAGAGTGGCGTCTTGCGACATGTAAGATGATATGTCAAACTGCCAGGTGGTGGTGGTAAGTAAACCAGAATTATCCCGTCAGGTCTGCTCACGGCTGTTCCACCCAGCAGTCAGGAGAGCCTCAACCTGCATAGGTCTGAGACCTCCTTCCATGGTCCTTTCATGTGAAAGGGGATGCTAGGAGTTGTACAGGTGTGTGGGGAGCGGCCGTGGGCCTTAAAAGTTATGTGACCTGCAGCACCCAGGGACAGGCAGGCTGAGTGGCCACGTGAGGCTGGGCTCTGCACATCTCTTGTGAGCTTGCCAGACACTGACCCTTCTGGGGCTCAAGGGGAAGGGGTGCTGAGCTGTTTCCCCTCTTTTAGGGTGTGAACCTTTATGTGAAGAACCTGGATGACTCTATTAACGATGAGAGGCTGAGGGAAGTTTTCTCTACCTATGGAGTGATCACCAGTGCTAAGGTGAGGGTTGCTGCACTCCTAGAGGATTCCTGGCCTTCATGCCTCCCCCACCCTCCTAGCTCTTACTTCTACACAACCCCCCAGCTTCTCCCCTGCAAACCCCACAGCTTTTCACCCCTGCACACCCCCAGCTTCTCACCCCTTCACACCCCCAGCTTCTCATCCCTGTACACCCCAGCCTTTCACCCCTGCACACTCCTAGCTTCTCACCCCTGCACACCCCCAGCCTTTCACCCATGCACACCCCTAGCTTCTCACCCCTGCACACCCCCAGCCTCTCGGTTAGCTTCCAGAGACTTTGGGTTGGGTCTCTCTTTCTGTTTCTGGCTAGCACCTTGGAGATCCATTGGCAGCCTTGTCTGGACTGAATGGGGAAAAAATAAACATATAAAGTGGCCATAGTGCTGAGCTTAAAATACTGTTTTTATTCAACAAACGCCCACAGATACCTACTATATACCAGATTCCAGAAGTATATCTTCAGTCTGGGCCTTGGTTTACTCACTCATCTGAAAAATGGGACACCTGACTGTCACCCATCACCTTTCACTCTTCCCCATTTGTTGAGTACAAGCTGTGTGCCCAGTCTTGTGATGTACCTAAGATGTGACAAAACTCCTTAGCAGTTCCATGTCTGTGAAGGAGACTTAGGGTCCACATCTCTCTCATAAGATGAAAGGACAGTGTGGGCTATGTAGGCCTCAGCCGTGGCTTCTCCTCTGGGTAAGACAGGCTGCATGTGGAATTCTGAAGGCGTGACCTAAACATTTCACTTTTTATTTTAATTGAAGTTGTATTACATCTTGTGTATGTGTGTGCATACACACCCAGAGCCCAGAGATCAACCTGTGGGGGATTAGTTCTCTCCTTCCACTGTATGGGTCCAAAGGGGACTAACTCAAGTCATTGGTCTTGGCAGCAGGTGTCTTTACCTGCCGAGCCCCCTCTCCCATCCCAAGGATATTTGACATTATAAAGCAGCCCAGGTAGTTGTAAAACTAGGCTCCGTGGGAAGCATATGCAAATAAATAGGACACAGTCCATGCCTTTGAGGGTTTTATGACCTAGTGATGTGGTCAGATGCATCCCTATTGTGAGATGGAAGGTCGGGACTGGGGAGAGCTCAGTTGGTGATGCGCCTGTCTTGATACCATGAAGACCTGAGTTCTAGTCTAAGAACACACCGGCAAAGCTAAAAGCCAACTCTGGTGGTGTGTGCTGTGTGAGGTGTGTGGTGGTGTATGAGGCAGTACAGTGCTGTGCCCTGTATGCAGTGGTGCAGTGCTGTGTCCTGTATGCAGTGGTGCAGTGCTGTGTCCTGTAATTTCAGACAAACATCCTGGGGCTTGCCAGCCAGTCAGTCTTTCACTTGAGACCCTGCCACAAAACAAAGGTGGCTACTACTTGAAGAAATGATGCCTATCGTTGTCCTCTGACCTCTGTAAACACATGTATGTTAACCTGATGACACATGAACACGTGTCCTGAACATTAGCACATGCACACACATGAGCATGCACATTAGCACACACACAAGCACATGCACATACACACACACACACACACACACACACACACACACACAGGATGGGAGGCAGTGTTGGATACAGGAGCCCAATGGCTCAGTAGGGGCTTCCTAGAGGAAGTGGAAATGTCCTTCGACTTGAGGAACAGAGGCAGGAGTGGGTTATATGATGAGAATTTATCTAATTATATACTTTTTCTATTTTATACAAAATATGATAAATAGAAGTCAATGAGAGAATAACTAAAAAGAAAAAAAATCTTTGTTAATGAAGGTGTATATATTGCATATTGTAAATAAGCCATTGCCAAGTTAACTATAAATTCCACTTAGTTTTAGCTTTACCAGCATTATTGTTCCCTTTTGTTATTTATTTTATTTCTTTATTTAGTATTTTGAGACAGGTCTTCTCTGTGCAGCCTTAGCCTTGGCTGTCCTGGAAGTCACTGTATAGAGCAGGCTGGCTACAAACTCAGAGAGATCCACCCGGCAGGCAGATAATTCTTTTAAAAGGGAACAGTAAACTTGGGCAGTGGTAGCATACACCTTTAGTCCCAGCACTCAGGAGGCAGAGGCTGGTGGAGTTTGAGGCTAGCCTGGTCTAGGGAGTGAGTTCTAGGTCAGCCAGGACTACATAGAGAAACCCTGTTTTGAAAAACAAAACTAAAACAAAACAAAACAAAAACTATCTGCTAACAGAAACATTTTTTAAAAGATTTATTTATTTATTGTATATGAGTATACTGTAGCTGTCAGACACACCAGAAGAGGGCATCCGATCCCATTACAGATGGTTGTGAGCCACCATGTGGTTTCTGGGAATTGAACTCAGGACCTCTGGAAGAGCAGTCAGTGCTCTTAACCGCTGAGCCATCTCTCCATCCCTAACAGAAAATCTTAACAACATTTCTGCATGGAGATCTCTGGTCTTTGGCTTGGAGAGATGATACAGTGAGTAAGAGTGCTTGCTATACAAGCACAAAGACCTGAGTTCAAATCCCCATAATCTACATTAAAAAAACTAACTCTTCTCATGTGTGGGCCCGTAACCCCAGTGCTATGTTGGGTAGAGACAGGAGGATCGCAGGGCCTTGCTGGCTGGTAGCCTGTCTTCAGATGAAGTGAGACTGTCTCCAGGAAATCAAGTGGACGGTGGTAGAGCAGGATGTGCAACATCCTTCTTGGCTCCAGTTGCACATCTCTCTCTCTCCATCCTCTCTGTCTCACACACACATATACACCATATACACACACATACATACATACAGCACATGCATACACATACATCACACACATATACACACGTGCCACACATTCACACACACACACACCACATATGCATACACACATAACACACACATACACATACCACATACATACACATATAACACACACATACACCCACCACATACATACACACATAACACACACATACACATACACATACATAACACACACATACACACCACATACATACGAACATATCACACACACACTACATACCACATATACACACACACACACACATCACACACACAGACAGACACACACACACAGTGACAACTGGTCTGATGAGTTTGTGGGTCCTTTCTAAGAATATTTTTAAATACAAAAAGTAAGATTCATAGCATTATCAGGAAGCCAGTTGTACTGAAATCCAATGACCAGAACACGATGGCAACAGGCCTATGTGCTATGTTGTTAATGTAGTAAAGCTGAGGACCATCACAAGAGCGGCGAGAACAGAAAGCACATTGAGCATCAGGATGACATAAAAACATCTGATTTCACGCGGAGGTCACAGGCGTGGCCCCGTATGGCTCTGCTTGCTGCTTTGCGGCTCATGGTTGTAACTGAAGTCAATAAAGACACGTTTGCACAATCCCATCAGTGCCCCTCCTTCCGGTCCACAGTGAAGGGGCGTGGTAGTTTGAGAGTTACCGCCTCACAGCTTGAGCGCTGCTGGAGGGTTCTTGCCTCTCGGGCCTGAAGGGGTTAAGAATGTACCCTGCACCTCATCTGTGGAAAGATGAGGATTAGTGGGAAAGCTCCAATCTGAGCAACAGCTTGTTAACGAGGACTAGCAGTAGCAGTGAGGGAACGCTGCGTCTGAGACATACAGCAACCTCTGTTTTGTTTTTCCTTGTATTGGGAGCTGTTGGCTCAGAGGCAAGGTCTCACTGTGTAACTAGGATGTCTTTGAACTAACTAGATAGTGCAGGCTGGCTTTGAACTCTCAATGATCCTCTTGCTTCAGCCTCCCCAGTGCTGGGGTAATAGGTGTGCACCACCACACATTGTTCTCTGTGATGCTCTTTAAGTTTGGAAGTCTAAAGTGATAAAAGTCTAAAGTCCAAAATTATAAAGGAAGGAGGCAGCTGAGAAAGTCTGTCGGAAGCTTCTGAAGAACCAAACCTTATGTCTTAAGGAAGAATAGAAGCTGCCAGAGTGTCTTGAGCCACCATTTTTCCTGTAAAGGGGAAGCCATGGCTTCTCCCTCATCAGGAGGCTGGGTGTGAGCCTCGAAGGCTCGTGAAGCGTGTGGCACACGGTAGGCCTCAGTAAATGAAGGGTGTATGGTTTGTTTTCTTATCACAGTATGTCTCAGGGTCTGCTAGTGGTGGACGTATTCCCAGGGGAGAAGCGTATATTTCAGGAGTCTTGCTTCTTACTTCCCTGCGCCCAGCAACCCTTGTCTCATCTTGCTTTTAGGTGATGGCAGAGAAAGGCCACAGCAAGGGCTTTGGCTTTGTGTGCTTTTCCTCTCCAGAAGAGGCAACAAAGGCCGTGACAGAGATGAATGGGCGCATTGTGGGTACAAAACCACTGTATGTGGTCCTGGCACAACGGAAGGAGGAGCGGAAGGCCATTTTGACCAACCAGTATAGGCAACACCTCTCTCGCCCTGTCTTGAGCTCCTTTCAGCAGCCTACCAGCTACCTGATCCCTGCTGTACCCCAGGTAACAGTGTGTCTACAGTTCTGGCTGGGGTACAGAACTTCACAGACATAGAGATTCTATTGCAAAGACCTTGGACAAAAAAAAAAGCCTCTTTAGAGGGGTCTGCTTGCTTTCAGTCTGTGTAAGATTCCTGACTGTTGTCCGGAAGGGACTCTGTGGTTAAATACATTTTGGAGGTCTTGAATTAAATTCATCAAAGGCTGAATTTCTTTATTGTGCCCATTATCCTCCCCCCCCCCCGTTATGTCGGAATCCATTGGCCCCCGTAAACAGCGACAGTGAGTGCTTTTAGCATTTTTCCAACTCAGATGGTCACGCATCTGCCCTGGCCATTCTGAGGAATGTGGCTAGGGAAATGGCCCCATAGAGCTCAGAGCAGTAGAAAGAAATGTGCGATTGAAGACCAGTTTCTAGCATCCTTTAGCAACTGCTTGAGCCGGAACAAATTGGAGTGACATATTTTATCTAGGTCACCAGGCCAGTGTAAGAAACAATGGTTGGCATAAATCTGAGATCTTGCTCTAAGGGCTTTAGGGATAAAGGGAGATGAGGTGGGAGGGTGGATCCTCCCTGGAGGCCGGAGCTGTTTCCTGCAGGAAATAGTGTTTTGTCCATGATAGCATACGAAGCCCCTCACCTCAGACCCTCTTCTTCCACAGTCTGCCGCCCAGGCTATGTACTATAGTTCTGGCTCCATAGCTCCAATGCAACCTAACCCCAGGTGGACAGCCCAGCCACATGCACCTTCATGTAAGTGACCCAGCCCTCTCCACCCTCAGCCTGGCTTGTCGATGTGAGCCTCAGGAGAAGAGGGAGTGGACAACTATGAGATCAAGCCTGGCTTTGTGTTTCTCAGAATTGTTTAACCCCCCCCCCTCCGCTGAGCCTCAGTTTTCCCTCCCCAACGTGGGACTAAACGAAATGTCCATGAAGCAGCAAGCACTATGACAATCCTGGCAGAGGCACATAGTGTGGCCAGACACATAGTGTGGCCAGACACATTTGTTCCCTCCAAAGGCTACTCTGATTTAGGGTTGGAAATTCTTGCAAGGCAGAGAATTTAAAAATGAAATGCTAATTGCTAACGAATGGCCTAAGAGCCAAGTTTACACACGGTTCTCTTGGGACTAAAGGGAATGAATGAAGAATGATCAGGGTACTGGAGACATTCAGGGCCTGGGAAAATGTGAGCTGGTTTTGACACTGTAGATCTCTGTAAATTCTTCTTGGTCTAGGTAAATTCTCTCTCTCTCTCTCTCTCTCTCTCTCTCTCTCTCTCTCTCTGTGTGTGTGTGTGTGTGTGTGTGTGTGTGTGTGTGTGTGTCTCCCTCTCCCCCTCTCTCCCTCTCTTTCTCGCTCAGCTGTGAATTTCTAGCTTCTCTCCAGCTCTGGGAACTTAGGGCACAGTGCGGTACTTTGATTATCACCCAAAACTTCTCTCTGTTTTTCTCTGTGCTATAAGCTACCTGCCCTCCAGCTGCCTCAGTGGTCCAGCCTCTAAGCACAGCGCAGCATCCCTGTATCCACCTCAGCGGTGCCAGCCAGGCCTCCAGCCAGGTGCCTCACACACAGAGAGTAGGTGAGTGTGAGCGAGCGATGCGGGGATTTGGACTGGAAGGGCGCCAAAGAGTGAGAAAACTGGGGGTTGCAGAGGAGGTAAGTTTAGACCAGGCTCTGTAGTGTCCTTGCTTTTGTGGTGAACCATGATGGCTTTGGAGGGTATTGGTAACATACATGTTAGCATGGCATCCAGCCCCCTGAATGTCACTTTGTGACCCTTGCTGATTGCTTCTCTGCTGACTTCATCTTTAAAAGAGGGATAAAACAATGTGCCCATTTTGTTGAGAGGATTGGTGAGTTCACAATTGGAAGGACTTGACTCTTAGCAAGTATGGGAGGTGCTGTGACCTTGGAGACAAGTGTATCTGTTGGCCAATATCCTCATATTTCTGTGCTGGCCCTGTGCTCAGCACGGAGGAGGGGGGTGTTCTTTGTGGATTCCACATAACGAGACAGATGAAATCCTTGCTCTTTCATCGCTGCCGAGTTTTTAAGACCCAGGCTCATGGTTCTATACACACAACATATAATTGACTGCTTTACTATTTTTTAAAGGCCTATTCATTTTTATTTTATGTGCATGAGTGTTAGCCTCCAGGAGTGTTAGCAGCATGTGTGCAGTGCTCATAGAGGTCAGAGGAGGGTGTTAGATACCCTGACGCTACAGTTATAGACAACTGTGCATTGCTGTATGTGTGCTGGGAAGTACTATACAAGAACAGCGAGAACTTGCTTGTTTTTAAGCCCACAGTCTAGAGGCATCTAGTACGTTCACAGTGCTGAGGACGGACTACAGCCATTGCCTTGAAAACAGAACTGTCTATTAGCCATAATTCTTCAGCCATAATTCTTTCTAGCCTCTGAAAAACAAACACATCCTGGTTTTGCCTCTTTGGATTTGCACTTGGTCTTAGCCAAAAGGCTGAAAAGCAGTCGACCCTATGACTCTGAGTATGCTTACTTCATGTAAGTGACTTCGGACTCTCGGTGCTTTGTGACTAGCTGTCACTTAGCACACTGTGCTTGAGATGCAGTGTCCTGCATGTGCAGATGTGGTGTCTTTTGGCTATGCATTCACCTATTGAACACATGGATCGCTTTTACCTGTGGGTTCTTGTACACAGATGTTGCTGCTATGAACATGGGTTTGCAGATCATCTCCTAGAAACTTGCTTCCAATTCTTTTGAGTACTCGTCCAGAACAGTGATTGCTGGATGTGTTGACCTGTGTTTAATTCTTTCAGGAACCCCTGTATACTATTTCTATAGTTGCTGTACACCCGACATGCCTGCCAACGGTGCCCACGTGTCCCAATTTTTTACCGATTCACCAAAACTAGCTGTGTATTTTTCTAAGTGGCCATTAAAAACCTGCTTTTCTCTTTCTTTTTTACAGTCAACATTGGTACCCAGACTACAGGACTAGGTGGGGAGGGATCCTCTATTCCAGGCCAACCTCTTGTGCCACACAGAGGATCCTCAGCTGTACACAGTGCCCATGGGGTAAGGCTGTCTGCTCAGTGTGTGTTCTGGGTATCTTGCCTCATAAGTTTGGCTAAGGCATTTTTCCCCCCTCTGGTCCTTGTTTTTCTTGACTTGCAAATTTTCATTTACTAATTAAAAGGCCATGTTTCTCCTGCCCTCACAAAGGTTTCAAATTCAGGATTACTGAAACATGTCTAGATTTCCAATGTCTTGTTTGGATGACTTCTTTCAAAAAGAGCAATTGTCTTGAAATAGCAACAGTACTTTTAAAGTCAGCACAACGTAAGAGGGCTATGTAGGGGCTGGAGAGATGGTTTAGCCATTAAGAGCACTCGATGCTCTTCCAGAGGTCCTGAATTCAAATCCCAGCAACTGCAAACCATCTGTAATGAGCTCTGGTGCCCTCTTCTGGCACGCAGGTATACATGTAGATACAGCACTCATATACATAAAATAAAGTAAACACATAACTATCTTTAAAAATAGCAAGCATAAGAATTCATGGGAAATCGAGACTAACATACACAACACATGTATACATCCCGCTACATACACAACACATGTATACATCCCGCTAGGATGTATGTTTGCTGTTGCTGTGTCCATAAAGCTTGCTGAGAAAAGTGCTTTATCAGATGCAAAGTGATTAAGTGTGGCTTTCATGTGACAGTGGTGTTTGAAGGGCCTTCACTGGTTCACAGCATCTCTGAGCATAACTTTGTCTTCCAGTCCACACCCTTGTTAGGGACTCTCTGGTTCCCCTGGCTGTGTAGACCTTGCTTCCCTCTTCCAGAGCCTTTCCTGGATGCTTGTGTTCACCTGATGGGGTAAGTGTGAGAGGCCTTTTCTATCCATGTGGTTAAGGGATGTGTTCCTGGCACCATGTGCAGGTCCAGGAGTCGGCCGTGTATGTCCCTGGCCATCAGCCTCTGACTGCGTCCATGCTGGCTGCTGTACCCCTGCATGAGCAAAAACAGATGATTGGTAAGTTGCTGCCTCTCCCACACTGGGGCAGGTAGGAGGGCTGGCTAGCCTGCTGAGAACACCTTGAGTGAGGACAGATGTGGGATCAAGTTCTCCTTCCATCACTGTGGAACTAGGTAGCTTCCCCCAAACTGCCTCTTTTTAAGCCTCTGTCCTTTTGTCTTGAAACACCAGTGGGCTGACACTCCCAAGGCCTTTTCCCAGCTTGGTATCTGGCTCTGAATTTAGGTGGGAGATATCTGGTAATGGGACCAGGGCCTAGAGGCAGGGTAGGAGAATACCTGGTCCATGGTGGTTTCTACTGGTCCATGGTGGTCATTACACATCTCTTAGAATGTGGGGAAGCTCTGGTCAAATTTCATTTATCTCTTGGTGCTCACTGTGGGAAGCAGGAAATCTCTGTGTGCTGGGAAAATATAAGTTTTCCCTCTGGACTCTGAGCTCCAAGAGTACTTCTCTCCAGCCCCAGAGTTTCTGACAGGCTCTAATAAAAGATAGCAATAGTGGAGACTGGGGGATGGCTCAGTAGGTAAGAGTACTTCCTGTATAAGCTTGGACAGTTGAGTTTCAATCCTGAGCATCCACATCAAAGCTGGCCATAGTTATATGCACCCTAACTCCAGAGTTGGGGGATGGAGCTGAGAAGGCAGCGGGAAGTTGTTGGCTAACCAGCCTAGATGAACAACCAGCTCAGGTCAGTGAGAGAAACGTCTTTGAGGGTTAAGGTAGAGGCTGATAGAGCATGACACCTATGTCCTCCTCTGGCCTCTCTGTGCACACACACCTGCCCACACACACACCTGCACACCTGTGCACACCTGTACACACACATACCTGCACACACCTGCACACAAACATCTGCACACACACACCTGCACACACAGTGCGCACGCACACACACAGATGCTATTAATGTTGGAATGAATGAGCAACTTGTTGCTGGTTGGTACATTCATTTCATGACCACAAGCCCGTTAACTAAAGACCCTCATTTCTCTGTTGCTTCCTTAGCTCACTTACTAGGGTTTACCACTTCATGCCCACCTCCCTTAATACAGAAGAAAATGACAAATGCCTAGTGTAGGCTCCATTGGCTGTTGTCTGTGAATTGTCACTCCTTCATGGGAAGATCTTTCTAACCCCAGTCAAGTATCCCCATCCTGTAGTGTTCCTCCATGCCTTGTCAAGATGGCCAGACACCAAAACCAGGTTGTATTGCGTGAAGTACCTGATGGTGGATGGTAAATGTATGCCGTGTGTTCGCCTGCCACACCCCAGTCTCAAGTCAAGCATTACACCCTGTCTGGAATCTCAATGTGTCCAGTCAGAACTGCTTCTCACAGAACAAATGGGAGTCTCAAAACTCAACTGACTTTTCTGTAGAACCCTTTATATAGTATTGTTCATATTTATAAATTATTATTTTTAGGTTTATATTATTTATAATATAGCACTATATATTTGTAACTATATATTTACAATATATTATATATATACTCATATATTATATATAATATTCAGCCCGACCCTCAGATTGTCCTCTAACATGGGGTTGCTATGCCCACTTTATAAAGTTAGAAAGAAGAGTTTCCAGTAATGTTATATGATATAGCTTGGGGTGACAGGTTCTAGGACAAGATCCCAGACACCCTCATCGTTCCACTCCATGATGCCACTCTTGGAATCCTGGGCTTTGAGGCAGGTGTGTGTGTGTGTAAGCTGTCAGGTTGTTCTACACAGGGGAGCGTCTCTACTCCCTCATCCACGATGCCTGCGCCCCACTGACTGGCAAGATCACGGGCATGCTGCTGGAGCTGGACAACCTGGAGCTTCTGTTATTGCTGGAGTCCCCAGAGTCCCTCCATGCCAAGGCAGGTGGACACTGGGTGGCCACACGGCAAACACCAAGGGCTGTCCTAGAGAAGTTAGGGCAGCTGAGATCAATCTGCTGGGTCTTAGTTGAGGGCTCACAACTTCAGTCCTTCCACAGATGAGCTCTGTGTAGGTTCCTAGTAAAAGTTTCAGTGCAAGTAGCTGTGTTCTGACAGTGCAGTCTTGTCCAGCAGTGTTACCTGTATTTTAAGAAGGTGGCAGTGGGCTGGGATCTTGGGAGCACCAGGGTCTGAGAGCTTATGCATCCTGTATTATGCAAGTGATTTCATGGCCCTTTTGGGGCTTTCTGTGTTGGGGCGGCTGCACTAAGCCCTCGCTTTATGTCCTGTAGATAGAAGAGGCGTTGGCTGTCCTGCAGGAGCATCAGGAAACGGAGTCGTCGGCAGGCGGCGACAGGAACTGAACTCTGTGGGTCCCTGGGGATGGAAGGACAGGCCAAGCAGCTGAGCTGCTCTCTGGAGACTCTGTGGAGGACCCAGCAGAGACAGACACTCAAACTCACTGCCACGTGTTGGTGGCTTTGTCTAAAGCACCGGAGAAGCTAACTGAGCTACAGGATATGTGCATAGTGGCTGGATGTTCTCATACCTGTTGCCCTGCTGGGCCTCAGTCTGCCTGTCTGAAGGTCTGGTCTGCTGACTGAAGATTGGGTGTCTTCCATACTTTGGGAACATTTCTTTTCCTCCACTCTCCACACCTCCTCTCCCCACCCCAGTTCTAAGGCTGTGTCTTTTGCTTTGGATATGTAATGAAGTCTGCACACACAGTCCACTGCTGATCCTTTTGCTTTATATATTAAAAATTGCTGCAAAAAATCTGTCTTGCTTCTCGCTGGAAGGAGGGTGGGGGCAGACTTCTCTGTGGTGGGATTTTGGCTCTGAGGAGCAGAACCAGAATCCTAAACGGTGCTGACGTACACAGAAAGTGTGCATGTAACAGGAAACCTACCGGGAGCTGAGCTTAGGTATGTCACAGCTCCAAACTATAAACTGGCCATCAAAGGCAGATGGTTAAATGGGGTCCCTTCATGCAATGGACTGAGAAAATGGACGAAAGCTCACAGCGGCCGTAGGTGAAGTGTCGTTTCTGCAGGCCAGGCGAACATCACAGAAGGCAGCAACTGCATGTGGGTCTCAGGTGACCAAATGTTGTGTAATACAGCTAAGAACTCTAGACATACTAGAGTTCCTTCTCTGGTAAGGGTCCCCATCCCTAAATAGGGAGCTCCCAAGGTTCTTCCAACAGTCGGTGTTCACCTGAAGGAGTATAGACCTCAGCTCCTTGCCTTCCCCATCCCCATGTGATCAAAGAACAATGAAGAAACACTTGTACACGGTCACAAGTCTATTAGAACAAACCCAACAAGGGTCCTGCCATTCTGTGTCTCACTGTTCTTCCCCAATGAAGGCCATTCTGAATTCCCCTTCTCTCCGGCCTCCAAGCCACTCTCTCCTAGATGCCCCCCCCCCCCCAAGCTCAGTGCTGCCACTTCTTCAGGCCTGAGCCTCGTCCCTCTTTTTTTTCTCTCTCCACATTCTGCCCACCCACATCTAAGCCACAGTCTCATTTTCAACTGTGCTTTCTCCGGTTTCTTTGTTCTTCAGCTCTGTTCATGTTGGAAGCTCCACAGACCTTACATCCTACTTACTCTGAGTTCTTGGACCATCAGTACTAAGTCCAATCCACAACAAAAGCCAAGTTTACTGTGTGGAGCGTCTTTCCCCTCTACTTTTGTCGTGTTCTCAGGAAAGTCTCCCACCCACATTCTATCCCAAGGCCGAGATCTCCCCACGCATGTTCCCTTCCCCTCCCCGCCCATATACAATCTATCTCTCAGCTGTCTCTACTCTGTAAACCCTTCATTGTCATCCTGGCCTGAGCTCAGCTGGACACTGGCAACACACCCCATGGCTTCACGGTATTGGTGTTTCTTTCCTCCAAGAATCAGAAGGAAAGATCTGCTCTCTTATGTAAGTCTGCTACCCCACTGTTTCCCTACGGTATCAACAATGTAACTTGGAGCCTCACCCAGTGTTGAGAAGTTAGCCATGTGGACTGTAGTTTATTAGTCCTCCCTTAGGGACGGCTGCCAGCAAGGGCGCACACCTTCCGCTTAGCCAACCTCCCACCTTTCACCTATTAATGTTACCTTAATATTTTTCTCGTTATTGTCAGCATATATTTATCATACAAAATGTCTCATCATCACATATATTATGTACACTGTGCACTTTGCTCTACTTTACCACCCCCAATATGCCCCCCTGCCCCTCTTCCCAAATGTTCTCAACACACACATACACACGCAAATCTAGATTCCACATATAAGAAAACATGCAGTACTAGTCAATCAGACTTAGTTGCTTAACATGATCTCCAGCTCCATCTATATTCCTGAAAAGAATTCCATTCTTTATGGCTGAATAACTACTGTACGGGCCAGAGAGATAATCTACCAGCTAATGCTGTTTGCCACAGAAGCTTGGTGACCTCGGTTTGACCCTTGGAACTCATGTGAAGATGGAAACTCCACAAAGGTGTCCTCTCATGTCCACATGTACTGTAGCACACACATGCTGAGACCCTTCTACTCTCTGTATGTGTACACTGTACATATTTGGCTGATAGTTATTTATGTCGGTTCCTTAACATTGGCTTGGGAATGCTGCCAGAATAAATGTCTGTGCAGGTGTCTCTAGCACATGTTTCCTTGAGATTCTATTGGTTAGAGTGGTAACCTATGGCTACCGGATAGGTATGGGTTTTGAGACAGATTCTGTGCTGAAGGACTAACCATGGGTACCTTTCGAGGACCCTCTCTACTGATTTCTACAGTTAGCAGTTTTTCCCTTTACTTTTTGTGGTACAGGGGCTCTAACCCAGGGCCTCGTGCACGCTAGGCAAATGCTCTACCACTGTCCTACACTCCCAGCTTTTAGGTTTCTCTTGTGAATTCAGTTCACACTTTCCAGGGAACCTTTTCCCTTCCATTGTGCAAACTTCAAAGAGGAAAGACCAGACATCTGCCTGCTGACTATTCCTTCATTATGCCTAAACCAACCGCTTTACATAATTATCTGATTAATTCCTTGACTTTTCATGGGGCCATTTCTCAGAGCAGGGAGTGTATATAGTTATCCTGCCTCCCTTGGACTATACACAATGCTTAGGCTATTCAAAAAGTTTGTTTAATAAATAGATCAATGTCTAAGAAACAGGACCTGTTTCTTTCATAGATCATTCTATATCTTATTCAGGAAATGTAATATTTAAAAATTTAACATTTCTTTTATAGGGTCGAAATTCAGTAGTACAAAAAAAGTGTGTAAGATCCAGCTTGCCTTTGCTTTCTGTCTGTGTGTTATAGTCAATTGTTACCACAACCACGTTTCAGGTGCAAACTTGAGAAGGCAGAAATAAATTCACAAGAGCTGGCTGTACAGAAGAAAACCTTTAATGCAACAGCAACACACACCAATAAAGTCAGTTTAATTAACTTCAACATATTAACAAAACAAAAACAGAACAAAGAAGCCTGAGGGGCTGCTGTTGGGGGAAAAGATTAAGTTCCTGCTCAGATTGGAGGGACGCTAATCTCAAGGAGGCCTCTCCCCATCCCAGGAGGAATATGGGCTCTTTGAACATCGTAGGTAGCTCACACAGAAGGCAATAGCACAGAGCCTCCAAGGGTTAGGCTCTGCCTTCCCACAAAGGGCCTGGACTAAAGGCACTGGGGCTCAACACAGGACACTGTGCCAAGGACAGGGTGCAGAAAGCAGCTGTACCCTTGGGGAGATGGCAGCCTTGGAGAACCAGCTCAACAGGCCGCATGGGTGCAGGTAAGCAAGCACGTTAGCCTGTCAACACTACTCTCCCGGCTCAGGTGACCTGCAGAGGCTGGGTGTCTGGGGAAGCCACAGAGCACTCAGTCTGAGGCACATCTGGGTCTGGGACAATTGCCAAGTACTTTGTTGACAAGGGCCAGGCAGAAGCAAGCAGATGAGGCCAGGGCTGTGGCTTCACACTTTTTTAAAAACTCTAGTGGGGCCCTTTCTGGAAAAAAGAAAGTCCTGTGCTTGCCTGTAATGGACTTAATCTGAACAAGCAAAACTTATCAGGTTGAAGGCTGCTACCTCTCCAAGGAGCCAAAGTGGGGTTGATTTTGCACTCCCTTGGCAGCATGCTGGGTATCAGGGGTAGATGCAGGGGAGGGCCTAGCTTCTCTGGGAAGGTCAAGTACAGGGTGGTTCCTGTTGCCCTCTTATGGTTTTAGTTCATGTTCTGGTTAACTTCCTGCCGTAACTTCTGTGCAGGGCCATTCCTGGGTTCAATTTGTAGGAGACTGCTAATATCCGCAAGGCTGGATTTATAGTCCTATAAAAGAGAAAAAGAATTGGGGAGGGGACCTAGAGAACACAAGAACCAGGGGGAGTGGGGACAGCTGCTGCTATAGGAGAATGGAGCTTTCCCAGGGCTTGGGAGAAGGAACACAGAAGTGCTCCTTCACTTGATAAACCAAGAGCCAACACCCACGTAAACCCCTAGCTATGCCTGGGTGTCTGGGTGGGCATCTTTACCTTGAGCGCCTTGTGAGCTTGAGCCCGTCTGTAAAATGCCTTTACATTCTTCCCGTCAAGCTTGAGGGCTTCTGTGCAGTCCTTTACTGCCTCCTTGTACTGCTTCAGGACCAGATGACATAGTGCTCTGATGCAGAAAGACCAATGCAGAAGTTCAGTGACTCGTGGATCACCCCAAGCAAGCTGGAGGCAGCTGGGGAATGACCTGATTTGCTAAACACCTGCTCTGTGCTGACGCTCTCTACTTTCAACTGTCTCAGTTCTAGCCCTGCCACTCGACACTTTGTGCGCATGTGACCACAACATGTGCTGGTGCCCATGGAGGACAGAAGGTGTTGGAGCCTCTGAGCCACCACGTCAGTACTGAGAACTGGAACCAGTCCTCGTAACTGATAAGCCATTCCTCCAGTTCCCTACCCTTTCTGCAGTTGGCTCTGGAGTTAAAGGACTTGCCCAAGGCTATAGTACCAACGAGGGGCAGTGAGTCTGCACAAACCAATACCGCCACTCACCATCCTGTATCAGGTTCTTTAAGGAAACAAAAGTTTCCCAAAACAAAGCACATGAATATTAAATACTAATTAACACTAAGTATGGTATGCTGACATTTCAGGGGTAGGATATAAAGATGTAAGCAATTACTTTGGAACACATCAACAGTAAGATGGAGGCCTATGTTAAATAAGCACTGGACAGGGTCCCCAGCATCATTCAGACTAGAGGGAAGACCTTTAGCTCCACCCACTCCTCTTCCCTCACTGTCGAGAGGAGGAGAGTACTCACTAGTTGGACACTGCATCATTTGTTTTAGCAATTCCCACTCTGCATGCATTCTCACTGTTTGCAGGGTGCGTACAGACTGCTGCAGTGAGGATCCAGAGTCCTGGCAGAGTCCCAACTGGTATTGCCAGGCACTCTAAAGAACTTACCAAGAGTTTAATCTTTCCCTATAATTTTATCAATCCTAGGTCTCAAGTTTTAATTTCTGTTAAGACGGAAGAAAATGGTAGCCAATGTATCTTTCTTTAGTTTTCCCCTCTAGTCCTTAGTTTCTATAAACATGAAAAGCTGAACATCTTTCACAAGGCATTTTAATATTATAAAATCAGAGTTATCCAATTGATCCTCAATAACTTTTGTAGAGTTTTTTATCCACACTGTATGACAGACAATCAGTTCATATGTCCTGCAACTGTTTTGGTTTTTGTGTTTGAAATTATACTCTTCTGAGAGTTTATTTTAGAATAAAGAAAGGAAGAATTGGTATTTAACTTTTACCCCATCAATCCAATGTTATTTACTGAATGATATCTTTACTCCTCACACTTTACTATAAACTAAATGCTGTGCTGCCTTAATCCTTTTCTTAACAAACTCTGGAATCATCATCATGACTTAAAAACAAACACAAGACACAAATCTAACTCAGGCTGGGCGTGCAGGTCAGTAGCAGAGTGCCTGCCTAGTGTGCATGAGGCCTCGGTATGATGCCTAGCACTGTACCCTCCCCACAGCCCCATCCTGCCCCAGAGGAAAGACCGGAGTTTAAATGAACAGTAAGGGAAGTTAAATGAGCAGAAGGGAGAGTAACACTGTGTGGCCCAGGTGTATCTGTTTAAAGAGCAGTATTTAACGGAACACTCGGGCTGGAGAGATGGCTCTGTGGTTATGTGCACTGACTGTTCTTCCAGAGGTCCTGAATTCAAATCCCAGCTACTACATGGTGGCTCACAATCATCTGTAATAAGGTCAGATGCCCTCTTCTGGTGTGTCTGAAGAAAGATACAGTGTACTTATAATCAATCAATCAATCAAATCAATCAATCAATCAATCAAAGGTATAGTAAAGACACTTTCTTAGGCATATGGGTTAATGGGTGTCCAGCAGCACTAAGGTCAAGGAGGGACAGAAGGGGGGCTAATGCCACAAACAAGGAGCAAGTGGGCCACAGGTTTTCAAGTTAGCCTAACAAAAGAAGGTACCGTGGTCCAATCAGCTTGAAAAACTACAGGATCAAGTTCTATCTAAAATTTAATCCTAGAAGTTCGCTTTTTAACTCTTAAGCAAAACCAAATCTCAGTGAGCAGAATCTACTTGTGCCACCTCCTATGAACAGTTTCCATGGCTAACTGAAGAAAGGTGTCTTGGACCCTGCACGAGGATCTTTCAGTATGTGGACCAACTTACCTCACTCCATTTGAAACATGCTTTAAGTTTTCTTCAATTAAAAAAAAAGACTGTCTATGTGTGTACATATGTTCATGTGGGTGCGTGTGCCATGGCACACATGTGAAGGTAAGTGGACAGCTCTGTGTGGTCAGGCATTCCTCCCACCTTTGTGAAATGTGGGCTCAGGTTGCTAGCAACTTTACCTGGTAAGTCATCTCACTGGCCTCAAACACACTTTATCTTAAAAAGTTTTATTAAGGAACTGTGAAACTTCTACCAGATCACAAAGCTTTTGAGAAGTTGTATTGCTTATGTGTGCCTGCACGTGTTTACGTGCACTACTTGTGTACAGGCAGGTGTCTGGAGAGACCAGAAGAGGGCACTGGATCTTCAGGAATGGAAGTTACAGGTGTGAACTGCTTAATATGGTGCTGGGAATCGAACCTGGGTCCTCACCTGAGTGGCAAATGCTCTTTACTTCTCAGCTCTCTCGCCTGCTCCCAGATTAAAGATGTCCTAAGTAGACTACTAAGCACAAGTGGGGAGCAAGTGGTGGATTAGACACACAGCATCTTGTTGACTGGATCAAGATTCTGACAATAAACTCCCTAATTTCACAGGAGCAGATTCCGGCTCTGTTACCACCATTTTAATGGCTGGTCAGAGCTCAGGCAGCACCTAGATTCCCTCAACATTAAGAACCGGTAATACCTGCTCTTGATTGCCTACACTTTTGAGCATCAGTGTAGAGCAGAGGGTTCCCCACAATATGGATGGTGCCCTGGTTCCTGTGCCTTTATTCTCAGTGCTTCCCAACGGCAGTTCCTGATGCAGAGCTGGCTACAGGCCCACAGGTTTGTACTCAGCCAGAGAGCCAGGCCTGTTCCTAACTGTAACTCCACTCACTGGCCAGAACGGTCAGAAACAGGTGAATTAAAGCAGCCATAGGATGGACAGCAAGGTAGAAAGTGTGTTGACACTGTAAGCTTAAATGTCTGGATAGAATTCTAGGACAATGACGACTATCTTTAGCATCTGAGTCTCTACCTCTTTAAACCCTGCTTGCAGTCCTAGGGTAGGGGGAATGCACACGACTACCTGAAAAGAACCCGAACCCCTCCATAATCAGGAGTCAGTGTAGGCAAGGAGGTACACTGAGCTACATCCCACCCCAGGGCCCATGGTAGGCAAGTACTCTCCCACTGAGCTACATCCCAGCCTTCAGAGAGTCAAGTGTTCTGAAGTCCCCGAGGCCAGCAGCTGCGCAGAGATACCTGTTGCTGTATGTGGCAGATTCCAGGCTACTAAACAAGAGGCTTTCACTGTACTTCTCAATAGCTTTCTTATGGTTGCCCTTCTTTACAAGCTCATTGCCTTCTTCCTTCAGAACTTTGGCTCTCTCCACATCCCCAGCAGAAGGCACTAGACACAAATTCAGAAGAGGAAAAAACCATGGATCAGGTGCTCACATGAGATCAGTGAGATCTCCTCAGCATCATCCCTTCCAAGTCAGGGACTGCCTGGGCGGCTGTGGAGCATTCTTCCTGACTACTGAGTCCTCTAATTAATGGCTTCTAGTCAATTAGGGTTTTTCATTAGAAGAGGATAGAGACTTATAAACACACTTACACATGCATATTACATACATGATAAAAAACAGGCCAGCTTTCCTCATGGTACTGCCACTGGGTAGCTGAAATGACCTACTTAATTTTGGTACCTTGGTTTTCTTCCCAGTGCAAAGGGCTAAGTTAGGGTCAGATCTGAGAAAAATACACAAGTGGAGAGCAGTCTACAAACTTCCTGAGGAGAGGCTTAGTAGAGAGAGGCTCAGCTTCTGGGTTTCAGAAAAGGCCGAGGAGGGTTTGTTCTGTTTTATGCTCAGCCTGTGAATATCTACCTTGACCTGCTACATGCTGTGATGCTGCAGCCCTTAAGGGGAGAGAGCAGAGTACAAGGGGGAAACCCAAGCTGCCTCACTCACCACAGTGCTTTCAGGTCCTTCACTGTATGGCTCCAATTAATTGTCCCAGTCTTGGTCCCACAACAATGCTTGCTAATCCTTAAAAACTCTCATGGTAAAACACTCAATGTTTACAACCAGGGTAAGGTTGCAGGAATAGTCAGTGTGTCAACTCATCTCCTGTTCAGGAGCCTCCCTAGCCCACCCACTCTCGAAAGAAACTAGAATTTCTCATCCCGTGTTTTCGTGTCTCTTAAGCTTCTATCTACCCATCACTGGATACAACAGCATTTCTAAGCCACTTGTCATGAAGCCTTATTTAAAGAAGTTGATATAGTCTTTCATGGTTTCGTTGCTTTCCCCTCAATGCTCTACTTCTGAGATTTGTCTGTGCGAATATATAGACCTGTAGTTGATACATTTTCACTTCCAAAATTGCAGAAAAGATTTTGTCCCCAGTCCTGTTTGTGGTGACCTGGGTAATTTCTAGGTTTTGCTATTATACAACACTCTGCAGAACACTCCTGTGCACAAAAGCATGCATCCTTGAAGCAGCCCAGTAGGTGGATGTATGCACTCAGCTCCACCTAGTTCTGCAGTGCCCCTCTCTGTAGTCCTGTTTACCCATGCAGCTCCTTCTCCAGCTCCTTCCTACTTCTCTGCCTTCAGGCTTCCTCCCTAATGACCTTATCGTTTAAGGTCCAGTAAAGATGTTACTTTTATCACCCGCTCCTGTGTTTAAACTTCACAAACATTAACGATTCTATGGCACTTGCTCTTCCTCCATATACTTTAAATCACTGTCTCTATAATCCAGCTGCTCACTAGATCAGCAACTCCCTGAGGGTCCAGTTCTGTCCTCTGTGCTCCACTGGTTAGCACAGAGCCTGTTAACACATGGCTCAGTGACTTCAAAGAACAAAAGAAGAGTCAGGTACCTTGAGCCATCTAGTTTATTAGCAATGCTCTAATTTCCTTCTAAGGAAGACTGGAAAAAGATGACCAGGCTCATACCTGGTTACATAGGTGTTTTCCTGCCCAAACCAGTAATGAGTGCCCTCTTTCACTATCTAAGGCTCACTCATTGATAAAACGCTGTACCCACGATCCTTTCTGCACCTCCCTATTTTGACTGATGCTTGCCCAGGTCAGTTCTCCTGGAACATCAGTGAGAGCTTCCTAGCGTACGGATCTCTTGCTCTGCTTGCCTAGCTCTGCTCTTGTTTTCTCACCCTTCTCCAGTCACCCAGGACACACACTCTCTATATCTCTTTCTAGTTATGGGGATGGGTTGACGGTCCCAGGGAGAGGGGGGCTGACACGGTTACAAAATGTCCCTTCATGGTCAGAGGAGCCTGTGACCAATTACACCATGACACTGGGAAAATATAAGCTAAGATATGGGGAGGGGGGATACCTTAATTTAACTAATGAGTTGAGGGGTGGGTAAAGTGGAATGGGTTTTTAGCATAACACATGTAGTTGTGAGCCAATAGATTTCCTTTATTATTTTGCCATGTTGGAAGTTTCTGTTTTTGCCATCAAAAACATTGTAAGCAACAAGAGCTAGTATTTGTACCTATGTGCCAGGCTGGGAGGTTCATATCCCGTGTAGAACCTAAACCATACAGCCAGGGAGACCATCTCTAAGACAGTGAGACCTTTTAATGTTTTTCACTTCACTCATCTCCATTAGGAAGAAATGAGGACATGAGGCCAGTTTCTGGAGGTCTACTCTAAATGTAGACCCAAGCACAGCTCACCTCTGCTCTTTGTAGCTGTGGTTTCTTTGGATTTGCTTTTAGCTGTCTCTGTGTGGTTCCCCGAAGGCACGGAATTCCATCTCTTCTGGGCTGAAACAGGCACCACAGGGATAGGGGGCAGCTTCTGGCGCCACTCAGGTCCAAGGGAGTCCATGAGAGCTCTGGTTATTCTGGAAGGCAAGGATGACTTACAGGTTTCTGGTTAGGTCAAGCTGTTCCTCTTTCGCACCCAATGAGTGGAGTGGAGTGGAGGTTCCTTTACAGGTCAGAACATCCCTCACCCAAACCACTTGTATTTCCCACAAGCTCTGACAGAGGCATGGGAGTCTGCTGTTTACCAACTCTTTCTCAGGTCAAACACGATGGGGCACTCTCCCTTATTATGGTTGCTACATGTCAATTTTAAGGTGCTCTGCTACTGGCTAAAAATAAAACTTTGCACCCTCAAGGACCCCCCCAAAAAGAATCCCAAAAATATATTTTCTCAATAAAACTAGTTCAAAGCATGCAAATGCTTGTCATTTGCTTACTGTTCATTTTATGTGTCAATCTCAGCCTATTAAACAATAAAAAACCTTAGCAGTTCCTGCTCGCCGGCTAACGTGGCTCGTGATCTCTGGTCGTTCCCTCCTCTGCATTTGTATTTTGTGTCACACCCAACTCCTGATCTTGGGGTGGCTGTGTAGCTCAGTGATGGTGTTTGCCTAGCATGTATAATGTACTAGGTCTGATCCCCCAGCACTGTGAAAACAAACAAAGCAAGCTTCTTCCCTACCAACCCTTCCTTTCTGTGTTACTCCATGTCTTCCATTTTTCATTCCTCTCCTATAGATCCTGCTAGCTTCTCCTTATTTACTTCTCAACTTAAAACAGTGGAGCTCCAGCACCTAGATCATCACCTGGCACCGACCAGCAAGCATGTGCTACATGAGTGAGTGAGGCTCCTGCAGCCACGCTCCTGTTACAAAGCACAAAAACCATATAGACTGAAACTGCAACAAAAACACAGCCTTTCACTTGGCTTTGGAGGTTTTCCTGCCTGGCCCAGTTATTCCAAATCTCCTTAACCTGATTCCCTAACATTTTTTTCAAAACATTTTTCCTTATACCACCCGCCCCCCAAAATAACCCTACCTGCCCGTGTGCTTGATGATTAATCTTAATTACTGTGTCTGGGAGATAGCTCAGTGTCTAAGAACACTTGCTATTCTTGCAGAGGACTAGGGTGTGGTTTCCAGTACACACAGAGTGACTCTCAACCATCTGTAATTTGAGTTCCAGGACGTCCCACATGCTCCTTTGACCTCTGAGGGCACCAGGAATGCACACAGCACACATACACACAGGCAGACGAAACACTCGGAAGTTGGAAGACCCATTCATTTTCTGAGCTTGGGTCCTGGCCTGCACACAATGGAGAAGGCAGCTGAGCATCAGCAACGACCCAGCATCCTGTAACTGTGGGACAAGAAACCCGTGTCCTTTAGGTTGTGCTCTGTCATCCCCACTTCTCTCCTGACACAGAGCCAGCCTCAGGGACCTCGCCTGGACAGCCTCTTTCCTTCCTTTTCTCCCAAGTGACTCCAGACTAAAGTTCCTTCACCTCTGCTCACTTGTTAAATGCTCTTGGGACACCCTTTACTACTCACCGAAGCTTACGCTCCTGCCTCCCTTCCTGATGATGTAACTACAGATGAATTGCCATCTGCTCCTGAGCTCCTGAACTGCTTCTCTCAGCTTCACTGTGACTTCACTCTATGGCCCTTTCTTCTGTCCTGGAACAACCTGCGCCGGACGCTGCTGTGCTGAGCCTATGCAACACTGACTACTACTCCCTCAGGGCTAAGAGCTGTGCAAGAACAGCAGTTACACCTCATTCAGCAGCCCAGGTTCTTGTACAAAGGCTGGTAAAACTGGTGAACAAGAAGACTCCAAGAGGAAACTAGATCTTAAAAGTAAACCAAGAAACCAAATATAGACCATATTATGCTTTTAGTTTGGTGCGAGGCTTTTTAACAGTCCACACAAAGAGGAATCATTATCAATTACACAAACGGGTATTTATGAGAGGAAAACCAGCCATGACTTAAGAGACCAGAAAGATGTTTTCACACTTGAAGTGTCTACCTGGGTGCCAGTACCTATGGACGGATCAGATCACTTTAGAACTAGAGTTACAGGTGGTTGTGAGCTGCCCAATGTAGATGCTGGGAATCCTGAACTCAGGTCCCCTGGAAAAGCAGTAAGCATTCATAACTGCTGCAATATTTCTTCAGTTCTAGTAACATATTGCATAATCTGCTAACGACAGCAGCAGATTCTCCTTATATACTTTGTTGAACATATTAAGAGTTTTCCAGAGGCTGGAGAGATGGCTCAGTGGTTAAGAGTACTGACTGCTCTTCCAGAGATCCTGAGTTCAATTCCCAGCACCCACATGGTGGCTCATAACCATCTGTAATGGGATCTAATGCTCTCTTCTGGTGTGTCTGAAGACAGCAACAGTGTACTTACTACTCATATACATTAAATAAATAAATAAATAAATGCTTCTTAAAAAAATGTTTTCTAAGTTGGCCCATGATCTGTGTTCCCACTGACTGTAAAGAGCAAGGAGTCTACTTTTGCTCATCAAGGACCACACAATTGAGAAGGGACACAAAAGGCTTCTGTGACAACCCCAACCCAACTCCCCAAAAAGAACTCCTAAAAAGTGATAAGGCTGTTGAAGTGTCACTCTCTGGCAGGGATATGGGAGGGAAAGAACTCATTTCTCTCTCAGGGACTGGCCACTCAGAGTCTGACCATGCTCCAGTGAGTATATAGATAACACAAATTGGACTTTCTTTTTCTATTTTAAATTCCTTACTTAGACTTGTTTTTTGGGATGGGGTGGTCACAGGGGTAGGGGGGCACACACAGAGGGGCTGGAAAGTGAGTATGATCAGGGTGCATGATGTAAAAATTTCAGAGAATCAATAAAAATGCTATGTTGAAAAAAATTGAAGTTTTCTAAGTCTCTGTGGCCAGCCTGGTCTACAGAGTGAATTCCAGGATATCGAGAGCTACATAGTGAGACCCTGTTTAAAAACAAGTCTTTCCCAAGTCAATGGCGATAAAGAGAGGCTTGCCATGTAAGTATCAGGGCCTGATTCTGAATATCAAACACTTGAGTAAAAAGCTGAGCATGGCTGCATGTGACAGTGATGTAATCATGTAATAACCCCGGAGAGGCAGACAGGAAGGTCTCTGGAGGTTGCTAGCCACTTACTTTAGCCAAACTGATGTGCTTTGTGTTCAATGAGAGACTGTCAAAAAATGAGGTTGGGAGTGATAAAGGAAGATAGCCCACATCAACCCATGGCTTCTCCAGGTATACACAAACTCACACATACAGAGATTTTCAAACACAGTCAAAGAAACTACATCTGGAAAACTAGCTGAAACAATGGGCCAACAGTCAACAGTACTGGTTCCATGAAGAGGTTCTGCAGCACACTAGGTTCACCTGTTGATGCCTTCCAGGGCTGAGGCCACACTGTTATCAATCTGCAGCACAGTCTTATAGTCGACATAGGCCAGGGAGTACTTCTCCAGAGCTTCATATGCAGATGCTCTTCGTAGCAATGGCTTGATGCTGAAGGGAACCAAGGCCAGTGCTCTAGAACAGGAGGTTAAAAAAATGTCATCTGTCTGCTAGGCCAACAGGCTCCCCCAACAGTACAGTGATTCAGACAGTCATCTGGAGCAGTCAGTATATTAGAATTACCTTTTGGTAGATAGACACTATATCTAGAATAGGCAGAGAATTCTCAACTTAGACCGAAATGGGAAAAAGACGGCAGAGGACCACTAATGAAATGTACACACATGGGTATCTATTTTTATATCCTCTACCCCTGCCCAGATGAAGAACAGGGGCCACAGTTTTCATGTGTCCGTGATTCTACACTGTGGTCCAGAAGTAACAAACAAGCCTAGGGCTGCGTTTGCATTCTATGCATGCTTACACTAGTCATGGGACCCCAGGTAACACTTTATCATCCCTGTCACTGACCTCAGTTCCACCCTGGGAAGAAGGGTAAACTTACCCAGAGTGAATACCATGTGAAAGAGAAAACAAAGTAACTCAGGCTCCATGAGCATGTTTCTCTCCCTATTCTTCCCATGCATATAAAACAGCATCAGACTTAAGGTTAGCCAAAAGAACCCAGTTAGCAGACACAGGCTAGTTTAGCAAAGGCTAGCCAGAAGAACGAGACAGGAAAAGCCGTTCAATGCCCTGTATAATTGATTACTGACAGACTGTAGTTTCTTCCTTTCTCTTTGCCCCGTACCCCCCACCCCTTTTTTGAATCAAGGTCTCACTATGTAGCCCTGGTGGGTCTGGAACTCACTACACAGAACAGGCTAGCCTTGATCTCATAAGGATCTGCCTGCCTCAGCCTACTGAACACTGGGATTAAAGGTGTGCCTCACCATCTCTTTGCTTCTTTAGACAACCTGTTAACATCTATTATCCCCCCCTTTTCTTTATTTTATTCTTACTTCTCACATCATCATCCCAGGAAGAGCAAGTCAGGCACGGTGACCATGTTTCACCTCATGTGCCAAGAGTCACAGAGGTGTTACAGTTTACTTCTTATTCCCTATTATACAATATTCTCAGAAGCAGTGAGCCCAAATTCCAAAGACAAGAACCCAGTAGAGCCTGTCATTCTAAGTGGCCTGATGATACTGACACTTTCTACTATCTGTAAAAAGAGAGAAAGGTGGGATCCTCCCAAAGGAGAAACCTGGCTTGCTCTTCAATAACCCCCAGGCATTCCAGAGGCTCCCGGGCCACTTACGAAGTGCAATCTTTGATGCAGTCTGTGCAGTTCCCATCCTTCAAATAGCACGCTGCACGGTTGGAGTACAGGACACTTTCTTCTTCTGGGTCTGCAGAACCTGCCCAGATGGAGGCAGGATGAGCAAGATCATGAGTTGGGAAATAAACGTCACAGCGCACAGGGATACACCTCATTCTCAGAGCTTTCTAGGTTTTTGGAAAAGGCAGCAGAGTCTTGTAGCCTAACCAGGCTTATATATAAGGTAGGATAACACATTTACCATTCTTATCACGACAGTGGGAAAATCCAGATTTGTGCCATTCACAGGAAACTAAACATTCATCCTCACTGATTCATTTTAGCACTGAACTTGGTACCAGATAAGAAGATAAACACAAGGCAGGTGGCTTCTGCCTGAGAGAAAACCATGATCTAATTACTTGGTACATGGCTAACATTACAGAAAGCATGGGGACTCAAAGGGGGAAGAAAGAGGAAAATAACAATAAATGCCTGAACAAGGGGGTAACCCAGAATCAGAGAAAAATGCAAGCTAGAGAGCAGTTAGTTAAACGAGAAAAGCCTTTACCAGAGAAAATAACTGAGCCAGGTCTGCCAGGACTATGGGCACCTCAAACAAGAACTGTGAACTACCCCAAGGGTTAGTCATTAGTCATTTCTCTAAAGCCAGTGCTCTTACCCAGTCACAGAAACCTCTCACCATGACTAATCATTTTCATTTCTTAAAATGTACTGTGTGTGTGTGTGTGTGTGTGTGTGTGTGTGTGTGTACAAGCTCACATGCAAAAGACGGGATGCATGAGGTAAGAAGACAGCTTGAGGGAGTCAGTTCTCTCCTTCCATCATATGGGGCCTAGGAACTCAGCAAGTGCCTTTATCTGCGCAGTAGACCCTGATTGTCACATTTTTGAGAATTTCATTAAATGTACTCTGGTCGTATTAACTCCTCCTAGATTCACTTCCACCTCCAGTCTCTGACTTTGTACTTTCTTTTAACACAATTTTCATTTTACAGATATCTTCAACTATATTTTATTCACTATCATGGGTCATAAAACACCACAAAACAGTAAAACACAGAACATAAGAAAACAGTGTGGACCAAGTAACTCCTAGGTATACAGACCAAAGGTCTTACTGAAATATTTGTTTTAGACATTAAGCTGTATGACATTCAGTATCTACCATTTTATCAAAATCAGTTTTTCCCACCTTCAACCTCCTTCTTTGAGTAAGGTCTCACTACCTTTTCCAGGTTGGTCTTGAACTAGCAATTTTTCTGCCTCAGTCTCCCAAAGTACTGGAGCTACAAGATCCATGTCATTTCTTTATTCCCCCATCCCCCTTCTTAAGTGTAAAACAAACTGCTGGTATGGTGGCATGTCTTTAACCTCAGCAATCCCAGATTTCCACTAGCCTTGACCTTCGATGACCTTGGTGCTCCAGCCTCCTGAGTGCTGGGATGACAGGTGAGCACCTCCACACCCTCACTCATTCATTCCTTTACTAGGGAGCAAGGTTTCTCTGTGTAGCAGAAAGGGGCCTGGAAGCCACTACATATATCAGGCTGGCCTTGATTTTGCTTTTGAAATGGCTAAAGCTCCATCCATCCTCATCTTTGCACCTGTGCTCCTTTTCCCTGGAGGCCAGCACAATCTTCAAGTTGCTTTGAGTTCTCAAGCCCTGCCTGCTTCAGTACACATCATTAACACATAAGGTACTAGACCACTAACATGTTTTCCAAGGGGCATCATATGGCCTATCCCTTTGCACTTGCTTCAGGAAGTATGATACCATGTTGACACTTGATATCTTTCACTCAATACTAACAATGAATCATAAACATTTATAAATTTATACTCCTTTTTTTATTCTTCTCTTGGGCCAGAAAATACAGAGGTAAGTTAAATAATCGTTGCCATAAGGCATAAGTATGGAAAGGTTGTCAGAACCTCATTCCAGTTTATGGTCCTATGAAATCCACTCAAGTCTTCTGAGTACTTGAGTTGCATCTACATTTGAAGGTTTTGAGTCTCAGACTTGCTACAAGGCTTCCCTGTGCTCCTCCTAAGGCCAAGAAAACCGATCTGAGAAGTCAAGAGAACTACCCACATATTCACACAGAAAATCAGTAGTAGGGACAGAAATAAAATCTAGTAAACTTAAAAAGGGCAACTACTCTAGTGGTCTCAGAATAAACTCACACAAAAGCACAGCTTTTCTGGGCTTTTACTCAGGGACGGGGGCTTAGAACACAACAGCTACCACAGTGTCCTCAGCAACTTCAAGATGTGGGACTGACGTAGGGGGAGGAACCTTAGAGGGTTTCCAGAGAAAACAACAGGGTGTGTGTGCACCCATGCATAACTCATAAAAACTCTGAAAAGAAGGATTTATGAATTAGTCTAGCTAATGATTAAAAATTTGGACTTAGAGGACTGGAGAGACGGTTTAGCAGTTAAAAGCATGTACTACTCTTGCAGAAGACCAGAGTTTAGTTCCCAGCATCCACATGAAGCACCGCAGCAGGTAACTCCAGCCCCAGGGGGATGCCACCTTTCACACACATCACCCCCACCCCATGATTACAAATAAAACTGGGCTCAGAAATCAGACAAGTCTATATTTAAATTCTGGGTCTAACATCTTCGTTGGGTAATCCTAGTAAGGCAATTCATTCTTTGGGGCACATCTACAGGTGTCTAGTTGATTTGGTCATAGTGAAGATTAACAAAGATAACATTCAGCACACAGGAAACAAACAAACAAACAAACAAACCACGAAACAAATGCTGGTCAAAAAAATGAGAAAGAGAACTTAGAGAGATCCAAGGTTGTCTTCAAGTCAAAACGTCTGGAACTTTGGGCAAAGGAGCATTGATAATAGCTGTTCCTTTGTTTAAAACTCTCCCGATTAGGGGATAAAAATCCCAACTCTTTGGACAGGTTAAAGCACCAACACAATACGGTTTTGTCTACGTCATGTCTTAAATAGTCTCATTAATAGCTTATGCTGCTTAGTTTATCCGATGGTTTTCTACACCCGGGATGCATTAGACACCGAGCTTCTCGTGGACATCTCAAATATCGCTTAAGAAGTCGTTCATGACTTCCTTTCTAAAGGATCCACTTCGATCACATTACTTTGTCTTAACAGTTCTAATCTCAGAGGTCCCGTTTACTTATTCACAAACATAAGACAACTGCCCCGGGGAAGTTCTATCCTTGAAAGGACCCCATCTCGCCACATTCAGTCAGTATACAAAAGGTGCTCAATTGAATTGTACAATGAATACATAAAGGAAGAAACGGGTGCGCTATACCTCAGGGGTGAGAGGGAGGCCTCACAGTAATTTTTAGAATACAAACCAATAGGGCAGAAAGAGCCAAGTAAGTTTCCCGTAGGATGCTAAAGTGGGGAAGATGCGGGGGAGTGGTGGGAAGAGCTGGTGCTGCAGATAGCAGTGGAGAATTAAGACCCAGAGGACTGGATCAAGGCGAGGTCCAGGGCGCCGATGTGGGTGCAGGACGCCTGCCGGCGCCGAGGGCAAACGAGGGGCAGGTTCCTACCTCGCGCCTGCAGCAGTCGCAGCGCGCGCTCGTACAGCGCCGAAGCCTCGGCGTACTGGCCGTTGCGGAAACTCTGGTTGCCGGCAGCACGGAGCTCTTCCACAGAGTCTGAGAGTTTGGGGGCCATCCCGGGAGGCCGGCAAACAGGGACCACCTCCGTTCCCCGCTGAGTAGCGCGCAACAGCTTCCGGGCGGAAGCAGCAGCTGCGTGCCCTTAAGGCCCGCAGCCCACTGGTCTCGGGGATGGGGGTGGTGATAGACTGCCAGGGACGGAAGGAAGCGCGGGATCATGCCCTGGGAGGGCCTGGTGCGGCGGTTGGATGCCGGGAAGGGAAAATCAGGAAGGCTGGGCCAGCGTGGGGCCCGGTGAGGGGATGCGGGTAGAGGACGCAGGCCTGGAGGGAAACGTGGGGCGGGTTCCTACCTCGCGCTTGTAGCTGCCGCAGTGCGCGCTCGTACAGCGCCGCGGCCTCGCCGTACTGGCCATTGCGGAATTTCTGGTTGCCGGCAGCGCGGAGCTGTTCCACGGAGTCCGAGATTTTGGGGGCCATCCCAGGCGGGCTGGTAAACGGGGACTGAGGCGTTCCCCAGCTAGGTAGTGCGCAACAGCTTCCACCCGGAAGCTACGGCTGCGTGCCTTTAAAGCTCGCTGTTGACCGGCCTTGGGGGCGGGGCCATGAAGGGCGGGGCTAGGTGGCCAGGGGCGGGCGGAAGCGTGGGTTCAAGCCCTTAGGTAGGTCCCGCTGCTTGTCATTGTCTAAGGGCGGGGCTATGGAAGGGCGGGGTTAAGAAGGTCGGAGGCGGGGACTTTGAGAAACGAGGCCCTTAGAGTGTGCTCAGTCTGGAACAGGAAGCTTGAAGAGGGTCAGCAAGCTTCAAGAGGGAGGCGCTCTGGTGCTGCGGCGACAGTGGCAGAATCACCGAAGGAGGTGGATAATCATTCCTCGTGGAGCTCACAGTCCGTTGAGCCTGGGAAGCAATTAATCCACTACCGAAAGAAGACGCATTTTGCGTTAAGATATTAATACTTGAAAGATGCAGAGAGCAGGGTGGTGCAAACCTGAGAACTGTATGGTATAGAGTGACCGTGGTGGAAATTTATCATACACACAAAAGAATACAATGCACTCAAAAAAGAAATTAAAGCAACAAAACCCAAAGTTCAGGTCTGCATTTCTACCACTTGGGAGGCCGAGGCCAGGATAAATGAACTTCTGTTTTAAAAACCAAGAAAACACAAATGTTATAGGCGATAGGTTATTTCTCCGTTGCCGGTGAAATGAGCCAATTTAAATCAGATTAGATTATATTAAAGGCGGGTTTATTGGGAAACTGCTCTTGGGCAAGTTCACTGGTCTCAAAGAAGGAGGTCAGGAAGTCGAGTCGCCATGGGGGGGGCGAGAAAGAAAGGGCGCTTATACATCGAGAGAAAAGAACAAGAGACCAAAATGTCTGAATTATATAGGAAAGGGGGAAGGGCAGCCCAGCCCCTGTGTTGAAAAGTTTAGGGGTGGCAGGTAGGGGTTGAGGGGTGCTGGGAGAACCTTGAGATCCCAGGAAACCAAACAGGAAATAACTTTTGTGGATGGAGGCTGTTAAATGTGAGCAGGGCACAGAAAATCTCCAGGGTAAGAACTGAGCTGAAGCCCGAGATGTAGGAAACAGGATTCCAGAGAGCTAGAACGCACCTGGCATCTTGTGGACCATAAAACTTACTTAGTGGGCGAGAACTAAGATCTTTCACGGAAGCTGGGCCTGTTCGTGGACACCTTTCAGCATTTAGGAGGTAGAGGCAGGTTGGTTTCTGAATTTGAGGCCAATCTGGTCTACATAGCATGTTCCAGGCCAGCCAGGGGTATACAGATGCTGCCTCGAACAGAACCCTACAAACAACCCCAACTAAAAAAGCCTCCCTAAGCCCCTAAAAACAAAACAGAACTGTGGGATGTTGTGAAGGAACTACAGAAATCTGCGAGCTTTAATTTTATCTGTCAACAACCCTGTAGTTCAGCTTGGAGCTGAGTCTTGACCGTCATTTTTGGACTAAGTGGGTCTGCCTGTCTTTTGGGGTGTGCCAGGTCCAAAGGAAACCCTCACTTCCACCCCCAAAAGGGCAGGCACGTGCTGAGTATTGGGAGGGTAAACAAAAGGATTGCTGGTGGATAGTTCCCATTTCTCTCCAACCTGTTGGTTTCTGTCTCCCAATAGGTGCTACTCCATTATCTTCCTTGCCTTTGGCAAAGGAGACTGTCTATTGGGACATAGCTGTGCTTACATATCAAAGCCCAATACCTGCCGGCCTGTTGGGTCCCTAGTAGCATATGTCTGTTATGAGTACCACCTGGCCCTCCTCCACGAAGCTCTGAGGCTGTTTTAGATACCAACTAGCTCACTCCCCTTCCCCTCCTCAGCAGTCCCAACCCTCTATTCTCTCCTATGCCCAAAAGATATAGCCCTGGCCTTGGCCAGTCTGTTTTTTTCTCTCTGCTCAGGAGTCGTCCAGATGCTGTTTGTTCTCATCTCCTCAGTCGTGGAGCAGATATTTCAGTGGTTTCTTTTTTAAAGATTTATTTTTATTTTATTTATATGAGTACACACACACCAGAAGACGGTATCAGATCCCATTACAGATGGTTGTGAGCCACCATGTGGTTGCTTGGGAATTGAACTCAGGACCTCTGGAAGAGCAGTCAGTGATCTTAATTGCTGAACCATCTCTCCAGCCCCATTTCGGTGGTTTCTTTACTGCGCTCTAGCTTACAGAGTGCTTGGGGCTTTTCCCTTTGGCCTTAACAAGAGCTCAAATCTTCTCGAGCCCATGCTTTGCTAACAGCCTCACCACCTGAGAAATTGGGGAATCCTCAAGCAGTCAGGCTTTGAAAGTATTCAGTCCTCAAGAAGAGGGTGTCGCTAACATTTAAGCCACTAGAGGCCGCCCTAGGGGCACCTCTTCGGTCTCTGACTTCTATATCCGCCCGCCACTGTATCACGTGACCCGCGCGGACCAGCCCGGCCTCCTCTCGCTTCCGGTAGGGGCGGAAAGCGGAAGTGTGGGAGGGTTTGCGGGGCGGGCTCCGGGAGGATGGAGCTTTGAGGCAGTCTGGGCGGCTGCCGGCAGCGCCATGGAGACGGTGCAGCTGAGGAACCCACCGCGCAGGTGAGGGGCTGTAGGCTGAGAGGAGGAGAGTTGGATGGGGAGGGAAGGCGCGAACTTGCTGAGGTTAGACCCCGGTATGCCAGCTCCGGCTGGGCGGAGAGGGACCCGCGAGGCTAGCGACCCGGCTGCAGGAGCACCTGCTGAGTGAGAGAGCATCCGCCGGCCGGGATGGAAGTGGTTTTGGTTAGAGCAGAGCACTCTCTGGGCAACGTGCGGACAAGTTAGGGAGACACCAGCAGAGGCCGGGGAAAGACTCCCGAAGAAGGGACTCGAAGATGTCGGGGCGAATGCTGAGGCCGGGTGAGAGCGAGGACTTCACTGAGAGGGTTCTGAGTACCCCAGACCGTGCGGTGGATAAAGGTCTGATGCTTTGCTTCTGAGGCAGAAGTTAGAAAAATTGATTGGAGGTCCCATAGCCAGTAAGAGGTGGAGTGGGGATTTTGTGTCCTGGTGTTCCTGTCTAAAAAGTCATTGCTCCTAACTACCTTACTGTGGAAGTACCAATGTTTCGTGGTTCTAGTAATGGAGAGAGGATTATGGGGGATAGTTTCCAAGGGTTTTCAGGGTGTCAGCCTCATATAGGATGATGGTGTGGTGGTGGTGGTAATGGTTTTTATTACTGATGTCCTGAGTGCCTAATTTTCTTCAAATCAGACTTCAACATCCAAAGTTGGGACGTCGATAAGGAAAACAAAACAAAACAAACCAAACAAACAAACAAAAAACCCCAACGGGGATGGGTAAGCTGAGGTCCAATAAATAGAGTTTAGACACAGCAGGCTCAGTCAGACTTTGTCCTTTTCAAATTCTGTTTCGATACTCTCAGCTCCAGATTCTAGAAGCATCTAGAATTGTTTTGGGTCAAGATGAAGGTCACTGACTTGAGGAAGTCTCAGCTCCTAAACTGGCTGTTGTGTTGGATCGCTCCCCCTCACCTGGAGAAAAGAGTGTAGGGCCTGCGGGAGTCATGCTTCTCTCAAAAACTTGGGTTTCACAGTGAAGGCGGTTGACTTCCTGCAGCAGAACGAGCTCTAAAATAGGAAGTGTTCAGAGTAAGGGAGTGCCCGGCACCCAAGAGGTGAAGGGAGGGGATGGAAAGCCTGGTGGTACTCTTGCTAGGGGTGGGAGTAATTGTTGGAAATATACAAATATGGAATCAAATGGCTTGTTGAGTCGGGCTCAGGTTTAACTTAGTATGGTGTGCTGAGTCTCTGAAAGCAATAATCATTAATTAGGGCCAGGGAGCGCTTACAGGTTGGCAGGCACTGTTTTAATTGTTTTCCATCTCATCATAGCAATTGCTGGTGGTTGACCACTTTTGAACTTGTCAGAGTGGTACTTTGAAATGGTACGCCTTCACAACTGTCATAAAAGGAGGATATCCTTGCGTCCTTACTGCACAGATGATAAAGCCAGGGCACAGGAGGCAGGACATTTGTTAGCTGCTCCAGAGTTAGAGACACAGCTAGAGTGTTGCTGTGTGGTGATGTAGTCTTAAGACCACTGCTCTTAGCCTCCTTACTCTGATGTCTCTCTGGAAGTTACCTGTTACATCGGGTCTTTGGGTGTGTGAACCTTAGCAGATGGTTGCTGTATGTGTGTGTGCAGTCAGACACCACTAGACCAGTTCATTCTCTTTGGTTCCTTTCTCCAAAAACCTTCATTTAATTAAAAAAAATTTTTTTTTCTCTTTGAGTTTGGTGATTGTGGGCAGGTTGAATTTTTTGTTTGTTTTATTTTGACTTTGCTCATTTGTTGTCTGTCTTTTTCTCTCCCATTCTCCCTCCCTCCCTCCCTCCCTTCCTCCCTCCTTCTCTTTTTTTCTTTCTTTCTTTTCCTAGACATGGTTTCTTTGTGTAATGTTCTGGTTGTCTACTCTGTAGACCAGGCTGGCCTCGAACTCACAGAGATCCTCCTGCCTCTGCCTCCTGATTGTACCACCACAGCCTGGCTACTTTGCTCATTCTTACCCCTTTTGGATTTTAAGAACGGTAATAAAGTGCAAGAGAAGAGTGTTGCAGGATGGAGTCCTTGGATGATGGGTACTGTCCGGTTCTATATTTTTATTATCACCAGAATTCACTGGTTCGGATTACTGTAGTAACCACCACACCTGGATGGTTTAGGCAACAGAAGTTAATATTCTTTTGCCATTCTGGAGGCTGGAAGTTTGAAATTAGATGACCACCTTTTCCCCACCTCTTCATGCGGTCTTCCTTCACATCTGTCTGTGCCCTCATCTCTTCTGCTTTTGAACTCACCTCTCCAGATACAATCTCATATTCTGAGGTTCTCTGAGTTAGAATCCTAATATTCACACAAAGGAGGGGCATAGTTAGTTACCCATTTTGTTTATTTCAAGACAGGGTCTCTCACAGTAGCTCAGGCTGTCCTCAAACGCTCTACAGTCCTGCAGCATCCTCCTGAGGCCTGCCTCAGCCTCCCGAGTGCTGAGGTTATAGGCAGAAGCCGCTGGACTTGACAGCTTTGCTATTAAAGTGTTTGGGTTATCTTTTATAGTTGTGGTAATCTGTAAAATTCTGTTAGAGGGATACATATCCGTAAATACATTGAGCCTCTGAGAGTTCTGACACGGGACAGTTGATGGAGAGAGTCATCTGAGAGATTACTTCATAACACCTTGTGTTTGGAAAAAACACAGATGTCTTCTTGAGAGGTTCAGATGGTGTGTGTCCCAGCAGTCTTAGTGCAGGAAATGTTCTCTTCAGTCATGAGCTTGACATTTGTGTGGGACTCTGGCTAATGATGGATCCTTGGCTTGCAAGAGTCAGTGATTTTAAAATGTAAGTTGCTGTTGGGCAATGGCGTAGTGGAAGGCTTAGGATGCATTCCTAGGATGCTGGCCATTCCTGTGTCAGCTGACGTGGGAGAGGAACATCATCAATATTTGGTGTGTGGAATTGCATTGGTCAGGCCTATTCACTATGAGCAAGTACAAACTGGCATAGGGTGTCACCCCTGTGCAAATCTTGTCACCACAGTTCACTAGAGTCAAGACTGTTTGGGTGGTATAGTCCTCGTCCTTGAGGATTCAGTCACATAGCAGCTCTTTCATAGAAATTTGTTTGTTGATACCCTACTAGTTAGCATCTCAGGAGAAAATTTATTTTCATGAGCCAGGTGTGGTGGTGCACACTTTTCATCCCAGCATTGTCCTGGGAGGCAGAAGCAGACGCAACTCTGAGCTTGAAGCCAACCTGTCTATAGAGTGAGCTCCAGGACAGTCAGTGCTACAGAGATACTGTCTCCAAAAAAGAATGATTGATAACACGGAGAACACAGAGATTTGCTATTCAAGGTTATGTGGTTGCCACCCTTAACACTGGTTTATCCATTTAGCAAATATTTTTCTTACCATCTCGTTTATTTGGAACCAGAGATAATAAAGCTTCTTTAAGTTTGAGGTGTTTAAAAAAACTCTAGGTGTAAAAACGAAACTCTCACAAAGGCTGTTTAAAGTCTGTACAAGTCTTATCGAGTCTTGCAACTGTCTCTTAGGGCCCCGGCAGTTTCCTTTGTTACTCTGGTCTCTGAGATAGCATAAGAGTCAGCACTCAAAGAGAATCAGATCTTCCTTTATATAAGCTGTTTATAAGAGTTTATTCTCCATGAATGAGGTATTGTCCATTGTTTATACAGCTATGATGGGGGCGAGGTCACCAAAAACTCCCAGCATCTGAGCTGTTGGTTTTAATTTCTGAGTTCGTAGAAATATCACTCCTGAAGCCTAAGAGGAGTTTCACTTCAGCCCTTTTGTTTTGAAGCTGGGAGTTTTTATGAAGTCATTGGCATTTTAGTTTTAGGATCTTTTGAATCTTCAAATGTCAGTGTGTTGGTTGATCTTCAGGTTGAGGCATTAAACTCTCTGTAGTTCTCCATTTCTTTGTAAAATTGTGCAGGCTCTCCCCTTTGAGGTCAGGGCTTGTTACTAGTTACATTTCATGTGGTCAGACTCTATTTTTAACTTTATAGCCTGATTTTCTATTTTTGTTTAAAGAAATTTCTTTTAAATATTGGTATTGTTCAGATAGTTCAGGACTTTTTTTTTTTTTTTGCACAAGAAATTTATAGTGTGACTGCTTCCATATTTCAGTTTCCTGAGCTTTCGTTTCTTTGTTGTCTTTTGTAGTTTCAGGAAACCATTGTGTAGACACACACACACACACACACACACACACACACACACACACACAAATACTCTGTCTACATCAAACTCTTTAAGTGTGTTAGCATGTTTTATCAGAGGTCTCAGAATTTTAAATCTGGAGTGTTGCTTTATAGCCTCTCCACTGTGAGTGTCTAGCCTTGTTGCAGAGCTCGTGCTGTGTAGAGAGAGGCCCGTGTGATGTCAGGCCCTTGTGAAAAGTCCATGGCTGATCATGGTGGGGCGGGTCTTAGTGAGGTTGTTTAAACTCCCTGCTGTCAAGTTAGTTTGTACTGTTGTTTCTGTATAAATGTCTGCTTTCTATTTCCTGTTTCTGTGTTACCTATAGAACTTAATTGGGGTAGACAAGATGACCAAAACTTTCCCAATACAGGGAAAAGGTCAGCTAGTCCAGTTCAGGCTTAAATATACAGCTTTACTTACACACTTTTTTTTCTTTTTCAAGAGATAGTTATACCATTTAAACTCATAGAATTAATTTACATAATGCTTGACTCTGTGCTATAGCATTTCAGTCACATGATACTTTATTTTCCATAAGTTTTTCAACCATATGGAATTCGGCCTTCTCAAGGCAGTCTATTGTCACTCTAGGGCATTTCAGTCACATGATACTTTATTTTCCATAAGTTTTTCAACCATATGGAATTCGGCCTTCTCAAGGCAGTCTATTGTCACTCTAGGGCAGTTCATTTTATTAGAAAACAAATAAAAAGAAAAAGAAAATTCATACCGATGTTGAACTGAAATTTGATTCTTTATGTTCCAGTCCAGAATGTGCTCATTGGGTGACCCAGCTAAAGTATCCCTCCCATAGAGTAGTCAGTTAATGTCCTTTAAAGGAGCCAGGAATGGTGGTATACACCTGTAATCCTAGCACATGAGAGGCTGAGGCAGGGGGATTGTGAGCCTGATTTAAAACAAAACAAACAAACAAACAACAAAACCTCTTAGCTTGCCTTAACTAATTAGTTACTAGTAGAGAAATTAGACTTCACAGAGCAATTCCTAGAACAGTAGTTGTAAAATATAGTGTTCTTTATTTTTTAGTTGCAAATAAGACACGTTTTGCGTTTATCTCTCCGTCCACAGGCAGCTGAAAAAGTTGGATGAAGATAGTTTAACTAAACAGCCAGAAGAAGTGTTTGATGTCTTAGAGAAACTTGGAGAAGGGTGAGTACAGATAGACTCCATCTGACCCGTGGGTCCCAGTCTTTCCCTGGCCTAGCAGCTGACGGATATGAACTTCTCATGGTGTGACACTTGGATATCATGTCAGCATGTTTCTAGGTGGGGGAGGTGCATCTGCTACTTGCAATGCCTTTGCATTCTTCATTCACCCTTATCACTAAACAGATTTAGTGAGCTCCAGGCTTTTTAATATTAAGTCATCTGTGTTTTCTCTTACAGAATCTGTGATGCCTATGGTTTTATATCGTCATCAGGAAACACTATTTAGGCTATAATTCATTCATTCAGTTTTTTAAAAAAAATCAACCAGGATGGAAGCACATCCCTTTAATTCCAGCATTTAGGAGGTAGAAGCAGGCAGAACTTTGTGAGTTTGAGGCAGGTCTGCCCTACATAGCAGGTTCCAGGCCAGCTACATAGTGAGACCCTGTCTCAAAAAAAAAAAAAAGAAAACAAAGTTAGGCTTAGTCAGTTTTATCATATGCTGTTCAGGATTTCTGCCTAGTATGTATTCACTAGTCAGTAAAAAAATAGGAATTCAACATTTCTGTTGCAGCTTTGTGAAAAAGAGCGAATAAACCGAGAACTCTTTGCATCTTCTCAGCAGATCCAGCATCCCAGTTGGGAACCAGCGGGCTCCTTAACATACCGATCTTTGTCGGAGGGTCTGCCATGCTGCTGCCGTGACCTTCAGATAGGTGGTGGGCTGTGACTGACTTTCACTGGCACAGTAGGGCATATGTCAGACTTTCTTATCCTTCTACATACTGCAATTTAATTTTGTGTATGCATTCCTTCCGTAACGATCAGTGCATTAAAATGCCAGGGATACCATGAGGGTCTAACTTTTGAGTATGTAATAAGTTCATATGATTCAGAGATAGCTGATGCATCAGTAAACAAGTATGTGCTGTATGAGACTGTTCAGTCTCTGTAGAACACCTCTGACTCATGCGTGACTCGACCATGTGCTTTTTTTTTTCTTTCTCAGTGGTGCTAGGGATTGAACCCAGGGTCAGGTGCACACCAGGCAAGTGCTCTGTCGGAGCCAAGCCTCCCCTTCCCTGACCGTTTTGAGAGTTTAGTGTTATTTATGTTCAACACAGATCTTTGGCAATAACAAATGCAGTTCTGGATTACATGGAATAGATTTTCACGGATTATCTCCTTGTTAAAAAACATGAGTCTTCAACTTTCTGTTAGTTGCTAAAGTACTCTTTGGGATCCATCAGAAAATCAAGCAGGGGAAGGAAGGAAGAGAACATGAGTTGTGGCGCCCTGTGACACGCCCAAGGTGGTGGAAGACCTCCAGCGGAATGGCTTCAGTAAAGGTATGAGGTGGCGGAAGTCACTATCTCTTGCCGGCTATCTGCACCTTTAGCATGGCATTCTTGATATTCTCCTGAAGGCAATCAGTCCATGCATCTTCATCAAACAATATTCACAGGTTATTTCTGTAGACACAATTATATGTGTGACTGACTGGGTCTTTTCCTTTTTAATAAAAGCATGTTAGAATAATGGAGTCACGCAGACCTGAGTTAAAAAATCAATTGCATGTAATAATAGAGAAGTACTGGGTACGGTGATTGTCACTCACTGTTGATTTTGAGTATATTAGCTGAAGCATTTTTCAGGGCTTATGTCAAATCAAAGCTAAATCTTAAGTTTTTAAGTACAGTAGATATTCTTAGTAGGAATATTGCTTGGGGTGCTTAACTTAGGAAATATCACAGTTATAGTCAGAAACTATCAGAAACCAAGCTAACTGATTTTTTTTTTTTCTTTAATAGTGTTTAGATATGGATGTCTTCAGCAAAGAACTTGGGAATTTTCCTCTAAAGATCCTTTCTCATGCTATCATCTCATTGGACTTCTAAAGGACACCATCGACACTTGAATTTTTGTCGTCCTGATGTAATGAACCTGAGCAGGTTTCATAGAACCAGCATGATCCTGAAGGAAGATGTTATCTGCGATTCTCCTCTAATGCGAATGCCACAGCATCTTCAGATGTTTCTTCTGGGAAGGATTGTTCTCAAACTGAGCATGTTCTGAAGAGCCACCCTGAGCTCTGGAGCTGTCTGTGGTCATGCTCTTTTGAAGACACCACATGACTCTGGCAGGGCAAAGTCACACTGGAGCCAGGCTGAGTGACAAGCACTGTGTGTTCAGAACAGAGCCTAGCCTCCTTTTGCTTCTGTTATTTCAAGTTTTACACAGTGGCTCACTTAAGTTTTTCTTTTTTCTTCTTCAGTCTTAGAGCCTCATGTACTTTAGGCACATGCTCTGTCACTGAGCTCCATTCCTAGCCTCCTTTAGATTTTTATTATTAGGTAATAACGTTGCTTCCATAGTTTCATAGCAAATGAATGCTAAAGCATGGGACGCTGTGGAGAGCTTTCTGTGAAGAACGTCACTACGATGAGAGCAGACTTCCAGAAGCAGTAGGTGTGGGAAAACCGCAGTACTAGTGCTGAGGGAAAGAGTTCTGCACCCAGTAAAACTTGCTCCAGCATGGAGCTGACATGAAGAGCTTCTTGCATATGTCCTCCATCTAGGATTTTGAAAAGGCCTGTGGATGTCAGTAGCAGTACCTGCTAACAGTGGCTAACTCCAGAGGCACACACTGACAGACTAGTAAAATTTCCCCAGCTGGATAGTTGACTTGATAACGATTGGTCTGGGCAGTTCCTGTGGTCACAAGATGGTTATGTTAGTTTCAAGTGTCATTCTCTTTGACAGTATCCAAAGCAAGGCTGAAAGTGACAAGTGAAAATGCTTGTCTTGCTCTGGAAGAAAGTCTTGAGAATTCCAGCCATACGCCGGCCAGATCTAGGTTAGATTCTTGCTGCTGGTTCATTCCCCAGGGAGAGAAATGGCACAGCCTATCATGATTTTCCCCAGGGACCAGCACACTACTGTCACAATTGAGGGTTATTTTAGCAAGGAAGAGAGGGCACTGGCTGGGTCTTCCATATGTGCTCAACAGTTGTTTTCTATGATAAAACAGTATTTGAAGCTCCTTTGAGTGTCTGTTCCTCTTTAAGTATAAGGGATTCAGATACAACCTTTTATGTGCTCTGCATTCATAGATTGTTTTTTTTTTTTAAAGAAGTTTTAAAAATCTTATTTTGACATTGAGATAATTTCTTCTTGGCAGTGACAAAGCTCTGTTTTTGACATCTTAGGCCACATTCTTTATTTTGATTTTCTCTTAGCCGAGACAGTGTATAGAAACAGGTGTGTTTGTGGAATTTATTTATTCTTTTTGGTTTTTTTTTTTTTTTTTAGTTATTTGAGACAAAGTTTCTCCGTGTAGCCCTGGCTATCCTGGAACCCCCTCTGTAAGACCAGGATGGCCTTGATCTAACAGATCTGCCTGTCTCGGTCTCCCAAGTGCTGGAATTAAAGTTGTGTGCTACCACCACCCAGCATGTCTGGGATTTTCTCTTACCACTGATAGCTGCCCAGGGTATTAATGAAAAGAATGTCAGTAAAGTTCTAGCTTGTTTCTTGTAAGCATCATACTGTCTGGTAAGGGAGTTTGCATTTTGTTGTTGCCATCTTGTGAAGAAGACAGTTGAGGCACAAGGAGCAAACTCAGGTTCATAATTGTGTGTATCGGCAGTGGGTCACAGTCTGCCATCTTTAGATCCTAAATCTCTTGTTCTTGTAGCACCAAATTGAATGAACATAGAACCTTGGCTTTGATAAGGAGCTTTTCGGGAAGATGAAATGCAAGGCAAAAGATTTGAATGTGTACTGTTCATCTGATTCTGGCACGAAAGAGACGGGCTTTCATGAGATTCTGTTTTAAGCCTTGCAGCACGTGAGAGGAATAAGGATAGAGAGCTGGTAATAGAGTGGCCATAGGAAAACACACATGTATTGTGTTACTATGAAGAGAAAATGGGCATTGCGTTCAGACGGCATGGGTTCAGATCATAAGATCTTCACTTACGTGTGCTTGGGTAATCCATGTGATTGGACCACGCCTGGTCCTGTGTCTGTGCTCTGTTATAAACGGTCTCCTTTCCCCAAATGTAGGTCTTATGGCAGTGTATACAAGGCAATTCACAAAGAGACCGGGCAGATTGTTGCCATCAAGCAGGTGCCAGTGGAGTCAGACCTGCAGGAGATAATCAAAGAGATCTCCATAATGCAGCAGTGCGACAGGTAAGGCTCGTGGGGTCTGCTGGGGTCATACAGCTCGACACTCCAGACTGATCTGCTGAGCCGTCCTCACGAGTGCGGGGCCAGCAATCGCCATGCATGTTCTCTGAAAAATATGAGAAGGTGTGTATGTTTTTGTAGATAATTCAGTTTCCATTTTTGTATTTTTCCTTCATCCGTCGACTAGGTAGAAGGTGGTACTGTCTATTTTTATTTTCATAATGCTCTCTTACTTCCTATTGTGCAGGTAGCTAAGATAATTCAAATACTTTTTAGCTCCAGAGACCATAGAATAGCAGATTGGTGTATAAAATGAGAATATTTGCTTAGGTACTGCTTCTTTTTTGCCCTCAAGAATGATTTGAGTCAAGAGTATATAAGTATTTTTGAGGAACTAAGATTTGTCAAGCTCTAAGCAGGAAGTTGGCCCCAAAGTCAACCACAGAAGAGCACGTGATCTGCTCTGAAGTTCCATGACAACACGTTGGTTGACGGAGCAGGCATAGGCCAGCACTGGCAGATGTGAGGGTACAGTGAAGGACGGCTCCAGGCCCAGGGGTTGGGAGTGAGGGTGAGGAGGTTTGCACCGGAGGCCTGGCGTGTTGCTCCGAGGCCAGCTTGGTCAGATCGGTCTGATAGCTTCTGTTCGGCACGCAGGCTTCAGCAGTGCGCTGGGGGCGCTGAGTCTTGTTATTTCGCGGCTGCCTCGGGCCTCCCCGGCTTTGAAGTGCAGCAGCTGCTCATCTTCCTGCTCTGTTTATTTTTCTCTTTGTGGTTATTGTCTATTATACAAACACCTGCACCCCATCCCACAGCTGGATTGGGGGGTTAGCAGGTTTTCTTCTCCACATGATTCACTTACTCAAACTCTCTTTAGTTGGCAAATTGGGACTGTATTTAGACAGATTATGAAAATGTTTCTAAATAAGATTTGATTTTTTTAAAAGATTTATTTATTTTTACTTTTCCTGTGCATGTCTGTCTGTATGTATGCAGCCTACATATGGACTAGAAGATAGTATCAATCCCCTGGAATTGAGTTATGGACTGTTGTGAGCTGCCATGTGGGTGCTGGCCTCTGAACCTGGTCCTCTGCAAGAGCATAATGTGCTAAGAAATGATGTTTTGAAGATCCTCTGTGTTAAACTGGATTAAAGAAAAAAAAAAAAAAAAGACAGGCAGAATCCTTGTGTTTTGTTTGCCTCTTTATTTTTTTATTTTATGTATATGAGTACACTGTAGCTGTCTTCAGACACACCAGAAGAGGGCATCAGATCCCATTACAGTTGTATGTGAGCCGCCATGTGGTTGCTGGGATTTGAACTCAGGACCTCTGGAAGAGCAGTCAGTGCTCTTAACCGCTGAGCCATCTCTCCAGCCACTTGTTTGCCTCTTTGTTTTATTTTTATGTAACTGTCTTTTGAGTAAAGGGAGGGTTGGGGGCACTTGCCTGGCTTAAGAGCAAAAGTGTCTGGACTAAGAATGTCAGTAGGTTCCCTCTGTTCTCTGGGAGCTCACAGCCCAGGCTTGAACAGCGCAGGAGACCAGCCAGCAGTACAAGACTGCACAGAGCATATCCCAACAGTGTGCTTGGACAATAAAATAAGTGCCTAATGGAGGAGAGGGAGCAGAGCCCAGGGATTGTGAGCCGCAGGCACTCAGTTACTGGTGTTTTCACTAATATTCATTTTGTGTGTCATGTTTTCTTTGCCACTGGCATGTGTCCAAGGATGAAGGGGTGTTTGAAATCAAAAGTTGAGCCAGGATAGTTTTAGCATCTTTTGTTGCTATGTAACCTGGTTTTCAGCAGTAGTCCAGCTGTTAATGGTACAGTTGTTGAGACAGTTTGTTCATTTTCCTGAGATGCTTGACTTCTCACATATTTCCTACTCGGTGTCTCTCATCAAATTTAAGACCAAGGTTCCAGATTTGATGTTAAACATAGTCTTTCTTTATACTATATATTGGTGATTTTGTTACTCCCAATTATATCATGACTTTTGGAAAAAAGAGAAAGAAAAAAGACCACTGTACATCATTGTTATGAATCCCTTGATGTATCTGTCTGTCTCACTGGGAGTTTAACTGTGTTTGCTTTACTGTTTTATAGCTTACCTCCACCTCATATGCTGTTTTTTGTTGTTGAGTTTTGTTTTGTTTTTTTATTTAAATTTCATGTCTGTGCATCACTTGCATGCCTGGTGCCAGAGGACAAAAGAGGGCATCAGGTCCCTGGAACTGGAGTTACAGACAGTAATCAGCCACCATTTGGTGTTGGGAACCAAAACCAGGTCCTCTAGAAGATCAGCCAGTGCTCTTAACAGCTGATCCATGTCTCTAATCCCAGGATGTATTAACACTGTGTATCAGCCATTCCTCTACCGTGTTCTGTGGACTTGCGGTATTTAGTATGTGGTATGCAGTTATTTCTTACGTTCCCTCATATTGGCTGGTCACGAACCTCACATCTCTTTTGTCAGTTTTGTGTCTGTAGCTAATTTTTTGAGAATCTGTGATTGCTTTCTTAAGATAATTTATACACTTAGAAATACTGTTCCCTTGCTTAGAATTGGTGTACTACTCTTCTTATGAAGAGATTGCTTTCATTAGTCCTAACTAGAAATAATGCACTTTTTGAAATGAGAAATTTCTTTCCATGTATCGAACAGAATAAAAATGTTTGAAGAACATCCCACTAAATTGTATTGTGTCTCTTTCTAGCCCGCATGTCGTTAAATATTATGGCAGCTACTTTAAGAACACGGACCTGTGGATTGTCATGGAGTACTGTGGGGCTGGTTCTGTCTCTGATATCATTCGGCTCCGAAACAAGACGGTAAGTTTACCCCTCGGATGGTGCTGCGGGGAAAGCAAGCAGTTGTGTGTGCGTGTGCTTCCATACATGGAGAAGTGACTCGTTTTTCTTTTCTCAGTTCAAACAAGGATAATGCTAGTGTGGTCTAGCCCGAGTGCTAGGTCACAGGGGTCAGCCACCTTGTTCAGTTTCCTTCTAAACATGGCAGTTTGATACTGACTTGTTCCAGTGATTTTTGTTTATTTCTTATTAGGCAAAACAGTTGCCAGATGATGGTTTGGGGGTGAATTTTTATTTTTTCATACAGGCTTTTGTGGGGAAGAATGAGTAACCTGGAGCTGACAGTGTAGTCCAGCTGGCCTTGAACTCACACTCCTCCTGGGTCAGTCTCCCACCATGTCTGGCTGCTGTGGAACTTTTAACAACACTTCATCTTTTAAAGGTTATGTGTCTGTGTGGGTTTGCACATGTGAGTTCAGGTGCCCATAGAAACCAGGCTTCTCTACCCTGCAGCTAGATTTACAGGCAGTTTAGGAGCCACACATTGAGGGAATGAAGCTGAGGACTTTTGCAAGAGCAGAGTGCTCTTCCAGCTTCCGAGTCTTCAGCTTTTGCATTTGAATTTGTCCTCTTACCCACTATGTCTAGAGTGGCTTCTACTTGCTGTTGGACAGGGAATAAATCTATTGTAAAAATTATTTGTTATGTCTAAGATTTCAGGATCTGACCTAAGAGTCATGGATTCTAGTTCTCAGTTGCTTAACAATGCCGTGGGCATTAGGGGTCCAGAAGTGGGCAGAAGAGCACAGCATATGGCATATTGCAGCACACCTTCTAGCACCAGGAAAAAAAAAATAGGTGACAACTAGGAAGGAAATGCCAGGTAATGAGAAATACTTTATTAAAAATTAGTAAGGCTGGTGTCTTAGGGTTTTATGGCTGTGAAGAGACAGCATGACCACAGTAGCTCCTATAAAGGAAAACATTTTATTGGGGCTGGCTTACAGCTTCAGAGATTCATGTCATCATCATGGTGGGACATATGGTGGCACACAAGTAGACTGGTGCTGGAGAGCTAACTGAGATTGCTGCTACATTTCATCTGCAGACAGCAGGAGACTGTACCACACTGGGTGTAGCTTAAGCATAGGAGACCTCAAAGCCTGTCTCCACAGTGACAGACTTCCTCCAACAAGGCCACCCCTCCTAATAGTGCCATTCCTCACGGGCTGAGCGTGCAGACGCCTGGGTCTATGGGTGCCATATCTAGCCAAACCAGCACAGAGAACAATAGTAAAGAGCCTTGGTAGGCAGAGCAGTAGGAGTCAAGGGACACTGCAGGTAGGACCCAGCCAGTGTGAAGGCCCCAGACTGCTGCATGTTTGATATGTTTGGTGTTAGAACTGCAGCCACCGAGACAGAGGGGAGGTCAGGCTAGAGAGGTTGGCAGTTTGATGGTGTTGAGTCCCGTAGGGTGTGGCAATGTGGCTGAGTTTTAGTCCAGGTGCAGAGGGAAATGTCTAGGCTCTAAGAAGCTAGTGAGTCAACTGCTATGCAGTTTGAAAAGCAATCCTAGCTGCCCTGTAGGTTGTCGAAATGGGAACATTTATAAGAATGGGAGTGAGCATCTCTGTAAATATTTGCAATGCTGTAGAGATTAACTTTAGTATCAGAGGTATCCTGTAAGCCACGTGGTATTGGATAAGTGTGGGGCTGTTTTGAAACACAGTGATGAAAGTTGTATTCTGTCACTGTTTCCCTTTCTTAATTTACATGATTGAAAACTAAGTTTTCTAGATTAGACAGTAAGTTCTTTAGCCAAGCGTAGTGTTCTGACATAAAGTTTATTTGTGTGTGTACATAGAAACATATATGAATGTAACAATAATGAAAGAAAAGAGGCCATGAATTTGAAAGAGAGGAAGGAGAGGGGCATATGGGAATCTTGGGAGGGGGGAGATGATGTAATTATATTATAATCTCAAAAAATGGATTCAATAATTAAAAAGAAGCCCAAACTTTGACTTACTTGCTAATTTAAAATTGAAGCCCTGGAGTTGGAGAGATGTCCCGAGAGCATCGGCTGCTCTTCCAGAGGACTTTGGTTCGATTCCCAGCAACTACATGATGACTCACAATTGTCTGTAACTCTAGTTCCAGTAAGTGACGTCCTCACACAGACATACATGGAGAAAAACTACCAGTGCATGAAAACCAAATATAAGTAAATCATCAAAAAATACTTAAAAAAGAAAAATTGAAGCCCCAGGGCTTTGTGTTTGGCACTGAGTGTTCCTGGCACTTCAGCAGTCCAGAATTAACTCTGATGGCAATTTCTGAATCTAGTGATAGCTTAATACTAGTTTATTAGTCTATGTGACTTAATTATTTTGTTGTGTATTATATAAAAACCATTTAATGTGACCACTGCCAGCCACAGATGGCTAGAAGTATAGTTTAAATTTAAAGAAATATGACCTCAAAAAGATACTAAAAGTTAATATTTCTCATGATAGAACCAGTTTCCAAAATAGGCCACGGTAGACTGATGTCTAAGTGAGGTTGCCCAGGCTGAAACCACAGACACTGCTTGCTTTCTTGGCCATGGGTCTGTTCTGCGTTGGATCTCAGCCTCTCATGTTTTATAAATGCTACCTACATGGGGATGGCAAAGGGTAGATGCTAGGAAACTAGAAAGGGGTGAGAAAACTTTTACTCTTAAGCAGAAAACTGCCCTATAATTAAATCTAAGTGGATGGTAGCTGTATTTAAAACCAAGTTATGACTGATTGGATTAAGATCTGACCACCTGGGGGCCGGAGAGATGGGTCAGGAGCACTGGCCACTCTTCCAGAGGTCCTGAGTTCAATTCTTAGAAACCACATAGTGTCTCACAGCCATCTGTGATGGGATCTGATGCCCTCTTCTGGTGTGTCTGAAGACAGCTGCAGTGTGCTCATATTAAAAAAAAAAAAATCTGACCACCTGTGAGATATTTAACTTCCTGGTTATGTCCCTTTGGGAACTGCTGTTCAGGCTCACTTGCAGGTGCGTTTCCTCTTGTGATCATTGATGCTGCTGATAACGTGGCGTTTTGTTTTTTGTGCATTTCTACACATTCAACTGTTTCCCTCGAGCTCCATTTTTGTTCTTGTTTTGATGATTTCTCTCCTTACTAGTCCTCATTGAACAGTTTCAAATCTTAGAATAAAAGTGAAAGAAAGCAATTTCAGAAGTCCAGGCTGGGTTCTTTTGTCCACAGCTCACTCCTGAATGTGAGTTGGTTGTCACACAGGAGCTATGTGAGTGTTTGGTGGGATCTGTTTAGGACTTGAGTCTGCACAGAGGCTTGCGCCAGCCTCCAGCACTGTCATTCCGTAGCAATTTCAGTTCCTGCTCTTGATCCCAGGGCTACAAGAGTAGGCAATGAAAGACAGATTTTAATGGCGTGTGCACCGCATGTCGGGTTGTCTCAGAGCTGAGACAGCTGAGGTAAGGGAAGGGAACAGAGAATGACCCAGGCGTGGAGAAAGAAAGGCCTCTGCTGTTCTGACATCTCGGCAGGCTGAGGAAGGCCTGCGGTACGGATGTACGGAGGAGGAGCCTTACGGGTAGATAGAACGGCAGGTGAGAGGAGCCAGGGGACCAAGCCGGGAGCTCGCAGGTTGTAGTTCGAAGGGAACAGGCATGACACAGCGAGGCCGAAGCAACTGTGTGCGAGTTTCATGAAACTTCTTCCTTTTCTCCTGTGGGATGTTGGGACTTCTTACTGTTTTTTGTTTTTCAGTTAACAGAAGATGAAATAGCTACAATATTACAATCAACTCTTAAAGGACTAGAATACCTTCATTTTATGAGAAAAATACACCGAGATATCAAGGCGGGAAATATTTTGCTAAACACAGAAGGCCATGCAAAGCTTGCAGACTTTGGAGTCGCAGGCCAACTTACAGTAAGTAGAAATGGTGACTGGTACCAGTACTTTGTCCCAAAAGCCATTTCCAATAAGTGATTTTTATTTATTTGTGTGTGTGTGTGTGTGTGTGTGTGTGTGTAGTTATCTGGTTTTGTAAAATGAACACTGAATGTGAAAGTCTATGTAGGAAAGTGGAAACAATTCCAGGAGGATAAACATTGAATTTCCAAGGGTTGTGCCGAGGGTTTTCCTGGGTGGTACAGGGAATACTGGGTCTCACCTCTCTTCCCCCTTCTCCCCAGTTCCTGATCTTTTGTTTTGTTTTGAGACGAGGTTTCACTCTGAAGCTCTGGCTGGTCTAGAACTCTGTATGTAGACCAGGGTGGCCTTGATAGAAATTTACCTGCTTCTGCCTCCCAAGTGCGGGGATTAAGGTACGTGCCCCCAGGTCTATCTGACTTTAACTATAGGTGATGTTCACTTTCTTGTTTATTTGGCCTCTTATGCTTCTGGTGCTTTATGTAACTAAGAAATCATGACCTTGTGCCAGATCTTTTTTATGTGTTTAGTGGTCTCAGCTCTAGAGATCTGACTTAATTTTCATGCTGTGAGGTAGGTATTCAGATAGATTCTTTGTTAACTGGGCGCTGAGCATTTATTTCAGTGACTTGTTGATAAGCCTTTAGCTTTTCTTCTGTTCTGTATTGGAGCTTGCTGAAAATCAAGTGTGGCGTATCTGTGGGACTCGGCTTGTCTTCTGTTGGCCTGCACCTAGGTCCCTGTTGCTGCCTTACTTTGATTTTATGCTGGTCAGATGCAAGGCCTTTCACTTTACTTTGGCTCTCCTGGGACCCTGTGTTTCTGTTCGGTTTTGGATTAGTGGGTTAGTGTTGCAAAAAGAGATTGTTGGCATTTTGGTAGACACTGTGTTGAGTTATGGGTCAGCCTTGAGATACCAGTGCCCATGTTAGGATTAAGCCCTGTAAGCCATGGGCCCAGGACGATTTTTCAGTTACAATTTTTTGGTTCCTTGGACGTTTTATTTTTCACGGATGTTATATTGTTTGCACAATGCATATTTTGCATTAATTTGGTTAGTTCATTCTTCAGTAGTTCTTTTGATACTATTTTAAGTAGAACGTTGTTTTCAAATTGCTCATTGTTAGTGTGTGGGAGTATGGTTGAGTTTTATGTATTATGTCATACAGTGTCACTGAACTTGTTTATTGCTAGTTTTCATTTTTAAAAAGTGTACGTGTATGGGCTGAGAGATGGCTCAGCAGTTAAGAGCACTGATTGCTCTTCCAGAGGTCCTGAGTTCAATCCCCAGCAATCACATGCTGGCTCATTCAATGCCCTTCTGGTGTGTCTGAAGACAGCTACAGTATATATAAATAAATTTGTAAAAAAAAATTAAAAAGTGTGTGTGTGTGTAATTGTAGTGTGGATGCTGCCTGCATGCCCTGGTGAGGTGTGCATGTGGGCTTCCACCTTTTTTGATGTTTGAGAGAGGTCATTTTGTTGTTCATGGTTCAGATTCCAGAAGTTCTCTTGTGTTCCACCTCCCGTCCCCTTGGAGGTATGTAGGATGGGCTTTCAAGCCTGTCTTTCCCTGGGTTAGATGTCAGCATTAGAGCAGTCAGGTCCATGTGGGGTTGGAATTACAGGCATTTGTGGAACACCTAATGTGGGTGTTGGAGACCAAACTCAGGTCCTGACAGAGTGAGAAGTGCTTTGAATCACTGAGCTCTCCTCTAGCCATCCTCACTTCATATGCATTTCTTTATTTATCCCAGAGGGATTTATTTGCTTGGCTAGCTGGCTTGGAGCTCTTAGTCCCCTTGCTTCAGCCTCCTGAAGGCTGGGATTTGATGCCTGTGCCAAGATGTCTGCTTTGTAAATCCTTCTGTAGAATCTTTGAGGCCAGCCTTGCTCTTCTGATGTCCACAGGTACCATCCTCTCGATGCCAGCGTCTATAAGCCATTTGGAAGGGCTTGTGTTGCAGTTAGGTTGTTCCTCAGTTTTCCCATGACTGCCTCAGGATTCCATTCCATGCGGTTAATGTTCTGCCTGCCATCTGCATCCCAGCTTACAGAATTGTTTGGCTTTGCTTTGCATTTTTAGATTATTTGGGGAAGAAGTGATAATAAGAAATTTGTCCAGTCTGTCATCTTTAGCGGAAATCCGTGATTAGTTTCTTTTTCTGTTCTGGAGACAGTCTTCTGTAGCCCAGGCTGGTGTTAGACTCCATCCTTCTGCCTCAGCCTGCTGGGTTAGCAGCACATGACTGTCTCTCAGACTCAGGTGTTTATTCAGCTTAGGTTTTCAAGTGTGAATGTGCTGTTGCACACTAGATGCTCACTGATCTTGCTTTTTAAGTTCCTACTGCCACAAGTGTGGTAGTAGATGTGTGGTAAACGTCTCCTAAGGGAAGCTGAAATTTTTTAGGGTGTATTTGATTGTCCTTAGGATAGTGCTCCTCCTTTAAAAAAAATTTTTTTAAAGACATGTTCTTACTGTGTAGCTCTCTCTGACCTGTGTAAAACAGGCTGACCTTAAACTCAGAGAGAGACCCCTGCTTCTGCCTCCCGAGTGCATGCCTCATCACTCTTGGTTTCCTTCCTTCCCTTTTAGGCACAGCCTCATCCTGTAGCCCAGGCTGGCCTGGAGTTCACTGTGTAGCCTGGTCGTGAAGCCAGGATTACAAGTGTATGAACTAAGGACAGGCTGGGCAGGCTTAGATTCATTCTCTCTCTCTCTCTCTCTCTCCCTCCCCCCCTCCCCCTCCCTCTCCTCTCTCTCTCTCTCTCTCTCTCTCTCCCCCTCCCTCCCTCCTTCCCTCCCCTCTCCCCCTTCCTCTCTGGATTTTTATCTTTGGTGTTCTGTCCCAGCATCATAGACCAGTTCATCTATGCTTCACTATTCTGGGTTTTGTTTTCTGTATTTGAGGATTACCTTATTTGAAAAGATAGAATTTAAGTTTAGAACTTTACACATGACTGCCTAGAATTTAGTTTGTCCCCCCCACCCCCAGTATCCTTATTAACATTGTACTGTCTGGTTTACATATTTGATATAGACCAGGTTGGCCTTGAACTCAGGGATCTATCTGCCTGCCTCTAACTCCAAATGCTGGGGTTAAAGGTGTGTGCCACCACCCTTGGCCAGTGCTTTATAGTTTGGGGCTATTCTGTCCTTAGCATGCCAGTTTGAAAGCATGTTCAATTGTCAGTGTGGCATGTAGAGCTGACTGGCTTTTGACTGTGTGCACATATAGTTAGAAGGGCCACAGTTTCTGGATGTAATGCTTTCTGTTGCTCTGTTGTACTTAGTAACTCTGTAACTAATTGGAGTTTAGGATACAGTGGTTACTTATTCTCAAAACAGTTTCCTTTATGTGAGTATGTATCCATTTCTAGTTTAAATAATCTAGTAAAAACAACTTTGGGTATCACCATTTGAAAGCATGTTGGTAAGTTTGAGGTTTCAACTAAGGAAATGATTAAGCCCAAGTCATTTCCTTTGCCTTTTTTTTTTTTTTTTAATTTGGTGAGCAGTGTGAAGTTAGTTCAGAAGTGCCACATGTCATTGCTCTGGACTGACATAACCTAAGTCATAGGCACTTCAGGAGTATGGGACTAGGGATGGGAGAGTGTCTGCACCTTTGCTGTGTTTGGAAGTCCTCTTCCTAACTACGTATCAGTAGTAGCAAGATTCTGGAAGTAAGTGCCACATATTTCTTCAACCCACAAGTGAAACTTGGGACCATTTTTTACAATTCAGCTTTAAGACAATTTTGAGTGTTACCTAAGTCATCAGATGGAAACCAAATGAGCAGTTCTTCCTTCTAGCTGTGACAGTTCCTAACAGTGCTTATCACTCTCTGGGCTGCTCTTCTGCTGCAGCAGCTGCCCTGGTTACTGCCTGTTGCGTTATCTTGGCTATTGCTTTGTTTTCACAGAAATAAAACTGTATTCATTATTTTGTAAATTATGTTTTTGGTGTTGCAATAGCTTACACTTTTTCCATACCTGCTTTCATTTGAAATAGGGCTTACTATTTAGTTCTCTCTAGCCTCAAAATTAAGATCCTTTTGCTCATGTCTCTCATGTGCATGGGCTGTAGGTGGGCGTTCACTCTGCTTGCCTCTTTAGGGAATTTTTAATGTGACATTTCAGTATATAAGTGTCTATTGTAATATTTATTTTTCTTTTTGAGCAGGGTTTTATTAGGTATCCCTGGCTGGCCTGGAACTTGCTATGTAGACCAGAATGGTCTAGAAAGCATTCACCAAGATCCATTTGCCTCTGCCTCTTGGGTGCTGGGATTAAAGGCTGGTCTTACTTATTTATGTTTTTGAGACTAGGTTTCAGTCTAGGTTCCCTGCCATTCTGGAACTCACTGTGCAGTCCAGGTCATGAGTTCTCTGTAATCTAATTACCTCAGCTCCCGAGGATTAGGTTACAAGTGTTAGGCACCTGTGTGGTGATTGTTAAACAATTATTTATCATTATTATGTAACTCAGGCTATAAGTGTTAGGTGCTTAAACAATTATTTACTGAGATGGAGCACCGCAGCATTGTCTCCCTGATCTTGTGCTCCGTGGTTCAGGTGGCCTCCCGAGTATCTGAGGTGTGGGTTCCTGGCTTGGTAGTCCCTGATCAGGAACATTCTACTCTTGCATGCATAATTTGGAGTACTTGCATGTAAGGCAAATGTCTAGAAAGATGATTGGATAGAGATAGAGAGAGAGAGAGAGAGAGAGAGAGAGATTTAAGAGTTTACTAAATAGTGCCAGTTTGTGAGGTTGTACTACCTCCTATTCCAATAATTGTGAGTTTCAGTTGCTGATTTCCTGTTTTTATTAGTACTGGTTTAAAATTTTAAAACTAATAATTTTGTTATCTTACTAATTAAAAGTCTTTATGGTTCCTGGCCATTTGAATTTCTTTAGTGACTTGTCTCATTATGCCTATTATGACTATTGTTTTTAGATATATTTCAAGTATAAGGTGTTGTTTTTCTTCTTAAAATATTTTCATTTATTCCTTGAGAATATTATGCAGTATGTTTTAATTATATTTTTCCCCTTTCCAGGTCCTCCCCCAAATCCTACCCACCTAACTACATGGGGTTTTGATACTTATTTATTTATTTTTAAGAAAACCAAGGAAAAGATATCAGAGAGTCCAGTTTATGTTAGCCAGCTCCTCCTGAGCATGAGGCCTGCCCTGTGGTAAGGAGATGATGTTCTCAGTGACACTGTTGAAGAAAACAGATTTTTCTTTCCCCAGCAGCTGTCAGTTGCAAATAGCTTCTTGGCGGGGGTGGGACATTGTTCCACCTTTCCGCACGCTGTCCAGTTGTGGTAGGTCTCTGTTCATTGCAGAAACTTCTCTGGTAATGGCCGAGTGATGCTGATCCACAGGCATTGCAGTGTGTCACGAGGAGTTGTTTTACTGCTGTGTCATTTAGCAGAATAAAAGAATCTTGTTTCCCTTAGGGCTGACAACCTTTAGTCTCAGGTTCTTAGACTCATTGACGGAGTCAGTAATGGACTCCATCCCATGGAGGGAACCTTAATAAACTCTACGTAAAAAGTAATTGGTTAAGCCACTTGGCATGAACAAAGCCGTTTTTAATTGTTCAAATGGTTTCTTTTTCTCAGTTTTCATGCTTTGTGTTGGTCTGTCTCTCTCCCTTTTAGGATACCATGGCGAAGAGGAACACAGTGATAGGAACCCCATTTTGGATGGCTCCAGAAGTTATTCAGGAGATTGGGTACAACTGCGTGGCAGACATCTGGTCTCTGGGAATAACTGCCATAGAAATGGCTGAAGGAAAGCCCCCATATGCCGATATCCATCCCATGAGGGTAAGGAAGCAGAGAGACAGTTGGATAGTTAGCTACTGGTTATCAGAAAGTTATGTGGCAACTTCCTTGGTTACATTCCAAACAGGAAATGAGTTAATTTTAGATAATGAGAAATGCTTACTGTAGGCGATATTCTTTCGCTGGCATTAGATGTAAGAAATTGATTAAATGTAGTCCTTTCTTCATTCTGGACTATATGTCTCCTTGACAGTCTCCTTGAAGGACAAGGACTATAGAATATAGTAATGGGTAGATTTCATACATTTTATGTATATCTTTTAATAGGTAAGGTACCTCATTTTTAGCTCTGTACATATATGGGCTTTCTACTTAATAATTTTCTGTGATTCCCACTGGGTCAGCATGTGTCAGGTAGCATTCACTAATGTTTTCTTCAGGGTGCTTTTGCACTTACTAACCACCATTTTTGTTCATATGTTGTCTTTTATATGCTTGATTTCTTTAAGTGTTTTGGTCTATAAATCCCCAGACTGAGAGGCAAAGCCTGTTCTATAGAGCAAGTTCCAGGACAGCTACGATCACACAGAGAAACCCTGTCTTGAAACCGCCCCCCCCAAATAATTTAAAGTATTTAATGCAAAATTGTTTCATCTTTTATAGAGTAAGGTTTATATCATTTGAAATATAACAATAGTGTTTTAAAGAAAGATTTTTTAATTTCAATTGTGTGCTACCTTGGAGGCCAGAAGAGGGTATAAGATCCCCTGAAACTAGGGTTATAAGTGGTGTGAACTGCTCAATATGAGCCCTGGGAACTGAACTCAGGTCCTCTGCAAGAGCAGTGTGTGATATTAACTATGAGCACTCTCCAGCCCTAATGCGCGATAACCTTAATCTTTGAGAAGTAGAATTTTAATGTGTTTGATTTTATAGCAGCCCATAGTTGCTTGATTTTTTTTTTTTTTCATTTTTTGCAGAGAGATGATTTGAGGGTATGAAAAAAACAGTTTAGTGGCAGAGCTCCTTCTCAGCATCCACAGGCCCTGTGTTCAGTCCCTGTGAAAGTCTCTCTCTCTCTCTCTCTCTCTCTCTCTCTCTCTCTCTCTCTCTCTATCTTTCTCTCTCTCTCTCTCTCTCTCACACACACACACACACACACACACACAGCACAAGGTTTTTTTTGTTTTTTTTTTTTAATTTTTTTGACATTTTAAGGTTTAGAACAAACCTGCATATGAGCAAAGGGAAAGAGAACAGTTATTTTATTCTCCGGTTGCTGCCTGGAGAGATGGCTCAGCGGTTAAGAATACTGACTGCTCTTCCAGAGGTCCTGAGTTCAAATCCCAGCAACCACATGGTGGCTCACAACCATCTGTAATAGGATCTGACTCTCTCTTCTGGTGTGTCTGAAGACAGTTACATAAAATAAATAAATCTTTAAAAATAAATATACATAAAATAAATAAATCTTAAAAAAATGACACTCTGGTTACTGTACTTCATGTGGACACACTTTGTTTTTGGATAAGCAAAATTTACTAAGCAAATGTAGTTCTTGTATTGAAGTTTCATCTTTATTTTACCTAATTGTCTCTCTTTTTTTTTTTTTTAAAAAAAAAAAAAAAAAAAAAAACAAAAAACACTAGGCAATATTCATGATTCCTACAAACCCTCCTCCCACATTCCGTAAGCCAGAGGTGTGGTCGGACAACTTCATGGACTTTGTGAAGCAGTGTCTGGTAAAAAGCCCGGAGCAGAGAGCCACAGCCACTCAGCTTCTGCAGGTATGAACCTCGCCTCCAAGCCGCCCACACACTGCTTAGGTGCTCCCTTGGAAGCAGTGATGAGGAATGAGACATTCCATGCTGTGAGAGAGGTTTAAAGCTATTGAGATGGAAAGTCATAGGAAATATGACTTGAAGAACAGAGCAGTCATGGAAGGGAGTATTTCACCCGTGAGTTTAGATTTAAGAGCAGTGAGTGAGAAGCTCAGAAACACTTCTACCACCAGGCAGAGGAGTGGGTGGAAATAACTCAAGACCGATGTCAAGCCACGTGCATGTGTCTTAACTACTGTGTGAATTAGAAAGCAAGGTGATGTGCTACTCTTGCTAACAGCCTAGCTCTTCTAAGCCTATTGCCACATGTGCCTGCAGGAAATGATGCCAGAGGCTTATGGACAATCTTCTGCTCTGCAGGCTCAGCACTTGCTGCAGCACCCTTTCAGTTTTAGAGTATTTAACAAAGGCTTGGAGCATCCACCCTGTTGGTGATGGGGCCAGGGATGTAAACATGGGGTTCTGTCAGAATAAGTTTGGATATATAGGTAACTCCTGCAAAGAAATTCTATATGTAACTCTAACTGTCAGGGATTGTTGCTCCACAAAGACAGGAAGACAGATGGGGCAGGTAAGATGTCTTGGAGGGTAAAGGTTCCTCCAGCCTGAATTCAGACACTGGGACTGAGGTAGTGGAGATGGACTCTCAATAAAATAGAGATAAAACAAAACAAGAACCCCAAAATACTCCAGATGAGACAGAGAGAAATGGCTCAGGCCCAAATAGTCATCTGTCTTTTTAGAGTCATGAAGTAGGTGACTTAGTGTCACAGGGTTTATATGTCAAGTATTTCTATTTCTATTATGTGCCATGTACTACTTTAAGGTAAAAATTGTGGCTGGGCAGTGGTGGTGGTGCACACCTTTAACCCTAGCACTCAGGAGGCAGGTGGATCTACAAGTTCACGGCCAGCCGGGTCTGCACAGAGAAACCCTGTCTCCAGAAACCAAAACCAAACTGTGTCTGTTGTTCCCATTTTCTTATTAAAGCACCCATTTGTTAAGAGTGCCAAAGGAGTGTCAATACTGCGAGACTTAATTAACGAAGCCATGGACGTGAAACTGAAGCGCCAGGAAGCCCAGCAGCGGGCAGGGGACCAGGACGATGATGAGAACTCAGTGAGTGGCGGGCTCTGTGGTGGGTCAGGGGTACATGCTTCTTAGGTCTCGCTCGCCACAGAAGCGAGGTAAGTAGCTGGTATAGTCAGCACTCCCCCAGATGGGTCTCTTTCTGTGCTGCTGGACCCTTGCTGGCTCTGTGCTCTCAGTGCTCAGTGCTCTCTTAAAGCACATTTTATTATTTTGCCCCTGTAACATTTACTCCGTTTATCTACTTATTAAAGGGATAGTGACAGAGACAGACGTCCCTAGTTTGGGGACCTGTTTTATCCAAGCTCTTCCAAAGTTTCCATACTGTATTCTGGAGTCACCTGCAGCTTTTAGATTCCTAGTTCTGTGCTAGAATTCAGGTGAGAAGGAGGAGGAAGCTCCTTTAGATGAATCACATGGGCAACTTTGTGATTATCCCTCATTAAACAAGTGCTTTTCAGCTTCTCAGGTGCATATACAACCTGAGAGGTGTAGGATCCAGGTCTTTTTGCACCAAGACGAGTGACAGTAATTCAGAAAATTCAACGTCTTTTGATTATGTTAGCTCCAGTTTGAGATTCTGTTTCTTCGCAGGAGGAGGATGAATTGGATTCTGGCACGATGGTTCGAGCTGCCGGCGATGAGATGGGCACTGTCCGAGTAGCCAGCACAATGAGCGGCGGAGCCAACACTATGATTGAGCATGGTGACACATTGCCGTCCCAGCTGGGCACCATGGTGATCAACACGGAGGACGAAGAAGAGGAAGGGACCATGAAAAGTGAGGCTCTGACAGGGCACGAACTGATGCAGAGCTGGTTCCCACAGCCCCTGCTGTCTGGCTCATCGATCTGTCGTTCTCTTGCCATAGCTAAGTTCCTCCGAGGAAGATTGATGATCAGAGCAGCTTTGGTTGGAGGGCTGTGCGGAGCAGGAGGCTGGGGAAGAAGAAGCTGGTAGCAGGACTTCAGGAGGGGATTTGCTTTTGAACCCCAGTGTTCTCACTGGAGGGTTTGTCTGGAGGAGGGCATATTCATCGTTGTGATACAAAATTCATCTCCAATTGTAATGAGATGTGAGATGCTGAGCCTGTCTTCAGCTCATTTCACAGTAGTGTTGTCACTGACAGCCAGTCAGAGAAAGTTAAGTCTGTTAAGTCTTCAGCAATCCTTCCTTTCCTCTCTCCTTGTCTTCTTCCCTTCCTGTCATGTTTTACTCTTCTCTCCCTCCTGTCTTTCCTTCCTTCACTCTCCCTTACTTTTCTTTGCTGGAGATTAAGTCCCTGAGCCTCACACATGCTAGGTAAGCACTTGACCAGTGAGCTCCACCCCTAACCAATACTTCTGCCTTTTGAGACAGATTCTTTTTATGTTGCCCAGGCTTATCTCTAACTTCTGGGCCCAAGCTGTTGACTGTGGTCAGAGTCAAGGCCTGGTGTTCTCAGGTTTTGTCTTTGTTTTGAGGAAAGGAAGAAAAGCCCATATTTGCAGAGTAGCAAGGTGACTTTATTTAGGCAAAGCTCAGGTCAGGATACAGCAAGAGAGCAGTAGGCCACAGGAGGGTCCAGTTATTGCCGAAGGCTTCTTTTTGTGAGAGTCTAGTGGAGGGAGGACTGGGTTCTAAGGGAAGTAGTCTGGGCAGTTCTCTTACGTTGCTTGGTAGATTAGTTTCTGTGATCACTTCCCTCTGCACATGTCTCTTTGTATAGAGTGCAGCTGACTTATAGGGAGGTCTGCTTCCCTAAAAGTTCACTGGAGAGCACACTCCACCTGCTCATACATGAATCCAAAGCTAGTTCCTGCCATATCTGCTTTTCCTTCCTGGACAGGAGAAGACTCTGACTGCATAGTGTTTGTCTAAGTCTGACAGTCGTCAAGGGGCGGCAAACACCTGTTACACTCTCCAGAGTCGGGTTCGTGGGTAGCCTCGTCAGATGGGGGTGCTAAATTGCTAACAGGTTGCTAGGTGCGGGAGGGGTGCCTGTGACTAGTAAGGGTGGAAAAGGACCTACCAAGGTCTTCCAGTGATGCTAAATGGACTCCCAGGTTGTTGAACCATTCCTCACATGGTTCCCTTGCCTCAGGCTCTAGTTGATTCACAGCCAGGTGTGTGCCGCAGACCTGGGTTCTTTCCCTCTTTCCTAGCTGATCTGTGGCTGGCTCCATTCCTCCAGTTGGCTTAGAGTCCCATACTGGCTCTTCAGTGATTGCCTCTCCTTTTAACCTGAGGTTCAGGCCAACTCACAGAGGGAATAATTTGAGGGTATAAAGTAATAACTGAGGTGCCAGAGTTTCAGTTTAGCCCAAACTTTGCATCCATTTAAAGGCCTGGGTTTCCTTGGTCACTGGAATTTTTTTCCCCCTTACTCCCTATACCCATGCTAGGGATCCAATCAGGGCTTCACATGTGCTAGTCTACTGCTGAGCTGTACCTATAATATTTACGGCTTTTCTTCTAATCCAGGGATCAGCAAACCAGTGTCTAGGCCAAGCTAGACTGCCACCTACTTTGGGCAGTAAGGCTCAACTGGACCATGGCCAAAATCATTCCTTTGTTGCTTTTGGCTGCTTCTATACTGAAAGGGCTGAGTTGAGTACCTGTTAAAAACTGTCGCCTAAAATATTCGCTGTCTGTTCCTTTACAGACTGAAAGTTTTTCGTCTGGTAGAACACTTGACTAGCATGTGTGAGGAGCTGGGTTTGATCCCAGGGAGGGGCACAATTAAAGGGAAGAAAGGAAAGGTAATCAAGGAGCCCTGGGGCTTGAAACCTGAGCTAAGGGGTCTTACTGGGGTGACTTATGCATAGGGTCTGGATAGTCCAGTAGTGGCTGGCTGCAGACTGGGGAGGCTGAGGACCTGCAAGCTGCTCGGTCCACAAACTGGATGTCTCGGCAGTCTTAGTCTGACTCTGAGGGGAAGATTCCCAGAGTCACTGGATTTTTTAGTCCATGATGGAAGACCAAGAATCTGGAGTACAATGCCAGGTGGATGCAGCGGTGGTGTGGCTGTAGCAGCAACAGGGGTGGGTAGGTGTGCCAGTAGGAAGCAGAAGCAGGCTGGCAAGCAAGGCTTATCTGGGCTTTCTGTCAGATGGTGCCATCCACTCTCAGGGAGAGACTTCCTCAGTCGGTCCTTTTGTGAATGTTCTCTTAGACCGACCTCAGTTATACTCTGAGTTGGTCCCAGGCATCATCAAGTATAGGGAAGGACATGAGCTCTACTATTGGTATAAGCTTTAAGTGTTGCCAAAGTATGGTAGAAGGGTATTTAACTTGCACTGGGGCTCCCTAGAGAAAGGCACCAAGCTTGGCAGCATGCTGGTGGGGTGGAGGTATTCCAGCGGAGGGGCTTGTGTCTGAGGACCTTGGCAGGGCAGTGTTCTCACGTGTTACTCTTCGCCTTCCACACTATCCTCTTGTTTTCAAGGCAAAAGTTCTCTTTGTCTGTTTGGGGGCTCAGATTCATTATCTCTGAGACAGGAATGATAATGTTACATTGGTAGATTCATAAATTGATAAAACTTCTGGAATGCATTCTTTATCAAGAATTTAAAAAGATCTGGGCTGGAGAGCTCTCCCCACGTTTAAGAGCATTGCTCTTCTTGCAGGGGTCCTGAGCTCAGTTTCCAAAATCCACATCAGGTGGTTCATAGCCACTTGTAACTCCGGCCTCATGGGATCTCAAGCGTCACCCACCCTCTTGAGACTTTGAAGACACCTCCTTGTTGTATACACACAATTAAAACAAATCCTAGAAAAGGTCAAACCTGCGACCCGGTAAATTTCTTGACTAGGAGCTAGGCCCAAGGAAGTAATTAAAGATAACATCTACAAATTTTCCTAGACATGCTATTGTAGATGGGCTGTTGTATATATAAAAATACCAGGTCCAGTCCAGCCTTAGCTGGAACCTGAAGGAGGACATTGACTAGTCATTACTTGTGTAAAGACACGTCCGTAATTCTTGTTAGTTGTTGGTAGACTACATACAGGGCAGACTCTCCTGTTATTTTTGAGTAAGGGCTCTAAAAGATCTTTTCTTGGTCTCAGTAATGAGGATGAGATTTCCCTTGTGAATTTGTCAGTATTGAGCTTGTTGTACTTCCAATGTGCCAGCAGAGGGAGCTCTGTGATAGGCTATGAATTGAAATTGTGTTCCCATTCAAGTTCACTGATAGCCTTTGTATGATAGTATTTATTTTGGATCAAGACTATTATTTATTTATATTTAAGATTTTATTCTATTTTATGTGTTTGGGTATTTTGACCATATATATGTCTATGCACACATGTGACTAGTGCCTGCAGGAACCAAAAGAGGTTATTGAATTTCTTGGAACCAGAGTTACTGTAGGTGCTGAGAATTGGACCTCCCTCCTTAGGACGAGCAGCTGATGCTGTTAACGCCTCAGCCTCACCTTTAATGCTGTTACCACAGCAACACTGGGGCATGGCCTTCATTTTGTTTAGTTAGGAGGTTGGATACTTGGCAGAGTTGAAGCACTTCAGCCCAGCCTCTTCCTCTCAGGTTCCTAGACGGTTTTAGTTGGAATTGGTTTTGTCGTTTTTGAGCACAGTGCCACACATAGCTTTTTAAATGTCACCAGTTAAGCGGTCCCAACCAAATAATGGACTAGGACTTTAAAGCACAAGAACTCATGTGCAGAACTGATTTGGGGAAAAGTTGTACTATGTAGAAAAACTAGTATTAAAGATGTTTTATAACTGTCTGTGGCTTGGTATGTCTCGGTTTTGGTTTTGTAATTGCAGGGACTGGGACCTTGGGCCTTCTGCATGGCAGGTGTGCACTGCTGAGCTGTGTGGCACTTGAGTAGCCTGTTACTGAGCTGCGTGGCACTTGAGTAGCCTGTTACTGACCTGCAGAATGTCGGTGTTTAAGGCACTGGCTTTCTTGCTGTACGGTTTGTGCTTTGTAGTTATTTAGCTCTAGCCCGTGATGCGCGCCTGACTGCTGCGCCCATTCTTGGCGGCCATCCTCTCGACATCAGACTGCTCCAGGTTTTCTTATACAGAGTTATTTTTGTATTCTTCAAGAATTTTTGCTGGGTGGTGAAGGTGCACACCTTTAATCCCAGCACTAGGGAGGCAGAGGCAGATGGATCTCTGTGAGTTCGAGGCCAGCCTGGTCTACAAAACAGGATCCAGGACAGGCAGGGCTGCATAGTGAGACACCGTCTTGAAAAACCAAAGGGAAAAAGAAGAGTTTCTTTTTCTTCTGATACCTTGAAAGTAGTAAATGTGTAAGCGTTGTGAAGTCTTGCTACTCACAGATGCTCTTTAATAACTGTGGATTTCTGTCTCTTGTACTATGAGCTCTTGTCACACTCAGGATTACTGTGTCCAATTTGCATTATACCACTGAGATTTTACTTGATTGCTTTGAATACGTGGTTCTGTCAACAAACACGTTACATGGTTTACCAGCACATCTCTAAAAACTATAGTTTATTCACAGACATGCTCTATGTATTTGTGTGTGTCTATATTTGTCTATCTGTTTATCTACGTTTTTGTCAGGGAGATCCGTCCGAGACAGGGTTTCTCGCTGTAGCCCTGGAACTCACTTGGTAGACCAGGCTGGCCTCAAACTCACAGAGATCCCCTGCCTCTGCCTCCTGAGCACTGGGATTAGAGGTGTGCGCCACCACTGCTTCGCTTATCTGTCTTGATGAAGCTTTTTGTGTAGCTCAAGCTGGAGCATGCGCACTCTTCACTGCCGAGATGTCTCTAGCCTTTATCTCAGTTTTAGGACCAGTTCTGAGCGTTTTGTTTTTATGTTGGTTTTGATTTTGGTTTTACCCTTATGGCTGTTGTGTTGATGTTTTCAGTGGACTGTTGTATTCATTATCCTATGAGATTCCTAATCTGTAAGTTCTTTCTTTATTTCTTACGAAGAAGACCGTGTCTGCGGATTATGACCTCAGTGTTCCTCCTTTTGATTCATGCACCTTTTTTTCTGGTTCACTCAGATATTATGCAGTTCAAGCAGCAGTGCCTGTTCTTGTCTTGTTCAAGCAGCAGTGCCTGTTCTTGTCTTGTTGCTCACTTTAGGGAAAGCTCCCCTGATATCTTAATGCTGAGTCTGATTATGCAGTAGAATCATAACAGTTCTTCCTTTCACCAAAGAGGCTTTCCTCTAGCTCTAGCGTTCCTGGTATCAGTTGGAACTGGTGTAGTGGTGTTTACCATCTTGTGGTGTGAGTTGTCTTGCTTACTGGTCTGATCAGCGCTAACTTTCCCCTCAGCTCTGTTTCAGCCTCACTCCACTGGCCACGTGTTACGTGTGCTCTTTGCTTTCTTCCCTTCCACCCTCTGGCACCAGGCGCTGAACCCAGGGACCCCAGCACAGTGCTCAGGCATTCTGCACGGAACTGCATGCAAGCTCTGCTAAGTGTTTTGTTTATTAGAAACAGGGTTTGTTCACTGTGTCCCTACCAGCCTGGAAGTTGCTGTGTATCCCAGACCGGCCTCAAACTCAGAATTCCCCTGCCTCTGTTTCCTGAATTCTGGAAGTATAAGCATGTGAATTATTCAGAAGAACTTTTACAGAAGTAAGTGTGTGAATTTTAAAACTGGGTATGGGCTAGAGATTGTATTTAAAGAATGAGGCCTGTGTGGTAACAGTTCTTTGGTACTTTTTGAGGCATTTGTGGCTTGGCTTGTTTGTTGTGAATTTTTGTCAAAAGAGTCTTTGTGTGCTTTAGCAAGATTGTGTTTTCTTGTGAAAATATTTAAAAACCCCGCATGTTTGTGCCCTGAAGCCACACTAGGGAAATAAGAGGACAGCTTTTGTGGGTTCTGAGAATTCCCCTCAGGTCCACAGGCTTGTATAGCAAGTACTTTACCCAGTGGGCCACCTTGCCAACCTAAGAATGTGTGTTTTCTAGTTGTTTGGTACAGGAACTTATACCTAGTAAAGTTAATTTGCCAATTGCCTTTAAATAGACTATTCTCTAACAAGTTTTGATACTAGGTTTTTCAGAGACAAACCCAGCAAAATATGGAAGGAGGGAGGGGGCTTGTTTGCACAGGTTGTACCTTAGCAGTACTGCCCTGAGGAGGGGCAGACAGGACTAAGCACAGCAGTCCTGATGGGGTGTGGGCACCTGTCTACTGGAGACTTGGTGCCAGTGCGCTGGTGCTGTAATGGTGGTGTCACCGCATGTCCAGGACATGCATATCAGCCGGCACCTCCTCCTTCCCAGGCTCACCGCCAGCGGTGGTAGAAGGTTTGATAGTGTTTGCCACGTTCCTGACCTTGACTCAGGCCTTTCCAGTTAGACCCTGGGAGCCGAGGGAAGTGAGAGGATTTCTTAAGATCTATACTAAGTTCCCAGCATTCTAGTCTGCTCCCTAGAGCAGTAGCCACACTAAACTGTTTGAAGTAGAGTTTTAAAGCATGGTGACATAGTTATATTTGGGAAGCTCTGACTGAGCACATCTACTGTTGCTGTGTTTCCTCCCTTACGACCATTTCATCACTGTCTGTCAGATCCGTACTCATCAGAGCAGCATAAGAAATCTTGACTCTCAGCGCCTTTCTTTGCCACCTGCAGCTGTCCGAAGGATATGCTGTTAAAACATGGTCCATGCGCTGACTTCGTCAGGCGCTGACTTCGTCAGGCGCTGACTTAGGGGGTGGTACCGAGGACTTGAGCGCTGCGTGTGCTTTGGCACTCCTCTTTACAACAGCAGCCTTGTCGTCCAGTTTTCTGGTTGCTTCAAAACTCACCAGACAGAACTCAGTGCTGCCGTGTTCCTGCCACTAGACACTGTAGGAAGGTGGACAGTACGAGGGCTGATTCCTGCCCGAGTGAAAAGCTACATTTAATTTTGTTGCACTTGTCTTGCCCAAGGGAGGCAAGAGTGGAAAGAAAAATAGTGGAAAGATTTTGGAATCAGTTCATTTCTGGATCTCATAGGTAGAGTCTCCTTAGGGAGGTTATTCCCTCTTTGACCTTCAGTTTGTTTTGTCAAATAATGCAAGGTGCTACATATGAAATACTTAGTGTATAAATGATCAAAAGTGAAAGTGTTGTAATAAGCATTCATTCATTCAGAGAGAGGAGAGAGGGACACACACAGAGACAGACAGACAGACAGACAGACAGAAAGTGTGTGTGTGTGTGTGTGTGTGTGTGTGTGTGTGAGAGAGAGAGAGAGAGAGAGAGAGAGAGAGAGAAAGAAAGAGAGAGGGAGAGTGTTAAATTCCCTAGCAATAAGATGATAGCTATTTTAAGAACCAGTTAAACAGTTCAGTGTACAAGATGGCAGATTTAAAGATGGCCAGGCTTCAGATCCCTTTGAGCCTTATTTTATAAGGCTTCAAACTCTTATCTTAACACTGTGGCATTTATTACTGACTGCTGTTATTTCCATCCCTGAAAGGTAATCTCTGGTGGACTGCATTTTATGAGAAGTTCCCTCCCGGGTGAGCTTTATAATGGGAAAGCAGACTTGGAGCTTAAACTTTTCTTGACGTTTCACAAATAACTCCAGGTCGTCCTTTCAGAATGGAGACTGACTCCACAGTTGTGCCGTCTGTCTTATTGTATCCACATGTTGGGCTCGCTTTTATCTTTATTAACATTCTTGATTTCTTTGGGATGAGCCAAAAAGTGCAGAGCTTAGTGCCTGAATATTCATTCAAGGAGCCCAGCCAGACCACAGACTAGGATGTGAAAGTACCAGATCTTCGTGTGACCTGGGTGACGGCTCAAGGCCCGCAGTTTTTGGAATGTAAGGCCCTCCAGTGTGGTCATGTCAGTCAAAGGAGAGCCAAGAATAGTCATGAGACCTTGTGTTTCCCGGAGGGCAGTGGTGCAGTGGCAGGGAGAAGGAGTGAGTCCAGCAAAGCTCTGGGTGCGGGCGTGAGAGATGGGTCAGCTTCATCCACTAGTGATCCAGCTCCAGAGCCTTAAGGTCTGAGTTGCTCCTCTGAGCTGCTGGCTCTTGCTTAGAGAGGAATTGAGATGCACTCTCTAATACTAATTTAAATGGATCTATAAGAAAAAGAAGCTGATTAGGTATGTCTACTCTAAGAAATGTCAGTTTTAGTATTTGTTAAAAAGAACTATTCAGTACAAGCTCTGAGATATTTTCCTAGGGATGTACTACGCGTCACAACTGTAATGTACTGGGACTTAAGTGAGACATTTACTGCGGACAAGGAGCTTACAGGTTAAAAACGTAAGATGGTGTCTCACTGTTACTGTGTAATGCTGTAAGTATGCGCTCCACTTTCTAGTCCTTTGTATGAGTAGAATATACCCCAGATCATGGCCTTTGGTAGTGATGTGATTAGTTGAGGAGAGAGGCCCTCTGCAAATGAAGATAACAGAGCACTTGCTGAGGCCAGGGAAGTTACAGAGAAAGGCTAATGAGCTTGTGAGAGGGTGGTAAAGAGAAAGGTAGGCAGGGTATATTGAATATTGAAGTTGGCTACAGCAGATGTAAGTGTTGGTCAACTTTTAAATGGAACTGAGTGCCCAGATAAAGAGTTTTAACTTGATACTGTTGTTAATTAAGGGTGTATACCAAGACAGTCTAGTCAGGAAAGTTGACCCAGTCTCAGGAGATTGATGCAGTACCAAGGGATGGATCATCTTTGTTGGTGACTGTTGTATCTTCAGGTGGCTCTCCCCTGGGCTCTAGCTGAGAGCCATTGACATTTCTGAGCTAGAGTTCTCTCTTGTATCTGAACGCAGCTCATTAGCATTAATTCGGCTTGTGAGCCTCTGTCTAGAAAGCAAGTCAGTTCATACAGACGCAGTTGCCCTGTTACCAGGAAGAGGGTTTTTCTGGGCTCTAGGGCATCTCACAACCTTCAGTTCTTAGTGGTTTCAAGAACATCCAAATGTTTGTGGTTACATAGACTTGGATAATGACTTTATATAAATGAGCGACTAGATACATCCGAAACCCATAGCTGCTCCATAACAAAAACAAACCCAGAAACCACATTTCAAAAACAAATCAAACCCTCTATGATGCATTTACATTGTATTATAGCTCATTGTTTTAAAATGGGAACACTGGGGTATTGCTGGAGTTTTTGTTTTTGCAAATATTTTTTCATGGAACTCAGAGGAAATTGTACCCGCTTTAATACTTTGAACAGAATTACTACTTAGATTAAAACAAGTTATGGTGAGAATTAAGGAAAGGCTAGGTTGACAGTTGTGGTTCAGTTAGTGATAGTTCGAAAGTGAAGAGCCATCAGGTTTGGAATCTGGTAGATGGACATGCCAAAGGAGATAGGAACTCCAGTTTTGGTCACGCTTCCGTGTAGTATATCTGTCCTGACATGTTGTATGCCTGTCCTCACATGTAGTATGCCCATCCTGACATGTAGTATGTTCTGACATGCAATATACCTGTCAGGAGCACATTGTAGAGGAAGGGGTCTTGTCTCTTTAGCTCATGATGGAGTTATGGATATAATTTATGAACCATGGAGTTTACTCATTCAGAGATTTAGTATTCATGTGTGCATAAATACTACCAGTATTTAATTTTTAAAGTTTTATTACTTTAAACTGGGTGGTAAAGCATACAGCTTCATAGATTCTAGCATGTTGACAACATCTTTCAAGCAGAGCCTCTGTTAAATCCAGGTATTTGATACTTTGAAAGCCATGCTCACCCAAGTGTTAGCTACTTCTTCCTCTTCCTCTGTGCATTTGCCGATCCTGGATCTTAATGCAAATGGATGTAGACAATATGCTTCTCTTTGGGTCTGACACTTGTATAATTCTTCCAGGGTTTAAATAATTTTTGTTGTTGTATGTGAACATGTGTACATGAATGTGTGTGTGTGTGTGTGTGTGTGTGTGTGTGTGTGTGTGTGTGTCTATGTGTCTAAGGCTGTGCGGGGGTGGGGGAGGGCCAGAGGTTAACGCTGGGACTCCTCTTTGTTTGTTGAGTTGGTGGATGTGGCAAGGCTGGCTGGCTGGCAGCTCCAGGTCTGCCTGCACAGTGCTGGGAAGAAGACTTGTGCTGCTGCACCCATCTTTTTTACGTGGATTCTGAGGATCTGACCTCATGCCTTCATGCTTTTGGGGTAAGAACTTCACAACTTAGCCATTTCCCCAGCCCAACTTTCAAGTTTTCTTTTCTTTTTCTTTTTTTTTATGTAGATATACCACACACCTGCTATTCAGTTGGTGGACATTTGGATTATGTCTTTCTGCCTTTTTCTTTTTTTTAATTTAATTTTTTGTATATGAGTACACTGTTGCTGTCTTCAAACTCACCAAAAGAGGGCATCAGATCCCATTATATATGGTTGTGAGCCATTATGTGGTTCCTGGGAATTGAACTCAGGACCTCTGGAAGGGCAGTCAGTGCTCTTAATCGCTGAGCCATTCCTTCAACCCAGCTTTCTGCTTTTATATAACATTTTCCAAAGAAAAATAGAGACACAGCACAGGTACTCATCATTTCCCTCCTTTGCCTGCAGGGTTAGACAGAAGTAGGCCACCGTCGTGTAGGAGTGCATTTATTCCAGCATCAGATAAAAAGGATCAAAGCAACATGTGGCTGTTTTCATAGTTTACCCAATCCATTCTCCTTCTGGCTTCAGGTTTCCTGTATTATCATTCAGCTGACTGTGTTCATTTCCTCTGCTACATCTGAAAAAATACTCTATTCAAGTTGAAACAAACCCTTCCCTGACCAGCTGAAGTCCAGGAGCTGAAGAGGACAGAGCAGCCTAGTCTTTAATCAGCGTGGGGTGGTTTCCTTCCCAACTCTCAGGCTTAGTGCTTGACCATCCAGCTCAAGGCTGCTGAGCCAATGGTTCAAAGATAAGGTTCCTGGGAAGATTCCATCTGCCCACTCTTTCTGCTCTCAACTTAATGGCAATGCAAGCATGTCAAGAATCTTCATTTTGGTTTCAGAGAACTCACCAGATGGCATACAATTCACAAGGCTTACAACCTGTTCACATTGTTTCTTGTTGTCATAGCTAGAAAATCTTAGGCGAACATCTCATCCATAAAACAGGAATCATAATATCCTTCAAACGATTCTGCAAGGAGTTAGTGAAAATCCACTGTGCTAAGCACAGCACTGGGCAGGTCCAGTTTGTACAAGTCTCTGTACCTCCTGTGGTAGTCAGGACGTTGGGATAAAAGCCTAGGTGTTTGGTAAATTCACACCTGGGCTTCTAAGGGAAATGCTTTCTGTGGATGTAAGATCTCATGTGAGTGAACATACTTGGGGAAGGAGAAAAGAAGATTGTTAAAAATCATTTAGCTTTTGCTGCATAACAAAGTAGTCCAAAATTTGCTGAATTAAAAAAGTAGCCATTTTATTTAAAACATGATTCGGTAGGTTCAAAAAGATTTGCACTTGGGTATTTCTTTTGGTCTGGTCTGGTTGGCTCAGATCTGTGGGCAGTTGGGCCAGTAGCAGCTGGTCTGGCTGAAGTGAAAGCCTTGGTTAAGATGCCTGCTGATTAGCACCTCCATGTGGTGTTTTATGACTAGGAAGCTCTCTGAGATTTATTAGCAATGCCATTGAGTAGATGTTGAAAGTCTTGTCAGGCTATATACAATCAGGACTAGAAGTTTAAATCATACACCTTCTAGGGTAGGGACTATATCTATCAATTTGAAAAAAAAATCATGGTAAAATGTGCACAGTATAAAACTCCAAGCTAGGAATTGGTCTGCTGTGCTATTTACCTCTTTGGTAATTCGATGTATGTAGACTTTGTTTAGCCATAATTAAATTCCCAAGAACAGTATGACTTTCATTTTCAGTTTATATCTGAATATGTGATTAGATGAAAAAGTTATCTAATCATAAAACATAGTTTGGAGTGGGTATCTTTGAATTCTAACTCATGTCAGGGATCATCAGGTCCTTGGCATGTATAACGGAAGATGAAAGCAAAGGCGTTGATAGAATTTCCTATTTATGATTCTTAGTTGTTGAAAGAGACAGAAAATGGCCTTATTTGTTTATTTTTTCCTCCAAAATATTAGAAATCTTTAAGTGCTTGGGGAGAGCTGTTGTCAAATAAGTAAGTGAATTATGAGCAGAGCAAATGCCACTTGTCCTCTAACAGGGACAGCAAAGGATATGTTATATTTCCTAGTGGTCGTCATTCTTGTGAGGTTTTCTTTTTTCTTCTTCTTTTTTTTTAATGGAATGATTTAAAATTAAGCCACAAGGCTTTTTAATCTCATCTCTGACCTAAAGATTTTATTTATACATATTAATTTATATTACCCTTAATTTCTTTTGAGACAGAATGTCAAATTGTCTAGCACAGTTTGACCTGGAACTCACTGTGTAGCTCATGCTGCAAATGTCTTTTGGGTGCTCAGTGTTTCCGAATTGGTGGTGATGGTTCTCCCCAAGGTACCTCTTGAATGCCCATTACATTAGTTTTTAAAAAGTGAATATTTAGGTGGTTAAAGTAATCTTAGGTTAATGCATTAGTAATTTTTTAGGCCACAAGATATACATGGTTTGAGGCTTAACAGAAATACATAAAATTTAGCAATAGCCCCGTTTAGTAAGTGTTTGAGCATGTTTGAATGGTCATACGAGTCCTGCTAGCATTTATAAAATAGCAGGGAACGTGCTACAGACACTTCACTGGATGGAATTCCCCTCGTTATTAGGGCACCAGATCCTGCTTTCTCCAAGAGGAGTGGGTGTGGAGGTGTCAGTTTGGAGACATCAAACCTTTCCTGTTGGTTGCTTCTAAGAGAATCCCACAGCAGTGTCCATACACTGGAAGCTACAAGAAATCTTAGGAACATTTAGTAGAGGAACTTAATTTGGGGTCTCCAGGCATCAGCTCCAGATATTGATGGAGTTGTGGCTTGTATGGGCTACTGAGCATAGCCCCATGTGTCTGGTTTTGTCCTTCATGGGAGAATTGGGTCCACTGAGACTAAGCAGGGAGTCTTGAGGGACAAGGGAGCAGTGTGGATGCTGTGCTCTCAGGTGTGCTGGTGCTGCTGAGGTGGCGAGAGGCAGGTTTCTAATGTGGTTACCATGTTTTGCCTGTGTCTGCTCAGCAGACTCTTAGCTGGTTGGCACTGGTTTTCTGATACTCCTTGCTCACGTGTGGGGTTCGGTGAAGGTCCAGTGTGCAGCTGTTTCACAGCCTGTCCTTCCTATTGAGTTCCCAGAGAAAGGAACTGAGCAGAGAACGTGGCTTCTTGTCTCCAGTGTCTCAGTTTTACAAGTTTGTTTTGTTGTGGTTCTTATAGTACTTCAGTATACAATAATAACAAAGTTTAAAAACTAACAAAGCAAACCTGAGAAGACCTTGTGTTTTCTCTAGAACACACAGAACGGTGGTACACCATGTCTTCCTTGTGTGATTGGTGGGTCTTAGCAAGGCCTGTATGTGATCCCCTGTAAGAAGGGAGCAGCAACATAGCCATGGTAGTGCTGCGCAGTGGGCAGGCCTGGGATCGCTTGACATGGGTGGTGGGGAAAGAGCACGGATGTCTGAGGCGTTCATCTAATAGTTTGGTGTATTTTTCTCCATGTATAGGATTTTACACAGTTCAGCTCATGCTACATATGATATTATATTCCATATAAATCATATGTAAAGAATATTTTAAAAATTACTTATGGGCCAAGCATGGTGCTACATGTCTTTAATCCCAGCTCCTGAAAGGCAGGGGCATCTCTGAGTTTGTAGCCAGCCTAGTCTACATAGTAAATTTCGGGCCAGCTAGGGTTGCAAAGTGAGGCCCTGCCTCACTTAAGTAAATAAACAAATACAAATAAAAAAAAAAAAAAACAGAAAAAGTTATATAAGGCTATGAGTGTACATATGTGTGTGTGTTATATAAAAGTTATATAAAGAGAAAGTTATATAAGGCTAGAGCTCAGTGGGAGAACACTTGCCTGGTATGCACAAGGCTTTGGATTTGATCCTTAGCAGCAGAAGAATGTTACATAATAACATTTCCCAAGTGGAAGGATTGTCCTTAATGTGTGTGTGCGCGTGCGTGCGTGCGTGTTTTGGATGGATATTTGTCTTGGTCTTTCATCTGGACTGTGAGCTTATTAAGGAGTAGTTGCTTCCCGTGCTGTTGTCTGTCTGCTCCAGTGCTTACAGGGAACAGTGACTGTTATTGATACAGACAGTTTGTTTCTGAAATGTTTTCAGTTTAAATATCTCAAGAATTATTTGGCTCTCTTGGCCTCTCTTGCTCTTGCAGCCTTGCTCTCCCACTCCTACCCCTCCACTTCCCTTTCCCTTCCCCCTCTGTCCCACGTGCTCATGGCCGGCCTCTACTCCTCTACTCCCTCTCTCCCTCTCTCCCTCTCTCCCTCTCTCCCTCTCTCCCTCTCTCCCTCTCTCCCTCTTTCCCTCCCTCCCTCCCTCCCTCTCTCCCTCCCTCCCTCCCTCCCTCCCTCCCTCCCTCCCTCCCTCCCTCTCTCCCTCTCTCCCTCTCTCTCCCTCTCTCTCCCTCTCTCTCCCTCTCTCTCCCTCTCCCTCTCCCTCTCTCTCCCTCTCTCTCTCTCTCTCTCTCTCTGCCTCTACCGCCCTCTTAACTCTCCCATGACCTGAATAAACTCTATTCTGTACTAAAAAAAAAAAAATTATTTGCTATAGGAAACCAATAATAATAAAAAGAACAATAATAAAAAGAAGAACAATAATATAATTTTTACTTGAAGTTTTCTCAGAATTATTGAAGTGCCCAAATCTTTTTGTTTAGAAACAATAACCTGGGGAAAGCATTGATATATATTATTATAGGGGGACATCACAGTCTATTTCCATAAGGAATATTTTGAGTGAGAATTTGTGTTTTTCTTTAGCTTCATCAGAATATTTTATGAAGAGGTTTTTATCCAGAAGAAAGAATTGACCCAGAGCCGTAGCCCTCGTGGGCATCCTGACCACATACATATTCCCTTTCACCTTCTGTGTTTTTTTGGTTTTCAGGAAGAGATGAGACCATGCAGCCTGCAAAACCGTCTTTCCTTGAATACTTTGAACAAAAAGAAAAGGAAAATCAGATCAACAGCTTTGGCAAGAATGTATCTGGCTCTCTGAAGAATTCTTCAGATTGGAAAATACCTCAGGATGGAGACTATGAGTTTGTGAGTAGAGCTGAGGTTGAACGGTGGTGCTCCTGGAAGGGAGTGGTCTGTGGTGTTGCTCATCCTGTCCAGTCAGCTCACAGGGCCCGAGCCTTTCAAGTGCCCATAACTGCTCTCGGCAGCAGCTCCAGGGCCAAGGGCCTCACTAGTTTGAGAAAACACTTTTACTGACTTGTAAAAAGTTCTGGGATCCCTGACTAATGACTTTTTTTTCCCCTTTTAAAAAAATCCTTCATCCACTTTCTGTTTCCTGTTTTGTCAAGGTTGAAATGATTAGGGATAAAAGAAGTACTTGATAACCAAGTGAAGAGGCAGCTGTCCTTAGTAGTTCATTTGGGATTGTGATCTTTTACTTAGGAGTGAGTATTGGAGGGAGGATAGAGTATAGGTAAGAGAGTAAGGATGGGAACTCTGCAGGTATCCAGAGAAATGGCTTTGCGTGTATCTTCTGAATGGATATTGAGTACTTCTTACAGAACTCTGCCTACTGTTGTGAGGCAGCGTAGACTCAAGCTTTGAATTGTGCCGCTTGCTCCTTCATGTTGCCTGTGGAGTTGTCTTCAGTGTATTTGTAAAGATTGATTTTCCTAGTTTACTGGTTCTTTAAGTAAGCCTGTTTGAATTTCAGTCAGCAGATCACATCATTATTGCCATACAGTACGTAAGAGCTCTTAGGTCTGCACTCTTGTCTGCTTCTTCATTTTCAGATGCCTTAGAACTAGTAATCTTGGGATTCCAGTCCCCCGAATACTGTCCCCATTCTTAGGTCAGTACTAAGTGTATAAAGAGTTCCTTTATCTCTGCTCTGGTTTTTTCAAGGTGAGCTATTGGCTGAGAGTGCGGTGGTTTGACAGGCAGGCTGTTTCTACAGAGAGCTTGGTCCTCAGCGTGCTTTAGTGGAAGAAGGTGATGTCTAGTTCAAGGGGAAGCTGGGCCCATGAGTGGACAGACTAGCAGCTGTCTGTACTGTGCTACAGCTCTTCTAGTCCAAAGGCTGGGGCAGCATCAGCGCTCACAGGCTGCTCTGAGTCTGTGTAATACTACAAAGTTTAAATCCAGTTGCCTGTGTTTAAAATTTGAGATATTTTACATAAAATGCTATTTTTCCAGCTTGTCCCAGAAACTTGGAAGATCTGGCTATGTGCTTTATTACTACTGGATGATGGTTATTTGGGGTTAGTAGCAGCTGCCCTGCTTCAGTGTGGCTTCTCCAGTTCCCCACCTTATCTGGCCAGCTTCACTCTTTTGTACTCATAGACTGACCTACCTAACACTCTCAGATACTTGCTATTAGGGCTCTTGCTCCAAATCCAGATTTTGGACTTAAATATAACCGAGCCAACCTGTCCTGACATAATTTCTCTGGTTTTACTTTAGAATGCTAGGAGAATTTGTTAAAGAAACATGCGACACAGTGTGCATGTGGAGGAGAAACACACGCACATTGCAGCATACATGTGGGGGTCAGGACACTGTATGAGTTTGAGTCCTCTTTCCACCGTGTAGTTCCCAGAGACCCAGTTCAAGTGCATAGGCTTGGTGACACTGCCTTTTACCCACTGAGCCATCTTGCCAGCCTGAGACTTCTGTTTTTAGAAAAGATGTTTTTATGTGTGGATCTGTGTGAGAGAATGTGCACATGAATACAGTGCCTGCAGAGACCAGAACATCAGACGTCCTGGAGCTGGAGTTACAGGCAGTTGTGAGCAACCTGATGTGGATGCTGGGGGATGAACTCAGGTTGTCTGTGAGAGCGGTACATACTCTAAACTGTCCCCTGAGAATTTGTTCTTTAAAATCCTCTTTTAAGGGCATTTCATAGTTGAGTAATGAAAGAAGGTGAGATTAGGATGTACATGAATAATACTAATGATCAAGGGAACGCTGTCTCTAAGGCCTTCATCTTGTAGCCCTCACCACAACCCTGAAGCAAGGCTTTGCAATGGTTAGTCTAAAAGATGGCTCACAGTACAGAGTGGTCCCTACACCAGCAGTTGACCAGGAGGTACTGAACTAGAATCCGAGGGCAGTGCCAGGTGGTGGTGACACTAAATCATGAAGTCTGACCTAAAAGATTCTCAGAGTGTATTACTACAAATGAGTTTCTCTTTTTCTTACTAGTTACCATAGTGAAAGAGGCACAGCGCATTGTGGGAAAATTCCTTGGACAATCTTATTGCAAACTTCAGAGATGTATCTGTTTGGCTAACTAACATATTTACCTCAGCAGCCTCAGAGAGAGGCTTTCTAATTCTAGACAAGCAATACTTAGTTATGAAAATGATACTCTCTTTTCTTCTGTGGAGGCCATTGCTTTTTTCAAAATTAACTTTTTGTCCAAAATGGAAAATGGGAAATAATTTAATCAGAAGTGGCAGAACTTGATATGGAAAAACCTTCATATTTTCATCCAAAATTGAATACTTATCTCATTTCTAAAATTGGATTGCCTCACTTACCAAGTTGAAAGAAAACCTTCAGTGATTCCCTATAGTGTTTAAGATATAAGCAATTACTTAGAAATGCAGTAGTCTTTAAAAGTGATGTTTCTATACACAGATCACAGTTTTGAAGAGACTATTCCTTTTTTTGAGAACGCACACATTTTCATTTGCAATTTCTAATTCCACATAAAGCTTTAAATTTAAATCCAGTTTGGTTCATGACTCTTCAAAAACAAAACCCCACTCTGTAATACTTTAGTTTAATTTGCCAGCTCAGTAGATGCACAAGACAGAGCCCGCGTTTTCATTAAGTTCACAATGAGAGAAATAAACACAAGCCCGGTAAGTTCAGTAAATACGATCAGTTAAGATGCACTAGCAGCTAACTTGTAAAGCATGGTGAAAGAGAAGATGGAGGAGGCCTTGTAGAGACAGAACATTCAGGAAGACACAAAGAACAAGCTGTTGGGAGGAAAGGGGGCTCTTCCCAGACTGAGCAGTCCACAGACACAGATAGATGGGTGGATAAAGCAGGGGCAAAGTCAGTGTCTGGAGCTGAGTGACAAGAAATGCAGACACTGGAGATCACAGTAAATGTGATTAAAGGTGCCTGTGTTCTAAGTGTATATAAAAGATAAATCTAAATACAGTGCTACCAAAAAGCTCAAATTAGAGAAATAGAAAAGGATATACTTAACAGAAAATGGATGACTACCTCTAAATAAGAAGAAAAAAAAAGAAAGAAAGAAAGAGGAACCATAGTCGTTTGTTGGCCTGCTCATGCCCGAGCACAGGTGTAGTGGGCGGGGAAATCTCTGTCCTTAGAAAGAGAGCACATGGGTATGTGGGAGGAGGAAGCCTGGCAAGCATGGGCTTAGGACTGGGAAAGTACTCATGACTAAGAACTGAGGGAGCATGGAGGCTGGGATGGGCTTTGACAACCAGACCTCTGTGTCCCTGGAGTCTTATGTCCCTCCATCGGGGGTAAGGAAAGCTGTTCTTTGGGCAGATGGCAACTGATTTCACTAGTTCTTAAGGAATGTTGGATTTTATCTAAACGCCAGAAACCTTCCTATAGTGCAGATTGAGCTGGGCTTAGATTCAACTTTGGATCTTGTTGGTAGGCCTGCTCTTTTTGGTGGGGGCATGGGGTGCCCTTTTGACCTGACAGGACCATATAGAATATAACAACAAAAAGTGGTACTCTGGAAGGTGTATAATTTTTGATTCCAAGAAAGACTGTAGTTAAAGCATTAAATAGGATAAAAATAAGAGCATAATTCAAAGAAATGGGAACGATTATTTATCCATAAATCCAAGTCAGTTTTTTGGGTGGGACTTGGCTTTGATTGAGTTTAAAAGGGTTACATAATGGCCTATCCTATCCATCTTTACTGCATGACCTTTCTCTATGCTTTTCTAATAAAATGTGGTGATAAAGTTTTTTATAAATCATCCTGTAGGGGCTGGGAGTTGTGTCTTAGTGTTAGGAGAACTTAGTATAGCCTTAGCCTGTCTACCTAGCATGAAACTCTGGCTTTAATCCCCACCACTACACACAAAACAAAACAAAATCAGGAGGAAAAAGCTGCTGTAAGAAACACTATAATGACCCATGGGAAATTGTGACAGGCGGAGGCCCAGTTTGAGGCTAGCCTGGACTATGAGGCAAGCCCCTCTTAGAAAAGCAGGAAACGTGGGCAGGTAGCTGAGAAGAAAGCAGGAACCTCAGCAAGAACCTAGGGAATGTGCCTAGATGTCTCACTTGAAAGTTTTTCCTTTTTTTAAATTAAAGGTTTATTTTTATTTTTTAATGTATGGGTGTTTTGACTACATGTCTGTCTAGCACCAGATGTGTTCATTGCCTGAAGAGGTCAGAAGAGGGCATCAGATCCTGCATAACTAGTTACTGATTGTTGTGAGCTGCTATATGTGTCCTGGAAACTGAACCTGGGTCCTCTGGAAGAACACCCAGTATTCTTAACCACTGAGCCGTCTTGCCAGCTCCCTTTTAGTTTCTTGAGACAAGTTCTGGCTTGATACATAGCCATGGCTGATCTTGAGCTCCTAATTTTGCCTTAGCATCCCACATGCTGGGATTATAGACATGCAGCACTGTATCTGGTTGGAAGAGCATTTTGAAAGGCGATTGGCCTTCTCTAGCTAGAGGAGGAGGGCAAAGGTGGTGTGAGGGGAGGGAGGTGAGGGCTGTTCACAGTAGTGTCTGGAGTGTGGAGTGTGAGCAAACAGGAAGGCAGCCTTAAGGAGAGACCTCAGGTTGAGGTCATTGAGTACACAATGTGCCATCCTCCCCCCAAAACATTTCCTTGAATTGACTTTTCCTGGGTGTTTGGGGAGATTAAAATAGACTCCTAATGCAGCCCAAGACTAATCTCTGAAGTCATGTGATAATTGGTTCACTAGGGTGTTAAAACTGCCAACTGTTATCTCAAAATTGATTTTATGAAAGTACCAGAGCCTGAACATTGATGGCTCAGAGTTTCTAGATTATTATAATCCAGTAATTGGCCATTTGTAGGATGGAACGATAAATTTTCATCTCGAGTTTTCCTCAAGTTTTGGTTTTTTTTTTTGAAACTTTATCTTAGTCATGTTTATCTAGATTGGGACACTGACCCTGATCTTGAGTTGAGATTTCTTTGGGGTTTTATGAAGAGGCTTTACAGGATAGCCACTCACTCAGTCTTTATCAAGTTTCACAGTTTGCTTTTAATTATGTATACACCTTAGAAATCAGACACTGGCTGGGAGTGAGACTTTTCGGCAGGGATGCTTTGGGTGTCCGTACTTAATACTTGCAAGGGCACATTGTTGTGCTTTCTGGGAACCCAGATATCTGCAACTTAAGCCTTTATCTGCTGTTTTATGGAAACTAAAGAATACTCTAAAGCCTTGTGTCTGAGCTTATTTTCCACCTGCTCCACATGAATTTTAAAAGTTGGCTCTTTTTCTTAAACACACCAGTCTCCGTGGTAAGATGGAATCTGCTGTCTTGATCTAGTTACAGAGCCAGTTTACTCTGGTTGAGTCCTCTGTCCCCCATTCTCCACCTTTCATCTTTGGCTTGTGTTTGAGTAAATCAAGGCAGGTATATATTATATTATGTCTAAATATTTTATATGTGTGTGTAACTATAAGAATATAAAATTTTTATATAAATATGTAGAGATTCCTTTAAATACAGAAATGCAGTGTACCTTTAAAATTAAAAATAATATTTAATGTCATAACATACTTGTTACTGTTTAGTTTTCTCCCATCATGCCTTTCAAAGTTTGCTTTAGAACTCTAAGAAGATTACTATGTGACAAATAGTTGCTGTATTAATTAGGATTCTCTAAATGAATAGATTTGCTAGAATGATCATTTATACATACATATATATATATATATATGGAAAGATAGAGGAGGGAGGGAGAGAGAGAGAGAGAGAGAGAGAGAGAGAGAGAGAGAGAGAGAGAGAGAATATTAACTAAAACCAGGCAGCTGGGCACACCTGTGAGGAATTTTCTTTGGTTGGATTATATATTTTATATATAATATGTATACTTACTATATAATACATATATGTACACACACATAGTTATTAAATTAGAGTGGCTTACAGGCATTGTTCTGAGGAGTCCCACAATGGCTGTCTCCTGATGGGAAGGCCAAGGATCCAGTCATTTTTTCAGTCTGGATTTCTCAGCAGTCCCAATCTGGAGCTGGAGTCCCAGGGAAGTGGATTACTGATTTTCAGTCTATGTTAGAATCTCAAAATAGATCATAAGACAAGTGGAGGGACATAGCATGGTATAGATGAACTTCCCAGGGCACAGAGCAAAAAGCTGTTCCTTACATGTCCCTTTATGTGGGCTGCCACAGAAGGTATGGCCCAGATTTTGGGTGGGTCTTCCATCTCAAATCGTCCAACCAAGAAAGACCCTCACAGGTGTGTGCCCAGTTAGGGGTTGGTTAAGGTCAGATGTAGTCAGATTGACAGTCAGGATTGGCCATTACACTTGCTTCTTACCGTCACTTCATAATCCCTCGTTCTCACACACTTTGGTTCTGTTGGGATGACCAGTAGTTGTTCCTTATAGTCAGCCAGATTTCTGAATATCTGATCACATGTGAGCTATCCTTTTAGTAAGTTCTAACTTTCTTATATGTGGGTATTTCAACGTATAGCAGGAGTTCTGAGGATGCCTTTGTACTTCTCTGCATTATTGAGGTCCTCAGAGATCTTTTATTTGTGTGTGTTTATTTTATTTCATCTATTATATCCTGACTGCAGTTTTTCCTCCCTCCCCTCCCCACATCTCCACACCCCACCTCACCCCGCTGCTACCCCACCCTAACCTCCTCTCAGAAAAGAGCAGGCCCTTCCAGGGACATCAGCCAAAGATGGCATAACAAGTGACAATATGACAGGCACGTATTCTCACATCAAAGCTGGATGAGGCAGCCTAGTAGGAATAAAAGGGTCCCAAAGGAGGCAAAAGAGTTAGAGACAGGCCCAGCTCCACTGTCTGGAGTCCCACACGAACACCGAACTGCATACCCATAAAATATATGCAGAGCCATACAGGCTCCCTGATGTCTGTGAGCCCACCTGAGTCTCTCTCATTTGGTTCTGTGGTTCTCAGTTGCTACGGTGTCCTTGATCCCTATGGCTCCTCCAATCCTCCTCTTCCTCCAGGTAACAGAGGATGTTCCGCTCTGTATCCCTCATGACCAGGAGGCTCCGCTAGTGTCACCCCTGTAGATCTCATGGACTTTCTAATGTACTAGGTTTCTACCTCTCTCCTGAGATGTGTGGGTTGCATCTGTTGATACTTGACAAAATTTGAAACTAAAACAGGTAAGATTAAACCTTAGTTTTAACCCCCTTGCTTAGCATAGGCAAGGCCCTTAATGTGAAGTACCCTCTACCCCCCAAAACCCCAGTTTTAAGCATCTCTTCTTCTAAAGCAGAATAAAATGGTTTATTGGTTCATTTAAAATAGCAGCAAACCTATTACTCATTAATAAAGCATTTTTATGAAAAGACAGGATTCCATTCTACGAGATGTGTGCTAGTGACAGCGTGACCTTGCTGTCAAGTCTGTGAGTGGGAGGCAGCGGGTTACTTTCTGAGTGTTGGCATTCAGTCTGTCAGACAGTGTTTAGTGTGAAGAAAGTTGGGCCAGCAAAGCTGTATCATTGGAAAAGGGAGATGCATCTTAATGGCTTGTTCAGATATTTTTGCCTAATTGCTTGCAGATATTTTTCCTCAACTGTGTCTGAGGGATTTTCCTCCTTTTGAAAAAGATTTTCTTTTTCGCTCTATGTATATGTGTATGTCTCTTGTGTGTGGGTCTGTGATTGTGGGTACAGGTGTAGGCAGAGGTCAGGAGAAGGTGTTGGATCTTCCGGACCTGGAATTACAGGCGGTTGTGAGCTGCTTGACTTGGGTGCTGGGACTTGAACTTGGGTCCTCTGAAAGACCCAAAAGTACTCCTTACTGCTGAGCCCCAACCGTGGCTTAAAGGTTAGTGATACAGAATTGAGATTATGGGCGAGCGTGTATTCCAGTACTGCGCCTGGGAATCATCTGTGCTTCCATAGGTTTACATGCACATGGGTTTGTAACACCATGGCTTTGTTTCATCATGGTTATGACTTTACTGTTATTAAATTAATATTTTCACTACTTCATCTGGAAAACATTGGTTCAGTGAGTTATGGAGATGTGCCAAAGCGTTGGCATTTTATTATACAACATAAGAAGACTGTGTTCCTTGACGTTATAACTAGTCTCATCCACAGAGTGTCCGTGTAGGGAGCTGTCACACTCACTGCAGTAGAACCAGGTTTTCTGAAGTTCTAAGTTGTGCTTGAAAGTTGGAATTTTATCATTGGCAGCAAACGCTGTCAGCTGTTTTTTTTTTTTTTTCATTTTTAAAGGAAATGTCTGCCAGTGCCCACTTCTGCATAACCACAGTTTGTTAATGTTTCTTTCAAGTGCAATTGATGTTCCATGGAAAAAGCAGCTGGTCGAGCTCACAGTTTGATTGTGCAAGTGTTTTGCTTAAGACAGCCATTGATTTCAGTTAAAAAACCTCTTGTTTCATCCTGGGTACAGCTTTACTGTCATTAAATTAATACTTTCACTACTTCATCTGAGAATATCTTAAAGGAGTGGGTTTTACTTTTTCTTTTCTTTTCTTTTCTTTTTTTTGAGGCATGCTCTTTAATCTTGTAACTGTAGTTTGCGGCCATGAAGAACAGAGTAACTGTTAATGCTTGTTTGGTCCCGTTTCTTGCCTTACAATAAAGTTACCAGTTCTACCTCCAGTCCTCATTTGTGCCTCCAGTCCGAGTTGTCAGCATAGTGAAGGCAGGTAAGGTCTTAGGACTACAGAGACAGTTTGATCTTACAGAGATGCCGAGAGACGGCTCCATGGGCCAGAACTGAGGTGGGCTCTCATGCCTGGTTAGGCTCTGGTTCTGAATTTTGGCAGAGACATCTTATGGTATGTATGTGTTCTTCCTCTGTAGGTTGAACTCTTTCATTTTGGTGACAGCTACTGAAGGCAGTTGCCTAAGTGCCATTTAACTAAAAAATACAAGACGGTGATATCTGCCATGTCACCATTTATCATGAAGGTCCTCAGACAAGAAGCATCTCATTAATGATGTAGATATTCCCAGCAGAATCTACGTAGAAAAGACAGATTCTATTCTAGACTTTCCCCTTGTATTTGCTATTTTTCAAGAAGTTTCCAAAAGCCCATATATATTTTAAGTGTAAATTAGCTATTGATATAGAAATCATTTTAAATTTTTATCTGGATTTATTTATTTATTTCTGGACTTGTAGCCATGAATTTGCAATGTGACCTCCTTCACCTCGATGCAGGCTTTTGCGTTTTTCCTCAGCATGTGGAAAATACCTTCTCCCCACCTGACAGCTTTGTATCCCACTTCTTCTCCCATCTGGGCTCTTGACTGTTCAGTTGACACAGAGTTCCTGGGGCATGAGCTGTGGAGAAGACTAAAGGAGAGATCTAGGCTTTCTCACTGCTGTCCAAGGCTAAGAGTCTGTTAGAACTCTGCAAGATGGAGGCAGGAGGATGGAGCTCAAGGCTGGCCTAGACCCACAGAAATGGAGGAGTCGGCCCTTTGCCTTGTTTGCTTGTGTCCCCAGGGCCTCTCAGAGAAGGGAGTCAGGTCTCGTGGAGCTTGTCATATCTAAGATACCCCTGCATGTCAGCTTCCCGCCCACTGTTCATTGTGCTTCAAACTGAACAGTCACCACTGGGCAGCCTGTCTCTGGGGGAGCTGTTTACTCCTCGGTAACTCTAACTCTGGGATGAAGACACATCTCTGTTCCTTGCTTCCCTTTGCTGCACTTGATCACTTGATCAGCCTGATCACTGAAATCTCAAGCTGGCAGAGTGGAGCGGGTTCCCTGATGGCCCTTTATGTCATTACATCCGAGAGAAGGCACAAGCAGCGGTGTTGGTGGGTCCAGGCATTCGAGTCTTCAGGGTTTTGACTGAAAGATGCTAGATAAACATTTACTAGGACAGTGGGACTACATGAAGAAACCCTGCCCTGAGAGAACAAAATGAAACAAAAGGATTGTACTGAATAAAATTGCAGTGGGCCTTCTGGGTGGAAGAGGATTATGTCTACATGAACTGAAGTGTACTTACGGGGCATCGAGCTGGCCAGGGCCACTAGAGCTGGGCTTTTATATCAGGTTCTGACTTGACTGAGTGATGAGTACCCTTAGCCTTCTCTCTTGCTTGGTAAGTACATGGAAAGACACTGTCTGGAGCTTGCAGGGGAGACCACTGCCCTAAGTAAACGAGGCACTGCCTCTGACTTGCCTGCAGTGTATCAGACACATTGTAAATGCCAGCTCCCTCTTGGTTTCTCTCTACTTTCTCTACCTTGAAACATCCACAGAGTAAGGCTTAGTTCCTTACATCTTTTCTGCAGTGATTCTGCTGTTGAGTTCCTGTATGAAAGTAGAGATGCATTTCCCAAAGACAGTTGCCCCCAAACGAACAAAACAACCGAATTAAACCCCTGCCAGTGGGAAGGAAATACTGAATACTCTTGGGTATCATGTTTAGATTGTCCCAGCCCATCCCTCCCTTCTGCCCTCTCTTCCCACTCCTTTCCTTTCATTGCTTTTACATATTTAGTTCATGTACTTTCCCCTCATTTCATGAACTGAGGTCTAGGGATGTTTCCCACATCCCAGAGTTCTAAAGACTTCTGTGACAGCACACTTTGGCCAGTAGATGCCACCCTTTTGCTTCTGTGTGCTGTCTGCCATCGGCTGTGTATGATCCAGCTGTGCATACTGCACGGCAAAGTCAATTTGCCCATCTTGAAGTTTTGACTTTATATAAAGTAACATTTGTTGAGAATGAGTCCTCATCCTACAGACCAGATTGCTTGAGAAGAGAGGTCGGCAGTCTTTCAGGTCTCAGAGACCCTTAGCTCACTTGACCTTAGTTGGGTGGCTCTCTTCTCTAAACTTGATCGTATCACCTGTCCTGTTTTGGTTTTGGTTTTTGTCTTCCTGGTTGGAGAAAAAAAAAAAATCATTGGAAATGTAGATAGAACTTGTAAAACAAATTTATTTTAAGATCCATGGTAACATCCTGTTAGCATAGTAGAATTTTGAGGCTGCTGATGCTTGAGTTGTATATTATTTTATTTCTGTTTCACATTTAATTTTTGTAAAACGTATTATTAGTTCTTTGAATAATGAGAGGTAATCCAGGAGCAACAGAAGGCCAAAGCATTGGTAAGCCAGATGTGGGGTGTGCCCAGTGATGGTATGTTCCCGTCATCTGATACAAAGTCTAATCGTTTTATTTTATTTGGTGATGTTTGGTTTTGTGCGAGAATAAGATGAGGTTTTGTGTTATTTTTCAATAGTTTGAGAAATGGAAGTCTAGAGATCTTTTTATAAATAAGCCAGCTTTCTCACTTCCCACCAGAATCAGGTCTCAGGTCATTTCCTGGTTCTCTGAACTCTTGGATGCTTCCTTTTACTGAGACAGCTAAGGCTGTGAGCCCATTTTAATATGCAATGGGTACTGACATCAGGGTGGGGTTGGGGGGACATCAGGGGGACATTTATCCTTGACTCAGTGTGTTCTCATGCATATTCAGAACACAGAAAAGGCTGACAGACCTCATTTTATTGTCCATCTAAGTCCGTAATTCCTCTGGTTAAAGCAATTTTGTTACTCTATCACTTACCATGTAACCATGGGCCTTACAGTAAGTGTGTTGTCAAGAAATGTCATGCTAACTAAAGACATTATTTAGGCATCCTTTTTGCTTTGATCAAATGTAGTCTCTGTAAAACAAAGATACCTATTGTAGGGAGTCTTAATGGCTACAGCCAAGAGTTACTGGCTTTTCTGGTGGTACCTCTGTCACTATGTACCTTAGTCTGCTTCAGGAATTTGCTCCTGAGTTTTTCTTTCATGCTCCTATCTCCTGATGATGTGAGCTTTTTCTGCCAGTTTCCTCTCCCCTCGTGCCCCACATCAGTAATAGATGCTGAGTATTTCTAATAGTCTGTGTATGTGTTCATTATTTTCTTGTCTTAGTTCCTGCTTCATTTGCAGGAATACTTGCTTCTTTACAAATAGGCTGTAGGGGCTGCAGAAGTGGCTTAGACATTAAGAGCACTAGCTGTTCTTGCAGAAGACCCAGGTTCAATTCCCAGCAACCTCATAATGGCTCACAAACATCCGTAATTTCAGTTTCATAGGCATTGATACCCTCTTTTGGCAGGCAAACTTGGTATGCAGACAAGATACCTATACACATAAAATAAATATTTAAAAAACAAAAGATGAGGGTGTAGAGTTTGGGGTGAAAGTAGCATTCAAGTGCATATTGTGTGTAGGCCCATAAACATTCTGTTCCGTTCCTTTCTCACACCGGATTCTCAGGGAGATCTTCTCTCCCCACTCATGGGCAGTAAGGCTTGGAAACACTAGGTGGTGTGTGTGACCCACACGGAGCAGGGGATTAATAAGTGATGAGTGTAGGCTTTCAGCTTTCATGTGGAGTCTCTTATTATCCTCCAGAGAAAGTGTTTTTCTGCCTGGGAAATGCATGCTGTTCCCTTTGTTTAATTCAGGTGCTGTGCATTTCTTTCTCTAATGTGCTCAGCATTTAGCAAAGAGCCACAGCACAAGAGTGTTCAGATTGTGTTTTTTAATACTGTCGTTTTAGCCCATTTATACATTCTTTGCAGAACTGCGTATTTATTTGAGATTTTCATTTTATAGTCTCTTTCCTCCTGTGTTTACGGGACTGTTAGAGTATAAATATGACAACCGTGGAACAGGATTTTTCCTCCTCTTTTTTGGTAAAACCTTAGCAGAACTTATTGATTGGAGCTACAGTGTTGGGAATCCCCGAGATTGGAATTTAGAAAGTACCCGGTATTCTACACTATTATTAACATGTGGGTTTGCCTTTACAGTTCAGGCTTTACATATAAGGAGAGCAGTGGCTAGGGTCAGAATCAGGCCTGGCAGGCCCTTCCAGCTTTGGAAGTTCTTGAAGGACTCACAGACTCTTGCTCTTTGCTCATTTTTAAGCTAGAGCTACTATGTATTTTTCATAGCAGTGCATGAGCCCAGAAGAACTAGATGTGGCATGTGGAAGATGCTTAGGGTTCACAGGTTTCTTGTGGTACTTTGGGATTCCAGAAGATTGAAATGAATAGCAGAGTCAGGATAACTGAGCAAAAGCAGATAATCTGCTCAGTCCTCTCCTGAGCTCTGTAACTGTGGCCAGCTGCTATTAATGTGGAATGAATGTCCTGGCTGTGTGTGCCTCAGGGTTTTTTAGAGTATTAAAATTAAAAATACCTTTAAAGTACTTAACAGGGTGATCATCTAGTGAATTTTATGTACATGTGTAATACTTAAGGTAGGGAGATAAATGAACTGGTAAAAAGGGGGAAAGAATAAATTAGGTGAGCTGCTCCCCAAAAGGAGGGTAGAAGGAAGCTCTCCTACTCTCTTCCCATTTTGTTGGGAGCCTTTGTGGCAGTTCAAACTCACCCTGAAGCACGTATTTAATGTCCCACACAGCCGAGTTCTGCCATTCATGTTCCTAGGGTTAAGTATCAATCATGGTGGCCAACACACTGGCAATCTGTTTTTTTTTTTTTTCTGACCAGAATGCTTTCCAGCTGTGCTTCTTCCTGGATGCTATGAGAGCCAGTGGGGCAGGGCCACAGATTAGCCCTGTCTGTGTGTCTCCATTCTTGCACAGCCTGGGATCCTGAGGTGGCTTGTTACTGAGAAAGAACAGACTCATGTCCTCTTTACAGGCTCACCACACTCTCCCAATTGCTCTTTATTTAGAAAAATTGTGGCAAAACCTATTCTAGGATTTTATGGCCGTCACACATGGCTGTGTGTAGTTTGAGTTTAAAATATCTTATGGGAGTGGTGTTTAAAATGAGAGCTGTTGGGGAATGTTACTCCTTTCCCCCAAGTTCTCTTCCCAGATGCCACGGTGAACAAAGGCTGTTCTCACACATGGGGGAGAGAGGCTCCGTTCCAGATTCAGTGGAGATTTTCCACTTTTGGAAGAGCTGCTGAGGCTCTCATCACAAACTACAGCCATTCTAGGATTAATTTAAAATAGTTCCTGGGATGAATTAAGATCTCACAGTAAAAATACCACACACAATCTGTCACATTATCTGTGGCATCCTTCCCTGAGCCTGCCCAGTTAATGAGAAAATCAGGTGTCCAGAGTTTATTGCAGAAGGAATGTTTAATAAGGGAGTCATGAATGGTGTTTGGATAAGCTTGGGCTTGCGGTGTTTGGTTTGTGTGTGAGCCGTAGATGGAGGTACGTGGAAGCTACGTGAGACACAGTAACTTCGCTTTTTCTAACGTTACTGCCTCTCCTCCTGGCTCATAGGGTTTTTTCCTATGGAAAAATGAAAACCAAACAGGATAGCCTGGTCTATTCCCTGACTTGTAGCTTTCTAATCCAGTCCTAAGGGTCTGTGATAGCATGTTAATGAGCTCCTGTGGCCACTCAGCTGTGGTAAGATAGATAAGCATTCAGCATCCAGAGTAAGGATCCTCCAAGGCTAGAGCAGAACAGGCAGCCTTGGCCCAGGATGATCCTTGGGACTTGGGAAGGAGAGCTAGTTCGGCCATGGCACGTGGGATATGTGTAATTTGATTACTACACCACAAACATCCCTTTTGTGTGTCTCTTATAACTGTGTCAGACTTAATCCTATAAGGCTGACACCCCTGCCCAGCTTGTGCCAGATGCTAAAATCATTTGTGTTTGTGGCCCATGACTTGATGAAGCCTCAAGTTAGGAGCATGTTGGGTGGCTTCTGTATTTTAAATATTAATATTATTATTAATTCTTCTTTCAACAGTATATCCGACCACAGTTTCCCCTCCCTTCACTCTTCTCAGTTCCTTCCCCATCTCTGCTCTTTCCCAGATCTACTGGGGAGATCAGTAGAACCTATGAGGCACCATGATTGTCACTTGAATCTCTGAGCCCCAGTGAGACCTGCTTAGGCGATTTTCTGGGCCGTGTTCTCCTGGTGTCCTTGACCCTCTTACTTTTGTAATTCTTTCTTCCCCTTTTCTGGGGGGTTCCACTGAACTAGTTCTTCAGCCCCCTTTACAGTTTTAAAAACATTATTTACATATAATATGTAAGTATTCAGACTTTTTAAGTTTATATGTTTTGATTTATTAGCTTCCTTCTGTTTGTAGAATGCCATCTCATTTAGAAAAATATTTTGTATCCTAAGACTATAAAAATATTAATCCCTGCTTTGTTTTAGTTTTCTTACCCTAATATGTAATCCACTTGCAGTTTGTCATGGTGTAAAGAGTAAGGTAGACACCCATATTCATATCTTTCTTAGCTTCTTTTGCTGACAGCCAAGGATTTTCAGAATGAGTGGTTAATTTAGAGGTATCTGCATCTAAACGTGGCTTGTTTCTACGGAGAGAGAGTTTCTATTTGAGACTTGGAGTTTCAGTATTCCTGTCTTAAAAAGCCTCCAGAAGGGAACTGTGAAACACATTGATTTTGGCATTGACTTCAATGCATCTCAAACAGACTGGTTCTACAGAACTTGATACAAAGTATTCCTTCTATGTCCTGATGCCTTTTTGCCAAACAAAATTGATTATTTCTGACCAGAAGGCTCTGAAAGGAAAGAAAGTGAGGAGGCTCCCTGGCCACTGCAGGCCACACTTTGGCTTTGGGTGTGGTGCTTTTAATTTTCTTTTAAGCTCTACCAGTGAGCTGTGCTGTGTGCCCTGCTGTTGGGGGTTGATGGGGATGCATTTGGTGCAGTCCTAGTCCTGGAGCTACTAATGGTGTCTTTACATGTCTGTTTCCTTGTATTCTGATGAGTAAGATACCTGGGTCTTCCCTGACAGTTGGTTCTAGTTTTCTCTTGTATCATGACATTTATTGTGCTTGAGTTTGTTTTGCTGGTGTGTTTTCGGACTCAGCAATACCTGGTCTGATTTGTTGTTCAACAAGAACTGTTTAGCTCTGGTGTGACAGCTTCCCTGAGTATCTAGGATAGTGGGTCTCGACCCCATGGAGGGGGAGGTCACACATCAGATATTCTATATATCAGATGTTTACATTACAATTTATAACAGTAGCAAAATTACAGTTAGGAAGTAGCAGCAAAATAATTTTATGGTTAGGGTTACTGCATCACGAGGAGCTGTATTAAAGGGCCACAGCATTAGGAAGGCTGAGAACCTCTGCTCTAGACTTTTGTAGATTTGTCCATTGTACCCAGACTCCTGAGTTATAGCACCATTCAAAATCAGTTTTCCCAGTAAAGGAACTATATTATGCCGGTGAGGTCAAAGGTCAGTTCATGTAGTCGTGAAAGTCATGGAAGTCTTTGTGTCAGCCTTTGCAGCCATCTTCACCACCACATTACCTTATCTGTTGAACATGGATAAAAATCAGACTTCTTGAGAGGAGGGAGATGGCCCAGTGGGTGAGAACTGCTGCTCTTCTGACCTGAGATTGGTTGCCAGCACTCACGTAAGGCAGCTCCAAGTGGATCTGCTGCCTTCTGGCCTCTGTGGCTTCAGATCTGTTGCTCTCTTCTGGCTTCTGTGGCTACATACCCATACCCACCTCTTTTTTAAAATTACACTTTTCTCAAGGAGTTGGTGAGTACCATGTGATGTAATGTGTACAAAATACATAGGTGCCCCTGCCTATATTAAGCACTTAATAAATGTTATTTTCTTTCTTGGTTTCTAGTGTTGCTTTGGTTTTCTAGGGTATTACACAGCCTCCACTCCAACTGTAGAAAGAATGTTTTTTGCACATTTCAGAAAGTTTAGAGATTGAAGAAAAACTTAGAGCTGTCCTTTGCTGTTTATCACTCTCAAGCAACAGTTGTAGTGGTTTTTTATTTTGATGTACTTCCTTCCAGTTTTCAGCCTTACACTGAAATCTTTTTTAATTTTTTTATCTAACATAACCCATTTCCTTGTATAATTAAAAATATCGGCAGAACCATCTTTAATAAATACATGTATGTGGATGTGAAGATGTGAGTATAGGGTCCGCAGTGGCCAGAGCTGCTGGTCTCCCTGAACTGGAGTTCCAGACACTCGGGAAACAGGTCCTGGAAGCCCAGAACTGCTGAACCTCCGTCCAGTCACCAGCCACACCTTCTAAAAATATTTAGCAGTATAGTCTAGGCTGACTTCAAATTCGTGATCCTCCTGCTCCAACTTCCCTTTTATTATTATTATAGGTAGCTACCATCATCCCTAGCTTAAAATACTTGTGTATGGTCATATAATAGTAATTACATGGTATAATTTAATTGCCCTAATCAGTCAACTTATTTGGCATTTAGTATTTCGGGCTTTTTGGGTTAGTTTAGATCTTTCCAATCTATCAAGCCAGGAATTTTCTTGGCTACAAGAGAGCTGCCTCGGATTTGGGTCTTTGTACATTTATTTGTGGGACCCCTCCCTTAGTTACGTATATGAAGTAGCCGTTATTAACCATGGACACTGCTCTCAGACTCTTCCCACCAGCTTTCTGTTTGGCTAGTGTTAGTTTACATTTTAATCATTTTCAGGGGAGGTTTCTTGTCCTCACACTCCTGGGCTAGAGGAAAGGTGAAGGAGACTGAGTTGTATTTAGTCTCTGGCCTGGTGGTGCCGAGTGAGTGCCCAGGAGCTGGCCTGGGTAAATGCTGCACGTTAGTGGGTCCTCACTGGGAGGTAGGTGACTGCGCTGAGCAGTAAGAAGGCTCTTCTGAATGGTTCCTGACAGGGCATATTGTTCTGTTTCAACTTCTTTTTTTTTTTCTTCTTTTTTTCCTGTAAAGCTAATTTTAAAGTCTGTTGAGCCTGAACTCACTTGTACTATGGAGTATAATGAGATCTTGTGCTCCTTCCTCTCAGAAACATGGCCAGAAATAACAATCTGAAAAAGACATGTGTCAGGCTGGCCAGGGAAAGCTGCTGTGCAGATACACTGTGAGAGCCTGCACAGCTAGTGAATGGCGTCTTTGTCTCCGGACCCACAGCCGCCTGCTTCTGCCACAGTTGCAGTATCAGATCTGAGCTCGGCTCATAACAGTCATGAGATGGCATTCGAAATGGGACTTAAATGCTTGTGGTTTATGACCCCAGGGGGTCACTTGAAACACACAGCAAAACCTTAACATACACTAAACAGAAAGCCCAAAACAACATTGCTCTAGCTCGAGGCTGTTTTCATTTGCTCTACTGGGGTTTGAGACAGCCTGACCAGGGCTGCCTGGCTCCTTTCGTTCTCTGATGGTCAAGGGTAGTTTTAATCTTAAACACAAGTCAGCTAGATGTCTGAGTCCAGACTGGCTCAGAAATTGATCCTAAGAACTGCAGACAAGTCTGCGTGGTAGGCCCTACAAGGCCCTCTGAAGGCTCTCCCCTATCTCCCTGTGGACCTGTGCTGTGCAGAGCGTGGCTGTTATTGGTTCTGTTGAGGTGATGAGGGTAAAGTCCCAAGGGACGTGTGGTGATGATTTCATTGAAAGTGCAGACTTTACTCTCAGATCTGGTTTTAGTCTTTGCTGATGCTTACTGATTTTGACCTTGAAAGAGAGGATTAAGTATATGAGTCTTTACACCTCAAATTCTTTATCTGTAGTCACATGTTAGCTGTTAGTAAGATGGAGGAGCATGTGTGCAGAAGCGTGCTGCGTGCCAGCCGTGATCACAGCGGATGGTTGTTAAGATGCTCTTGTTACTGTACAGCAGCTGGCTGCCCAGCTGTGTCCTAGCACTTCGGGAGACTGAAGAAGGAGGGGCGCTGAAAGTTGGAGGTTAGCCTGGGCTACCCAGTAAGACCTTGCCTTAAAAAAACCTTACCATATAGCTAGATCCTTAAATCTTGCCTCCTCATCAGAGTTAACACTGGTTCCTACGTGAAGTTTAGATGCTCTCTCTTTTGTGTGCCTTGGGTTTTAGGTCTGTAGCTCTGCTCTGATCATTTTGCTTGACTCACAACATGACAAGAGCTGGGGCACATGGTGGTTCTGGACTCCACTCATGGTCAGTCATTACCAGATTGCCAGTCATGGTAGTTAGGGGCTAACATTTCCAGGGTCCAGAAAAACAGCTTGCTCTGTGATGCCCTGACTGTCTCTGTCCTGGTGTCTGTAACTCTCCATTGAGGATGTTTTGGAGTCTAGCTCCTCAGCTTGGTCAGTGTTGTCAGACTCTCAATCCTTGATCTGACTGACTTCATTCTGCGTGAGTCTGTGTTTTGCCCCTGTGAAACTGGTTTTGTCTTGTCTTTAACTCATTGGCATCAGTTTTGGACTTCCAGCTCCATGGCAGAACCTCGCAGAGCCTCTGTGAGGTTTTCACTCAGGCCGGGCAACTGCAGAAATAATATAGAAGACCACAGAGTCACTCTTTCCTTTTTTAGAGCTTATGTGTGAGGCTGTAAAATTTCCTTACATGTTACCTTACAACTGGAAACTTTTGATATGTGTTTGTTTTGTAAAATCAGGTTTATTGGGATTTAATTTCCATAATATAAAATTGTTCTTGTTATGTACAGTTTGATGAACTTTGATATATACAGTTTTATTAAAAAAAAACACAATTAAGTCACCCTGAAGTTTCCCATGGCCTGGCTTTTGTCTGTATATATGAAAAGAATCGTGTCTTTGGTCTCTTATATGTGATTTATTTAACTGAGACATCTCTTCTGAAATGCTCTACAAGCTGGTGTATAGTGCAGCCTCACGGAAGTATTTTCTCAGTCGAAACCCCTCCCCACAGGAGACTCCAGCTTATGTTGAGTTGACACAGAACTAACTAGTGGGCACAGGCTATGATTTCAGATTCTTGGCTCTTGTGGACTTAAGAACATGGCAGTTTTCCGGCTTGCATTTCTGTCTGGGGATTAGCATCCTGGCATGTTTTCATGAGCCCACACATACTCACCTACACTCTTCCTCCCTGGGCTCATTCAGGAGACAGAGATCACAGAGTAGGCTGTGCAGGCGAAAGATGGGTTTCCTGGGATGAACGGCTCACTGAGTACATGGAGGAGGTACCTGTGGGCATTGAGAGGCAAGAAACTGCTCACTGTCAGGGGCCGTGACAGCTGCATGCCTGTGCGGTCTGCAGTCAGACTATTCCCAAGAGGGCAGAAGCATTTGGACGTGGAGTGTGGAGCCTCAGGTCGCCACGGTCACGGCTACAGATCACAGGTTGCACTTCGAGCTGCTTTTTTTGTTTTGTTTTTGTCTTACTAGTTTTCTGCAAGCAATTTTTATTCTTTGTGTGTAAAGTTTGATCTTCACTTGAAGGTGCCCTTCAGACCATATATATTAAAAATGCATTTTAAAAAACCCACCAAACTAATTTGTGGTGTGTGTGTGTTTGTGTGCGTGTGTGTGTAGTGGCTCTGAAATTTTGAGAGAGAGCACATGCACAGGCTTACCTAGAACTTTAATCCCTCTGCCTCAGCCTCCCAGATGCTTCTGACTGTAGGTGTGCACTGCTACACCACAGCCTCGGTTTGCTGTTAACACTCCGATTTTGCACAAGATGCTTTGGCTTCTTTTATGTGACAGGAAGAGAGAAGAAAGTCTGACCTTCCTACTCTCTTGGAAATTTCCAGCTCATGAAAGTGCACAGAAGCCACAACACAAGGGGATTTTTATGCGATTAGCCAGCTCTTTTCTTAAATTATTAAGCTGCATTAAAACAGCAGCTCGGTGCACTTGGCGTTTTAGGTCTTCCTGTCTTCTGAAAGATTAATATCGCTACAAGAACGATGTTAGTTAGTCTCAGTGTACCCTTTAGTGTTTCCAAACGTCAGGATCATCTCACCCTGTGCTGTTCTCACTCTCTGCCCTTTAGGCATTTATAGTTTTTCCAGGAGTTTAGTGTGTTTATAAATGTCTAAAGGTTTTCCTCTTACAGTTTGACCTTCTTAATATGAAATTTTTATGCCAATTTAGAGCTACTCTTAAATTAGAATTTTTTGTACAGAGCAATCCCAGCAAACAGGACTGGAGACCATCTTTCCTTTGTAGTGCTGGGAGACAAAGCAGGGTCTTACAGATGGTAAACAAGAGTCCTACCACGGAGATAAAGCCCAGTCCAGAACAGTGGATGAGCTGTTTGTTTTGACTTTAGAATGCACAGGTCCATTTTGAGTAATTGATATAATGTTATTTAATGAACTTATATTGTCCTCTTAGGCTTATGTATTTATTGATTATATAGTTTTAAAACCTCTGTGAACTGCCCTGTTTCTAAGAACCCAGTAAGACATGAGTGTTGTTTTCACATAGAGATTTAAAATGTAAGGACAGATTTCTTTCTTTTCTTTTCTTTTTTTAAAAAATATTTATTTATTTATTCTATATAAGTACATTGTAGCTGTCTTCAGACACACCAGAAGAGGGCATCAGATCTCATTCCAGATGGTTGTGAGCCATCATGTGGTTGCTGGGATTTGAACTCAGGATCTCTGGAAGAGCAGTCAGTGCTCTTAACCACTGAGCTATCTCTCCAGCCCATGGCCAGATTTTGTAATTAAATTTTTATTAAGAGCTCTTTTTGGTGGCTTGGGAATACCTTAGTTCTCCTGACTTTCGGATGGTTCTCAAGTTGCGAAGAAAGGTATTAGGGAACAGAGAGAAGTTGGAGCCAGGGCTGGAAGGCTAGGTGGACAACCCTCTCTACAGAGGGCAGAGTTAGTGTAAGTACTGGGGTACAGAGGTCAGTATTTTCATAGAATTTGGAAGTCCCCAAGTCTTTTCATTTCTTTAGCCATTTTTATTTGTATATTTTCTCTGAGAGAAAATATCACTGTATACGTCAGTCTGATCTCAAAATCCAATCCTCCTGCCTTTGCCTCCTAAGTGCTGGAAGCATAAGTGTGTGCTAAAATGCTCAGCCCCTCCCACCCCATCCTTAAGATGTAGCCCAAGCTAGCCTCCATTTCTAGAGTCTTCTGCCTTACAATACCAAGAATTAGAATTGTGAGCAGAGGCCACCACACAAGGCATTAGGGAGATTTCCTAGGGCCCAGTGGAACTTGATTTTCCAGGACTGTTATTTGAATGAGGAAATCTTTCATTAAAATTCTTACATTTCATGTAAGGAGCAAATTCTGTTGGCGTGCTCAGGCATGTGATGAAATACACATCTCCTGATGCTGTTTGCACAGTGTACCACCAAGGTGAGAGTTTGTAGAAGTAAAGAATTTAACGTGGCCTTGAACCCCGTGTCTTGGCTGTGGCTGTGTTTGCACACTGGGGCTTGCTGTGAAGGCAGGCTGAAGCTCTGCTGTGCATTCTTAGGTGTTCAGTTTACATTGTCTGTGTTGATCCAAGATAGGGTAGTTGTAATTCTTGTACACTCTTTACTGGGATGGAACATTGCTGGAGCATTTGTTGGTGGACCATGGCGTGCCTCAGAGCATTAGTTGAGTAGAGTTGCTAAGGATATTTTGAGAGGAAATCAGTTCTATGTTTCTCCTCACACTGGAATCTGAAGGTTTCACTGTGGTCTTGCCAAGGGAAATGAGCCAGATACATCAGCGTTTGCCAGAGATACCTCTGAGTGTGGTTAGGATGAACTTCGTAGCTCACCTTAGGCAGCTGTAGCCAGTATTATATTACCTGCTTCCTCCTTTCCCCAGGAGTTGGAGGCAGGAGCTCCTACCCGTACACTTGTTCTGGCGTGTTCTCGGCGTTACTGTGTGTACTTTGCCAATACTTGCATCCAATGCTCTTGTAGAACACATACTGTCATTTTTTAGTGCACACACTAAATGACACGGTCATTACTGTAGAGCTACAGAGGACAGGGTTCAAAGCCACTGACTACCCTTGCCCCTAATAATCGCTCTTCTGGCAGGGATTCCACTTTTGTTCACTGAAAGCTGCTGGACAGTTGGCGGATTGGACTTAAATGTTCAACCAGCTGTATTTTGTCACTTCTGCACACCACACAGTAGGTACTTTCTGTATTCCAAAGGAGAAAGACAGCAAAGAACCAGCTTTATAGATGGGAAAGTACATCTCCACGACAGCACTAGGAGCAGCATTTTCAGCGTGAGGGCTGTGTGACATATTTAACGTCCACTCAGTTCAGACTTGTGACTGCCCACACTTTTCACTGCCTAGGCTTCAGAACTCTTTCGCTTTCTCTCAGAAACTTGTAGCATCAAGGGCAAGTTGCTTACCCATTCTTTTACTTTTTAAAATTAAATTTTAAAAGCTATGAATATATGTGTGAGTATGGATGTGTGAGTGAGGCAGAGGTGTCCAATCTCTTTAGACCTGGGTACAGGTGTGGGAGCTGAACTTGGGTTCCCTGCAAGAACAGTATGTACTCTTAACCTCTGAGCCTCATTCCAGCTCCCTCTTAACCCACATTGACCTCTTCTGTAAAGGAGAACAATCTGTTACCTGCTACCTTAAAGATGAGCTAAATGAAACTCGCAGGGAATGAATGTACAGTGCCTTATGCTAAATGCAATTAGCATATTTACATGCATACATGTGGATTCCACTAATAAGGTGATGTTGTATCTTGCTGAAAAGAGGTCAGACTAAACGTTAGACTGAAAACAGATTTATTTAATGTAGCGATCGCCGATCTCGCCAGCAAGAAAGACGCGCCACAACAGGATCCTTCTACAGGCGTTTATTGCGGGTGTGATTGCAGTGGCGAAAGACCCTGAGCCCAGAAACCAGCCCTCCTTATATATGCTTAGGAGGACTGTGTCGACACCTGATTGGTGCATTCTGTGCGCCCTAATTAGCATACTCAGAGTCACCATGATTCAGCAAAAACAGGCAGGTGTGCATGCGCACTTAGGTTGTTTATATCAAAACTGGCCTTCTTCCCTACGGGCTGAGCGCCATCTTGTAATGGCGAATGCAGTGGCTTCCTATAATTTAAGGACACACTTTGGAGACTAATTGTCAAGAAAAACAGTACCTGTACTTAGGTTGTTGAAGTTACTTGCTCAGAGATGCTTGAATAGACAGAAAGCATATACCCACGGGCTGGAAAAAGGCAATGGCTAGTGACCTGTGGGTATCTGTCAGACTGGAGCAAGCACAGTCTTTTCCATCTGCCCAGGACTGATGAGCTGATAAGCTTTCAGGTGGCCCCGAAATTCTCAATGCCCTTGATCAAAAGACTATTTATTTCTGTGTTCTCCATCTAAAATGAGAGCTCTTTTAGAACAAGAGCCTGTTTGTGCCTAGGCTGTTCTCACCTTGAGCAGTGAGCCTGCTCTGGCTTAGCTCTTGTCCAGAAGGGTCACATTTCTTAATATTTTGATTTCTTAATTTTTATCCAAGGAATGTTGTTATAGTAGAAGTTTTTTGTCTGAGGGATAACACTACATTAGGCACACCCTTCACACGTGGCTGACCTGGGACTGAATACTTGTTTCCCATCATCAGAAAGCCCAGAAACGTTCATTGGGCTGGCTTGTCTTAGAGGATGTTACAGCTTGCACGAGGTTTGCCCCATCGTCCCCTGCATAAAGGCTCGCATGGTGGAAGGTTGGCTGGTGGCGTTGCAGAGAGGTTGCTGGATCACATGGTCGATGATTTGATTGCTGGAAGCTATCAGCAGCAATGAAGAATCGTTCATTTAGTCATCCCTCCAGCCATTCAAGGTTTAGCAGAGTGGATGAGGCGAGGCCATTCCATTCCCTTCTAGGACTTTCATCCTAGAAGGAGAAACGAGTGAAGAGAGTAAAAATACAAGACACACTTTGATGAGCAGATGAATTTCCCGAGAATTCATGCTGTAGCCTCTGCCTGCTCACAAGATGTAGAAAAATGGGAATTTACAAAAGTATCCTTTCTGTCCTGGCAGAAGTAGCTGAATGGCTTAAGTTTTATGTACTTCAACAGATTCATTATAAAATTAATGTAGTCATTTAATCATTTATATTTCCCTTCTGATTGAAGTTGATTGAACTGTGATTAAAATTAAGTGGTGGCTGTAGTCCCTCTGGATAATCTGGTCAGAATAGTTTAGTGACATCTGAGGAGTGAGCATCTGAGAGGAAACCTGAAGGATGCGGGTGAGCTGAGCACCAGCCACGGAGACAAAGGCCTGTGACTGTTGGAAGGCTCCCAAGTGAAGTGACCAAGCAGTAGTGGAGGTTTAAGGAGGAAGCTGGAGTGGGCAGTGGGGCCTTTGTCAGGGAATTGGATTTAAAGCTAGTAAGACCTGATTACTGTGGTAATCAGGTGTGCCTTTGCTGTAGGGTGGTGGTGGTGTGGACTAGGGGATTGCAGGCAGAAACAAACACTCATCAGAGTCACAGCAGTACACCAGAGATGAGCTCCACAGAACTGCTGAGCCTTGGCTGTGGAGAACTAACTATAAGGGAAAGGAAGGGGCAGGTGGGGTAGAACGCTTAGCTCCCTCCTTCCTGCAAGCTCCTGTAACATACCAGGGAGGTCGAAGGCAGGAGGATTGGAGCTAGATCATCCTGGAGTTCAGCAACTCAGATGGGTGGAAGTCAACGCATAGAGTGCATATGTAAACCTAGAGGGATGCTCATGTAGAGTTCCTCCTGGCTGGTGAAAACCACTTAGACTTCCTGTGTTGCTCGTTTGAGAATCTGATCCTTTGGATGCTGGTTGTAGCAAAGCTGTACAGATATTTTTACTGCAAGATAGCTATTTGAAATGTATTTATGTCACCAAGGACTGGAAAGGTGAAATGCTATACCTGGCGCCATTAAACCATTGTCTGAGCCTATTTGTCAGAAAAATCTATATCTGGATGTGTGATCAAATCCTGAGCCATGCCCTACTGGCTGTGTCCTAATGGAGCAGGCATAGAACACCCCAGAGGACTAAGGGCAATTGTTATTTAGGTTTAGTAGACAGAATTAAAACAGGAATGTCTGTTAGTCCAGGTTAGAATCAAGGACAGCAGAGCTGCTTAGAAACTAAGAGCCTGTAAGAAGCTTTAGACCAAGCAGCGACTGAGGCTTTTGTTAACAGCTGAATGGAAAGGCACATGAAGAGTCATGCACAACACTTGGATGATACATAAGGAATACTTGAGCAGCGTCTCTAAGACGCTGGATTTGCCATGGGGTCTGATAAGGTAGCTTTAGGCTGCTGCTCAGAACCGTTATTTTGATAAGTGATTCTGACGCTGTGTCCGTGGAGACACCCGAGCATGTGAGGTTGTCTAAGAACTTCTCTTACAGTGGAGATGGAGGCCTTCAGGGGAGAAGGACTTGCCCGCAGCCACAGAGCATTTCGGGAAGCCAGTGCAGTTCCCATTGCTGTGTCACCTCACCAGAACATAAACTTCACCAGGGCCATGGCTTCTGTTGTTTTGTTTCACTTAAGTGTCTTGTGAATTGTCAATAGTGATTGATTGACCTGTAGTCCCAGTTCAGTAAATATTTCGTGATGGGTGGATGAAACATTCTGTTAAACAACAGCGAGTTATGGGACCTTGTGGAAACTACCGGGTTTTTGGTAATATTGGCACAGATGAGTGAGATAGATGCTGTGTTGTTTCTTCATTGTGTGACCCACTTAAACCAGTAGGTTCACTAACAGCTTATTATAGGAGATTATCAGACTTCCCCAGGGTATCAAAAACAAAGGCTGTGATTGTTGTGTTTATAGAAAGATAGAGAGGAGAAATATAGTTTGGTGAATGTATAGTCAGCTATGGTGGAAGGGGGTGTCTCTGAGGGCCCATGCTGAGGCATCCCTTCCCCCCAGGGAGGGGAGTTGAGAGGGTAATAGAGGTAGAAAAAGGCATAGATAGATAGATAGGTAGGTAGGTAGGTAGGTAGGTAGGTAGGTAGATAGATAGATAGATAGATAGATAGATAGATAGATAGATAGATAGATAAAAGAGAAGTAGAGGCCATGAGCACATGGAGTGGGGGAGATGATAGAGGAAGGAGCAAGGGGACAGAGCAGGAGCAAGAAGTCAAGAGCAGGAGAGAGTGGTGGGGACAAGCAGCCCCTTTTATAGTGAGTCAGGCATACCTGGCCATTGCCAGGTAACTGGGGTGAAGCTTAGACAAATGCTAACAGTGATCCCCAGCAGTTCTTGAATCAGGACTCACTGTCTGTCAGACATGCTCTGTAGGAAGTTCTGAGCTAAGTGTTTCTTGGCACCCATGCCTCCTGAGTTTTCTCACAGTCCAGTCTGGGAGGAACTAGAGTGTCTGTCTTCAGAGGAGACTAAGGCTCCACAGGGAAGATACTTCTTCAGGGTTATACAGCCAGTACAGACAATGATCTCTAAGGATTAAGTTCTTAGCTACCTGTAACGTTCAGTATTGGGTTTAGGGTGTTTTCTCTTGGAGGAGGAATTGAAAACACTGAAGACAGGCGAGTGCCAGTCTTCAGAGTTTCCCCGGGCCAAAAACATCAATCTCTAAGGTGGTATAAAACCACAGCCTGGAAAAAAGACACTTTTTTTTTTTTTTCAGCTCAGCTTTCCAGTATTTCCCCATACTTTCAAGTCTTTTCTGTTCTCCCATTACAAAGAACTGTTCGTCTTAAACTGGTAGGCCTTTTCACTTCTCGGAAAACTTCCCTGGAACCAGCCAAAGAAAATTCCTGTGGTGACAGGTCACACTAAACCATTCTCGGGAGGCTGTGGTAGCATTCCTTCTCACCCTGCCTCCTGAGGAAGGCAGTGGAAAGAAACCCCTTCACCCACCTTCTATAACATGGCCCTGTGGAGGTCTCAGGAAGGGGCTGGCTGAGGGATATGATAGGTTTGTAAACGTGAGCACAATGGATCCCTTGTGAGACTCGGGTGAGCCTGTGAGATCTAGGAGCCCTGTACTTCCTAGGAGCAACAGAGTGACTCTCACCACCCAGTGTGCATAATACCATTCACTCACAGTTCTGCCAGCCAGGGCTGCCCTCATAAAATCAGCGACACCACACGTGGGGCACAGATTCCATTTAATTCATACAGTATTTCTGATGAGCCTTCACTGCTCCCCTTCTGTAGATACAAACAGCTTATGGGGACTGGTGAATTGCTTTTTACTTCCCTGAGTGCTGGGGTTGCAGCTGTGTGCCCCCAAGTGTTGGGGTTATAGCTATGTGCCACCACTCCAGCCTGGGACTGTAACTTGCCAGTGTCCTGGCATCTAAGAGTCCTGTTTGGAACTTGATTTCTTGCAGAGGGCTGTGCTGTGCTAACCTGCCTTCCTGCAGAGCTGTGGAGCCACCCTGCTGCTTACACTCTGATGCCGCCACATGCTCTTGGGGAGATGCCAGGCAGGTTATCTGGTCGTTCTGCCCTGGCTTGGGCACCCCGTAGTATGGGACACCAGAACACTCCTGTCCTTTCTTAAGAATATTAAAGGAGTCAGTCTGTCTGGCTCCCATGTCAGCATGTCAGCACTAGCCATATTTTTAATTTATATATCTCTCTGTGTATAAAATTAGTCAGAAATTTCAGGGATTTGCCAGTCAAAGGTTATACCCATATGTTCAGGAGTCACATGTAGATGACCCACACAGAATGTTTGGTTTCAGTCTAGTGGATGTTATTTGGGGTTAGTATGGCTGTGTGGGACACTGAGGGTGGGGGAGGTTCACCTGCACTGAATACTGGCCACTAAGGTGAGTTTCAGACACTGGCACGGGTACTGTCTCCGACTTGTATGAACTGGGCAAGAAGTAGGAGTCAGTCATTAGTTTTCATGCAGGGAGTGAGTATGTGGTGAATATGTACTTCAGTTTTTCAGGGATGCGTGGTCATCGGAATTAGTTGGCTTTTGCTAGCTGCCACTGCTCCTTGATTCTGACTGACCACGGTATCCTCCTGCCCACTTTCCGTCTGGATGCTGGAGAAGGCTGGGATTCTCAGCTCAGACATTGTGGTGACTGTGCTCACTTCTCTTCTAGCTTAAGAGCTGGACTGTGGAGGACCTTCAGAAGCGGCTCTTGGCCCTCGACCCCATGATGGAACAGGAAATGGAAGAGATCCGGCAGAAATACCGGTCCAAGCGGCAGCCAATCCTGGATGCCATTGAAGCCAAGAAGAGGAGGCAACAGAACTTCTGATAACACCAGCCCAGCCTTTGGTGGCTTCTGGGTTGCTAGACTCATGTCTGTTGGCCAGCACTTATGCTCTGTCATTTCTCCACAGCACCTTTGTGAACTCAGGAATGTACACCAGTGGGAAGGGCTCTTGACGCCATTGTGCCATCTGGTGTGTGCATTTACACCGGCAAGGTGTATTTTGAAGGGTTTGTATTGGTGCTTTCAACTCAGAATTTTAGACCCCAGGAGCAGAGACTCCTAGTTCAGTGATAGCTGGGAAATTTTATACATCGTTTCTTTGGTTTTCCTCCTAGTAATGGTTTTAGGTTGCTCACCCTGGAAGACTTTTTAAAAATCTATAAATATTCATATATACATATATATATATATATATAAATTATAAATAGATTCCCCACTCCGTGTGGTGGTGTCTCTGTACAGGTACAGTTTCAAACGCTTTGCCTCTTTCCTGTGAGATTATGGTACTGTGCAGCGAGAGAGCAGAGGACACTGGGAGACTCTTAGCTGGTCAGGAAATCCCAGGAGTCAGCTTCACCTGGTACAGGGCTGCATGGAAAAATTAGTCTAGGGATGGTTGTGCCACCGTGGCAGCAAGCCTCGTGTGGTCACCGCTGGCCTCTGAAGCTGTTGGTGATGCCAGGAAAGAGCCTGGAGAACTCGAGTTTGCTCTTTTCCCAGGAGAAGCCTGGCACCCTCTTTGCAAAGTAGCCTTTACTGTCTCAACGCCTTTCACCCATCCCCACCCTCCCAGCTGCCTAAAGTCACACCCCAGACACTGCCCAGTGCCTTAAGAGGAGATGCATCTGTGAAAGGACAGGCTACCAAGAACTCTCCAGCAAACAGGCCCTATCCAGTCCAGAGACTCTCACTGTTTATGGGAAAAATCACACCTGGCATCTGCTCTTCATTTCTTAGATACAGGGTAAAGGGCGCTGCTTTCATGGTCCATATTCAAATACATGACCGCTCATTTTTTCCACTCACTGTGGAGGCTCTGGCAAGGATAACTTAACATGAAGCACATTTCCATTTCCAGACTCAGGCTCCCTCTCAGAATGGCAGAGCTGGAAGGGGCTGTCGAAGTCAGTGGGTCTGACCTTGTATTGTCCCGGTGGAAAAACGAGGCTTAGAGGAGAGGTGACTGCCAAAATCACAAATCAAGTTAGACTAAAAGCAGGGATTGGAATTCAGAGCCTTTGTCCTGGGCCACTGGACCAAGAGCCTCTTCACTAAGAGAATGAAGCTCAGTGTACATGAGGTTGGCCTAGGAACCCTTGCTCTTACCTTGCCTCTGTGGTACCCGAGCTGCTGTGGAAAGGCTCCCTGGAGGAGCCCTGCCATTTTGTCTCAGCATACTAGTGGGCTTCTAGTCCAAGATACAGACAGGGACTCATGGAAGGTCTACAGCGGGGTAGAAGGCTTTGCAAAAGACAGTTCCAGCGTCATCCCCACGCCTTTGGCCCATGCAGTCCGAAGGAACAGGGAAGGCAGTTGCCCTTTTATTTCTTCTCATCTCATCCCTCTGATGGGAGCCCCATGGGGTTGTACCTGAGGATACTGAAATTCGACTCTGTTAGCTTTTGCTTCCTAACCTGAGAGTCGATAAAAAGGCAGGGGATGTTCTCTTCTGTGACCAGATTCTGTTCTTTGCATTTAAAGCAAGCTTTAAAAAAATGCAGGAGACAGCTGGTCTGCAGGTCTTGGCCAGCAAAGCAGCTATGTGACAGAAAGAACTGGAGGACAGTTTGTAGATCTTGCTGGGATGATAAATGGCTGCTAACATTTCCTGGGTAGCACGTGTCAGGGATGTACTACAGGTTTCGTCGGAATCCCCTGGGCTTACTAAGTTATTTCTCACATGATAAAATTGAGTTTGAAAGATTTCTTCCCACGACACTGTGGATCTGATACATGACATCATCCTATGGGGCTAGCAGTCACAGAAAAAGGAAAATCCTAAATACTTAGAATGAAGTGACCATGCTTCTCATGAAGACTTAAGTCTAAGTGGTATTTTTTTTTTTAAAAGGTTAGACACCAGGTAAATTAACAGTCAAGTTCCAAGTGTAAAGTTTTAAAAAACCCAGAACACAGGGCATGCATAACATTTGCTGTGCTGCTTAATAGCCCAGCCTCAAGCACGTTCTTCTTCAAAGAACAATTCTTCGGGCTTTGCTAGACAGAAGGAAAAAACCCATGGCTCCCTTCTGAAGCAAGATGGGAGTGCAGGAAAATAGCTTCTCCTGTGACTATTCTGCAGTGGTGAACCCAGATCTGGAGTCTATGTGGTTGCAAACATGTCTGCACCTCACAGCTTGGTCCACAGTCAGGTGAGGCTGTCCAGCTCAACAGCTGTTTGCCAGAAGCCAGTTTTGGGTTCCTGGCCAGGCATATGTGTTGTTCAGTGACAGGCAGGGGAACAAAGCATCCTTTCCTAAGGACCAAGTCCAAGGAAGTTTTGCTTCCCCGGAGCTTGAGCACTTGAGACCGAGGCTTGCAGTAAGTTCTGGCTGGGCTCTCTGCTTCCAAGATGCCAAGGCCAACACCTAAATTTTCTTTTCTACAAACAAAAACCTCATAGTCTCTAAAAATCTTGTAGTTTTGCTCCCATTCATAAATTTGAAGCACATTTCCATTTTTATTTCCTTTTTATATGTGTTTTATTTTATATGAGATTTTATATTATGTAAGATTTTGTAATCCCCAGTAGATCGGACAAGAACTTGACTGGCTGGGAATGAGAAAGGCTGGGTGTGTGGATAAATAGGCTCAGCCATCTGAAGCCTCAGAAGTTGAGTCTTGAGTCTCTTACACTATAGAGCAGAAACTCATTTTACCATTTAAAACTCAATGCTCCTGTCTAACCTCAGCAATGAGAGATGACGCCTGTAGACCCTGCAGACGCTCAGAGAGACTAAGAGCAGGATACTATGAACATTTTCGTGCTAATACATTGACCAGCTTAAGTGAAATAGACAGATACCCAGAAAATCTCAAAGGACTAAGCTTTCTTACTCAAAGACGAAATGGGCAAGCACAACGGGCCCCCTTTTCTGCCAGAACTTGGTAGCTCTGAGAGACCCCACAACTCTTCCTTAGAGGACCAGGAACCGGACACTCCAAGAACTCTTCCTCAAGGTCATGCCAGCAGGGTGTGACAGACTGATTCTTACTCCACTGTCCTTCCCAGCTTCCTCTTTCGGTCTCTAAAGGTCACCATTCTTTATTTTGTGGGGAGTTGTTCCTGCTCAAACCACACCCCTCACCTTCCTCACCCTAATTTGTTTTTTTTTAAGCACTGTGTTTGTATTTTTATTAGGATTACATGTATTGTCTTTGGAATCCATGTTCTTTGTATTTGGGAGGAGGTCTCTTCCACCAGCCTGCACTCAGACCAACTTGGAAAGAAAAAAAGAATCTTAAATGCTGTTGCTGATGTACAATTTTTAAAAATGTGAAGTTTGTAGCTTTAATCTTTTGTAACAGAAACTAATTAGCACTGGCTTAAGTGCTGACTTGAAATGCTATTTTGTAAGGTTCGCATGTGAGTAATAGAGGTCGGCTGTCTGTGTGTGTGAGACATAGCTTCTCCTGCTGCCCTTTGTTTCTAACTTGAGGTACTTCCTGTGTGCTTCTGTGTTCGAGTTGTCCCCCCTCATTTCTCCCCCAACACTTGTCCCCCTTGTGTTAAATAAACTGTCCTTTAGACCACAGACTGTTCCTTTTTTTAACATGAGGTTTTCCATACATGTCAGTGCTAAGCATTGTTGGGCTTGTTGGTGAAACTGAATGTATACTCCAGGATCCAGAGCCAGGAGAGAGGTCAGCTCGTTGACACTTGATGACAGAGCAGGTTGGCAATGCTATTACAATGAACTGGAGTGTATGTGTGTGTGTGTTTACATGTGTATATATATATATATATATATATATATATATATATATATTTGCCCCATACACACACACTTCCCCATCCTTGCCTCCTTCGATGTCCCCTGAGCTTTGGAGGGGTCCTCACATCCCACGTGGGGCCAAGCACTCCACCTCTACTCTCAACACTACCACCAGCTGTAGGTTTCTGCATTAACCACTGCCAGCCTCAGTAAGGAGTTTTTCTGATGAAAGCTGGACACAGCACTAAACCCTGGGCTTGTGTGTTTAGAAGGTTGTTGACAATGCCACTGCTTAGCGAATGAGAGCTATAGGCTTCTTCCTGGGTCAGTGACTGGATGTGCCTGAGGAATAGCTTAGCCCAGAAGCACCACTGGAGAGACTGAGGGAAGTGTCCATGCAGCCGAGGCATCAGGGAAGAGAATCGTGAAAAGTGCAGAAGCCAGGCCAGCAGAGGGTGGGGAGGAAGGGAGAGAATGGGGTGGAAAGACAGGCTGTGCTAGGAGCCTGATGTACGGCCACTTTGGAATCTTTGTACACAGCCAGGCCAGACCTGGGCCAGCAATCAAGATGAAGTTGTAGGGCCATGCCTTTGGGTAGAGCATCCTCATCCAGGAGTTACCCAGCCCGAGTAACCCTGGGTTCTCTTTAGTCATGAGTTCACCAGTAGCAGGGAAGGGGCAGATGCGTGTGGACGGGCAAGTCAGTCTGCCCTGCAGCATTTAATGCTGTTGTTCTGTGCTCTTCCGCTTCTCTGGGAGTGGAGCTGTGGTGTTTTACTGCCTAGCGTGTTCCCTCCCTGAAACAGTAGGTGTACCTTTGAGACTCTTGCCAGGGTTGACAAATACTCCCATTGGTCAGGCTCTCAGTCTGACCAGAGAGGAATCATGCTGTCGTTTTCGAAGCAGCTGGCTTGTGACAGACAGTGCAGAGCCTTTGAGGCATCGGAGCTTCCTTTCAGGGGCTGTGGTACTCCCAGAGCCCACAGAGCTGCCCACTAGGGTGGTTTGGGGAATGCATGGAGGTGTTTTAGAGCAGCACTGTGGGAGCCATGGCAGTGTCTAAAGCAGGGACGGGTGTGCTGGTTCCTCTGTACAATGTCCAAACATTAAAAAAAATTATTCATAAGTAACCAAGAGTGAACCTTACTGCACCTAAGCATGAAGCGCTCTGTGTGCTTCCTGTTAGCTTTAGAAGAGAGGACTGTGTGGGAATTCAGAGTTCCTTGTGGGAGCTTTGCCAAGCGATGCCCTCCATTTCAGAAAAACAAAACAAAACAAAACAAAAAAACCAACCAACCAACCAAACAAACAAACAAAAAAACACCCTCGGAGGCTGCGTAAGGTGCTCATGAGTTTTGAGTCACTAGTGCAGAACAGCACACTGACTGCTTTCATTTGTAACCATATCCATTGCAAGTCTAGGCAGCATGTAAACCCATGGGCGGCTTCAGAAGAGGATAATGTGCTCTAGAGAAGTCAACAAAACGGGAAGCGGGGGGGGGGGGGGGGGGGGGGGGAGAATGTGAGAGAGATTCCCGTCAGAAAAATTTGCTGGTGCTACACAACCACGGTTCAAACAGAGGAACTGTTGACAGTAGCCAAGATGGGGAACAGCAGAATTCTTGAATTCTCTAATACTGGTGAGCCTACCTGAGGCCCAGCTGCTCTGGGTAATTCCTCGATGGAACTGTGTACATATTTCTACAAGATGTACCTGCATAGGGATGACATGGCTTATCATCATCATCTCTGCTGCTGAGTCGAGGGTCTCATGCCTGCTAAGTAAGCACTCTCCTGCTGAGCCTGAGCACTCTCTTTTGAGGGCTCACCAAGTTATCTAAGCTGTATCTAGGCAGGCCTTGAATTAGCAATCCACTTGCCTCAGCCTCGTGAGTAGCTGGAATTATGGGCCTGTGCTGTAAACCTGTAACACTGGTATTTCCAGGTGGTCTCCTTTGAAGAATTAACCTGGTACATTCGTGCTTAGCTTCTAAGAGCAGAAGAGGTCGGGTACATTCCGGGTGGTTTGGTCCAGATACCCAGTGGCAATTGAATGGATAAGTGACGTAAGTCATTCTACTGGAGTACTACACAGCACTGCAAACAAATCATCGATAGCTGTTGTGGGAGAAAGCAAAGGCTGACCAAATGAGAAAAGCAAAAGGTGTTCATTGAAGGGGGGGTGTGGCATAGGGGGCTTATGGATGGGAAACTGGGAAAGGGGATAAAATTTGAAATGTAAATAAAATATATCCAATAAAATTTTTTTTTTAAAAAAAAAAGTTGTCTATTGAGAGCTTACTCTGTCACACTTAAATTTGTGGAGACTCAAAGGCAGAAAGGAAGGGTGGGAACCTTACTCTACAGAGGAAAGACATGGAAGGCTTCAATCTTGATTGCAGGCTGTGGGCTGGGATGCTCTAGGCAAGCTAGTGGCATCTTTGTGCTGCTAATTGGTCCTCATTGGGAATGGAAGAAATTATGGGAGCCCACTACTAACCAAACCCTAGCCTTGTTATGTTGGTTGCACCAAAAGTTCAGCCTCTTGAATTGCCACTAGTAGCCACAAGCTGGTTGTCTGCAAAGTCTAGCCAGTGGCAGGCTGGCTTCCCGGGCTGTTCGCCCTAAGAATGAATGAAGTTGGTTTTCTGGGTAGTTAGTGGTGGGTGGAAAGTCAAAGTTCTGTGTGAATGCTCTGTCAGTTGTCTGCGTGTATGTTCAGGGTCTCACTATACACAAAAGCCTGCTGATCTCTGATATCAGAATAAGGTGAGACATGTCCGTTGTTGGATGAATGGATAGATACTATTTATATTCATAATGGACACTACTCCATTCTTGAAAAGAAAAGGTATTCTTTACTATAAAAGAACATATCTATTATTCTGCTTACAAGGTCCTAAAGTAGTCAGGAAAGTCAATTAAGCAAGCCCAGATATTTTGGTTGTTTTTGTTTGTTTGATTACTTGTTTGTTTCTTTGGTTGGGGGGGCACAAGATGAAAAGTATTTCTATTCTACAGTAAAGAGTCTCTGGCTACTTGAAATAGAGCTAAGCTCGAATTGCAAATTCCCACCTTAATGGAGTTTGATGTTGACCAAGAGGCATGGCCGCACCAAGAGTGGGGGGAAGCTCAAGGCCCCATAAAACTGACACAAAGAGTTCACAACCTTTCTCGGTGTATGAAAGCTCCCAGATTCCTTCTTGCTCAAGGTTGCTTAACTAGAAGGTGGAACGAATTTAGCCTGGAAAGCTAAAATTGAATTGGACAGGAAAGAATCTAGGGCATACATAATTGTAAACACTTGTTAATTGATACCATGAACTGGCAGAAGTATGTGTGTGTGTGTGTGTGTGTGTGTGTGTGTGTGTGTGTGTGTGTGTGTGTGTGATGTTTGATTCAGTGGGAGAAATGTGATTTGAGGCCATCTCTGATTTTGAGATGGAATCACCAAGAATTTAGCCTTCTCTGTGCTAGCTCCTGGATCTGCCTGACCTTAATGAGTTGGTGAATGAAACTTGGACCAAATGCTAGCCACATGAATTGGGCCTTACAGAATTCAACTCCATTGGCATTCTGTAGAGGAAGGGAATAAAAGATTTCTGAAGACAGTATTCGAGGCTGGACTCATTTGTGGTTTCTGCTCATAAATCCTACTAAGTATGGCCTCCAGTGAACCCCACATGTGTTTGCCCTAGCTTGGAGGAATGTCTAGGTCAGGATACTGGGCCTGTCTCGGGATACAAGGTGGAAAGCAATCAAGGAAGATATATGACATCCATATGCACACACGCACCAGGAAGACAGGAAGAAAGGAGGAGAGAGGGAAGAAGAACGGGGAGGGGGGGAGAATGAGAATGAACGGATTTCACCGATACACACTGGGTTACCCACCTCCTTGTGAAAGGCACATCCTCTTCCCATGCAGCAAGATCTGCTGTTAGTTCCTGCCTTGCTGTTGGGCTTTGAGGATGGATTTCAGGCTAATTGTGGACATCAAGTAATTTTGTGACCAAAGGTGCCCATTGTGAACTGGGCACTGTGTCCTCCACCTAGCTAGAAAGTCAAGTATGACTCATGAGGCAGCCTTGAAGTGTGCTGTTTTATGAGGTATTCACAGTTGGGGACTTGTGTACCTGTCTTTTAATGAAGCGCAGTGACCCACTTGCAGATCCGTTGTTCCCCCACCACCCCGTTTCTAGGGCTTGAGTTGTGCAAGCTTCAAGGTTTTGGTGCCTGTGGGTAGAATGCCAGCTAAGGGACACAATAGTGATTTCCTGGAGTCGGACACTTGGGTCTGTCACTTGGGCATTTCTGGCTTTATCCCCGGGAATGCAAGTATAGAGGGAGTTGGGGAGCTGTCCTAGGAAATTAACTATGCTGTCAGAAGGAACTATCATTACTGTTACACAGAAGGCACCAAGGAGTTCGTGTAACACCAGGGAATTCCCTGAGGCATCTTCTTGCTTCCAGCACTTTCGAGGATTCAGGTTCTCTAGGAATAAAGGGCCAGGCTAACCTATCAAATAATGAATCTCAACCAGCAGATGTGCCAGCCAAAGACACGGTAAAGGTGACGTGGCAAATAGAACCGATTCTCCGTGCCAGCAGCAGCCTCTGCGCACCACAGCAATGGGACAAAGCCGGGATGTCTTCCTCATGACTATTTCTCTTTCATTGCTGTTCCACAGAACATACTGGAACAGTTCACTTGCTCTTTACAAGAATACTGAGGTAGCATAAGTGGAACCATTGAGAGAAATTGTTACCAGCAAAGATCTGGATTCATCTGACAAGACGTGGTTTGAGGGTGTCTTCCCTTTGGAGAGAGAATCGGTGCTTAGGTTATATACGACAATTTCTTGTTGGAAACGTGCATGTGTGTGTGTGTGTGTGTGTGTGTGTGTGTGTGTGTGTGTGTTGGATTCCCCAGAGCTGGAGTTAAAAGTATTTGTGAGCTGCTTAGCATGGGTGCTGGGAACCGAATTTGCGTCCTCTGGAAGAGCAGTAAGTGCTCTTACCCATGGAAGCATCCCCAGACCTATTCTCCTGAATCATTTTGCTTTCAGCTCCAGTTTCCCTCCAGGAAGGATGGTGGTTTGGCTGAGTCATCTGCTTTTCTCTTGGAGGACAGAATTCTGGGTTTACAAATGTCGCAAATGGAACAAAATTAGTAATTCAAAGACACAGCCATGTGTTGTCACTTAAAGAAGACACAAAAATAACAGGTATCCGCTGCATTGCAACCCTGGGTTTCTCAACACTGCACACACATGGAAGGTAATTAGTAATGAATGTTTGGAAAGCAATGTCCCCTAAACAGAAGGAAGGATTCTGGGCTGCTACTGAGGTCCACAGAATTCTCCTAGTTGCTCTGTTGCCTCATGCCTTGTCTGTTTTTTTTTTTTTTTTTCTTTGACTTGGAGAACTTGATTATTCTTCTTTAGTGTGCTGGATGGTGGCCTCCAATGTTACCTTATTCAGTATGTGGGTCTTTGCAATTGCAATGGAAAGGATCTTGAGATGACATCATCTTGGATTGTCCCCTCGGACCCTAAATGCCATCACAGGTCTCTTTATAGAAGAAAGGTTTGGGGAAATTTAATAGACAGTGGGAAATGTGATGCCAGAGGCTGAGGAGGTGAGTGGGGCTCTCCTCTTACAGTTTCCAGAAGCAGGGCCCTGCTAACACCTCGACTGTGGACATTTTGGTTCCCATTACTGTGTGAGAATAAATTTGTTATCTTCAGCCACTGAGTTTGTGGTCATTTGTCACAGAACCACTGAAAATGAGCACAATTCTGATTCTTTTGTTAAGGTAGTTGCCAGTGTTTGCAAAGACTCATCCTTGTTCTCACACCGTCTTCATTATTTGACTAGTTAACCTGATTTCCTTTCCATGTTGCTGGGAACTGAATCCAGGGTCTCAGGCATGTTAGACAAGGGCTCTCTCGCTAGACTACAATCTCAGCACTCTTTATTTTGAAACAGGCTCTCACTAAGTTCCCGGGCTAACCTTGAATTCCTTCTGTAGCCCAGGCTGACTCTGAGATCTTTTTCAGCCTGCCTAGACACTGGGGTTATAGGTCTGTGCCACAAAGCTTGGTGAGTTATACTTTCTGATGATGTTAATTCCAGCTGGATTCTTGTCATATGCAAACTGTTCTGGCTAGTGCTGCCATAGACAAAGCCTCTGAGGATGGGGATTATAAATGGCTCCTTTTTATTGATTACCCACCTTCCCCAGTCTCTCAGAACAAACCTGGCAACCAGTTCCAGGCTAGCTGAGGCAGGTGCTTGGCCGATCCTCTGGAGAGAGAGTGACCCACTACGTTGTTACTCCGATGTCATACAACCTGCAGCAGATGTTTCTCACAAATCTGTCCTGTCACCACGCTTAGAGTCTTGTTTGAAGGAGCAGAAAGTTTGTATGTTCACTAGGCTTGGCCAGAGGAGGGTGTGGGGAGCTCTTCAGTCTGTCCTGCATTGGAGCACAGCTGGACACAGATGTTAGGAGGTGAACATGCAGGAGAAATGAGGAGTATGGTGAGCTCCCGAGAGGCCCTTTGGCTTAGCTCCTATCTCTGCTGTAATCGGGAGACATTGGGCATCTGTTGTGTTTTCTGGAACACTCTTCCCTGGAAACTTTTTCCGCTGTTTCTTTGTTTCTTTGTTTCTCTTTCTTTCTTTCTTTCTTTCTTTCTTTCTTTCTTTCTCTCTTTCTTTCTTTTTTTTTTGCCTAATTACTGCTTATCCTTATTAGAGCACGTTAGACAGTTGCTCACCCAGGAAAGCGCTCTTGGATGGCCTCAGGCTACAGGGTTTCCTCCTATGTAGAGCTAACTGTCACAAATGTTCATCACAATCACATCTGAGTCGGTCTCCCCCGTTAGTTCTCTTGCCAGCATAGGGACATTTGTGTTCTCTACCATGAAAACCTTTGAACCTGAGAAGCAACCAGAGGCCTAGCAGCCAAGGCGAACCTGAAGGGGGACGGTGGGGGCGGAACATGCCGGCCTGTATGGGAGGTGATGGGAGAGACTCTATGGGAAGCTGAGAGTACATTCCTCCTCCTGAGGCTTTGAAAAACCTCTAAAATGAGCATGCATCTGAAGGAAACATGTCTGTAAGATACATGGAAAGCCCCAGTGAGGGACAGACTGGAGAGCTCCCCACACCCTCCTCTGGCCAAGCCTAGTGAACATTCAAACTTTCTGCTCCTTCAAACGAGACTCTAAGCGCGGTGTGGGGGTAGATTTGTGAGAAAGGTCCGCTGCAGGTTGTATGCCATTGGAGTAGCAACGTAGTGGGTCCCTCTCTCTCCAGAGGATCGGCGGAAAGTGTTACACAGATAGAGACCCATGCCAAGCACCTGCCTCAGCTGAGGACTCTCCCAATAAAGATCTGTTAGTGAGGAAGTGAAGAACCACAATGTGCTTGTTAAAAGTTCCCAAACCAAGCAGGGCTGGGGGTGGACGACCCCACTGGGTTTTCTTTTCAGTGCTGTTCATGCCCTTTCATGAGCAAGGTCTCTATCTCTCTCCTCTTTCCTCCCAGTGCATGGGACCCAGCAGGCTGTAGAAATTGCTGAGTCTAGGCAATATATGCTAAATGTTCACCTTGACTGGGATGAGCCAGGGTGATGTCTTCTACGTGAGGCTCAGTGTGATGGAACAGATAGGGCCCCAGGGAGACCCTGATGGTATAGAAAGGGGTATCTAGCCGCAGCATATAAGTGTGTGTGTGGGGGGGGAGACAGGACCCCTTCACAACTTGTTCAGCCAAAAGGACAGAAGATTTGGCAGGAGAGTATAAAAGATTTACTTCCATCAAAGATGAGAAGGCCAGCCCTGGTCAAAAGGGACAGGAGTCTCAAGCATTTGCCTAGGTGTTCATTCAAGGTAGGGTTAGAGTTCTGTGTGATAGAAAACTTCCCAGGTTAGAATGGGGGCCCATGGTAGTCAGATTTATATTATGTGATAAAGACCATGACCAAAAACTTGGAGAGGAAAGGGTTTATTTGGCTTACATATCCGAGGTCATAGTTCATCGAGGGATGCCAAGGCAGGAGCTGAAGCAGAGACCGTGGAGGAACACTGCTTACCGACTTGCTCCCATGGTTTGTTCAGTCTGCTTTCTTATATACTCCAGGATCACCTGCTTAGGAATGGTGCCGCCCACAGTGGGCTGGGACCGCCCATATTAATCACTGATCAAGATAATGTCCCACAGGCTTGCCTACAAGCGCTCTGATGGAGGTGTTCCCTCAGTTGAGGGTTCCCCTTCCCAGATAACTTTAGCTTGTGTCAAGTTGAAGAAAACCAAGCAGGACAGGAGCATGCATGGCACCAACAGTTCAGAGATGAACCAGGGCTTCTCAGAAATCTTCTCTCTGGGTCACACACTGTGACAGATTGGCTAGAATCTAGTCCTGGGGACGGGGGTTGGCCACCTTCCCATGGCAGGTGTAGATTGTGGGTCTGGGTCCTAGAAGGGTCTCCTATTCAGGGTTCCTCTGTAAGTCATCCCTAGGCAGTAGGTGTGGTAGATGATTGTGGTATTGATCCTACAAATTCCAAATACTCAGACCCCAGCTCCTTCCAGGGACTTATCGTTAAAAGCCGATTTCTCTGTGGCATTTGGCTGAGCCTCAGTTTCCTCATCTGTGAAATGGGGATAATCATCCGCCAGCACAGGGCTAAAGGCCCATATAGAGGCTGCCCTCTTCCTCCTCTTGGTTCATACCTACTTCAGAGGTGGCCTTTCCGTGTGCTTGCAGAACGTAGGGCAGTACTCTCCTGCCCTGGGCTTTTCGAGAAAGATCTGTGGCCCCTATGTCTGATTGCTCAGATGGATGGCTCTCATGCAGAACCTAAGCAGGGGAGGATTCTGCTCTACGTTAGCTGACTCCCAGGCTGTGGGGAGGGAATGCAGAGCCCTGGTCTTAATAACTGTGAGATTTTGCAGGTTCACAGGGGGCTTGGGTCTCCAGGTCTGTAGAGCGCCCTTCCTGAGAAGTCTCTCGGGATGTTTCTAGGGACACATCTGATACTCCGTCGACACTACTCAGCAAGTCCTCAAACTCCCGCTGGCCACTGCTCCGCACCGCGGCCTCCAGTGCCTTCTGGCGCCGGTAGAAGTGGGAAAACTTGTTGAAGATGATGGTGATGGGGAGGGCCACCACCAGGATGCCCCCAAGGATGCAGCCGGAGGCCGCCAGCTTGCCAGCCACAGTCTCGGGCACCACATCCCCGTAGCCCACCGTGGTCATACTCACGGTACCCCACCACCAGCACGCAGGGATTGTGTCAAAGCCCACGTTTTTTTCTTCGGCTGTGTAGGCCACACCAGAGAACACTGAGACACCCACAGCCAGGTACAGCAGTAAGATGCCCACCTCACGGTAGCTGTGCTGGAAAAAATAAAGTATGAACCCAAGTCAGAGATATCTGGACTTACAGATCTAGTGTTAGGAGAAACCGAGGCTTGCGGAGTGTAAAGGAACGTCCAAGGTCAATTCCAATGGTGGAATTGGAGCCAAGATTCTGGCTTGAAGGACACCCTTCCAACAACATTAATCAACAAAACTCTCTACGATTGATCACGGGAGTCATTTCTGTGCACATGGTGCGTGCTTGGCCACGCTAATTCAGATTCCGATGTTTTTTATATGCTCTTGTAGAACCAAGAGGACCATGGTTGATATTTCATAATACAAATGAATTTGAATTAGATAGGAATTTCCTAGATCACCTAAAGAATATTTGTGCACGGGTGCCTAGTTCTCAAGGAAATTCTGCTTCTCCTGCCCACCAGGAAAAGTTGGAAATGCTTGGAGACATGTTTGGTTGTCATAGTGGGGACAGGCTGGCGTGCATGCATACCGGCTGGAGATAAGGCTTGCTGTCGATGTTGAGAGCCCCTGGTCTACAGCAGGGTCTCTTAAATTGTAATTATGCAGGGGTCTGTTTAAAAAGCCAGAACTCGATTAAGTAGGTCTGGGGTTAGAGCCAGAGATTCCCCCTTCCTGGCAAACTTGTGAGTGTTGAGGAAGTTGTTGATGTTTGGGACATTACTTCCACAGCAAACACCCCTCCCTGCCACTGCACACTCTATGCTGTGCCTGTTTTGATTCAGACACCCTTGGTTATTGGTCTTCTCTCTCCTTGTAGGCAACGCTAGGACAACCAAGCTCTGGTTCTCTACACAGTAGCAAGGCTTGGGGAGCAGAAGGCTCTTCTCTAGGGTGAGGAATTTAATTGCACATCTCTTTCCAGCATCCCCTCTGCCGACGTCCGCCCTGTCCCCTCATCAGACATAGGTAGAAGTTGTTCGAGTCGTCTCTTTACCGGAACCAGGCTAATTTCACCCCCTGGGCAGGGCCAGTGGCCAATAAAGTGCAACCAAGCTCATAAAACTCAGCCTAGCCACCCCAGAATCTTCATTTACGGGAAGAAAATAAATTATAGCATCTTTTGGAGGAAGTCGTCCTGAGGACTAATTAATAATGGATGTGAAACAGGCAGGGAACGCTCAGTGAGTGTTAGCGCTATGCTATTGTGAGGTGGAGTGACCGGTGCCTTCCAATGATGCAGGAAGAGGAGAAGCTGGCTACGTCCCGAACTGCATTTCTTTGCACTATGTTTTATTCGATATTCACAGGTACATCAAAAGCCTTTCTCTTTCCTTCCTCCCTTTCCTTTCCTTTTCTTTCTTTCTTTGTGTGTGTGTGTGTGTGTGTGTGTGTGTGTAAAATAATGGTTCCCTCTAAATTTTAAAAGATGTGTTTAAAATCACATGCACATGTATGCTTGTGGCTATATGCATGTGTATCTGGGTGCCCACAGAACTGCTGGAGTCTGCTAGAGCTGCAGTCAGAAGTGACTGTCAGCCATCTGATGTGGGAGCTGGAAACGAAACTCACTCGCGTCTTCAGCAAAGACTAACCACTGAGCTACCTCTCGCCAACGCTTAACCAACTACTGCGTTATCTCTCCAGTCCCCGGATTCACTCCGGTTTGTTTTCTGTATTTATTTATTTTTATAGATAACATTTTCTTTATTCTTCTGGGAAAAGATGGCTCCAAGCCAGTGGTTCTCATCCCGTGGGGTCACGACCCCTTTGCCAAACCTCTAGCTCCCAAAGTAGTTATGATTCATAACAGTAGCAAAATTACAATTATGATATAGCAACGAAGGTAATTTTATGGTTGGGGGTCGCCAAAACACGAGGCACTCTATAAAAGGGCTGCAGCATTAGGAAAGATGAGAACCACTGTACTAGGCCCTTCTTGTAGTTTATTTATTTATTTATTTATTTTTATTGATATTGTAAGGGTGTTTTGGCTACATCTATATTTGGGCACTATGTGTGTGTGCCGTGTCTGTGGAAGCTAGAAGAGGGCATCGCTTGGAACTGAAGTCACAGATGATTGTGAGTGGACGTGTGGGTGTTAGAAACAGAACCTGGATCCTTTAGAAGATCAGTTAGTATTCTTAACTGATTCATTGCCAGGTCCTCTAAGGCCTTCCTTACAGAGAGAGCTGTGGGGTTATACAGAACGAATTTGAACATGGCCTCTAGCCTTATTCCTGGCCTAATGTGTGGCATCTCCGTCCGTGGGGACCTATGTATATGGCCATACTAGAAATACGGCAGCAGTTAGCCCACCATGCCCTACATTTAATTCTCTCTGTGCCCCAATCCGGCCTCAGGGGTCCTACCTTGAGTGTTGCGCCCAGAGAGCGCAGCCCCGTGGAGTGGCGCGCCAGCTTGAGCACGCGGAAGATGCGCATGAGGCGAAACACTTGCACCACCTTGCCCAGGTCGCCGAGCTCCTCCCCGCTGGCTCCGCGCCGGTCCCCAAGCGCCACGCCGGCCAGCAGTGTGAGATAGAAGGGCAACACCGACACGATGTCGATGAGGTTGAGCGGGTGGCAGAAGAAGTTGCGCGTGCTGGGCGCCAGCAGCAGGCGCGACGACACCTCGAAGCTGAACCAGGCGATGCAGAAGTACTCCAGGCGGCGCAGCACCGGGTCATCGCGCACGTCCTCCGCGCTGCGACCCGCGGCCACTGCAGCCACCGCCGCCGCCGCCTCCCGGGCCTGGTACTCCGGCAGGCTGTGGATGCACATGGCAGCGATGGAGGCGAGCACCACTCCGATGGACACGCAGCTGAAGAGCTTGCTGGGCAGCGAGTAGCCGGGGTTCTCCATGGTGAGCCAGAGGCGACGGCGCAGGCGACCACAGCGGGCCGCACCGTAGCGCGCCAGCTCCCGCTGCACGTCGGAGATCTCGTCCGGACACGGGTCCACGCTGCTCGGCGCGTCGCTGTCCTCGTCCCAGGCGCGAGGCCGCGCCACACGCCGCTCCAGGTAGCGCGCGCGACAGCACGTGGCCAGCGCGTTCTCACCTAGGCCCCAATAGTCAGCCTCCTGGCCGAAGGCGAAGACGCACAGCTCGTCCAGCACGTGCAGATGCCCGGTGCGATAGAAGTGTAGCAGCCCCAGGAAGAAGCCCGGGTGCCGATCGAAGTAGAACTCGCGCGCCGCTGCGTCGTAGTCGTCGCACAGGCGCCGCGCCTGTTCCTCGGACGCCGCCGCCTGTAGGCGGCCCAGCCGCGTGCCGGGGAAGCGTGCGAGGGCGCGCGCGCTCAGCAGCCTCCGCACTCCGCCCACGTTCACGCGCAGCGCCTCATCTCTTGGCCGCCAGGGGACCCGAGAGCCCGGACCTGGAAACTCGCTCACCATGGCTACACAGAGTGCCTCCCTGTTGGTTAAAACCCCCCGGATCTAGCCACAGTGCTGGAGCTGTGTCAGGCATGCAGTAGGTGCCCAGACATAGAATGTCCCCTGGACTCAAGTCAGGCCTGGGTCTGAATATCCATCATCCCCAAGCTGGGTAATTTCGACTAAATCACCCATCCTTCCCACTTCCAGTTTGTCTTCTCCGGGGCACAACAAACGGGGAGGCCTACCTTGCAGGGCTGTAGAAGCGATGGGACGGCGGGATGACCTGGCATCTATTAGGGACTCGTACAGGACATCTCTCTTTTTCCAGGACAAGGCTGGATTTAGGAAGCCAAGTGTCCACCAGTGGCTCTTCTGATCCTCACTGTCCTCCGTAGATGGGAATACTTAAGGCTTATTACTTACGACTATTAAGAAAGCCAGTTGAGATTCTAGAGTCTCAGGGAGTTGTTCCCTGTACTAGGAAAATCCTCATAGCAGGATACCCCAGAAATCCTGCATTACAGGATGCAGAGTCTCGGTCTGTCTTGATTTCAATGATTCGGAGCCTCTGAAGTAGGAGCCTGCACTCTGGGTTTTCAAGTCTGTCTGTCTAATCTATCATATCTACATACCCATCTGTCTAATTATTTATTTTGGAGACAGGATTTCACACGCCGTTCAATGAAGCTGATATTAAACTCTTGATCCTGGTACCCCAGTCTCCCGAGTGGTGAGATTCCAGATACGCATCAGTGCGCCTTGGCCGGTGTGTTCTTAAGAAGCCCGGAGGGTGATTTTAATACCTGGTCAAGTTCGAGCGCTACTGGGATAAACTGTGTAATAGCAGGTGCCCTTCAGACCTGACTTTAACCCTTGGCTCTGTGTTACCTTAGTAGTCACATATTTCCCATTAACCTTCCCAGCAGCGATCGGAATATAGACTTGAAAGTGTGGGTCACTTTGTTCAATGTGACCTGTGTCACCTATGTCACTGTCTGTTGGAGTCGCTCAAGCTGGAATGTAACTTTATCCTTCATGGACCTGACCCTTGACTGAAGTGTTTATTCTCTAGAGCTTACTTTCCTGAAGAATACACATGCAGACAATAGCACACATTCCAGAAATAGCCAGGGGTTGAAATGACTTATGGAAACTGTCTAGCTCCAGTGGATACTCCAGAGATGCGAGATGTCCCTTCCACTGCCCACTGAACCCTGAGCCTCCTTTAATTTAGGGCTCCATGAAACTATGTAATCTCATCTGCGATTAAGGGTCAGTAATGCCTTCTTCCAGGGGATGGGGATGGACGGCACGCAAGCCCAGATGCCCTTCACTAACACTGTGGATTGGGATTCCATCCTTGGCTTGGCCCCTGCGCTAACCCAGGCCCGTCTCTGGGCATTAGCTCTCTCTCCTAGAAAGGAAGGCAAAGTCCCTGGTACTCAGTGGGTATTCAGTGAACATCAGACTTTTATCCACTTTCTTTCAGATTCTGAATTTGCCACTTGCTAGTTGTTGAGCGGACCCATCACCCCCTCCGAGCCAGACGGTGGTTCCCCCCTCTGCAGTCTGGACTGCATTGGAGAGACTCAGGATTAAATACGCCTGGTGTTTTCCGGTAGCGCAGTCCCTGGCCCATAACGAGGGCATCATTTGCATCCTCTATTGGCAATCAAAACACACAGTTTTAAAGAACATGTCTATCATCCATTAGAAGCCCTGTTTGGGTCAATTCCCCCACCTGCTATGCACTTCTCTACTTTATGAATTAGGATAATTAATTCAACAAACATTTCTTGTTAAGAATCCCAGTCAGTCAGAAAGACCGGGTGACTTATTCAAGATCACGCAGACTGTCCGTGGGCCTTTCAGGGGACCGGTTCAGCACTCTTGATACTTTTTGTGAGCACCCTTCTGCGCGTTTGGCTGCTTCCCTGAGCTCCTCACACAAGGAGCACTCAGTTTTATCCTAACACTGCCCAAGGTTTTCTAAATCCCCATCTTACTGAATGTATAAGCAAGACTAGCCCCGTCAAGCTGTCCCTCCTTGAGGGTCTCCTAAAAGGGAATCCGCAGGCCACCCCTACCTCCCACGCTCCCAGCCACGCCCCTCCCCGCGGGAGGCTCCTTACCTGTCTCAGCCTCCAGGGATTCCAGCGCGCTTGTACCCCAAGTCGCCACCCGGCTGTTTTCTGCCCCAGGCCCCGCTGCGTCTCACTACTGCGGAGGCCCCGCGGCCCCCTCCTTTCCTGTGTTCCCGTCCCCCGCGGCTGAGGCCGCATCGATCGCTGCCGGGGGGAGGGAGGGAGGCCGCGGGCGGCCGGAGGCGGTGGTTTCTATTCTTGCCTGGGATGGATGGGGGCCTAACAGCTGGGAGCATCTTTCAAAGTCAGAGCTTGGAAGGATGGGCCAGTTAGCAAATGGGGACACCTTTGGAGAAAGGTTTAAACCTTTGTCCCAGGAGTGGCAGCAACCAGGATTTACTTAATTTAGTGATTAATATGTGACTATTTCAAGTGACTATTTCAAGGGACATGTCCAGTCATGTTTAATACAGACTTGGCAGGGACAAGCTCTTCAGCTTCTGAATTTATAGGTGCCACCCAGGTATTTACTCAGACTGTGGAGGTCTGAATTAGGAGGTGGGGGAGGATGCATAGGGTCTAGTACACTCTTCTTTCAAGTGAGTTGTGGAGGCAGAAACCTGTCCTTCTGTCCTGGAGGCTCAGAACTTCGCCAGTCAGTCTTGATTATTTCCTACGAGGAGGACGGCTGCAGGCCTGACAGCGTTGTAAAGAACCCCTGTCATCCTCCAGCATTTCTCTGGGGCGGGGCTGCTGTGTGTGCTCCTTCACTGTTAACAATAATCGCCAATATTGATTGAGCATCTCTTTTGGACCTACACAGGCCCCGTCCCATCTCACTCAACCTGTGAATGTACCTGTTGGGTGGGTGTGGTGTTATCCGGAAACTGTAGGTTAAGGCTTGGGAAACCTCTAGGTCACGTGGCTGAACGACAGAGGCTCGGGATCCCCTATGTCATTTGCAAGTTCTGAACTGGGAATGAGGCTCAGTTGGCAGAGTGCTTGCCTGTTGGGTATGAAGCCCCCCACCTCCCACCCCCCCACCCCCCAGGGTTGATCTTCAGTACTGTGTAAACCAAGCACTGTCGTTTATATCAGGAAGCTCAGCAGCCAGGGGGTGGAGGATGGGGATTCCAACAGTCAGGAGGTGAAGGTGGGGGAATTAGAAGTTCAACCCTTGGTTGAATAATGAGTTCCAAGTAAACTAGATTACATGAGACTCTATCTCAAGTGTTCTTTCTACAAGCAGCATTAAAAATATTAAGAAGAGGGCCGGGGAGATGGCTCAGCAGTTAAGAGCACTAGCTGCTCTTCCAGAGAACCTAGGTTCAGTTTTCAGCAACCACATGTCAGTTCACAACTGTCTATTACTATTGTCCAATGGGAGCTGATGACATCTGATGTCATGTGCAGACAAAATGCCCATACACGTAAAAAAAAAAACAAAACAAAACTATCTTGATAAAGGAAACAGATGAGTCTTAAAAAAAAGTCTTTTGTTTAACCTAATATGTTCCAGATATAATTTTAGCATGATATCAATACAGAAAATAAGAGAAATATTTTCTATATTCACTTTTGGGCTAAGTCTTTAAAAATTATTATACTAATGTTGGTACTGTTGTTTGCAGTGTTACAAATTACCATAATTCCAGCAGCTCCCAACCCTACGAACTAGCAGTTCATCATTTCTGTAGATCAGAAGCCCGAGAGTGCCGTAGCTAGACTCTGTATTCATTCATGTGTGCGTGTTCGAGAGCATAAGTGTGTGTATGCTATTAGCATATGTGTGTATATGTGTATGTGTGCTGATATATGTATGTGTTAGTACATGTGAGTGTGTACTTGATTGTGTTAATGACTATGTGTGTGTGTGCATTAACCTGAGTGTGTGCTTGAGTGTATGGGACTCACTGATTTGCTCCTAGTGTATGGTGAGGTATAATCAGACTATGTTAGGTTGTGACTTCTGCTGGCTTTTGTGAAGTTACCATACTGGAAGGGCAAGGAACCGAGGGTGACTTCTGGCTACTGCCAGGTGAGTATCTAGTTCCTTCACCCTTCTGGGGTGAAATGCTGCCAGCAAATGTTTGCCAGCAGAGCCTCCTCTAGCTGAGGCTCAGACGCCCCCTCAGGCAGTCATGTGGATGTATCGTCCAGAAACCTGTGCTGGGTTTCTCAAGGAAACCATGACCTAAGAAGTGTGTATTGATTAATCCACTTCATTTGTGGCAGATTGTTACCCAGAAATAGATAATGACTTTGCCACTGGATTCTGTGTGACCTTGGGCCAAGTGTTTCTTCTTGGCCTTTTCTTTTCCTTATGTGTAAAGTGGGAAGAGCATCTCCTCCCAGATTTCAGAGTGGGTTAGCACACACTTGCCATCCCCACGAATAACTTTTCCTGCCTTTTCCTTTCTCAGGCGAAGTTAGCTGCAGGAACAGAAATGGATTCCCAGTGGCTTCACTAGAGAGGAGAGCCTGTCTTTTGCAGCAGACACAGCTACCCATCAACAGCACTGAAGGTCAGCTCCTTGGGACTCCTTCCTCCACTCTTTGGTGGGACCCTCATCCCAGAAGTGGGGGATGCTGGTGCTCTCTGCGCAGCCCTTTGAAGATCCATTAGACTTTTGTGCGCGTGCTGGCTCCTGGGATGTTTTCCCTTTGGATGACCTACAGTTTGTGGCTGTTCGTTAAACCTTCCCAAGGCTGCCGAAGCCTCGTGTGGCTACCAAGGGGAGAACTGAAGTAAGAGCTACACTTATTTTTATGATTGCTGTATGGGCTATGCCCAGTGCCACCTGCTTAGGAGCCTCTTCTCTTTCTGGCCCACACACACACACACACACACACACACACACACAGGTGGGGCCTCGGGGAGAACACTTTAAAATCAGCACCATCAAATAAATCTTTGTGATAAGATTCTTCCTGGGGGAACCCAACCAAGATGTTTCCCAAGGTTGTAGGTATAGCAACCATCTTTAGGGAACTAACTGCAGTGGGCTCATGGGAAAGGAACAGAAGGCTGACTTTATCCTATTAGTGGAGACAACGGTGGCTTCCTAGGAAAGCCTGCCCAGCGGACTGATTATTACTTCTGATTGGCCTGTCTTGAGCTACATGGACATCCCGCCACCCCCCCGAAAAGAAGCTGAGAGAGGAAGAAAAGTTAATTTACCTTGTCAAATCATTATAAAATGTTATTAAAATGCACGAATGTACAGAAATGGCTGAACTAACATTTGGTGTTCCTGTTTCTGTGTTGTCCTGGGAAATATAAGTTCCATAAGCACTCCAGTGGCTGGCCGAGCCGTATGTCTAACTGGAGACGTTACAGCTGGAAAGGAGGGGTGGGGAGGGCACCTTCTCACTCCTACTAAAACTCAGGGCTTGGTTTTGGAGAAGCTTCCAGGATGAATTAGGCCTCTCATGGCCTCCAGTAGCCTCCCAGGCTTCAGCAGACTGGTGTAGATTCTAGCTGGGCCTTTACCTCATCCACTGGAGTGTGTAAGGCACAGCCCGTAGTAAGTGCTCAGAAAACACTATTGAACGAATAAGGAAGGAGAGAAAGCAAGAAAGCCTTGGTGAAGGAACCAGGTTCTTGGCACGCCAGGACGGTTCCCACAAGGGCAGTGGAGGGAGGCCCTGGGTTTGCAGCAGGAGTTTGGCAGCTGAGAAAGGAGGAGACGCTGCATAGACAGGCCAGTCTCCAAGGAGCAGATGGTGAGTGGGCCAGGAGCTGGAGTAGAGGGACTGTATGGAGATCCCCCCTATAGTTAGAAAAGCCACAGCCTGTGACTCAGCACCTCCTGTCACTCCAGGGAACACAGCTCAGAGTCTGGATCCAATTTTTGATTGGTTTATATGGGAGCTTCCTTCCGGAGTCTCTGAGTTTTCCTTCTCTGTCAAGGATGACATCCAGGACAATCAGATGTGAGCCAACAGTGGCGATGACTGAGCTGTTCCACACAAACGTCTTAGAGCTGTTCGAGCCTCTTTTTTAAATCTGCGTACACCGTTGCTAAGGCTGGACGGGTTCTTCCAAAGCCTACTGTAATTACTTAACAAGGATGTACAGAATTGGGTCACAACAGTTACAGGCTGGTCCCAGCTCTAGGACGTACAACTCCTTTGACAAAGAGGTCTAAATTAGCCTCTTTGGACCACAGCTCTCTTCATCTGTGAAATAGGACCGGGTAGGGCTGTGAGGCTTCAGTGGGATTATCCATATGAGTGGAAGGTTAGGGAGTCCAGGGTGGGGTTCATTGTTATCTAAAGAAGAGAGCACCACACTTTAATTCTGGGTATAGCACCTCCCAACTAAGAGCTGGGGCAACTCTTTGTCTAAAGGCTGCCACTTCTCCACTGCCAGATGGGAGTACCAGGTCTTCTTCCTGCAGGTGACAGAGTAAATAGTGTGACAGTGTTTTAAAGTGGGAAGCAAAGGGTAGGCTCTTCCTCCAGAAAGAAATAGTTTCTAGCAGGCCTTTGCTGTGTCACCAAAAGCCCTATATCCCTGTGGCTTCCTGACACAAATATTACCCCTCCCAAGTGTGAGGGTTGGCTGAGATAGCTCATCTTTAGGCCGGTGGCTTCTGGGTGAGCTGTTTGTGGTAGAGGCTGGAAGCTTCCCGAAGAATGTTGCCTTGTGGCTATTAGTTCCATCCAAACAGGTTGGCAGTCAGGCTCCGAATTAGTGGGAGAGCTGCCTTAGCTTCTCTTCCTGTTGCTGTGGCTAAACACTCTGACAAATGCAATGGAAGGCAGAAAGGGTTCATTTAAGCTCACAGCTCAAGATACAATCCTTTATGGCAGGGAGGTCAAGGCCGCAGGAGCTAGAAGTAACTGATTACAGTGCATTTGCATTCAGAAGGGAGTGATGGATACATGCATGCTGTGCTCAGCTCAGAAGGGAGTGACAGATGCATACATACACGCTATGCTCGGAAAGGTCCTACCCACAACCAAAGCGGTTCTTCCTACATCAATTAGCTTATCAAGATAATGTCCAGAAACTTGTCTCTCAGGTAATTATAAGGCTTTGCCAAGTTGGCAATTTACAGACTACAGGTGGGACATACACTATCTAGGGAATCTGTGGATGAGAAGGCACACCGTGGGCAGAGATGATGATCCTCTACATTATCTTGTTTATGTGAGGAGGCTCAGAAATATCCAGAAGCTCACAGGTTTCATGACATCAGAGAGCTTTCTTTTTCCTATGTGTCACCTTGGATCTATGTTGTTGGCAACTGTTACGATGAGCCAACAGTTTGGACATTTGAATCTAGTGAGAAGGGTTGTAGCAGCCAGAAAGTGTCACTCTCTGCATCGTCCAGACTGCAAAGGGACGTGGTAAAGGACTCACATGGGTTACACTGCAAGACCATGAGGACAGGACAGAAGAGGCACAATTCCTAAGTCCACCTGCCCCAAGCCTAGCAGACAAAAGGGTGCTCAGCAGAGAAAGGGGGTGCCTTCTTTCTCAACTGTCTGGGTCCAAGGAATGGATGGATCCTTGCTGAGTCCTCCCAAGAAACCCTTCTTAGGCCCTGACTGTAGACAAGTAAGACACAGCCCAAGAGCGGAGTCAGACATACTCTACAGTGACATCGCAGCCGCTGGGGCACCTTTCCCTGGATGTGGGACAATCCAAATGGTCTTGGCAAACATTTGGCTCTGATGTGAGACAGCATTGACTCCTTGGGTGAGAGGCTCTCTTTTTGCTCCCGACTCTGCCAGGAAGCTGTCTCAGACAGAATTCTGCATCTCTTGACATCTCTTTAACCCTTGTTAATCTTTATTTATTAAAACAGAATTGGGCTCCGCCTTGGCAGGTGGTGGTATCTAGCTAGCGTTTAGGGGGATTGTTTAAACCAAGCATAAGGGCTTTTAATGGAATGAATCACCGTTTTCATTGCACTTGGCTTTGAAGCTCCATGCTCTCTCTGGCTGGTGACCTGGCAGTCTTATTTACCTTAGGGGCACCAAACCTCCTCTCTCCTCCCCTTCCCCGACACCATCCCTTGGAAATGGGTTGTTCCATCCAAAAGTGAGCCATTTAAATGAAGGCATTAAGTATGTAGATGTACGGGGCACTTTGCACAACTTTACAGGTTATGGGGAGGTTCTGCAGGGATGGTGTGGACTCAAACACATGTATGGATGGACTGATGTTTGGAAAATTCTTGCTGGACGCACATTTTTGAGGGAGGATTGTCTGTAGGTAGGTTCAGGGAGTGAAGGGGCTGCCTGACTTGGCATTTTAAGTGGAGGGAACAATGTATAGAGAGATATAAAAATGGTTATGAGGTAGGGTGGGAAGCTCAGCTTGACAGTGGAGGGGGGTGCTGGAGCCATGAACTGTGCCTTTGATGTCTGGTGTGGACCTTGGCACTCGGAAGAGAACACGGGAGGCACAAATTGTCAGGGAGGTGACAACGGACAGTGTTTGACAGAAGGTCACAACTCTTTGGAGAGATGATCTGGGGTCGTGGAACCCCTGGTCCCCGCGTCATGATCTCTTCCTGGTGGGAACCGCACCTGGGATGCAGAGCCACAGATCCTAAGCCAGAATTAGCCTAGAGAAAGGGAAAGAAAAGGTTAACCCCTCTTTTGTAACAGGGCTCCTCTATTTAGATCCTATCACTCCGACTCAGATGGATGCTAAGACAGGCCTCCCTAGCCTCCTTCAGAAGGGCAAACTGATGTCCAGGGTGGCACCGAATGCTCAGTAAAAGACCCGAGGAGCCCAGTTTCTCTGCCTTGCTAATGGAAGCCCTTGGACCTTCCTTCCCCAGCTCTGGCCATGGGGACCCTCACGTCTGAGGAAGGTATCCTGCTGAGATTATTGGCTTGGAAGGATATCCCAGAACCTGGAGGGGAAACGGAAAGGAAAACAGAAACGGCACCTTTGCTGGGATCTCGGCAGTCCCGGCCACAGGCGCTGACACAGCACCGCTTCTTGCCGGAGCAGTCCAAGTCTTGGTTACACATGTGCCTTGTTGGACTGAGGCAGCGAAATTGATCCACGGGGCATTTGCCCGGCTTCACTGGAACACAGGGGCTTGGGTGAGTCTTGCTGGTGCCCATTAGCCCTGGGACTTGAGGTTCGGGTGTTGGCACAGTGGGGAGGGCACTTACCAAAGACTCTAGGGGTACACTGGAGGAAGCAGGACCGGAGGCAGCACTTCCAAGAAGAGGGACACTGTCTGTCATTCGCACACTGGTCTGGAATCTTGTGGCCGCAGGGCTTGTCGTCTGGCGGGCAGCCGCCCAATTTGTCTGTAGGAGAACCGTCAGGTCACATAAGCAGATGCAGCTCAGGGTTGTGTTGGGAATTGCAGGACCGAGTATCTCAGTCTCTTACGGCTTGCCTGCCACCAGGATGCATTTTATAGATTTTTTTTCTACTATCTAGGACTAATTTGACACTCAGGTGGTATGTGGATAGGAAAAAATGAAATGAAAACCCTCAGGCTATAAAGATCGCTCAGTTAAGATCAGGACCTGAGTTTGATCCTTAAGACCTGTGTGAAAAAACAAACAGACAAACTAACTAAACTGAACAAACAACTAGAAAAGGGGGGCAGGGTATGAAATTTTAACCCCAGCCCCAGGGAGGTGGGTTGATCCCTGAGGTTTGCTGGAATTCAAGATTAATGAGAAACTGCCTCAACAAGGTGGTTGGCACCTGAGAGATGACACCTTAGACTATTGTCCTCTGGTCTCCATGTCTCCACATAGGCATGTGCCCGTGTACACCTGTACACCCATACCTCCATGTGTACACGCACACGCACACTCACACAAATTCTCCACCTCAGCTGAGATTGTGGTAGACTGCCCCTGCCCGCCTGTCCCTCCTCGGCTTCATTATCTCTCCCACTCCTGAGCTGTTTCGAGCCAGCTCTCTCTGCAGGGCAGGGCTTGCCGTCCGTTTCCACTCTGGCCACTTGATCAGTATATTGATTTCATTGAAATGTCACCTCTTAAGGCCCTGCTTCTCTGAGCCCACAGAGCTGGGTCAGCACTGGGGTATGTGCCTACAACTGTCTGTTCCTCTCCCTTGCTAGGGGCTGAGGTTTGTTGCCTGCTCACCCTGTTCATCATGAGCACAGCCCAGTGCACAGAGATTGGGGCTTAATGGCTGTTGGAAAAAGAGGGATTTGAAGGGAGGCCCAGGATTGCATCTGTGTTCTCTGCCTGCCACCCCGACACACCTACGACGCTGTGCTCTCCTCGGCTGGAAGTGGCATTAGCTTAGATTCAAGAATCTACTCTGTCCCTGGACCTTTCTCCGGAACAGCTCTGGAATGCTCTGACCTGGAGTTGACCTAACCAGTCTTCTTGTTGAGACTTTATACGAGAGGTGGAAGTCCTCTAATGAGGAAGAAATTAAGGCCTGTGAAGGACAGTGACCAGCCTACCCCACACGGGCCTGGGCTGGGCTAGAATTCTCTGGCTCTCTTTAATCTTTATGCCCTGCTTTGGCTGCTTTGAGCTACAGGGCTGGGGCTGGTCCTAGGAATTCAGCTCAATCTAGCATCATAGAAGCTTAAGTTGGATCCAGGATTATGAACATAATCCTCTAGAGCCTCTTCCAGAAGTCCTCCCTGCAACCTACAAGGCACGGGATCTTCCAGCCCAGTGGACGCTCCCAGTCCAGACAGCTCCATTTGTCTCCGTGTCAGTCTTCTCTCTCGGTCCCTGCCTGGGCACTGGTTGTGCACATAGTAGGTGGTTCTTTGCTCCCCGCACTATCAGCTTTAGTTCCTGAACTGGTAGTTTGAGTTGAACTGCTGCCCCCTGCTGGAAAGTAAACAGCTTAGCCTGGGAGGGAGCACAAATTCTGAGGAATGTCTCTTTGGGGGAGGGACATGGAGTCTTTGGGAGGGAAGAAGGGTTCTGGGAGGGGGAGGGGTGTAGGAGGAAGAGCCTTTGGAGACTATCTGCAGGCCAAGATTTAATACCAAACCCACAGCCCAGCACAGAGATGCTCAGACCTCAGAGAGTGGGCCGAGTGGACCTGTCTGAACTCCAGTCGAGGAAGTTGAGTCTCTAGTGTGTGTGTAGCATGCGCGGGGCGGGAGCAGAGAGGATGGGGAACTGCTGGAGGAGGGCCCTGGGGTTGGGCTTCAAAGGATTAGACTGACAGGGAGCAGGCAGAAAGCTGGCATTTTAAAATGAGACAAATTGTTGGTGTCACAATGTGGAGACATGAAAGTCGGGACTGTACAGAGAGGTGTGCAGGGGTCTGAGTGCTCACACTGCCATGACTACTCTCCTCACCTTCCCTCCATATCCAGGTTTCCTACTTGTGACACGCACGCACGCGCGCGCACACACACACACACACACACACACACCACAGCTGATATATAGTCTCCTTCCTTACCTGTGTAGCAACCATACCTGGGCATGGTTAAACAGATGTACTCAGGTACATGAGCACGCCTTGTCCTGAGTGCGTGCGCAGCTCTCTAAATGGAATTGCAAAACTGCCAACACCCTGACATTTGAATGAGGAACACAGGATCTTATACACAGAAGCAGCTGAGCCTCCACCAAGACAGGCCAATGCCCTCCTTCCCTCGGCCCTGTTGCCTTCTGCCAGTGTCTGAAATTCTCCTGAGAGCCAGGCAGACGCTTCGTGGGAGAGAAACTAGGAAAGGATGGGTGACATGAGCGGGCGATGGAAAGGGTGTCACATCTGCTGGAGCCAGGTCTCACCCTGGGTGTGGTGTCAGACTGCTCTCCTAGGACCTCTCATTTGTTCCCTCCCCCAAGTCAGCACAAATGCTACACTTATGGCCATGTCTGACATTTATCCTTCAAGGCCCCATTTACTCCTGAGATGAAAGCACAGACCCCATTTCATGGGAGTGCGTGGGTGAAGGGAACCTCTCTGACCCACAAGAATGGCCATCAGACACCATGTTTGATACTGTCTCAGTCTTTGGCGCTGGCGATTGGTTGAGTAGTATGCCTTGGTTTCTTTACCGGCAAAATGGGGATAAAACCAGTGCTGGCTCACGACACAGCACTGAAGACTCGGTTGTGACGGCTGCATGAGTTAACACAAGGTCTGACCTTGGAACCTACTAACATCCTTCATCCTCAGCTTGGGATCTCCAAGCTCGTCCTCTTCCTCCTCCTCCTCCTCTTCCTCCTCCCTAAACCAGTTCAAGCCTGAGTCAGAGGCCTGTGCCTCTGAGGAAGGAATAATGCAGGCTAAAGGGAATGGGCACATCGTGTGGGCTGTCTTCATCTGCCTGTCCTCCACAGGTTTCCTCAGCCTTGGAGGACGGGTTTCCGTCCCCATCTGTTTACTACCCCCGACCCCCCCCCCTCCCGAAGCAGGTCTAACTCTCCAAAAGTAAATGTAGGTCACAAGCCTCAGAGGAGGATGGAGGGATGGCCTCGCCCAGACAGGGAGGCACCTGTGTAAGAACCCCTGTGCCTCCTTCACTGTCAAACCGACCCGAGCTTTGTCAGGGATGGGAATTTACTGAAGCTGGAGAAAGGAAGAAGAGAGACAAAGCTAGAGATCCCTCCCATCGGACCCCAGATCGCAGCAGCCACTCGCCTTACTTAACTCCCAAGTCTCCTCTACAACCGTCACTGGTGGAAGCATGTCTTCCCTACACCGAGAGGCACGCTGACACATGCATTGTGTCCCTAAGCTTGGGCACAATAAGCATATGAATATAGAGGCCTGCTCCGACAGGAACGAAGAAGGTACACACGTACACAGAAATAGTGCATGTCCTTAAAAAACATTCAGATGTGAGTGTAGGCACAGGCAAGCTGACAGATAAGACACAAGCACGAACAAGTCTGATGCAAAATGCAGGCTCCTGAGAGCACTGAGGCACACACACACACACACACACACACACACACACACTTCACTCATCACTGGCTCTCCCACAGCCTTCACTCTCCACAGAAAGGCAGAAACTGCCCGGCTGGAGCACAGCAGCTCATAACACTCACCTCCTTTCTTTCTACACAAAGCCACAGGCAGCTGAGTCTCCATAGCCAGGAGGACTGCCAGGAGAAGGGAGCTCTGGATTCTCATGTTTCTTTCCTCGAACCCAATAAGCTCAGGGCCCAGAGGCCCCCAAATTAACACCTGGAGTGACAGAGATGCCAGAGCAGTTGAGTCAGAGGAGGAGGACAGGAGGAGGACCAGGAGGGCTTGTGCTTCTCTGATCTGGGCCCCACCCTCCCACTCGCTGCCTACTGTCCTTAGAGCAAGGGGTGCTTGTGCAAGAGCAGGTAGCTGAGGTTTCTTGTGTTAGGGACTTGAATCTCGTGCTGCCTGTATTGACGGCATGGCCTTTGAGTGTTGGGCAACTCTTGCCTGTCTTTGGGGCTCAGTCTTCTCATCTGTATTGTGGGAAGAGGAAGAGGAGGGGTCATAATGAAAGCCACACATAGAGACTTTTCCCTTTAAGGCAATTTACTCACATGACCTACTCTGCCTGGGAATGCAAACCTTAGCCTCCTCCACCCTCTGACTGACTACAGGTTTCTGGAACAGCTGGTACAACCAGCCCAGTTTATTGTGCCCAGAGACTGAAGATACACTAGGAGATGCCATTGAGTTCTTGTTCTGTGAATGCTTACTAAGAATGTAACTCTTCCATTGATTTCCTTTGGTTACTACCCTGGTTAGTCCCCACTACTACCCAACCTCTGTACTGGGGATTAAACCCAGGGCCTCTCACATGGTAGGAAAGTAGTCTACTGAGCTACATTCCTGATCTCTTTAACTTTTTAAGTTCTGAGACCATGCCTTGCTGAGTTCCCTAGGCTGACACTCTACATACTGCTCTGTAGCCCAGTCAGCACCCTGAGTTGTGATGTTCCTGCCTCAGTTTCCCCAAGTAGCTTCGATTACAGGCCTGCACCACCAGGCCCAACCTAGCCCCTTGCCCATCTCACCATTCAATGCAATTTTCCTACAGAAGGAGTTTTCCTGCTTTGTAGCAAGTGAACGCTGCATGCCAGGTGAAGCCCTTGTGTCCCCTGCCTTCTTTGGACTATTCAGCCAGACTGTCTGAACTCATGCCTCCAGGATCTCAACTCCTAAGACTCAAAGTCCTTTTTGCTTTTGCACTTTCTGTGTTTCGCTTATCGATGGCACGCAGGGTGGTGTTTGAGTGAGGTCTTTGCTTTCCCTGCTCTCTAAGGTCTAGAAGCTCCCACAGTGACTTAAAAAGAGGGGCGGGAACCTGCTTGATTGGCAAGGAATGATGCCAAGAAACTGAGACAGCAAAGTGCCTGGGGTGGGGTTTCTCTCTGGAGAAGTTGGCTCAGGTTGCTATGGTGAATGATACCAGGCTTAGTCTCTTCTCTTGGGACCCTATGGATGGAAGAGAGATCAAGATCCTTGGGGTGGCCACTTCCAAAGGTACCTAGTGGCACTGCCCTTTGCCTGAGCTAGCTTGGCTATACAGGTGGCTCTGGGTTGGCTAAATTCTCTGGCTAGAGTCACTGCAGGAGTCACTGAGACTCCATTCCTGGCCTCTTCCACCTGGGCATCCACCTGTAGGGTTGTGCCCGCCTCTGCCACAGGGCATGGCTGCTTGTGGAGGTAGAACTCAGAGAGTTTGACTTTGTTTATCCCATGCCACTGTCAGGGCAGGTGCTGGGCCACAGGGACGTTTTAAGGCACTGTTATGTGGGTAGGAAAGCCCACTCACTCATAGGTGTGGGAAAGCTGGAGCTGGCTTGGGGGTACCTGGGCCTGAGACAAGGCCAGGGTCATGGGGTTCTCAGACTTTTGGACATCCAGGCACCACTGGGAGTCTCAGAAGAGTAGAAAACTGAATCTGGGTCCATGGGCTGGGGACAGAGTCTAGCCTGGGGCTGGGAGTGGGGTTGGGGAGGAAGCTCTGGTCTGTCCCAGTGAGGGGAGTCCTTGGCTTGAAGGTGGCAGGCTTGGCAGGCTTGTGACTGGGACTGTAGAGAGGGGCCTTCTACAGAAGATTAGGCTGTGGCTTTGTAGTGCCTCCTCATGGTGGATCTCGATGAAAAGAGACAGTCCATGGTTCTAAACAGTTTATTGTCATGGCGGAAAATGGATGCATAAAGCCATACCCCACTTCTCAGGGTGAGCCTGAGATTAAATACCTTTTGCAGAGAAGAAGCTGCAAGGATCTGGGTATCTCGTTAGCATGGAGCACTCTGTTTGGAGCCTACTTGACTGTGGTCACATCTCTTTTCCTATTGTCTTGGTCTGAGATATTAAGGATGCCTCATCTACATGTGGAACGGCTTGGGGTGTTGCCCTTCCACACTGATGGCCATGAATCTCTGAGGGGCTGCAGCGACATGACAGGGGCCTGGTGCAGGGAGTAGATGAAGCTCCTATTGTCACTTCAGGGTTTCCGGGGCTTCAAGCCTTTGTCTCAGTTTTACCAGGCTTCCTCTCACGGTCCACCACCCTGCACCCACCCCCAGTTTCACGTCTGTGGTGCTGGCCTCACGCATAGTGAAGAGTAGCTGAAGCTCAGCATCCCATGGGGATCCAAATGGAAACTTCAGGGTGCAGTGCTCAGTCAGCACTAGGACAATCAAGGCCTTGCCCTAAGCTCTCTCTTTCAAAAGATGAGCAACCTGTTAGCCAGAGAGGGGAGTGGACTGCTTCATCAACACACACCTAATTCCTAAGCAACTTCCTGGGTACTGAAAGCCGGAATACTTCCTGTGATTCTGAGAAAGGATCAGAGCTTGCCTCACTTGCCCTGCACAGTCTGTCAAACAAGATGGGCGTGGCTTCGAAAGGAATCTTTTATATTATCTTCTAAGCCCCTGGAAAAAGGGGGGATAGTGTAAGGGCTATCGATAATCCGGGATTCTGGCACATTCTTGGTACCTTTATTTTGGTGGAAAATTTTTATGGGCTCCATTTCCCCATTACAAATTTACACATCCATGACGACATGCTAGTCCAGTAAAGATTATTTAATAGACATTTTCCTATGTGGTGAAGTGTTCCATGTGTTCTGATGCCAAATCCATATGATCTGCTGTTTACTGGAAGAAGTGCAGGTTTCTAATCTTTCATTTTCGTGAATAAAGACACGATAATAATTCCACATGTAGTTTTGGAGTCACATCTCAGATACATTTTCAGATTTTGTTTACATGAAAATGCTGAGTCAAAGAACATGATAAATCTCTTCAGGCTACAGACATGCCTGGTTAATACTCATTTCAGAAGTCAAAAGGAACATGAGAACCCCCACCTGTCAGGCATAGACATCTGCCTATTCTCTCTGCTCAGCACATCTCTCCTTGGTAGACCCAAAGCTTCCTGCACCAGCCCTTTAATTCTGCTCAGTTGCCACATGTATTTCTCTCGACACAGGTGAAGGTGCTGGATCCAAACGAAACCCACAAGATTCCACACCCATGCATCTCTCCATCTGAGTTCTAAGCAGAGAGAGCCCTGCTTACAAAAGCATACTTCGGAGTTCAATCGCTACCACTCATGGCTAGATCCTCCCTGGACACACCCAACACAGGAGATTAAAAAACAAACAAACAAACAAACAAACAAACAAACAAACAAACAAACAAAAAAACCAAACCTAAACAGAACTCCTACTGATAGAGAGTTTCTCATCTTAAGTGGCCTTCCTTGGAATATTGGTGGGGATAAATATTTCTCATATGTTTCCATGAGCTGTATTTTCTCTTTTTGTGAATGGCTTGCTTTTATATTTTATTAAATTTTGTTGGATGCCTTCTTACTTTCATTTTTGAGCCACACCATTGTAACACACACACACACACACACACACACACACACACACACACACACACACACACACTGGTTATATCTTTAGGGTGTACATGAGTAGTAAGAGGTAAGAGAGCAGCTTCTTGGATCTGTGCTGGGGCAGACAGACCTGTGTTTGAATTTTAGGATTACCGAGTTCTACTTGAACTTTGACAAATCCCAGTTATTCTTCTGTAAGAGAGACAGAGATATTATGTATCTTATAAGCTAGTTTTGAGAGCAGAATTCATTTGATAAATGATAACGATTATTTTAATTATTCTAAGTGAATCTTTCTTTTCTGGTGGGGGGGGGACTTGTACCAAAGATTTAAATTTTAGGGTAATCAAACCTCTGGTCTCATTTATATTTGCTTCCTTCATTTGAATATCATTCAGTTATACAAATGAAAAGATTTCACTATGGGAGTTCCATACATGTATATAATATACTATGATAATACGTTGGCATTTCTTTTTGAAAAGGCTTATTTTTATTTTACGCATATGCATGTTTTGCTGGCGTGAATGTATGTAATTCACATAAAGGCAGTGCCCGAGGAGGTCAGAAGAGGACACAGGATTCCCTGGAACTGGACTCACAGGAGGGCTTGGAAGCTGACTTGAACCCGGGTCTTCTGTATGAACAGGTCCTCTAACTGCTGAGCCTTCTCTTCAGAACCAATAATTCAAGTTTTTGGTATTGATCAGCAATCAGAACCTTGTTTAAAAAAAAACAACTTCACAGAATGTTCTGTTATCATTTCTGTAGGTCAAGAACACACAAGCGGACAAGAAGCAGCTTACGGGAGAAGAGCTTTATTTTTAGCTCACAGTCCAGTTTACTGTCCATTGTGGAGCAGTCAAATTATCCAGGTGGAAAAGTCAAGAGAGATGTCTTATGTTACATTTGCAGTCAGGAAGAGAGGAAAACACATAGACACTCGCTTCCCTGTGCTCTGCTTTATTTCTCCACTCTTAACACAGTTCAGGATTCACCGCATAAGGAATAGTACTGCCTATAGTGGGCTGGGTCTTCTTCCCATATCAATAATGTAAATAAGACAACAGGCTATAAACATGTCCACATGTCAGCTTCACATAGCTAATCAATGCATCATTGAGACACCTCTTTTATTCATTATTATTTATTCTCCTCCTCTTCCTTCCTCCTCCTCCTTCTCCTCTTCCTCCTTTTTATCTTCTTTTCTCCTCTTCTCTGACAAGGTTTCTCTGTGTAACTATTGCTGCCCCGGAATTGGCTTTGTAGGATTACAGCATGTGCCTTACACCCCTCTTCTTTATTTTTAATCCAGTGCTTTTTTTTTTTTAAAAGAATCATAGCTTCATGATGTTTCAGTGACTTCTGGTATCCATGAATTTTACTAATTTACGCTGTTGTCTTTTATATCACAGTCTTTTACTGTCCCATATGAGCTTGATGATGATTTTGTTAAGTAGAAAAAAAAAGAAGACCCAACTCATTGTTTGCTGCAACAATTTTTTATCACCATTACAAAAACATACAACAGAACAGTAACCTTTTTTTATGAAACTCTGCACATTTCAAACTCAACAGGAACATTCTACATTTCTTCTCGTATTCATCTAAACCATTTTTTTTTAATTTAGAAGAATTTTTAAGTAAACCCAACACATCATATAGTCTACCTTTAGGTATTTCAATATAGATCTTTAAGAAACACCATCATCCAGGTTGAGAGCGGTGATGAGTTCCTGCAGTCCCAGCACCTAGGGTGTGCAGCTAGCAGTATCCGAGTTCCAGTTAGCCGGGGCTATGTAGCAAAACCTCTACCAACGTCTGTGTGTCTGTGTAGAGCTGTGTGCGTGTAAGTGCAGATACCCATAAAGGACAGAAAAGGGCATCAGATCTTCTGGGTCTGGACTTAAAAGAGAGTATGGACCACCCAGCATGGAGGATGGTGAGACAGTATGAGCTCTTAACTCTCTTTTTTAAAACAATGAGTTCGTGCAGTTGTTAGAACCAAATCCATACACGGGCACTCACTGCATGGATACATCATCCTTGGATTCCTTTAATTTTGGAATAAACACTTTAGCTCATTTCTGCCCACCTCCCATCCACCCCTTTTGTTATTTCTGATTGAGAAAACAGATGCATGTCTGGTCTGAAAGCCCTTCCTTGGTATCTTTCAGACTCCTGCATCCCTCGAGGAGGAGTCTATGCCTGGCTTACCCATTTTCAATGTTGTTTAGGCAGACTGAAGTATTTCAGCCAGGACCCCTCAAGCCTCTTACTGTAAAGCTGTGCTTCCCCACAGGAGGACATGTATAGCATGCAGGAGTGAAACAGTACCACGGAAACACTAGGATGTTTTGGATGACCAGTGCTTGTGGTGACAACTTAATTAAGATTGCAAATTCCAAAGGGTTTAGATAGTGCTGCCCAGGATGGACATCTTTGCCTTGTGGACACTTGGTGTTTGTAGAAAAGCAGGCACATATATGCATTGTATTCTATATATGATATATGATACATAAAAATTATACATATACACATATATTTATATATTCTCTGGTACTTTCATACACAAAATATATTTAGATAATCTCTCACATCTCTCTCCAACTCCCCCAGATTCCCCTCCATGTTTTTCTCCCAGTTCATGCCTCTCCCTCTCTTCCTCCTTCCCTTCTCTCCCTCCCTCCCTCTCCCCTTCTCTGTTCCTCTCCCTTTCTCCCTCCCTCTCTTCTTCTCCCTCTCTCTCCCTCCCTCCCTCTCTCCCTCCTTCCCTCCCTCCCTCCTCCCCTCTTAAAAATAACCTACTGAAACAATTAGTGTGCCTGTATGCCCAAGGGTGTGGGGTACCATCTACTGGGGCACTGGTAACCCACCATGAGCCAGCCATACCACTGAGGAAAGCCGACTCTGCTCCCTCTAGTGGCTGTCAACTGACATGGCTCCTTAACTATGGGCGGGTCTGACTTAGGTCTTGTGCCTTCTACAGCAGGTGCTGTGAGTTCCTGAGTACAGTGGCCCTACCCTGTGCACAGGGCATTATTTGCAGCAATCTCCCAGGGTCTCTGGTTTTTTTTCTCGATGTTCTCTGATCTTGGAGGTAGTGGTGGTGAGTGTTGTGTGATACAGATGTCTCATTTAGGGATAAACAATTCAAAACCCCAGAGTCACTTTGTTCTATGCCCTTTGGCCAGCTGTAAGATCATACTTTTTTTTTTTTTAAATCACATTATGGACAACTTTATCATATTTAATCAGGTCTTTAAAAAATGTCATTTAATGAAGTTTTAATAGTTTTCCCAAAAAAGTATGTATATTTCTAGAAGTGGTGTGTGTGTATGTATACACTCATACACACACACACACACACACACACACACACACACAATGTTGAACAAGGAATTTTAAACTATTAAGTTGTGTTAGTCTATTTTGACCAGTGTAACAAATTACGGTAGACTGAGTGCTCTATAAACAACATTTATTTCTCAGAGTTCTGCAGGCTGGGAAGTCCAACATCCCAGGGACTGAGTATTTAGAAAGGCCTGGCTTCTGTCTTTTGTACCTCCTTGCTGTGTCCTTACATGGTGGAAGCAGTCTTCGGAGGCCCGTTTCTATGAGGAATCACACCTCAATCCTGAGGGCTCCATCTATGAAAGAGGAAGATAACCCGCTGCAAAGGTATGCTCATACTGAGGACAGGCTGGATGGGGAGGCTGTTCCTTCTTTTGCACACAAGGGCTCTGGGACCAGGTTTGCCACGGGATGCCCATTTATCTTATACTTTAAGCCTGTGGACCCCCGGGGGCAGGTGCTAGGTGATAGCAAGTTCTAGAGGAGGAGAGGATGGAGTAAGACTTAGGGGAGCAGACCTGGGAGGAGGGAAAGCCCAGAGGCTTTCTCCCGACTCTGCTCGGTGGACAACCCTGCCATGCCTTCACTTTGTACAAAGGAGAAGTTCAGGGCCCAGGACTGCTGAGCTCCTCCAAGCTCACTCCCCCGTGCTTTCAGAGACCAAGGCAGAGGAAGTGCGAGGGCCATGCACAGTCGTGAGGGCTACTCACTCCTCTCCGTTGTCTTCCACAGGCGGCACACATTTGAAGCCACAGCGCCAGAAGCAGCATATCTTCTGGTCTTCACAGTTACTGTCGCTGTAACACTGGGGATCGTCTTCCCTGATGCAGCGGACATTGTCCGCTGGGCAAACTCCTTTTCTCTCTTTATTTGGTGGAAGAAGGCACAGGTGAGGGGGAAGGGCTCCAGCCCTCTCTGTCATCTGGGAGCTCCCATCCCAGCTGAGGCAGCTCACCAGACCCACTTACCGCCTTTGACCCCGCCTCCAGTGACCAGGGTAGAAGAAATGAGGAGTACGGTGAGGACCGCGACGCTGTTTGGCCACATGCTGCTGTGAGGCTGGTGCTGGTGCTGGTGCTGGTGCTGGTGCTGGTGCTGAGGCTGAGGCTGAGGCTGAGGCTGAGGCTGGCTTTCTACTGCTTCTGCTGGGCGTGGCAATGGGCAGGGCTGAAGGTTTGCTGATGACAGGAAAGCCTGTACTTGCCAAGCCCTGTCAGAAATGCCCACCATTTTGAGGGAGGGACTTGGGGTCCCTCCAATTTCTCCTAACTATGAGATCCTCTGTTGGCACAAGAAGTCTCTACTGAGGCCAAGCTGCCACCAAGACTGTATTACCTTACAGGAAGAGAAAGGCAGCCCCAAGGGTTGCTCAAGGACACACAACCTGGCAGCGAGCGGCCGGACCCATTTTCTTCAAATCTGACGTTCACTATCGAACCCTCTTTCCGTGTGACCCTCTCTAGACAGAGGCCTTCACTTCTTCCTGTCCTATCTGGACCGGTCCCCAGTTTTCTTCTCACCCCAAGGAAGCCTCCGTCACACCCAGTTTAAAACTCGGTCACTGTGTGCTCCAAATGTGTGCTCCAAACCATCACACCCTGCAACTTTAAGTTTGTAAAGTCTACTTTTAATGTTGCTTCTTCAATGTTTTAACTTCTAGCCAGAGGGAGTGGAAAAGAAGGGATACTGGGGAGTGGACCTGTTTAGAAAGGGTTCTTGGGAGCGAATCGTATCTGCATTGTCAGAAAATCAGGAGTTCAGCTCACCGGAGACACCAGCAGCTCAGTCCACTCCCAAACACTTCTGTGTACACCAGCAGTTGAAGTTCGGTAGAGTCGGAATAGCGAGCAGGAACCATCAGTGGTGGCACTGCCTAGCCGTGACAGCCAGGCCTCAGCACCAGGGGCAACGAAAGGATAAGTTCTATGCTGTGCTTCCCTCAGCGAAGATTAGCGAAGATCAGAAAAGATGCAAGACCGCCGAGCGTTTGGGTCTGCAAGCAAGCCAAGCTCCCTCCCATTGCCGGTGGAATTCCTTCCACACTCCCTCCAGACGTCACGTGTCCTCCGCTGTCACGTGTCTGTCTCTGCTGACATCACTCTGCCAATCAGCCCGAGTCCAGCCGAAGGGACGAGAAGCCGAAACAAGTCACAACACACCACCGGAAGTTTTTGTTTTTGGTGCGTTTCTTTCTACGGAGTTCTGACAAATGTAGCTCAACTACACAATGTAAGATGGACCTGTGTGTCATTAGCGTATCCTTTCACATGCTTGCTTCAGCAGAACATCCTCGCCCCTGTGTCTGCTTCAGCAAAATGTTTCTACATGAGTCTGCCTTAGCCTTCCCCCTTCCACTCCATGACAACACTCGTTTACATGCGCCAGCAAAACACCATCCAACGCAACTGACTTCCCAAAGAACCCTTACGTTTCCACGTTACCGCCCACTCAGGCCGTAGATGGAAGCAGGCCTTGGCCCCTCACTAGTTGGGTGACTGAAAGCTTTTCCTTCCTAAAATCCACTTTCCTTATTCATAAAATGGGTCTCCTTATTGTATCTCACTCATAGGAATTATGTTTTATTTCCCGAAATGCTCCCCCCTACCCACTCAGCATCTCCAGCTCTCAAATCTTCGACTCGGGGTTGCCTCCCTTCAGAAACAGGAATTCATTACGGACTCCTGGATTGGGGGGTCTTTTGGGCAGAGTGGCGCGTATGTGTATGATGTAAGATAGCGCTACAGACAGAGAAAAAATCCAGCACCAGTCTGAAAACGGGAGACGATAAACTACATAAAATGTTATCAAAAAGACAAGATGAGAAAAGAGAGTGCTTTTGAGAAAATCCTTTCCTCCACTAGCATTTCTCTAAGGTCAGCCCATGAATTTGCTACCTGGAGTTCTGAGTAAGGTTCGTATTTGAGACTGGGATGTGTCTACTTCCTAGAGTATGAAAAGACTGATTTGAGACCTAGATCAGTGGTTATTGGAACATTTAAAACTGAGTTGCAGAAGGTATCCCCCACCCCCACGCGCTCAACAGTATACACTATGCTAATCTAATAATGAAAGCCCCCAACATACAAAATGGCGATCACATCTTAGGAAACTGACGATAAACACTATGTCGGACCAATACTATATATCTGCTTTTCTGTCTCCAACATATATTTGTAGCTAACTTTTGATGCAGTTTCTTAAAAACAAGAAACACCAGCCCAGCTTTACTATAGAGTAAGCTCTGCAGATGAAAGAATGCAAGCGATGTTTTTACCCTTTTTATACTTTTATTTATTTATTATATATGAGCACACTGTCGCTGTTTTCAGACACACCAGGAGAGGGCAGCAGATCTCATTACAGATGGTTGTGAGCCACCATGTGGTTGTTGGGAATTGAACTCAGGACCTTTGAAAGAGCAGTCAGTGGTCATAACCACTGAGCCATCTCTCCAGCCCCTAACCCTATATCTTATAAAGGCATTTTTTTTTTTTTTTTGGTTGTTGTTGTTTTTACTTTCTTGAGATAGGGTCTCTCTACAGAGCCCTGGCTCTTTCAGGAAACTTGCTATGTAGAACAGGCTGGCCTTGAACTCATAGGGATCCCCCTGCTTCTACCTCCCAAATGTTGAAATTAAAGACACTGTGGGCCATCTTCTCCAGTCCACTGCTGGTATCCCAATGTCAACTGAACATCCTCTCTCTCTCTCTCTCTCTCTCTCTCTCTCTCTCTCTCTCTCTCTCTCTCTCTCTCTCATACACATACTCCTGAGCTTGCTGGAATTTTCTGAACACTTTCAAGTGTTCTGAGAGCCTGAAATAAATGACTGTGAGGAAGACAGGAAGAGCAGAAGGTGTTGAGGGCCCCGGAGACTCCGAGGAGTTGCAGCTGGAGGTTCCCAGGCCGTGTTAGTAAAATGGGTTGCAATGGGCTGAGTCTGCTTCAGGTATCCAAGTCAGCTTTTCCTTCAGCCGAGGGACTGACTGGTTTCAAAATGACAGGACTGACCCCTCCCTCTAGTCGATATAAGGAAATCCAAGGGTGTAACACTGTTTATGGTAATTACTTCAACTCAGGCCTGTAAAGGAATTGTTTATATATTTGGGAGAAGGCTGAATTGTATGTCATTTTAGGCAAAGAGAGGATAATTCTTGAAAATTCTATCCACTGCCTATCCTAGGGATGGCATCACCAGCTTGGGTACAGGTTTGCTGGGTGCCAACTCTACTGGTAGGAAGGATTTTGTTCCTGGAATTCAGGAAGGCTGCCTAGTGTGCTGAAGTAAGCAGAAAGCCTTGCACAAGCTGATATAACGCATCCCCGTTTAACAGTAATTATTTATTGGCTCACAGCGTCATTGTGTTAGCAACTACATCAGCTAGAATTGACCAACGAAAACAGCCCTGCTGTTCTGTATTTCATGTGGCAGTCCAATGGAAACACACATTTATTGCTAAGGGGTTTTAAGTGGCCATGTCTAATCAGAGAGAAGAAAGAATCTCTTTGGAGAGCATCCTTCCTGCAGAGAAGAGTGGAACTTGACACATGGCGGAGGACTCATGATTGTTGGAATTTCTTTTATTTTTTTTAAAAGAAGTATTATTTGATTCTTGTAAGCGTTTGGCCAGCATGTCTTTGCACCATGTGAATGTCTGGTGCCTGAGGGGTCCAGAGGAGGGTATTGGATCTTCTGGAACTGGAGTTACAGGTCATTGTGAGCCATAATGTGGGTGCACAGAATAGAACCTGGAACCTCTGGAGGAGCAGCCACTGCTCTTAGCCACTATTCTAGATCCTTGTTTATCTTTGTTAGTCACTGTTACCGTCGGAATTCAGCTTCACTAAGAACACTAAAGGGCAATGGAACCATTTGATGGACACTACTAAATCTGCACATAAACGTTTACACCTTGTGATGGTTAGCTCACAAAGCAGGCCTCTGAGATGGCAGAGCAGCTGCCAATACCCTAAGGCGGCTCCTTGAGCTTACCTGGGGCAGATGGCCGTGAGTAAACAGAAAGTTAATCCTCAGCATTTCTCAGAAACCCCGTGACCTTGCTTATCAAATAACCACAATTTCCAAGCCCCCCCCCCCCCACCAAATCACCACCTACTACAGGCAAAAGGACATTTGATATTCACAAACTGGCCTCATTGCGTCAGGCTCAAACCCTTCCCAGTTGGATTCTGGAAACTACTGGAATCCTGTTAACCAGGAGATCCTGTTCTACCCATGACAGGAAAAAAATCTCCTGAAAGAATCTACTCTTAAGCCTTCAGAAACCCTACAAAGGCCACCTGCTCTCCTGGCTGGGCTGCTGTTCACTTCCCTTGTGAGACAGCTCAGTAGTTTCTTCTCCAATAAACTCCTCCCCACCCCCCATGCACAGAGTGGTCTTGCTACACTTGCTTACAGTGACTATGCACCTATTATAAAAAGATCAGAAGGCAACAGAAAACATGGCATTGATGGATGTTTTCCCTCAAACATTTCCCCCTTGTATTTGCTAACAAAATTTAGTAGGGCTGCAGGGAACCCTGGAGTTGGCTTGGCCTAGGCGCCTGAGAGGCCTGTGTCATAGCTTTTTTTCAGGTTAGAGTCTACTACTCTTAGGACACAATGCACCTTCCAGATTCTGAGAAACTGATGCACTCCTTCAGGCAGTGAAGAATCCAGGCCTCTTTGTACTTCACACTATGTGCTCTTGGAAGCCAAGGAGGCGCGGAAGCTTGACAGGACAACTGGTCTTAAACATTAATCTGTGCACCCTGTATAACTCGAAAGGACACTGTCTCCTGGTAATTGCCATCCTATTGTCTAAATTGTCTGATTCCCCTCAATAAAGTTGTCACGGGCTTCCGTTGTGCTTTGACCCCACCAATTAGTCCTGATTTAATTCCTTGGGATCATATCTGGTAACCTTGCCCAGTAAGTAAGCACAGACACTTATAGGTGGCCCCAAAACCAGGAACCTACAATATAGGGGTTTAAAAAAAAGGGGAGGGTTAAAAGCAGAAGGACTCCTGAGAATTGTGTATACACAGTAAAATAAAGCAGGAGGTAAAAAGATGGGACAGGCAGGGTCGAAGAGACAGCTAGGTTGCTGGAGAAAAGAGCTAAAGCAGGCATCATCTGTTGATAAAATTCCTGGAGTTCATTAGTGAACTTTAGCTTTTTTGCCTGAAGAGGGATCTCTGGACCCCAGACCTTGGTCGGGGATGGGAAGAACAATTCAGGGAGGATGAGATGCCGGGGGTGCAGGAACACCCACGCCTAATGATTCTTCCCAGCTTTGAAAAGAAATAAAAACAGTGCTAGATAAAAGCGCTGCAGTTAAAATTAAAAATAAAAGTGTCAAAAAAAGCAGAAATGAACACTGGAAATAATAATAATAATAAAAGAGGTGGAAGCTATATTATCTAGTGCCTCTCTGTGTGATGAGGTTGAGGGTTTTCTTCCTCACGGCTGATCTTGCTCTGAAACCCTCAGCTCCCAACCCTGCCTACCAAGTGCAGGTCCTGACAAGGCATGAAAACTTTTTTTTTTTTTTTTTTTTTGCTTCATTTTTTTTTTCTGAGGTTGTGGTGGAGGTTTCTCACATTCTATGAGAGAATTAACTCCCTTTAAACTCAGGGTACAGGTCTCCAAGCCAGGAGACATTGTATGGAGCCCCAGAGGTGGGAAAAGATGTGGAAGGATTTTCTCTTTGATCCTTGAGTAAAGTGCTTGATCCTAATAACGCCGGGCAAAGAGTTAGGAACATATACCTATTTCTTAAAGACCCTAAGGATCTTAAGCAGGCTTGTGTCCAGTACCCACCAATTGCTCCTTCCTTTTGCCTTGTCTATTTTGGGGGAAGATTTTTTTCCCCTCTGGCTGAAGGGTTTTTGTAAAACAACAACAACAACAACAAAACAAAACCAAAAAAACAAACAAAAAAAAAAAAAACCAAAACAACAACAACAAAAAAATCCTTACTTGTAGTGACTATTTACTATGGAAGACTGATTATTCAGAAAGATGTCAGGACCAATCCATCAGAAATAGACAAAATAACGTGCCTTCAACTTTTCGAAACGTTAACAGAGAAGGCATGTGAAATGATGCCCTATGAGAGATCACATATCCTGCTGAGGCTTACAGGGAAGTTGGCACTTTGGTTTTACAAGCACAGCATGCGTTACTAGGTTTTGAATAAGGAAAAAGTCAGAGGAACTTCCTAAAGTCAGACAGAGGCTGGATGAGCTGCCTTTTGCTTTTGTAGGAAGTTAATCTCCTGATGGTTGATAGAGAGGCAGGGGCATCTGTTGTTAACAACTGACATGTTAGACAACTTCAGCATGACAGGCTGCCATAGTTCTTTTAGGGAACAAAACAAGAGATATTAATGATTACATCTGCCTCTATGATGCTATTCTCAAATGCCTTTCCCAGTTGGACATATTGTGAGGTGGTATGGTCTGGTGGCAGTTGATTAGGTCATATGAGTAACACCTTCAGAGACAATCAATGTGTATCTGGCATAACTGAAATTATTCCTGTGGGATAAACTGGTGCCACCATTTTCCTGTATGTACAGCTCTTACTTTCACAGGTGTTGCCAACACTGAGTGATGTCATTCACCTAGGGGCCCTAAGTAGAGCTAAAAGTGACTGACAGTACATTCCTGAGCCTCCAGAACTGTAAGATAAACCTCTTTTCTATATAAAGTATCTGTCTTCAAGCAGCTGGTGATGGCACCAGAAAAGTCATTATTACACAGGAATGTACTTTTTTGTTTCGCTTTAATATTAATATACATATAATTCACTACTAAGAGGGGTCTATGAGACAAAAGAACTTGAGGTCAGCCATTGTTGTCCAAGTTGGAGCCAATGCCATTGTATTCCCCCAGCCTTGGTCAAAAAGGTTTCCATCTAGGAAGAGAAGAATCAGAGACAGGAATCATTTGTAAGCTGTTCTGGGAACATGGTTTGGGAACCCACTGCTACAATAGCCTGAATCCTGCTAGAATTTCGTTCTCCCAGGAGAACTGAGCTATGCTGTCTGTCGAAGAGTTGGGGACCTGAGGCTGGAGGATTCTAGGCAATTCAACCATGAAATTATGGACCTTGCATTTCCTTACTCTTCAACTGAAACGTGAAGTTCAGTGAACTGAGAAATGGGGCAGTTAAAAATAATCATGGCAGAAAAAAATATTAAGAGTTGGGTAGCTTAGTGACAATGCTGCCCAAATGGTCCCATTATACAGAGAAGTCCGATGCCCTTTTCAAGCAGGGTGTTAGGTACCCCAGGTTGACTTCAAACTTCCTAGATGGCCAGGCATGACACGGATTCATAATCCTTCGGTCTCAACCTCTCAAATTCTAGGATCACGGATGTGGGCCACCACTGTTTGCTTGAGTGTATGTAGGCAACCCCCAACCTAAAAACTCTGACTACAGTGACTTCCTTGGGTGCTGGGCATTAGCTCTTTCAAAATAGACAGGATGGATCCAAAGACTGGTGTCTGGGGCAGTGCGGAATACAGCAGGTCTGGGGCCACTCACTTCAAGTCAGAGTGGTCCAAGGCTCCACACACCGCATCTGACAGTAGTAGAAACAGCACTTTTTGGTGCCCTTGCACCCTTTATCATGGTTGCATACGGGTAACAGGACAAACGGGCAGTCAGGATGAAACTCGGGACAGTACCCAGGCTTCGGTGTAACTGTACCAAAAAAAAAAAAAAAAAAAAAAAAAAAAAAAAAGCCCCTGAGTGAACAGAAAGCTCTGGTGGGACCACTCCGAGGAACAGCTAGCTGGTTCCACAAAATTCTCAGAGGAAAACGCTCCCCCTACCCCAGTACCCCCAGGACCACTCTGCATCACCTCTTTTCCTAGTTTCTCTAGGCGGCACCATACAAAGGCAAAGGAGGATGGTTGTTGTGAACAGTGGGAAGCTGCTTCGCTTCATCTCCTGAGAATATTGATTGCCCTGTGAACATGGAGGGAGGATGATTGACTCAGCGCTGGGCCGTGGAAAACCAGCGAGGGAAGCTGAGGTCACAGGTCAGGAAAGCGGAAGTGCATCAACCGGAATAGGAAGGACTTAGCTGGTTCCTTTCAAGTCCCACCCCTACTCCCTTTTACCAGAGGGAGAGAATGTCCTCTTAGGGTCTAGCAGGGCTAGTCTGGCACTTCCTCATTCGTAAATTATGCTGTAGGTTCAGGCACCAAGAGAATTGTTGTTCGGAGACCGTGTGCCCGGGCTAGCCAACTCATTCTTATCACGTAACCAGAAAAAAAAAATTGAAACACCACTTCTCCAAATACTGCTCAAGTATGGGTGCACAGGAGGCTTAGCACATTAATGTTTAAATACAGACATTTTAGGACAAAGAGATCCCTGCAAGGAGCCCACGTTTGCAAAAGCCTGTGAAAATGATCCAGTACAAAACACTGGTCAAAGCCGCTTGCTAAGTTTGGACTCCAAAGTGACCTCAGGACATAAGACCAACCAACAGGGTCCTTAAAATTTCACCGAATAAGGCTATACCCTACCACTCCCTCCTTCTCCCTTAAAGTAGCCCCTAATCCAGCCCAGCCTTATGACCTACAAAACATAACATGGAAATAGTCAAACTTTTCTTGGTGTATAAAGATTAAACATAATGATTTTTAAATACCAAAAATTGCCACAAGGCTATCTTCTTAGCTCTTGAGTTATTAATGATTTAAGGTCTAGGGGTACCCCACTCTGAGAGGGTGCTATAAATTTATTTATTTTTTTCTAAGAAGGACTGAGGCTTCTACCTTTTGGCCTTTGTTTTGAGCTTCATATGGTCTGTGAGTTGTTTCTTGGGTATTCATAGCTTTCTGGGGCTAGTATCCAATTATCAGTGACTGCATATTATGTCTGTTCTTTTGTGACTGAGTTACCTCACTCAGGATGATATTCTCTAAATACATCCATTTTCCTAGGAATTTTATAAAGTCATTGTTTCTAATAGCTGAGTAATTTACTCCATTGTGTAAATATACCACAATTTATGTATTCATTCATTTACTGAAGGACATCTGGGTTCTTTCCAGCTTCTGGCTATTATAAGTAAGGCGGCTATGAACATGGTGGAGCATGTGTCTTTATTGTATGTTGGAGCATTTTTGGGGTATATGCCCAGAAGTGGAATAGCTGGGTCTTCAAGTAGTACTATGTTGATTTTTTGAGGAACTTCTAGACTGATTTCCAGAGTGGTTGTACCAGTTTACAACCTCACCAACAGTGGAGGAGTGTTCCACTTTCTCTGCATCCTCACCAGCATCTGCTGTCATCTGAGTTTTTGATCTTAGCCATTCTGACTGGTGTGAGGTGGAATCTCAGGGTTGTTTTGATTTGCATTTTCCTGATGACTAGGGATGTCGAGCATTTCCTTAGGTGCTTTTCAGCCATTCAATATTCCTTAATTGAGAATTCTTTGTTTAGCTCTGTACCCTATTTTTAATAGGATTGTTTGAGTCTAACTTCTTGAGTTCTTTGTATATATTGGATATTAGACCTATATCAGATGTGGGATTGGTAAAGATCTTTTCCCAATTTGTTGGCCTGCTTTTGTATTTATAAGTCAGCTCAACTGGATTTATTGCATCAGAGGAGAATTCACTCGTTTGGTGCCAAGATCCTAGAAGGAGATGAGCCCCAATCTGATGAGTGCCAGAATCCTATAGCAGGGCTTTCTCTTGTCTGCCCTGGCTTTCTGCTTGATCAGATTGATTTTAGTTTATGGATACATTGCCTTTTTTGCTAGACATGGGTGCAAAGGTACCAGGTGCTCATGGGAGTTCACTCTACCAAGAGTCGTGGCTGCACCAAAAGTGTGTACATCGGACAAAAAGACTGGAAATCTTGTCAGCTTGACGGACACCTCTTCCCAAGATTTCTCCACCTGGATGATACCACCTTGCCCTTGAACTAACCTTGGGTTCACACTGCAGCTCCGGATGGAAGCCTACTTCCCAGTGACCTCTGGGGTGTCTCATTATAACTGTCTTCGGCCATACACCCAGATCACATGTTTTTTTTTTTTTTTTGTTTTGTTTTTTTTTTGTTTTTTGTTTTTACCTGTGGTCTGGCCAAAACACACCTTGAATCACAAAATTCCCAGAAGGGCACCTGTGGTTTTATTTTTCTTTGTGACTTACAAAATTTTTACAAGTGCACTTGTAAAGTGGTGACTAGGTCTATGACTTAACCTGGCATGATTCTGAGTTATCCAGTGCTCCACTCTTACACACAAGGAGTGTAAAGAGAGTTCAGGTGTCAGCCTGTCGGTGTGTAGACCAGACTGCATGGGTAGTGACTTCGACAGACTCATTGAGGTTACACAACAAAAGGATGAGAATTCGGTGTTTTTTTCTTAGCCGATTACAGGACGCCATAAATCAATATCTCCGCCCTGACCTGGCCTCTCCTGCACAAGCTGCAGTACTGGCCTCTCATTTTATTTCTCAACTGGCTTCAGACTTTAGAGAAAAACAAAACCAAAAACCAAAAACCAAACCAAACCAAACCAACCAACCAACCAACCAACCAAACAAACAAACAAACAAAAAAACAGTTGAAAAAGGCTGAGGATGGAGTAGGTAGAAGTTCAAAACTCCCCAATAGAAGTTGATAAAAATGGCTTTGAAGGCCTTTAAACGTCCTTTAAACATCTTTAAATGTCTTTAAACACCAGACTTTGTGAACCTCCCTCCCACTGAGCCCACAGTAACACTCCAGGTAGAGAGTAAGCCACCAAAAGGAGGTGACCAAGTCTTCCCAACAGGCTTGACTATAGCAGAAGGTATACCTCAGGCCCAAGCCTTGATAGCTGCCCTGCAGGCTTATATTATTTTCAAAACCTACATTTAACTAGGATTCTTAAATGCTTTAACTTCCCTTCTAGCCCACTACCCACCAGAGGTAGTGGAAAGAAAAGGGTAATGAGGCAAAGGAAGATGTGGACCTGTTCAGAAATAGTTCTTTGAATCAAACCCAGTTTTCATTGTCAGGATATGAACAGTTCAGTTCACATGAGTCAGCAGTGGCAGCTTGATCCATGATCCAGAAGATACCCCGATGCTCTGCCAATTTACCTGAATCCGAGGAAACAGCAAAAACGAAACAAAACAAAAAACAAACAAAACCAACCAATCAATCAAAAAAACCCATAGGAACATGGCCAGAATATTTTTGGTGCCTTTCTCTCTATGAAGTCACAACAAACAATGACCAGCAAAGAATGATAAGGTGAACCAATACGGCACAGCATTGTCCACTGTCTGTTGGGTTACATTTATATCATTTCTAAGCATCTCATGTTCTCTCAAGCATCTGCTCTAGCAAAACATCACATGCTCCCTTTCCAGGCTGCTTCCGGTAAAGCACTGCGTGTCTGTTCTTAGCAAAACATCCTCTCCTGTGTCTGCTTCAGCAAAAACATCTTCTCATAAGACAGTTTCTAGTAAAACTTCACATGTCACAACTGAGTCTCCACAGAAGCCTGAAATTTCCACTTCACTCTACCGAGGCCAACAGCATTCCTGCAGAAGAAACCAAGGGACATAGGCCAGGCCCCACCCTACCAGGGTTCAGCCTAAGTCAGCCCTGCCAGAAACCTGTTTTTGCTTTGGTCAGGAAGGAAGGCCACTGGTCCCTCATCTGTTCTAATTCCTGTCTGCCAAGGAAGCCATGCCCTGCCTGCAGGGCAACCTGGCTGTTAGAAGTCAGAATTCCCCTATGTGGGCTCATCCTCTGTGACAAACCACTAACCCCGGCAACTCAGACCCTTCCAGCCTTTGAGCTCCTTTCTTGGGCTGGCTGAGGACTGACAGCACCAGACTCAATGACCCCCTGCTCCCATTGAGTCCACAGTAACGCTCCAGGTAGAGAGTAAGCCCATTGCCTTCTAATGGACATGGGGCTACCTTCTCTGTTTTAGCATCTCCTGTCCACCTAAGACCCTGCTGCTTCCCTGATTTCTTGCAGGGTGATTCTTCTCACAGTTTTCTGGTCACACCTGTCTGCCTGGTGCCTTTACTTGGCCATGAAATTCTCAAGATTATGCTGCAAACTTTTATCTAAGGACTTGTAAATTGCTCACTGGGTATGATTTAAAATCGGTATGATCTACAGCAACATTTGGCTTTAACCGTATAAGAAAAGTCTTATAATTAAATATCTATACATGAATATATATGTGCATTTATAGGCATGAAAACTTAGGTTTAACTCTATATATGTGTATATAAGTTGGATGAAACTCATTAAAAATATATATGGAGAGATAAATATATTTACTAGGAAAATAAATGTTTTTAAGTAGCAACCATATGACTTTCCTTCATCTTGACTGGTAGCCTCACCAGGGTACAAGTGAGCACATGGCTTGCAACCTCTTGTGTGATTTCACCATCTTATGATGACCATATGGTATAAAGCAACAACTGTAAAACTTCTTAGTCTTAACAAACTCCCTGTTTGTTATTGTATCTCTTTTAGACTAAGAAAGCAACAACAAGTCTCAAATATTTTAGATTGGTATGGATTTTTGTAAGAAGATAATAGAAATTCAAGGTTTTAATTGCGGCAACATACTGTATGTAAGGATGAAAATTTAAGGTTATAAATGTCTATTCAAATTAACAACTAATTATATATATATATGTATATGTATGCTACTTACATCTTTGTTAGTTGTTCAAAACTGAGCCACTAGAAAACACAAACAAGTAGCATCATATGTTTAATGAATTAGGTATATTTAATAATCAAGATCTATAAAGTCCTAAGAGCTAATGACATTCACAATAATATCTGTCTAGCTTTTTTGCCTTTTAAGCTTTATCTGTTTTGGATAAACTAAGTTATACAAAAAGCTATAATGACCTATAATGGTACAATATAGTAGGATCAGTAAAGTTGCTATTTTCTTTATGGACTGTATCTATGATTAAATGTTTTATTTTGATACTAGAAGATCTTCAGTTCAAAATCCTGATTTTTAAGGCTTAAACCTAACATGGCTAAACCTAAAGTCCTTGTCTTATGAAAGCTTATAATTAATGTAAATGTTGAGGATAATTAAGAAGTACAAGTTAATAGCCAATAACCTTATAAATACTTGAACCCTTTAATATGTTCAAAAGTATATTTGTAGTCCCACTGATGCAATTAATTACCAGAATAGGCTTTATTTAACCTCCTATACACTTTTTTTAAATTAAGCAAAAATAACTATAAACAAGCAAAGTTTATTTGGATATACTTTCGATAGACACATAGTCCTTAAACACTTCAGAGATCTGCAGAATATGGTATTTAAAATGTTTAATAAAAAAGCTTTTTGTGGTAGACATGTCAGCTTCTGACAGCATGCCTAATCTACTCCAAAGAAGGTGGGAACAGAAGGACCTCCATATGAAGCTTGCTTTACACATAGAAGAGCTGGCCATTGGGCTTGACAGCACACTCTTCAAACTGTGGACAGGCAAGACATGAAGAGTTGACTCACTCACTTTGTCTAGACAAAAGTAGGACACTCCTTCCAAAATTCCTGCTTCTCTGTCAAGTCTTCTGGGCCTGGAAGTCAAAAGGGAAAGATGCCCTGCCAACCACAGAGGAACATTGTGTTACTGGCTGTTCAGGTAATTTTAATAGACTCAGAAGCTGCTTAGTCTGCACTTCCTGCTTACTCAGGTGAAATTTATCCTTCTCGGGTCTCTGATGGGTTTGAAGACTAGACTAATGAAAGATTTATCAATTTAACACCAGAAACCAAGTCTTTAGATGCCTTCTCCATCCTCTTCACTTGAAAAAATCAGGCTTCAAGCCTCACTCTCCTAGAGCTGCCAGACTAAGTCTGGATATAAGTTACCTTGTTATCAGACTTGAAACAGTTTCCAAAGTAACTTTGCTATTCCTTTGTCTAAAGGAACTCACTTTACAGTGACTGCTCCCAGAAACCAACCCCCTGTATCTCAGGGTAAACAACTGGATAGAAAAAAAGATGTAAAACTTATGTAAGGTCTCAGGATACAACAGCCTAAGTTTTGAGGTTCTAAGAAAACATTTTAGGATCTAAGAAGGTGTTTTAAGGTTAGTTAATCTAAGTCATAAAGGTTGAAGACTATGAAAGCTTAAATGGTAATAAGAAAGTGATTTAAGGTATATAAAGGAATTAAAAATGCTTTGGATATCCTCCCCCTTGCTATGCTACTGTTGTATTAAGACTTCAAAGTTCAGATCTTTAACACTGATAGATGGTATTCTGATAAATTATTAGTCTAACTCTGGAAAGACCTTCCACTATGCAAGCCACCATTATTATCATAACTGCAAGGTCAAGATTTTAAATTTCTTTATGTTGTCTTGTAATTAATTAATTAAGTCTTAAAAGTGCTTCTCATTGTGCCAAATATATATACTCTATTTTTCTGGATAAAGGCAAAAAACCCCTCTTTCATGGTCTGTAGTCACACTGAAAATCAGAATCAAGTGAGCTCTTTACCCTTCTGCTCAACAGAAGGCATCTGCCTTCCTTCATCTCACCTTAAAGAGTGCTCATGCTTTTAACCCCAAATCATTTCCCAAGCTTCTACTGTGATACAGAGGTATTAATTTATCACTTTCTCTACAACGTGGGTTTCAGTACACAGTACAAACAGTGGTAATGCTAACCTGTGCAGCAGAACTTTCTGAACCCATCAGCTGTTAAATAATGACACAGAGACTCGTTAAGATTTATAAAATTTTAGGTCTTTAGCTTGGGCTACCTGCCAGATAGCCCATCTAACTTAATCTTATTACCCTAGCCCACGTCTTGCCACATGGCTAGGTTTTTGCATCTCTCTCAGTCTACTATGTCTGACCACCTCCATCTTCCACTGGCAAAACCCCCCACCTCTGCTGCTGCCAGAGACCCTTTCTCTGGAAGTCCCACTCTCCCTCTCTTGCCTAGTATTGGCCATAAGATCTTTATTAAGTAAAATCAATAGGTGGGGAAGGAAGAGTGCTTATAATATACTGGGGTAGCAGATGAGCCCTAAGAATAACAATACCAGTCTGGAGAGATGGCTCAGATGTTAAAACCACTGGCCGCTCTTTCAGAGGTCCTGAGTTCAATTTCCAGCAACCACATGACAGCTCATAACCGTCTATAATAATATCTGGTGTCCTCTTTTGGCATGCAGACATACATGCAGGCAGGACACTGTATAAATAATAAATAAATCTTAAGAAAAACAACAATGCCAAAATCTGGCCAGTATCCCTCTCTCTGCCGGTACAGCAAGCAACATTCGAATATTCAGAGACAATCTGCACCCAGAACACCCCAACAAGCACGTCTAACACTTATCTTTTTGTAAAGTTAAAAAGATTCGTGTAAGCCTCAGGGAACGGACTTGAATTCACCTCTCCTGGGTTAAATGGACTCCAGATAAGTACCCATGTGAATCAACAGCCTGTTTTCTCTAGCCTGTTCTCAAGGATGCGATCTTTTCCCTTTTCCCTGACTTTGGGATTCTTCTCCCCTAACTGGAAGAATTTCTCCCCAAATTCCTTGGCTTTATTTTTTGCCATATGTATATTTGTGGGGTAAGTGGACCATGCCACCAGATAGAAGAACTGGTAACTTTTGAGCAAACCCCCGGGAAATCTCAGAGTTGAGAACAGCGGGCATGGAGCCAGCTCCCTGAAAAACCATCTGATCTGGAACATGTGACCATGACGGTCCACTGAGAGAACCCTATCAGTCAAGTAGTATAGAAACCTGGAGTTCTCCATACTAATGACGTATCTATTGAGGCCCGAGTATTCAGCCAATGAGATTCCCTTGCTGGGTATTCAGTCATTCCCGAGAAAGGTATTTAATCCCTGGTCCACCCTGAGTTAGGTGTATACATTCATATCCACCATCAAATAAAACGGTTTGGACAAGCAAACCATCTTCTTTATGAAGGATCGCGGGGGTGGGGAGGCTTTGTTGTGAAGAACCTCACCTAATTCTCCTGGAGAAGGCTTTCCCTCTTCCAGCCCTTCCACACTCTCGGTACTCATTTGAAACCCAACTAGATCCCACCCCCTGACACCGGCTCACCCATCTGCTTCCTGCCTAGCTTAGAGGAGAAGCAGGGACCTGCAGACCCCTGTCCCAAATTCCAGTGGTACTCTAGAGGCACCTGGGTACAAGGGAGACTGGGAACCACAGTATCCATTTCTTATCCCGGGAAACACGGACTGGGACCCCTGTTACGCAGACTGTGTGTTCTGCCTTCCCTGAGTGGCTTGCCGGCAGAAGTATGGGCACCTCAGCGGGGCACCCCAGCCGTGAGGCAGGCATGCATGCGGCTCATCTTATATCTGTTTTAGTATCCTGCCAAGTCCATGTGTTTCCTCAAAATCTTCATCCAGGACATCTCCAGGTGCTCCAGCCTTACGGACTGCTTCAACTGGGTCTATACTTTCATGGCCTCACGTTGTCCTACAGAACATCCCACAGTGGCTCTCGCGGATCACATCACTCCACAGAATGGCTGAAGATCTCCACCAATATGACCAGGGCACACCTCTACTCTACTCATTTTGGCAGTCTTCACTGCATGGCTAGCCCGGTTTCTAGGGCCAGTGGTGATCTTTTTCTTTTTTTCTTTTTTTTTTTTTTTTTTTTTTTTGCTCCTAGCACCTTGCCGCCTCTGCTTCTTGCAGGATCGCATCTGCCAGGTCTCCAGGGTAGCCATTCACCAGACGCTCCCGAACATCCTGTGTCCACAGCACCGCCTACTCCCGACATCCCCTCCCTTTAACAGTTTGGCTGAGCTGGAAATAGTCAGATTTGAGTCTGTGCCTGGGTGTTAGTGGCTGGAATGTTAGGCCAGAGATTTGGGGACAAAGAGATCCTCACCAGGCGCCAGCGCTTGCAGAAGCTCTCAAAAATAGCCTGTGCAAAGACCTGGATAAAGCTAGGTTCCAGATTCCAAAGTGACTACCAGATGTAAGACCATCCTATAGGGTCCTAAAAACTCACCAAATAAGGCTATAACCTTAGCGCCCTACCTTCATATCACTACTTTCTCCCCTCCCCTTTAAGATGTCCCTAGCCCTGCCCAGCCTTGAGACTTGACTGATCTGCAGCAAGATAGGTCAACTTGCCCTGAGAGCTACTCCCAGTAAACCTGCTTTTATATTTATAATTCGGCTTAACTGATGTACTGCATTGGTGGAGAAGCCACTCACTACCCACACCACTGTAAAGACAAAGCAAGATAGCGCAATGGGCTACCAGCCAAGGGCTTTCTAGATTTATGGAAAATTTCATATGTGCCATGGGATTAAGGATTAAAGCTTAGAAATAATTTATACATTTCCTTTCTCACCTCTGTCCTTTTTGGAGACAGGTTTTCCCCTGCCTGGTGTTAAAAGCCTGGCCAACTATAAAGGGTTATTTGGGTTGGTCTGGAGCTGCTAGGTTTTCAGATGTTAATCACTTGTCCCCAAGATATGCTTACCGTCCAACGAGCAGATTCTCATGCACACAAAATGATGTGTAAACCTTGCCTCCCAAGTTACCTCTGATTGGCTAATAAAGTTGCTGACAGCCAGGACTGGATAAGAAAGAGGCAGGCAGCGTGAAGGTTCCCTGGCTGGGGGTCGCAGAAGGATGGAGAGGAGAAGAGAGCCAGGGAGGAGGAAGAGGAGCTGCCAAGGGGTAGCGTGTAGCCACAAGGGTTAGTCTGGTGAAGCAGGGGCAGTTCAAACAGAACAGATGCAAGCATTTATTGTCAAAAATTGGGAGCAGAGGTAGAATCTTGCTGTGTTGGACTCGACCTTTGTTTTCTGTAAGGATTAGAGAAACGTTTTGCAGCTTTGGATTGGGAAAGTCATTCAGTGCTTAAAGCTCAATGAATTGCTACGTGAGTTTGGGAAACAGGAATGTCGGTACAGGTACCGACAACCATACTATTCTAAATATATTCTCTGAAGCTAAGCAGGGTTGAGACTGGCCAGCACGTGAATGGAACAAGGTAAAAAGCAATGGAAACATGAAGCTTCAGAGAGAAGCAAAGGCTCTCTGGGGATTTTTGTGTAATACATTTGGAATTAATAATCTATGGAAGGAAAAATCACCCTGCATTACTGGGACAGTCAACGTTACTTAGCTGAGGCTGAAGAATCAGCTGTGATTAATAAGAGACCACTTCACTGAGGTGGTACCTTTTGGGTAGGATTTCTTCAATGATCACACATAGGATCTGTGGTCCTGTGGTTGGTGGCCAAGTTTGGTACTGTGCTGGTTTTGAAAGAATAAGGGGGTCATGGAGAACAGTTGAGACCCGACATTGAGTGGCAAGGTCAGAGTCTCCGTGATGATAGTCTGAAAGAGACTAATGGAGAAGGTACCACCTCATCGCAGTGAGAACCTTGGATTAAAAGTGTAAGGAGGAAGATCTGAGGCTTGGCACCATGCGGCAGAGTCAGAGTCCTGGAAGAGAGCCAGGAGGCTACTGGTGAAGGTGAGGCCTCAGTTCCAGTGAAGACCCCAGGGTATTGGAGATACCAGAGCTATGGGGCAACCATTAAGGACAGTAACAGCTCTGGCGTGAAGCTGGCCTGAGTCTTCAAGACAAACCGTATGTGCTGTGGATGGCAGAGCTGGGGGAGTGGGTTTTGGCACCTTTGGGAAGACTCAGATGGCTGTATCTTCACAGGTTTATTTCTGGTTCTTCTGCTTCCTCCCATGGGTCTGTTTTTGTGTCCTGATTCTATGGCTCTGCAGTTGATTTTCTTTTAGTCTCTATTTAATGCATTTCTTTCCTGATCTTTGTTGTTTCTTGACAGCCACTGCTTTTGAGCTTGGTTAAAAAAAAAAAATACAAGTCCAGTGTTTTCCTCCCAACACCTGCTCCAGGAATGACAACTCTGAGACTAATTACTTGCTCAGCATCTGACTGGTGAGTCTCCTCATTATTCTATTTTGAGTTCAGTTGACTGCTGGTGTCCTGTGTTCCCGTGTTCTCTGCTTCAGCTCATTGGCCATAGCTTTTTTTATTGACAGGTGATGCTTATTAGAGATTCTCTTTACTGTTTGGCTAGTCATTATTTGTCTAATATCCTTGAGGTTATTTATTTAAGATTTCTCGGATTCCTTTAAAGGCAGACGTTGATAACTGGGTCCTGTATAAACTATGATAGCTACAAAATTTCCTTTAGAACTGCCTTATCTGTTTTGCAAAGGGAAAGCTGTGTTCTTATTTTAATTTCATTCTACGGATGCTCTCCCCATCACCCCTTCACTCAAGAACGTACCACAGAGTCTCTGAGCACAGCTCCTGACCTCTGGTTTCTCTGTACTGTGTTCTGACAATTACTTTCATCACTTTTTATTTATTAAGATTTGCTTTGTGATCTACAACATTGCCCATTTTAGATAATTCTGCTGCAAAGAAATTTGGCTGGGTTGAATATCCTGTCAATAAAAAAGCTTATGGCCAATGAGCTGAGGCAGAGAGTAGGAGGTGGGACATTCGTCAGGGATGGAGAGAATTCTGGGAAATAGTGATTGGCTCAGGAGATTTCTCCGGGAACACAGAGGAAACCAGCAGTCAGCTGAACTCAAGGTAGAATAAAGGGGAGATTCACCAGCCAGATGCTGAGGAGTAGATACCTGCTAAGTCTGATCTTCAGTGTAGTTTAGCTGCAGTTTCTTTTTTGACTTTGAGTCTGGATGAGAGTAGGGTCTACCCGCCCCCATCCTGTTTGGACCCATCTGGCTTAGATTGCCCTCTTATTTGCTACTTGAAACTGGATGTTTCAGTGTTTTGTGAGTATGCATTTACAATTGTCATATTTTCTCAGTGATTTGTTATTTTAATTAATATGTAGAGGCCCTCTTTATCTTTTTGGTTTGAAGTGCTATTTGTCAGATATCTGGTATCTACTGTGACATGGTGGACAGCAAATTCAAAGCATGATCCAAAACACACCCGTTCTTCCCTATGGTCATGCATCTTGTCAAATCAATGAAAGTATCTAATAATTAATTAACTATAATTAGTAGTTAATTTCTAATGAAATTAATCCTTGCCTGTGTTCTCCATAATAAAATTTCCCTTCTCTTTTGTGTGCATTCTTTCAAGTATATTTTTTAGTGCTGGGTTGTAAAACTTCCATATTTCTAAAATCCCAGCCTAAGGCATTTTTTAAAATTACAACAGAAAATTGACAAACATATAATACTTTATTCCTTTATTTTCTATTCATGTTAACAAGCACTGAATTTTTTTGGTTTCAGAGTGGGCTTATCGGAAGAGGAACCAGAGGCTGGCTATCCTTGACTTGAGACTACATTGCATGCTTCTTCTCAGATTTGTCTAGAAAGAATAGCGACAGACAAGAACAGATATAAACCGTGCTGGGTACATGGCTCTGGGTCACCTGGTTACCATACTCTGGATTTTACTATTAATTAATTTCGATGCTCTGATTGCCATGCTGTCTAGAGATACAGACTACAAATTGCAGCTTCCAACAGGGTGAGTGACTCCTCACAAGGGTTTTAGAAGGAACCTGGCGAATAGCGTTTTGGGGGCTGCTTACCTAATCCGCATTCTCCCATGGATCCACACAGCGCATTTGGCAGTAGTAGAAGCAACACTTTAGGGCATCCTTGCAGCCGGAATCACGCCTGCATTTGGATATGAGGACAAAGGGGCAGGAAAGATGAAACTCTGGGCAATACCCAGGTTTGGATAAAGCTGCCAAAGAATACCACAAAGGTGAGTCTTGGGCACCGATAAACTGTGAACCTCTGCTTTGAGCATCAGTACCAAGTGGCTCCTTGGCCACCCCAGGAACATTGTGTCTCACCCTTCTTCTTCTTGAATATAGGCTGAGCCACGTTACAGAAAAGAAGAATGGCCACTGTGAATAGAGAGAGACTAAGCGGCTTCATCTCCCAAAAAACTCTGCAGATGAGCGTGGAGGCCAGGTGTGTTTATGTCAGCTTCATGGGAGGGCTGCCCTCAGAAGGACCTGTGGGTCACAGAGTAGGACAAGAGAATAAACAGCTGGATGCAATGTTCTAGGACCTGGGTGGGCTGTCCTTTTCTGAGAGTATCACCGAGTTGGCTTTTCTTCAGGTTTGCTTCATCCAGGACACTAGCAATCAGAAAGAGTAAAAGATTTTTTTTTTTCAGACTGTTCATTAAGACTGGCCAACCCTTGGAACAATGGCTCTGAGGTTAAGGGTACTGGCTGCTCTTCCAGAGGTCTCGAGTTCGATTCCTAGTACATGGTGGCTCACAACTGTCTATAGTGGAATCTGATACTCTCTTTTAGCATGCAGAACACTCACATATTAAAAACAAGACAAAACAAAAACATAAATAAATAAGTCCTAAAAAGACTGGTTAACATTCTCTTCTTACTGGATATACAGAGAAACCGGGACCCCACCCCTTTCCACAGCCTTCATCTAGGGTGCATTGAAAAGTAGACTTTCTACACACCAACATTTAAACACTGGTCAGGACATCCCAAAAAACAGGGAGAATGACCTTCTAGCAATACACAATTTGGACTTATCAAAAATGTCTTATTTACAAGGCACACGATTCTTAGCTAACATGTTATTTCTTAATTTCATTTTTTAAAATGTCTTCATTTATATGTAAGAGCTTCAGTTGTTGATGAAGCTAAAAAAATTTAACTTGAGGTCATTCTGGACCTGTGGATAGAAAGACAATATCTGAGTTTTTTCTGCATGCTTGCAATAATTGGAGGTGTTTGTTATTTTTTAGTTGGGAATCTACTCATGTAGACAATGACCAAAATATAGCTTTTTAAAACAACAACCAACCATCAAATAACAACAACAACAACAACAACAACAACAACAACAATAATAATAATAATAATAAACACAACACAGCTTTGTCCCTGCATCCAATGTGGAAGCAAAACCTAATCTTTTCTAGTTTCAGGGATCTATGTGTGTCTACATGTGTGAGCATGTGAGTGCAGGTCAGCTCTGGAGGTGGGAAGAGGGTGTTGCATCCTCCTGGAGTTATGGTCACAGGCAGCTGTGTACTTCCCTTCATGCATGCCTGGAATCAAGTCCAGGTCCTCTGCCAGAGCAGAATGGACTCTTAACTACTGAGCCATCACCTGACTATACATCTTTTAGAGTAATCCGTATTTTTTTAAAATATGTATTTATTTAATGTATATAAGTACACTGTAGCTGTCTTCAGACACCAGAAGAGGCTATCAAATCTTATTATAGATGGTTGTGAGCCACCATGTGGTTCCTGGGACTTGAACTCAGGACCTCTGGAAGAGCAGTCATTGCTTTTAACCGCTGAGCCATCTCTCCAGTCTGTGGTCCCTATTTTAACTACACATCAGCGTGTAAAAAAACAACTCTTTCGTCAGAGCCTGCATTCAGATTCTTTGACTCAGTTGTGTGTCTGTAAAGGCAACACTATTCCAAGAACACACCTTTTACCTCACAGGTATTTCAGGCTGTGAGCTCAGATGCAGCCACAAAAGCAAAATAGAGAATGAGATACTTAGATGAGTTCTATTTCCCATCCCATCTGCTGGTACTTGCATGTCACAAGTCTGTATCTATGTGCATGCTTACGGGAGACCGGAGAAAACTGGGTGCTAGCTCATTCATGACTGAACTTAAGTGCTGGGCAGCAAGATGTACTATAAGGCTTGAAAACACGAGGGTACACAGCACAGCTGGAGGGACAGGCAGACACGTTCTGCAAAGGACTAGACAGCTCAGGTAGTTACAGCAAGTGTTGGCACACAGGAGTAGAAGCAGTTCACAGGGCAACAAGAGCTACAGGATGGGAGGACGGCTTCCCAGCTACACATCTCTCAGAGGATTAATACTCAGACATAAAAATATGTAGACTAAATTAAACATGAAAAAAAATCCAGGTGGGGCATGGGGGTGTCTCTCTGAGTTCCAGGCCCATCTGGTCTACATAGTGAGTTCTAAGCCAGCCAGAGCTACATGGTAAGACCCTATCTCAAAACCAAACAAAACCACCAAATAACCAACAAAACCTCCGGGAACACTGTCCATTCAGCGCTTGTTGGAAGAAGCATGCATAAACCACCAACCAATGAATGAAAAACATTGAACATCTTTAGCTACTCAGGGGCATACAGATCAAAATGACACTGAGATTTCATCTCGGTGCAGAGAGAATAATTCTCAAAAGACCAGGGACTAGGAAATGCTGGTGCCCGGTTAGATGATCCTCTCGCACTGCTGGTGGTGATGAAAATGAAACGAGATGCTGTGGGAATGCGTGCATGCTTCCTCAAAAGCTAAAAGGTAAGACTACCTTACAGTCCAGCCAGATGACTCCCTGAGGTCCAATAGCTGAAATGCAGAGTCAGCCCGGGGATCCGTGGACCGGTTGTGGCAGCACTGCTCAAAGGGGTTTCATTCATGCTTTAAGAAAGAACGGGCTTACGTCATTTGCAGAGAACTGAGACCGAATGGGAAGACAGGAGGATTATGGGACGCCTCAATGGAGACTGGTTGAGGCCTGTTATCAGCTGAAGATCATGCGTCCTAACACATGATGAGCAGAATTTCTGGGAAGGCTGCCAGCACTGAGGCGCTGAGCCTTTCAGACAAATATACTTTATGTTAAAACAGTCATGAGCCATGCTAAAGGCCCAAGCCTGTGTGACTTATGCAGCTTTGCACCTTCCGTGCAAAGTTTCTGGAGTCCTTACAAGACCATTAAGTTTGTGCACAATGAAGCTATCCGAGGCCCACTGTCCCAGTGAAATCAGAGCTTTACGTTTGCATTTGCAGTCCTGCCTGTCACGCTCAGCAACCAGCCTGTGATTTCATGGAACCTCTTGGAAGGCCATGACTTTGAACTTACAAAGTTGTGCACATGACTGTTGTAAAGATTCCTGAAGAGCCCCACCTTTACCAGTGGGCATGTCTTTCTTTCTAATGATGGGCTTTTTCTTAACTCTTAAAAAGTAAGGCTGAAAAATATCCTTGAAATCTTTATTTCATTTTGTGTAGGTGCTACATCCTGGGTGTATTATGATCCTCAATTCAAGGCATGGATGCAAGACAAAGATCAGTAACAAAATTAGGAAAACATGGCATTGCCTACTGGAGAAGATAAAATGCCGGAGACTGGATGTAAATATATGGGCAGTAGTAACTCCACAATAACTGAAAATATCTTTGAATTTGGAAGAAGCAAGATGAACTTCAAAAAAAATCTATCAAATAGATGAATGATTAAAAATTCATACAGAATTTTTATGGATGGAAAGATGGAAAACAGTCACCTGAAATGATGTGTGTGCTACTGTGAGCGTTGTTAGGTCTGATTGGACAAGAGTCTCAGAGCTCACAGGCAGACTGTGTGGAAATGCAGTCACCGAAGAAGAGAAAAGAAAGGAAGAGGAGCTCTGCCTGAGACAACATGGAGAGAGGGACGGTCTGCCTGAGACAACATGGAGAGAGGGACGGTCTGCCTGAGACAACATGGAGAGAGGGACGGTCTGTGTTGGTTTTCAAAAGAGCATGGAGAAAATCATTTACATTTAAATCTTTCAGGAAAACCATCCCAGGACACTTTGCAAACCCAAGGAAAGTTATAAATATCTAGATTCAGGAGATGGAATTTCTTCTATCAGGGTCAGTCTTACATGGTGACCTACTCTGACCAAAACTACAAAGATCAAAGACAAAGAAAGGATCCAAAGGCAGTAAGAGAAAAGAACACACAAGGAGACTCCAGTTAGGGATAGCGTGAGATACTTAATGTTTCCAAAGGAAAAAACATGCAAATCAAAAATACTCACCCAGCAGAACTGTCCTCTGTAACTGAAAGAATGATAGGAACTCTTGTGTAGAAATAAGGAGGGAGGTTGTCTCCACAAAACCTGTTTTTCAAGGAGGGATAAAAGGGGTTTGTGAAGCTGAACAAAAAGAAAGTTAATCAGTAATCAAAATTATCCAGGGCTTTAGATATGAACAAGCTGAAAGATGGCAGAAGAAACGAGAGTACCGAGGTGGCATCAGATAAAACAGACTACTACTGTGGTTTTGAGACAATAAGAGGGCTGGGTATTCATGGTGACCTTACTAACCTGAGGAGCTTCACTAATCCTTTGAGGACCTGAATGGAAGTTAAGCAGAGGGGGTTAAAGGCATCCCCTGGCCTGTTTGCGTGACACACTGGGATGTTGGCCTACTTGTACCCTTGCATTAGGATTTACCCATGAAGAAGATGTAAGTATTCAAAACATGTACATAACATGATGTTGTTCATAGAGACTCAGCAGAAGACGCAAACATCTGAGTTGAAGGGAATTCAATGATTCTGCTGGATGAGATGTGGCACCAGTAGACAGGACTTGAGAAATGTATGGATAAATTACTTCTGAGTCATGTATAAGGGGCTCACAGAAAAAAATTACAATATATCAGTACATTTCTCTCAAGTTGCTACGGAGCTGTCTCCAGGAGAGGCCATAGAAGCCCACCAGCAAAGTTCAGTGCATCCACAAAGATTGAAATCATAAAGGTACCCATAAGAAAAAGGAGAGACGAAAATAAATAGAAAGAATTAACATAGGTTCACATAGTAGATGCTCAAAAACACAGCTGAAAAGAGAGAATGACTTGTAGCTAGTGGAAGAGACTAATAATTAGCTTGGAAACCGAGGACAGCATGTGCTTGTGAGATGGTCCACTGGTCAGAAGCACTTGCTGTGTAAACCGACAGCCTGGGTTTGATCTCCAGATCCCATGATAGAAGTGTCTTTAACACACACCCACCCACACACACCCACATCCCCCCAACACACACACACTGGAAATGTTGTCTTCACCACCCCCACTCCCCACACATTAATAACTGAACCAAAAGCTGGCAGTGGGGAGGAAATAACAATGAGGAGAACCAAGAATAAGGACCAGAGAGATAAATTATGGATCTGTTTTGTTTCTGCCTTTTCTAGGTCTACTGCATTTCTTCCTGTTTTCTTCCCTTGTTGTTCAGTGTATAACTTTATTAAAGGCTTCCCTTGCAGCTAGCTATGATCTTAAAAGTCTTTTCACACCTTACTTGTCTACTGGCTGTGGTATAGATGCAGAGGTTAGTATTCTAGAGTGCAAAGGTGAGGGCAGCTTCCTTTAGAAATAAAGGGCAGGATTCTGGGAAATCAAGGAGCATCAAGATGGAGAGATCTTAAGTTGTTGGACCACCTTACTAGCTGGGGACTGCTCACACTTGATGCTTCGGTAAAAAGAAGGTTATTAGATATGCTGTAGTTATTAGTCTGTGAATTATCAAACAATTAGTAATTGTGTACACATCTTGTATGCTCTGTGTGTGTGCGTGTGGGGGGGCACATACACATGTGCCATGGCATGCACGTGGGGGATCCAAGAGCAAGTCTTTGGAGCTGTTTCTCTCCCTCTGGAGAATTGAACTCAGGTCATTAGGCTTGTGTAGCTTGTGCCTTGACCTGCTGAGCCATCTCACCAGCCCCCAAATTTTTTTTTGAAGTTAGTATACACTGTGATGGGTTTCATGTTGTCATTTTGTTCTCTTTCATGCCTCTTCTTCCTGTGCTCCTCTGGCCTTTCCTCTGTCCTTTCCCCTGTCCAAATAACCCTCTCCTTCCTGTGTCCTAATAGTCTTACTTCTTCTTACACATCATGTTAATCCCATTGGTCCTTCCCCTCTTCTTTCCTCCCATTGTCCCCTCCTATGTTCAAGCTCTAGACTCCATATAACAAAACCTATGCCCCACCTGTGAGAAAAAACATGCAGTGATTTTCTGAGTCTAACTCTGTTTACAACAGTTATCTCTAGACTCACCCATTTCCCTGCAGATGTCTGAGAAACTCTTATTGTTCTTCATCTTCTGTTGATGGACATTTCTCGGCTGTTGCATAATGCTAAGTGCAGTAACAAACATGAATGTGCATGGACATATGTGGAACTCTGACTCGGAGTCTTTCAGGTGTGTAGCCAGGAGAATGACTGGTCAGACAGTGCTTCTTTCTATTTTTAGTTTTCGAGGAAGCCCCACAGTGGGTTTCCATAGTGACTACACCAGTTTGTGTTCCCATCACCAGGGTGTGAGGGCTCACTGTCTCCACATTCTCCCTGGCATTTACAGTGTTTTGTCTTTAAAATGTTAGTTATCTTATAGGAATGAGGTGTGTCTTAGTTAAGGTTTTCATTGCTTTGAGGAAACACCATGACTAAGGCAACTATTATAAAGGACAACATGTAATTGGGGCTGGCTAACCGGTCTCTGGCGTCGGCCCATTATCATCATAGTAGGAAGCATGGCAGCGTCCAGGCAGTCATGGTGCTGAAGAAGGAGCCAAGAGCTCTACATCTTGTTAGAAAGGCAAACAGGGGAAGACTACTGTCTTCCAGAGAGCTAGGAGTGAGGCCTCAAAGCCCATCACCACAGTAACACGCTTCCTCCAACAAGGCCATACCTCTAACCATTACACTCCCTGGGCCAAGCATATTCAAATCACTACGAGGTAGAATCTCTGTGTAGCTTTAATTTACATTTACCCAGTGACTAAGGAAGTTGAATCCTTTTTCAGATATCTCTTCTTTTGATAACTGTTTATTTAGGTCTTTGGCATATTTGATTTTTTTTTTCAGTTTCTTATACACATTCTGGGAATTAACCTCTTGTTAGATATATTGTTGGCAAAGATTCTTCCCTTACTGTAGGTCATCTCTTCATTCTGTATAGTTTCCTTTCCTGTAAAGAGAGGATTTTAAAAACTTTATTTTTAGATTATTTTTACTTTATGTGTGTGTGTGTGTGTGTGTGTGTGTGTGTGTGTACACTGCGTGCATGCCTAGTGACTCCAGAGGTCAAACCAGGACATCAGATTTCCTGGAACTGCAGTTATAGATGGTTGTGAACCATCTGGGAACGGAATCTGGGTCTTTTAACAATGGAACCGTCTCTCCAGCTCTCTGTGCAGAGGCTTTTGTAAATTCCAGGCAATCCCGTTTGTTTACTCTTAGGAATTTTTCTATTGGAGTTCTTTTTGAAGTTTTTGTCTATGACCATATATTGTAATGTATTTTTCCTTTAGTGGTTTCAAAGTTTTAAGTCTTGAATAAGACCCCTGAGACATTTTAAATAGATTTTTTTTTTTTAAAATGGAGGGTGAGAGATATGGATCTAGTTTAACTCACTTATGAGCGGATATACAGCTTTTCAGCATCATTTGTCTTTCTCCTGTGTATTTTGTTTGTTTGTTGTTTTGGCACAGTTTTTGAAACTTAGGAGGCTGTAGTTATGAGGTCTATGTCTGAGTCTTCAATTTCTCCATTGGCTTCTGGAAATTAACTCTTGCTACTCTGGGCCCAGAACTCATGGCTTCTGGCAACTGGCTGCTGCTGGCCTGCAGGGGATTAGAAAAAGGAAATTAACTATTTAGGGTTCTTTACTCTTTATTTAAGGGGCCTTTCACTGACAGCAAGAAACTCAGAGCATTAACTCTTCATGAGCCAGAGAGAAAGGAAAAGGAAAAGAGAAAGCAAGGCGCACACACAGGTGCACTGGATGAAGCAAAAAAGGGTGACACCAAATTTTATTTTTGTTTTCAGCTTTTTAAGGCTTTTCAAATAAAAGATCTCTATGTAAGAAAAAAATACCTCATAGATAAAATGTTACACAAGAGAGAATTACAGAAGGATGTTGATAGTAAGCCCAAAGCAGTGTTCTATTTTATCAGCTCCTTATAAATTCAAAGCAATAGTTTTACATGGTCTTGCTTTATCATAGTGCACACCTGTGGCCTCCTCCTTGGACCTGACCTAGAAGGATTGTTTTCTCTGATTGTAGATTTGTTCCAAGCCTATTTTCTTTTCCTAGTGCAATTAGCTTGTGACACAGAACTTTATTTGCTGCTTTTTATTCTACAGGGGCTTAAAATCACTTGAATCACTTCAGGAGTTTGAAATCATCAAGTTGTCTAAACAGCATTATTACATGAAAGTATTCTTCATATTGATTCTGCAGGAAATCGCCCCAGGAAACATTAGGCTATGTTAGATGTGTGTGGAATATAAAAATGGTAGCAGGAAGGAATCCTGGGACGAAGTCTCTGGGGTCCATGTCTCTTTCCACAGCACACCCATACAGCCATGTAAAACTGTGGGCCATCTCCAGAAAACCCACATGCTTGCCATAGCCTTTTCTGAGAGGCTCTCACCACCAGACCAATACAGTTGGCTAAGCCAAACTGTGGAATTAAAGGGAACGTGCTGGTTAAGCAACTCACAAATTAAGAACAGTGGGAGCAAACTAAACGCCCAGACAGTGGGGATGGTCGCACACTGCACTTGCACAAGGAACTGGTGGGAAAAGTTCAGTGGATAGAAGGAGCTGCCGGTGAAGTCATTTGGGTAATGTGCAGGGGTGAAGGAGGAAGTAGGATTTCCATTCATCTACCAAACACAATAAAATAACCCAAGCTACTAAGAGAAAGGTTGCCTGTAGCTGTTGTCAGGGATGGGGTAGAGGGAGAGTAGGAACGGGGCCGGTGCTTGCCACTAGTTCAAATATTCTTTTATGCACAGACCTGAATTTGGGGGCCTGCATACATTTCTCATGCACAAATAAAACAACAAATGAATACAAACCAAAATCAGGAAAAAAAAAAGGTTTGTAAATGTGTATTTCTCGACATTTTATCATAAATGGGGGAGGGACTCAGGAGCCTCACCCCTCCTTGTGAGACTCTTGGCACAATGATTGCTGGGGAGGGGACGTGGTTTTCTTCAGTGTTGTAGATACTGGTTAAGTTGTTCTTGCTCAGGAAATAACCCCACACACAGTCAGGCAAGATACTCTCATAAATTCACTGGCCACACCCAAAAGCAAGATGTGAAAGTAGAAGGCAGGTTTGCTGAGAAGCAAGGAGGTGAGAGAGAGGGATGGAGGACATGCATGTGCGAAACTGTCAAAGAATTAAGAAAGTGTGAGCACACACACAGGTGCACACATACACAAACACACACAGGTGCGCGCACACACACACACACACACACACACACACACACGATGGAGAAGTTACTGTAGTATATCATTACTTCATCCCCATTGTGAGGCCATCTGCTCCCCCCAGTCCCCAATGAAGGTGTACTCAGCCTTCTGCTCTTCCTCTTCACTGTCCCTTCTTTTGCAAATTGCCCCCCCCCCCCCAGGCAGCTTCCTTCATTTAGTCTCTCGGAGTTTCTCTTTCAATATGTTTCTAGGTCATCTGCTGATCATCTACTGAGAATTTAACCGCTGTTATCCTGCTCTGTGAGCCCGTGTGTGCAAACCTGCATGGGTGTGTGCCAGTGTGTCTGTGTGCATTTACGAGTGTGTTGTGGCAGTACACACACACATTTGTGCACTTGCATGTGGATAGAAGTTGATGTTGGGAATTTCTTCCATTGCTCTGCCACCTTCATTTTTAGACAGGATCTTTCACTGAACTTGGAACTCATTAATTGTGGTAGATGGTTGGCTAGTGAGCCCTAGGGTTTCCCATGGCTTTGCCTTCCCAGCACTGGGGTTCCAGGTGTGCTGCCCTGGGCAGCTTTTTGTGTGAGTATCAGATTCTCAGATTCTCGTGATTTGTGCAGCAAACTCTTCACCAACTCGAGCCACCTACCCCACTCCTTTTATCCTCTTCTCTACCCCAAAGGCATATTTCATCCTTGTACATATTTTCTTAAATAACAAGTGAGCCTGGTTTGAAGACTTAAGCATGACTTTTTGTTTTTGGTAATGCTTTCTCTTTTCTTTACAGTAGTTAGACATTTCTAATGGGAGCATCGGTTTTGTAGCTGTCTTTTCGTCTTTTTGCTATTTGGCTTACATTTTATCAGTATGTTTTATTTTCAACACAGGTTGTGTTATGGTGTTTTAAATAAAGGAAGTTAATTACAGTGAAATGAAATGTACAAACACATAGTATTGTCCCCAGTGATTGGAAGATTTCAACAGGAAAGCTATCTGTCCCCTGGTAGACAAGTTGTCCCTCCCTTAATGCTTCTAAGGTCCTTTTATGATAATTTTTATTGTATTATTTCTTCTTCCTCAACTCCTCTCAGATCCTCTCTACTTTCCACTTAACTTCATGTTCTCTCAAAACAGAATAAAGTAAAACTACAATAAACCAAAAACCAAAACCTGAAGATCAAAACAAACAAAAAAAGGGAAAGTAATAAGATATTTAAAAATGTTAAAAAAAAAAAAAAACCAAACATAGATCAAAACCAACAGCAACAAAAGCATGGACAAATGAACAAACAAAGGAGGAATTACCATGAGTCCATTTTGGGTTGGCCACAGGTCCCAGCACAGGGCCTGCCCTGGAGTGTGGCTGATATACCCAGTGTCACTGCACTGGAGTGGCTTGACTCTCTCCCAGTAGGCATCAGTTGAAAATAGTGTCTTGCTGAGCGTTGGACTTTGTATCCACCCTGCCTCTCAGTACAGGGATTTTGTCTGGTGTGAACCTGTGCTTCTGTAGCCATGGTTTCTGTGTGTTCTCATGTGCATTGTATGATACATATTACATCTAGAAGGTTCTGTCTCCTTGGAATCACCTGTCACCTCTGGCTGTCGTCGCCTCTTAATGAGGCTACTGCTGCTCTCACAGATTCTCCATATTGTTCAAGGACAGAAAGATGTTAGAGAGCTGGCCAAGAAAGATGAAGTCACAGATCCTGGGGCAAGGCTGACAAGGAACTTAAATCCAAGTCTGAATGTGATCAGCAGTATAGTCTGGCATGACAGAGCTCTGTAAGAAAGGACCCAGCTCTGCTTGGATCTTTGAGAGGGTGGATTTGGGGTTCCTGGCCACAGGAGCTCTTTAAGAAAGGTTTTATTCCCAGTCACAAAAGAACACTCATGACATGCACTCACTGATAAGTGGATACTAGCCCAAAAAGCCTAAGAAACAATTCACAGAAATTATGAATAACAAAAATAGGGAAGGCCAGAAGGTGGATGCCTCAGTCCTTCTTAGAAGGGAGAACAAAACACTCACAGGAGGAAATAAAGGGACAAATAGAGGAGCAGGGATTGGAGAAAAGACCATCCAGAGACTGCCTCAGCTGGGGATCCATCCCATGTGCAGCCACCAAACCCAATCACTATTGCTGAAGCCAAGTAGTGCTTACTGGCAGGAGCTTGATATAGATGCCTCCTCAGAGGCTCTGCCAGAGTCATAATGATACAAAGGGGATACTTGCGCAGCTAATCATTGGACTGAACACGGGGACCCCAATGAAGGAGATAGAGAAAGGACTGAAGGAGCTGAAAGTGTGTGCCACCCCATGGGAAGAACAAAATTATTAACTAGCTAAAACCCACCACAGCTCCCAGGGACTAAAACACCAACCAATGAGTTTGCATGGAGAGACCCATGGCTCCAGGTGCATATGCAGCAGAGGATAGCATTGTCTGGCATCAATGGGAGGAGAGGCATTTGGTCCAGTGAAGGGTCGTTTTCCCTGTGTAGGGGAATGCCAAGGTGCTGAAGTGGAAGAGGGGTGGTTGGGAGAGAGAGCACCTTCATGGAGGTAATGGGAGGGGAGGGGGGTTGGGAATGGGGAAAAGGGGATAACATCTGAAATGTAAATACAGAGAACATCCAATAAAAAAGAAAAGTAATGCACTTGCAAAATAAAATTGTGGCACAAATGCAGAATAGGTATGTACATTTCAAAGGGGGGAGGCGGAAAAATACAAGAAAATATGAATTCATGTCCCCAAAACTTTCAAATTAAGAATGTCCAATTCTATTCTGTTTTATTTAAGATTTGTGATTTAATATTCACAAATGCATATTAGGTGGTATAAGGTGTATTTTTAAAATTCAAACCTACCCCTCATTCCCTCCTTTTAATTTTTTCCCTATTTCCAATACCACTTTTCTTTCCTAACTTCATTTTCTTTCTCCCCGGACCCCTTTCTCCCACTAAGACTTTTTAGTGCTCCTGATATGTGCTGGGGTGTGGTACCACCTACTGTGTGCTTGGTTGGGGACCACCTTCTGGAGCAAAGGTAGCATCTCATGCTCTCTCCCCCTGCTCACTCCTCCCAAATACACAGGTGATTTTTCTTCCCAGTTTTAGTCACTGTTCTATTGTGAAGAGACATCACGCCCAAGGTGAAGGGAAGGAGGGGATGGGAGAGGAGCTGTGTGGAGGAGGGACTGAAAGGAGAGGGGGCTTCCATAGGAATGTGAAGTGAATAATAAACAAACCAACAAATAGAAAAAAGAAAGCATTTAAATGGGGGCTGTTTACAGCTTCAGAGGCTTAGTCCATGATCATCGTGGCAGAGAGCAGACAGGCATGGCGCTGGAGCAGTAGCTGAGAGCTTTACATCCTGACCCACAAGCAGGAGGCACAGAGACTTTGGGCATGGCATGGGCTTTTGAAACGCCAAAGCCCATCCCCAGTGACACACTTCCTCCCACAAGGCCATACTGCCTATCCAAACACTTCCAAACATGGGGACTGAGCATACAAATAGGTGAGCTACGCGGTGGGAGGGAGGGGTCGTCTCCTTCTAACCACTGCATCCCCCAGCAGCCATCCATTACCCGTCACTTCTCAGTTGAGGAATAAGACTTCAAGAGACCCTGTGCTGAGATGTAGGCTGACCTGGTTTTGCACAAGCCTTGTGAATGCCGTCCAAGATGCTCTGAGTTCATGTATGCAGCTGTGCTGTCCTTCTGGTAGACACTGTCTCATTCAGACATCTACTCCCTTTGGCTCTTAGAATCTTCCTGACTCCGCACCCACAAAGACTCCTGAAGACTTTGCTCTTTTATTCTCTGTGTGTTGACCAGATGTAGGTCTCTTTAGCAATCACCACCTATTGAAGAAAGAAGTCTTTCAAGTGAGAGTGGAGAGATGCACCAATTTATGGATATAAAGATAAGAACTTTGGGAGTAGCTTATTACTGGGTCCATCTAACAGTGTGATAATAGCAGGCTCTTCTCTGTGGCCTATGGCCTAGCCAGCCACAGCTTTTGGCTGCAGTTAATGGTACCAGGCATTGGTTCCATCTTGTGGAGTAGGACTTAAATCCAAGTCCTACTTGGTTACTCCCATACTGTCAGTGCCACTATGACTGTAGTGGACAAACATCACCAGGCCAGCTTTGTTATTCTAACTCACAGGGTTCACAGATGGGCAACAGTGTTGATGACTTTTCTTCCCTAGTAAGCATGCATTGTACCTTTCGACACTGCGACAGTGAGCCAGTAGGGATGAAGCTTCCAGGTCAGGACACAGATTGACTTCTCTGTACCCTGTGACTCAGATATGTGGTGTCTTTGGTGATAGAGTCTTACCATTATAGAATGAGTTGGAAGAAACTTTCCCACATGTAAATGGTGGGCTTATTCTCAGAAAGAAAAAGCAAACTTAGTAGGAAATGGATGTTATATTTGTGGTTGTGAGCGCAGTCTTTAGTAGCCATTTCTCCAGCCTGAAAGTTGACGTTTCTATAGTGGTGTTGAAACAGGAAACTAACCCTCTTGGGCCTGTAATCTTTTGACTCTGTTAGTTTCTAAAGAGCCACTAGAAAAAGAGTCATGAAGTATTGTAAGGTTCACTTTAGGTGGCTCACAGGGCAACCAGCATAGTTCTAACAACTTCTTTATAACCCAGACATCTACAAATGTGGATTTCATTGCCATTTTCCTCAACGCTACCCAATTTTCTCTTCCTTTTGGAACTGCCCATCAGGAGTGTTCCCAAACCCAGACATCTGTAGGAATGATCTCAGTGAACAAGAGCAAGTGATGCAGAAAGCTATTGCTTTATTGGAAAGCAAGTGTTTGAGGAAGCTCCAGGGTCAGACGTCCTACAGAAAAGCAAATGTGAGTAGAAGGTTGTCCATGAGCCAACGATCTGGAAGGACGTTGCGGTATGCATCTTGAAGGTATCATAGACTTGACTCTGGTGAGGTGAGTCCTAGAACGAGAAGGAGTGTCAGTGATATGAGGGTAGTCAGAAGTGGAGACCTAGATGAATGGGTCTCTGCCCCTTTCAATTTTACCAAAACCGGTTTCTACAAATTGGGGTGCTCGGCCACTAATGACTTTAATCAATAGACCCCCACATGTGTTCATAGTTTTTGTTGCTCTTCCTTTCTTAATTCAGACAAGGCAGTGAACACTGTCTTTCTTCTGGGATTTAGATTTCACTCCCTATATCACAAATGACCAGCAGGAACCTATGGACCCCTAATACCCTTGCTCACTTTGAAGTCTTCCTGCAGCACAAGTACGGATTTAAAACCACACAGCCCTAAACCCTTTTACTTTTTTCTTTGAGAATCTTATACACATGCACAGTGCTTCCTGATTACCACCAGTCCAGACATTTCCTGTATCCTTCTCATTGCGATCCCCTCTACTCCTCCCTACAAGTCTGGACTGTCCATTGGAATTTAACAGGCTCACCATTGGGCATCTAACTGCACACAGTGTCTGCTCCAAACAGAGATCTTTGTACTCATATCTTCCATCTGGTGAAATAAGCAGCTAATCCTTAACCCCATGGTTTGTGATGGAAAACGGAGGCCACAGGGACTCAAGGATACTCATTGGTGTGGAGAAAGAGCTCATCTTCAATAATACCTTATATCAATATAAGCAAGGAACCAATTTTTTTTAACCAACTGAAAGTGTAAGAACAAACAAGATTACGTCATGAAATATCTATGTTAAATATAATTGCATAGGTGGTACATATTTAATAATATAAACTGTTTGTGTTCAGAAAAAGCACTGAAAGCACTGAAAAGAGTCCATTAATGTAGCAATTCAGGAATAATTGTTAACTTCGCTTGCTTACTCTGCCTTTACCATACAAGTGCTCATTTTACCAGGGGCTGCTCTTTATCTTTCTAAAAGTTTGTAATAATAATGTTTTTTACTGATAGTTAACGAATGGGTAATCAATTCCATAATGGACCCAGGGCTTTCTTATATATCACAAGTAAAAATTTGAGATAAATATTTTTCCTACTTGGTAGAAACATACCTGGATATTGATCTTGGTCTTTAGTTGGTCAGGGAATATATTATCCCTTAAGCTGAGATTGGTATAGGCCTGCCCCTCCCTTTGTAAAATAGTTTCCATGATTAAAATTCTTTTGTTGTTCTTCTTCTAATTTCTTTCTGTATTGAGCAAGATATCCTGAATAGGATTGTGAGCGTTCTTGTCCAAACTGTCGTTGTTGTCCATATTGGGACAAGTCTTCCTCGGCTTTCATCTGTTGGGTAGACTTTTGTTGTACAGAGAGATCGTCATCATCAAATTGTTTCCGCACTTGTGACATATCTTCATCCACGGCAAATCCTTTATGTTGGGTTTGTTGAGAAAACCCTTTGAGGGATTTTTGTTGGCCATAAGACTTTAGTTGGGAACTTTGAGATTTTACTTGGCTAAAAGAGGATTGTTTTAGCTGACCACTTTGGGATTTTTGTTGACCATAGGATTTTAGTTGGGCATCTTGGGATTTTGTTTGTCCGAAAGACTTTGTTTGTCCGAAAGATTTCAGTTGAGCTTCTTCACCATAGGATTTTCTTTGACCATAGGAGGCTTTTATTTGGCCACTTTGGGATTTGACTTGTCCATAGGATTTCATTTGGGCATTTTGGGACTTTACTTGTCCAAAGGATTTGACCTGGGATTGTTGGGATTTTGTCTGTCCATAGGATTTTGCTTGTCCAAAGGATTTTAATTGGGACCCACTGGATTTCAGTTGTCCGTAGGATTTTAGTTGACCACCTTGGGATTTTGTTTGTCCATAGGATTTTATTTGGGACCCACTGGACTTCAGTTGTCCGTAGGATTTTAGTTGACCACTTTGGGATTTTGTTTGTCCATAGGATTTTATTTGGGACGCACCAGATTTCACTTGTCCGTAGGATTTTATTTGGGACCCACTGGACTTCAGTTGTCCATAGGATTTTAGTTGACCACTTTGGGATTTTGTTTGTCCATAGGATTTTATTTGGGATGCACCAGATTTCACTTGTCCATAGGATTTTATTTGGGATCCTCCGGATTTCACTTGTCCAAAGGATTTTACTTGGGATCCTCCAGATTTCACTTGTCCATAGGATTTTATTTGGGATTCTTGGGATTTCAGTTGGGATACTTGTCCTTTACGACAAAGCGCAGCCCCTTTTACACCTGTTTGCTCTTGTGTCTGGGCTTGATGTGTCTGGGTCATGTCACTACCATCCTGGCCATACACCTGGTGTTGTGCTTGCATGAAAATACTTTCTTCAGCTGCTTCATCGCTTCCTCCTTTGATCCCGAAGTTGAGATGGCCCTTCTGACCTAGCATGAATCCTGTGGAGCTGCTCTGGAAGTGACCTTTGGTCCCGCCTGGTAATTGGTAATAAGAATTTTTAAGTTACACAATGTGCAGTCCTTCCAAGTCTTATTTCCAAAAATTTCTCATAAAACCACTGATGTTCCCAAAAGGGTTTTTGGGGGTTTGGTAGAGAAGAACTAAGTCTCATAAAAATGTCACCCTATGAAAGGATCTGCTTACTCCCTGAGCACCCTTAAAGACATTCTCCCTGAGTGACATTCCCTTTAGCCAACATCCCCTCACTCACCATATTGTCCAACCACAGCTTCCTGTCTTTCCAGAATGAGGAGCAGAGAAAGGATGAAGACAGAGGACTTCATCTTGTCAAGAAGGACCTTCACTGAGAGCTGAGTTGACTTGCACATTTATATCTTCTTTAGTTGGGTGTACCATGGATATGGCTGAAGCTACAAAAGGCACTGCCCCCCCTTCTTTAAAAAATTATCTCTAAATGTCAACTTCCTTCCCTCTGCACAGTTGGGGACATTGGTAATGTTCCCAGGTACTTTGCACAGGGACGTAATGTCAGAGATCTTTTTCTATGTCACAAGCTTTAGCAAATTTTTATCAGTTCTCTGACTTTATCACATACCCTTTGCAAACAAAGTGTGTTTTCTCGTGTACTTATTCTATGCATTTTCTTTTTTATAAGGGCATGATTGGGCTTTTTATTTTCAAACAAAATCCAGAGTAGAGTCGGGAAGAGGTTTTTATTTTTATTTTTATTTTTTATGCTCTGAGAATAACCTGGGCCTGATCAAATTTTCCTAGTCACAGTGTAGTGGAGCTGACACTGTTTAGTGTGCTGCCCCACAGAAGCCCATGGAATTGCTTTTTTTTTTTTTTACATTGAATTTGACATAGCCTCTCATTGACATGCAAAGGAGCAGTCACACATATAGAAAGCACAGGAGGCAACTGAACACACAAAAGCTCTGAATAGAAAGCTTCAAGAATAAGTGGATATGAAGTCATAGCTGTATGGTAGACCACTGGCCTAGCAAGTGTGAGGTTCTTGAGTCAAACCTCAGCCGTGGGAAAATGATAATTGGGGCACATGAATGTCCAAAAGTAGCTGTGGGGTATATAGAACTATAGATGTTGACATACCAATGTCTGGAATTTTCTCAGAGAGACATGGGTGCTTGCTTTTAAGATTAGTTTATTCTGAAAGCATTGACAAGAGAAGATGGTGGTAGCAATGGTTAGCTAGCTGCAGCATTTCAAGGACGGTGTGTGTGCAGAGAAAAGAGTTTGGGAGTGTATCTGGAAGGCACGGTGAGGTGCAGACGTCCAAAGGGTGGGGGAAACACAACAGTTAAGTTGCAATGATAGAAACTCCTGTTGTAAAAACAAGAGATACCATTGGTTTCCTTGCTGAATGTATGATATGGAATCCATTACAAAATTAAACCCAGTATATTTTAACACAGGAAACTCTGACAGGTATGATCCACAAATACCTTAGCAACAGGCTGTGGTAAATCCTTACTGCCACCGGTGGTGTCCTTAGTGTCCTGAGACAAGATGGAAGACTTGCCTTATTGTTTAGAGACAGCTTTGTGCCACTGTGAGAATCACAGAAAGGACTCATTGTGGCATCGTGAACGCAAAGGGACGATGCCATGGCCGAGTTCTTGGGAGAAGAGAACGTCCCTGAAGCGTTCCACTTTCTGTTCGGAACAATATGGACGTTGCTCCAGAAGGAAGACTACTTGAAAACATATTTCCAATTGTCCCACTCCAGTATCCTGGGTAGTGATTTATGGAAGGTACAAATAAGAAGTCCACTCATTGGTATATCTACATAATGGAGTATTACTCAGCTATTAGAAGCCACAACTTTATAAAATTCCTAAGAAAATGGATGCATCTAGAGAATATCATCCTGAGTGAGGTAACCCAGTCACAAAAGAACAGACATAATATGTAGTCACTGATAATTGGATACTAACCTCAGAAAGCTCTGAACACCCCAGAAACAACTCACAGACCATATGAAGGTCAAAAAAAGAAAAGAAAAAAGAAAGCCTCAGTCTTTCTTAGGAAAAAAAAATAAATTGTATACCTCTCAGAGTGTGGTAATCTGGACCTTAAATCATTAATAATCCAAGAGCTAAGAATATAGCCTTATGGCAATTTTTGGTATTCAAAGATCATTATGCTTAATCTATACTCACCAAGAAAACTGTTTCCATGTTATGTTCTGTCCTACATGTACTTCATGCTTATGGTAACTAGTGGGATTTCAATACATGCTATAAAACCTCTAAAAGAATTAAGGATTGACAAAGATATTTATATAGTGTTATGCCAAAATGCCTTTAAAAATCTGTATATGTATTCCTCTTTTTTAAAAATAAATTTGTAAGAGAGAGAGAGAGAGAGAGAGAGAGAGAGAGAGAGAGAGAGAGAGAGAGAAAATGTCCACTCATATCCTTATAAGATGAAAGTGCATAAAATAAATATACTATAAAACACATGGGTTATATCCTTGCACTCTGACCTTGTACTAAGCTCTCTCTAGCTGGGAAAAGTGATTATTTCCCTCAGAAAACTAGTGAGTCACAAAGAATCAATTCAAACATCAAATTTCTTATTGTGCCTGCTCAACCTTATGCCTCATCCCAGGTCTCTTTCCTGTGTTTTAGAAAATAATCCAGGAACTGTTTCAATTGGAGGCAATAAAGAAAGCATCTGACAACTTTGATCACATTTCTCAATTGAGAATAAATTTTTTAATAATCTCTTTTTTAAGATACAGATAAAACTCAGGGCTAAGATACGCAAAGGGATCATGACATTGATGGTCACAAGTGTACTTACACTGCACAAGCTGGAAGAGAATGCATTGGAATGGAAATTTAAGTTTAATTAGTCACTATACTGGCAAGGAATGAAAAGAAAAATGAGCAATTGAAAAAAAAACACATCATGAATAATCTATACATCCTGATCCCTGGTGAGTAACAGCAAAGCTCTTGCTGAGAGGTTTATATATGTATATGTATATGTATGTGTATGTGTATGTGTATGTGTATGTGTGTATATGTGTGTGTGTGTGTGTGTGTGTGTGTGCATGGCAGTTTCATTTTGAAAATGTTATTATTAACAAAGGTGGCAAAATTTGATTCAGAAGTTGTAAAATACTATGCTCAGGAAACAGTAATTTTCTTGCATAGGATTAATTAAACAAACTGGAAAATGTGAGATAAATCATCCTAAGGTTAGGCAGAAAACCTAGTATGTGAGTATCCTGGGATTTCAGACAGCTACCCAAAATTATCTTTCCTAAGCTCACCACCTGTGTAGAGTGGAGAAAGTCCTGAGTGTATTTTTGACACGAGTGTGGCCATATCAAGGGTGCCAAAGCCTCGGGACCATGAGAAGTCCTTCACTTGGCCCACGTATGGATGATAATGCAAAGTTGACCTTTAGCTAAAACCACGGAGTACAGAAAATACCAATTACAGCTTCCTCATGCAGGTGAGGGCAGCCTGAGACTGCTCCCCTACAGAGACCTCCCACTGAGAGGAGCTCAACCACCTTCTCTTCTGTGCCCTATATAATCAATAAATACGCTGAGTTTCTGCTCGGCTGCTGGTGAGTCTCTGTTTCTGATAACGACCCCAGTCATGTGAGTTCTAAAGTGTGCAGGTTACACAATCATCTATACCTGAGTATACAGAATCAGTGTGCAAGTATAGGAATAAAGAACCCTACTTTTTAATATGGGTGGCATAAAATTTACCATATAAAGATCCTTTTATTGTTCAGCTTCATGCTATGAAGTATGTGCATATTGCTAGTATCTGTCCCCAGATGTTTTTCATATTAAAACCAAGGTCTGTGACATTATAACAGAATATCTCTCATCTCAGGACCTCATGATCTACTTTATGAATTTTATCATCTGGATACTATACAAATGAAATGATACTATTTAGTTATTTGCTCATATCTGCCGCTTCTAATTTATTGTCTTAAAAATTCTCAATTTTCTTGTCTTATTGTAATTTTTATTTTTACTAATCATTTTATTCTTTTACATTTCAAATGATAGCCCCCTTCCTAGTTATCCTTCCACAAACCCTCCATCCCATCTTCCCTTTCTCTTTCCTCTCCTCTTTGCCTCTATGAGGATGCTCCTCCACCCACTCACCCACTCCAGCCTCACCTCTCTAGCATCCCCCTTCACTGGGGCATCAAGCCTCCACAAGACAAAGGGCTTCCCCTCTCATTGATGTCAGATAAGGCCATCCTCTGTTACATATGTGGCTGGAGCCATGGTTGGTGGTTTCGTCCCTGAAAGCTCTGAGTGGTCCAGTTAGTAAATATTGTTCTTCCTATGAGGTTGCAGTCTCCTCAGATCCTTCAGTCCTTCCCCTAGCTCTCCAATTAGGGTCCCTGGGCTCAGTCTGATGGTTGGCTGTGAGTATCTGCATCTATATTGGGCAGGTGCTGGTAGAACCTCTCAGGGAACAGCTATACCAGGCTCCTGTCAACAAGCTGTTCTTGGCATCAACAATAGTGTGGGGGTTTGGTGTCTGCAGATGGAATGGATTCCATAGGTGGGGCAGTCTCGGGATGGATTTTTCTTCCATCTTTGTTCCGTTGTTTGTTTTTTTTTTTTTTTTTTAAATTTTCCCGTCTTTCTTTTGGATGGCTTTTTTAATAATTGAAAATTTAAAACTATTTTTTGTGTGTTAGGTAGATGGGTATTTTGCCTGTGTGTATGCTGTGAATTACTTATTTTAAGTGCCTGTGGAGGCCAGAAGAGGGTGTTGATCCTCTGCAACTGGCGTTACAGATGCTCATTAGCAGCCATTTAAATGGTGACAGTTGAGTCCCATCCTCTGACATAGCAGCCTGTGCTCTCAAGCACTTGGCCATCTTTCTAGCCCCATAATGCAATTCTGAAAGTGAGAAAATAATCAAGAGTTTCCAAGAATTTTGGACAACTAACATATAAGGGGTCAACTGAATTAAGTCAGGGCAAAGACCCACACACTAGAAAGTTGTATTATTTTGAAAAAAATAAAACCCATAAAATTATATCTCTAGGAGTATAAGAAATAGATAGCTTTAGGACAATAAGTGGCTGAGATTTTTTTTTTAGCATAAATGAATCCAAAAAATTAAAACTGTATCAAATAAGATGGAGGGAAGGACCTCCCATCTGAGCAAGATGCTCATATATTTCTGTGAGGAAACCAGGTAACTGCGTAGAAACACACTAGCCTGTGCCCTGTTCATTCACGCTCCCTAATTTCCTCTACCATGGACACACTGATAAATTGAGGGCTTCTACCTATTTTAAACACACGGTTTAAGCTTATCTTAAGAGGTAGGCTTGCAGTAACTATTGTAACTCCAGGGTTCTCCCCCCACCAGAATGTCCACGCAGGCAACAGGAAAACTCCAGTTGTGGACAAAAGAGCCACACTGATAACCAAGGAGGGGATACACATGTGCTGTTGACACCTTTCAGATATTGATCACTACAGGTACAATAACTCTAGGTGTTACTTATCATACGCTTTGCTCAAATCACGCAAAAACGATGACAGACAGGAGACTTTCCCCAGATGCAGCACCCTCAGCTTCCACCCAACCTGTGTCCTGGGAGGTCCTGCGGTCAGGCATGTCCATTTCTGACAGGACATACTATCTGAAGCTAGCTCTGGCCTAGCCATGTCCTCTGCCATGTATTTTGCCTGTGAGCCTGTGATGGAAACTTGGAACTGTAAACTGAGAGACAAGCTAGGTGGAGTTTAAAAGACACTTGTTACAACTCTTGATAAGCCCATTGCAGGTGTAGACCCCTTCCATAGCCCCAAGAGTTGAATAGTAGGAGGCACTTAGACCCCGTGGAGATATAACCTATACTGTAGTGTTACACAGTCACTTCTGTGGGTGAGAACTGCCAAGCTCTCTGAGTTCCAGTTGAGCCATGGTTTGGATCTGATGTGTCCTGAGCAGGGTTCACATATGGCAAGCTTGACTCTCACCTTGAGGATCCCATCACTAAGAAGGGGTTGTATTTCAATAACTCTGACATCATCAACAGATTGACCCACTGGTAACTTAGTTCCTTGACAATATTATTGGGAGGTGATGGAAAAGAGGAAGTGGGTCCCTTTTAGAGGAAGCGACCACTGCTGGCATGTCTTTGGAGAGTATATCTGCCCCTCTTGATATTTCTCTTCCCCTCTGCTTACTGGCCTCACATTGGGAGGAGATTTCTCCATCACTTACTTTTGCCACCATGATGCCCACCACAGGCCCATTGCAATGAAGCAAACCAGTGGTGGACTGAAGCCTAGGTTGAAACCACAGGGCAAAACAAAGCTTTTTCTGTTTTAAGTTATTTGTGTCAGGCTTTTTTTCGGCAGAAGGAAAAGCTAATGACCACAGTAACTTCTCAGGGATTTTCCTTTCTTCTTGGGATCCACCCTATTGTCACCTACTGCTAGCTACACATGACATTTGGGTGTGTGTGTCTGAGGAAACACGGGGCCGCTCTGGTGACTGTCCCTCTTCCTCCTCCTTCCCCTTTACTCAGTGGGAGTTTAATTTCCTCAAAGTTCTTCCTCCACAGTCTAAAGGAAGTTTCTGCAGGACTTTAAACTGGAATGGCCAGCTCACAGCAGCTCTGAATCCTGAATCCCTTAGACCTAACCCATGTTGAGTCCAGGGCAGGAGCTTTTAGACACATTAATGTACTTTTCCATGAAATTTGCACAGTTTAGATCTTTATATTCTTTTTTAAAAAAAGATTTATTTATATGAGTACACTGTAGCTGTCTTCAGACACACCAGAAGAGGACATAAGATTCCGTTACAGATGGTTGTGAGCCACCATGTGGTTGCTGGGATTTGAACTCAGGACCTCTGGAAGAGCAGCCAGTGCTCTTAACCGCTGAGCCATCTCTCCAGCCCTCTTCTCTCTATTCTTAAAGAAAGAACCATACTGTTTGTTGCTCTAAGAGGAAAGAAAATTGACAAAAGTACTTTAAAATTATCCTTTTCTTCATTGTTGCAGGATAGTTCTTTCCTTTGAGTAGCAAGGAGTCATGTTTGCAGCTTGTTCTTTAAGCTTGCCCCTTCTTCTTTCACACCGTAAGCTCTTTCTATATGAACCCCTTCATTTTCTATGCTGGTGGGTTTCTTTCTCCCATCTCTTTTGTTACTTTCCTTAATTAAATTTATTATTGATAGCATCATTGATGTCATTGTTTTACAAACCGCGAGCCCCTTTGTGTTTTGTGTTTTTGGTACAGAGGATTGGACAAGGATTTTGTTTTCTGACCCACAAGTGAGATCGACATTATCCCATCATTTTCATTATTACGCTCAGTAAGAACTCCTTCTTGGAAAGTACCGAGATCACAAGGCACCATGGTCCATGTCTGATGCGTACTCTCCCATCCTAATCTCCAAAGCCTGCACGGGGAGAATGGAACAGGATTAGACAAGACTCCTCAGAGACCACGTAGCTCTCCTATATCAGACTTGACAATCTGGTATTTTTATCTGTGTTCCTTCTTCTTCAGCACAGTACAAAAGAATGGATTTCATTGTGACATTTCCTTATGTGACATTTCAGGTACTTGGCTCATACTCACCCTCCTCTTAACCTTGTTTTGTTCTCTCTCCACCTCTCACAGGTCACCATCCTTTACCTGGAGTCTCTCTTTGGTGCTTATATGTACATCTGTGTATAAAATTCTCAAAAAAAAAAAAAAAAAAAAAACAATACCAAAAAACCTCATGGTACTTCTCACTGATGTGTATCTCCGATGGCTAAGGATGGTAAACATTTTCCACTTGTTTGCTGGCCAGTTTGTCTTCATCTTAAAAGACAAAGTCAAAGTACTTGCTCTGTTTTATTTGTAATGATGTGTACCTGACATGTGATGGGTACCCTGTATACATGGAAGGCCCCAGAGGTCAGAAAGGGGAGCCAAACACCCAGAACTGTAGGTGTCTGTGTGGGAGAAGCTCTTATGTGTTTGTGGGCCATTGTTCTGGCCCCTCTACTTCATCTTTTGAGAAGTGTCTGTCCAATGGGTTTGCCTGTTTACTGACTGGATGATTTAGGTCTTAGGGTTGTATTTCTCTGTGTTAAGCACCTTCTAAATAGAAATTTCCCCCAGAGATGTAGCTGGTAAGAACTTTCTCTTTTGTATGTTGTTTTTCACCGTGAGTATTAGTTATTCTGGTCTGTGGAATGTTTTTAACTTGATACAATCCAAGTTGTCATTTCTTGCTCTTCTTTCAGAGCTGTTGGAGCCCCCTCCAGAGTGCCCCTTTCTGTGCTCACACATGGAAGCTTTTTACTCTAGCAATTTTGAAGTTTCACATTTTACATCACGGTGTTAGATCCATTTGGAACTATTATTTATTATTCACCTGCCTAAAAAAAAAAGCAGCATACAGAGGCTGAAGAGATAGCTCAGTGATTAAGAGAACTGTCTACTTTCTCAGAGGAACTGGGTTCAATTCCCAGCACCCATGTGGTAGTTCACAACTATCTGTAACTCTAGTTCCAGGGGCTCTGACACCCTCACACAAACATACATGCAGGCAACACAGTAATGCACATGAAATAAAAACAACATTTTAAAAGTAGCTCGCAGTATGTTATGCTTCATTTGGCCATTGCATTTCTGTTTGTGGTGTAAGAATTTTAATTCCTCTTTTCTTAGCATCTAACCATTAATGACAGACACATAAACGGTTAGTGTAAAAGCGCTTATATTTGTCACTACTGAGAAATAAGATATTTTGTGAATTCAGTTATTTGACATTTTTATGCATGTATAGGATATTTTCTGGCTACTTCTCTCTATACCCCTCTCTTATCGACTTTCCAAGTTTATCAACTCCTTCCCCTATTTAAAAGTCCTTTTCATGGATTGGTTTTGTTCTGTGACCCACTGAGTTTAGCCAGATAACCACGCATGGGATTGGGATTATCTACTGAAGCCTGCTGGGGTCATCAGGAGCTACAGGACTGAAAGCAGTGAGGTCCCCTTTCCTTTAATCTACACAGAGAAAATGGTTCAGCAGTGAAGGACAGGACCCTATGAGTTCCTCCTACAACCCTTTCCTGGCTGTTGATGGGCTGGTTCTTGGGCAGGCCCAGTGCAATCATTCATAGTTGTTCAGAGTTTATGATCGCAATGTTTGTATATTTTCTAAAAGAAGACATTTATTAGCTCTTATCCCCATCTTCCGGCTCTTATTGTCCTTTCCTCCATCTTCCACAGCATTCTTGGAAACTCGGAGTCACCAGGACAAATCCTAGAGGCTTTGCCAATGCTCTCGGTTACTATCCAGAACTTGGTGGTAAGGCTCTATGCTGAAGATGCTCCATTCTTGAGTCAGGGACGTCGACAGATGAATAGCTGGAAGTTTTGGGTTTTGTTTGTTTGTTTGTTTGCTATTGGCAGAAAAAAAAAAACAACATTGTTACCAGCAGTGAACTCTGAAACCTTCAGTAACAATTACCCAAGCAACATGTACCCGACAGTGTTATACAGACAGGAATGTTATCAGAAAAACCCACCACTTTCTGAGTGAACTTAAAGCCGGCTTCACAAAATAGACCCTCCTCCCAGTTTTTATCATTATACCTGTGGCTCAGTGAGTTTCTCAACCCTCAACAAAGAAGACCTTTTTACAGTAGGAGATTGTTGATACAGAGAGCCACAACCAGTCAATGTGCAGAGAATAAGAGAAGGCAGAGTTCTTAAATGAGGTAGCTACATCCCACCTCCTACCTCAACAGACCTGGGAACATCTTAGAAGAAGCAAAGGAAAGATTGGAAGAGTCAAAGATAGTAGATATCTTCTGTGAAACAGTTTTTGAAAGGCACGACAGTCTGATGCATGTATGAATTCACAGCAGCTGTGACCACATGCATAAAAGCTACAGAGGACCAAACCAACCAAAACCCCAGCATGCAGTGGGGGAGGAGTTATTATGCCCACTCTTGAATAAGCAACTATTGCTAATTGATGGCTGCAAGGGGGCGGGGATAAGAAAGTTTCTTCAAGGATGCAGTGCCTGAGAGGCGAGCCCATGCTGCCTGCATTAGATCATCCTTCACCTGTGCACTTTAAATGGACTCAGTGTGTTTTTAAAAAGAAGATGTGAAGTTGGGAAGAAATGATGGAATTAGGTATAGAAATTGAAGTAAAAATAAAGGGAGTTGGATTTAAGCAAATTCATTGAATATACACACACATTTAAGGATTCCAGTGATAGCTGTCTGAGTCACACTAGTGTGACCTCACTTGTTGAGGACAGACGATCTCAACCACCTCATTGCTAACTACTTTCTAATTTTTACATTCTAGGTCTTAGAAGTCCACGTTTAATTTGGCAGGGAATCTAATTTAAGATATAATCATTTGTATCCATATTGGCTTTCTGATATGTAAGATAGGTTTATCCCATCCCAAAAACTTGAAAAGTCTGTCTTACCTCACCCTTGGCTGTAATTGGTTGTAGCATCCCTAATAATGAGAGTGGTTTGATATAACTCTGTGTGCCCACATACATTGCCTGTTACTATCAGCTCTGTAACTGGACTTCAGACACCCTCAACAAGAGGGAAACCATAGCTGGTACTGAAAACCTAGCCAACAGATTAAATGTAGTCTTCAACCCTCATCAAAGAAATTTACCTTTGCAATGGATGGAGACCATTACAAAAAAAAAAAAAAAAAAAAAAATACAGCCACTCAAAATTCAGAGTTGTAGACCCCAGTCCCAATGGGTACATCTACAAAACAGCTCCTACACCCAAGACTCAGGGAACAACACCAACAAGGGCTGGAAAGGTTGAAAGAGCTAGAGGATCAGAGTTTGCTGTAAGACTTTGCCTCCTAGTAATGCCAAAAGCTATACCCGGAAGCTCTCACCAACACGACTGAACAACAAACCTGAGCTGAACAAGGAAAATGATCACATGCCAAAGTAGACAGAGAAAGTCCTGGAAGGCCTTGACCTTGAAAACAACTACAGGTAATTAAGGAATGCTGGGAGTGGGTTGAACAGGCTTCCCCAAGGAAGAGTACACCAACTGATTATCTAATACCAAAGGGTCAGCCCTGAAAACCTGTATACAAGGAACATTGTACAGACGGGGCAGATTATACTTAGAAGTATATAGACTATAGAATGTATTCATACCTATATGCACAACAACAATTAAGGAAGTAAGAGGCTATGAATTTGAAAGAGAAAAGGGGTATATGGGAGAGTTTAGAGGAAGGAAAGAAAAGGGGAGGGAGAAATAATTACATTATATTCTCAAAAATAAGAGAACTTAATATCATCTACACAAGAAATCTACTTCTACCATAAATTTGAGAGACATATTGGACATGTGTCCACTTCAAATGCAGAAATTACAAGCAAACTAACTCACAGCTGCCAAATATCCAGACTTCCAAAGGAGGAACACCACAGTGTTCTGAAGGTCCTAAAGCCCCAAAGAAGACTGTTTTACTATGGGGCTTTATTGAGTCACCTCACTACCCCTCCTAACTTCACATCCTCTTTTTTAATAACTCGTTGATTCTGTACAATCATTCACTAGAGTGTGGTTGATCTACCAGAGTCCACACTTTTAAATAAATCTCTCTTCCCCCAAAGCCAGAAACTGTCCCTAGCTCCTCAGAAGACTCACTGATCTTGCTCAGATCTTGTACAGGCAATGGCAGCTGTGGTGGGTTCATGGGTTCAGTGGTCCCATTATGTCCAGAAGACAGGGTTTTAGTATAATCCCAAAACCCAAAGACCATCTTTGAAAGTGGAAGGAAGAGGGACAGAAAGATGATAAAACTGGAAGTTGAGGAGGACCCAAGCAATGTCTCTGTTTTTGTGCCCTGTTCACTGGACACAGGAGATAGTGTCACATCCTCTGAAGCCATGGCTAGGGAGTGCCTGCTTCTGTAACTACAGAGGGTCACATTTTCTAAAATCAATGGGGCAGTGGCTCTGACTTGGGACTGTGTCATCTGAGGCAGGTGTGTTGACACAGAAAAAGTCATTTCAAAAAGATTCAGATATCCCCATGAAGAAATAAATCAGTCAATTCCTGTCATATAATCACAGAATGGGGACCTCATCTCAGCCAACAGATATGAAATGGGGCTCAGGATTGCTACCTGAACTTTCCCCATATGGATATAAACCTGGAGATCGAGATGGCTGTCACTGATGACAGGTGGCGCCTGTGGCTGACCCGGAACTGAAGTAGCATCTTTATCCTTCCATGTTATCTCCTGATCCTAAAGACTTTACCTTCTCCGGAAGCTTCCTACATACCAGAAAGCAGATCATTTAGGCAGCAAAGTTTTCATGGGACACATATTCTCAGCTGTTATAACTAGTCCTCTGGTCTGTCTTTCCAAGATAACTTTTTTTTTAATTGAATATTTTTTTTTATTGTTTGTTTCAGTTTTAATTTTTTTCTTTTATTGGATTTTTAAACATTTATATTTCAAATGTTATCACCTTTCCTGGTCCGCCTTCTGGAAACCCCCTATCCTATCCCCCTTCCCCTGCTTCTGTGAGGGTGCTCCCTCACCCACCCACCCACACCCTCCTGCCTCCATGCCCTGGCATTCCTCTACATTGGGGCATCAGGCCTTCACAGGACCAAGGGCCTCTCCTCCCACTGATGCCCAACACGGCCATCCTCTGCTACATATGTGGCTAGAGCCACAGGTCCCTCCATGTGTGCTCTTTGGATGATGGTTTAGTCACTGGGAGCTCTGAGGTGTTTGGTTGGTTGATATTGTTGTTCTTCCCCTGGGGTTGTATAATGAATTCTAGTCATTTTCACAGCACATTCTTTCCACTCCCTCCCGTCCTCCCTCCCTGAAACCTTTTCTTTAAAACAACAACAACAACAGAATAAAACAAAAACAAAGCTCCGTACCTATCTATGAATCCACACATTCCCAGGTTGGGATCAAACTTCTGTCCATTTGGCACAAAAACTTTTATATATACAAATATCCTAACATTTCAGATACTTTTCTATGATTTTTTAATTAGTTGATTGTAATATACAGCATTTGTGTTGTATAACCATTTACTTTGACTCCTGTTTTGAACCTTTGATTTATTTCCAATTCTTTGTGCACCTAAGTACTTTTGGGGAGCTCCACTTGTTACAAACCATTCTCAGGACTGAAATTACTGGGACCGAAGGTATAAACATTTTTATGTTTCCTATTTATTACAACCTATCACAATGCATATTTTATCCCACCAGGGTAATCTGACTTTTGAAAATGAATGGAGGGTGTAGTCTGTATTTTATTTATTAATTTTAATTAATTTTTTATAGTTTCTCCTCCCTCTACTCCTCCTAGTTCCTCCCCATCTTCCCTCCTCCCTGGATCCACTCCATTTCTGCCTCTTATTAGAAAAGAACAGAGATAACAACCCAACATGACAAAATAAAATACAATAAGATGAAACAGGAGCTATCGTATTCAAGTTGGACATGGCAACCCAGCGGGATGAAAAGAGTCCCAAGAGCAGACACAGAAGTCTGAGACCCACTCATTCTTAGTTAGGAGTCCCACTAATAAAGTAGGCTAAGCTGCAGTACATACGCACAGGGCCTGGTGCAGGGCGGTGTAGGCCCTGTGCTTTCTGCTTCAGTCTCTGAGCTCATAAGCACCTTGCCTAGTTGATTCATAGGGCCTTATTCTCCTAAAGTCCTCTATCCCCTCTGGCACTTACTTATCTTTCCACCTCATTTTCCACAGGATTTCCTGAGATCCTAGGGAAGGGATTTGATAGAAATCTTCAACTTAGACTTTCTCTCTATATAACGTCTGGGTGTGACTCTCTGCATCTGTTCCCCAAGATGACCTTAAAAAAAAACACACTCCTTGGCGGCCTCCCTTCCTCCACCCCCGCCGCCCGGAAGGGAACCCGCAGCAACCACCGCTGCTGGGGCGGGCGGGGTCGGTAGTCCTCACGCTGTACCCATGGGATGATCTGACTCTGGCCTTCTCCCGCACGTCCATGTTTCCCTTTTTTGACATCGCCCACTACCTGGCGTCGGTGATGGCGCTGAAGCAGCGGCCAGGAGCGGTGGCCGGGGCATGGAATAACCAAACCTCTGTCCAGCTGGTTGAATGCTTTGCTCCATTGCTTTGGCGGAGGAATTTTGTCCTGTATCCTGCTTGCAGAGAGAGCCTCCACTGAAGTTCCTCACAAACCACACTAATATTTTACTGGCATCTTCAATCTGGTATATTGTATTCTTTTGCCCACGTGACCTAGTTTCCCAGGGCTATTCATATCAACCTATTAAGCTCCTGGCTGCGGGAATGAAGGAAGTGACCAGAACTTGGAAAATCGTAGTCGGAGTCACGCACGCTAACAGCTACTACAGAAGTGGCTGGATAGTCACGATTGCTGTTGGGTGGGCCCAAGGTGCAGGTGGTGCTCTTATCATAGTTTGTGAATAGTTGTTAAAAGGAGACTAGAAACCAGAAAGTGATGAATGGCTGAAGATGTCCTCCCCTTGCAAGGTAACCCTGCTGGGGTCAATCATGTTCACTTTCCAGCACACCAGGCATCTGGCAATATCAAAGCATGAGCTCATGTTCCTTTACACCATTTTCCTCGTGACCATAAAGGTAAGCATGATGATGAGAAAGAATGCTGCTGTGACTCTCACGCCCTTTGAGGACACCTTGACTCGGATACTATTTAGCCGGCAGCAGCAGCAGCAATTTTCATTGAATGACAAGAAAGCTGAAGTCAAACCGTCTTCCAATGGTTCTGCCTCAACAGCATGTAAGCCAGGCATAGAGCCTTTAGGTGGTGCTAAGAGACAGGCCAAGAAAGAAGACTGAGGATTGTCCCTGAGCTTCGGAGGCAAAAAGAAAAGAGTTACTTATCTCTCAGAGTATGGTCGTAGTTCTGTGTAAATGATGTGAAATAAGGCTTATTTCTAGGGACGGAGGAGACAAAAGGAAGAAGTGCTTTGTTTCAGGGACATGGCTCCCTCTGCTGATCTTGGGGTCAGGAGTGTATCATGTGAATTAATTTTTCTGGTGAAAGAGATTCTCATAATTATTTGAATAGTTATATATTGATAAAAGAATAATTTTTAAATGTTAGAAAAAGTTCACTTGTTATTGCAACATTCTAAAAATTTAACACAAAAATTCAGTATTTTTTTACTTTTTGAATAACTATAATTGTGTTTTAATTCTGCAGAATTAAACTTTTACTTCATATTTCCAGTGTAAGACATGTATATAGAAGACAATTCCTATTTAATTTTGAACATGGAGCACTTTTTCTAAATACTTTTTGACTTTAAATAAACTAATAATAGTGTATAAAAAAACCCCACTCCTTGCAATGATTAATTTGAAACATCAACTTGATATAACCTAGATTCACCCAAGAGTCTCAAAGAGGGATGATGTAGATCAAGTTGTCCTCTGAGGATGCTTGTAGGGGATTGTTTTGATTATGTCTAATGTGGGAAACTCTGGCCCATTGTGGGTGGCACCATTCCCTAGGTTTGGATCCTGGATGGTAGAGTAGAGAGAGTAAGAGCAGAAAAAGCAAGTGAAACAGTAAGCATACGTGCATTCATTTCTTTTGGGTCCTGACTGTGGATAGACTGTGACTTGTTGCCTTAAATTCCTACCTTGGTTTTTCCACAATAATGGGCAGTAGCCTAAAACTGCAAGCTGAAATAAAACTTTTCATGATAGGGGAAGACTAGGCCGCTGAGGCAGGAGTCAGTGGGCAGGTGGGGGAGCACCCTCATAGAGGCAGGGGGAGGAAGGAGGGGATGGGGGCTTGTGGAGAGGAAGCTGGGAAGGGGGATAACATTTGAAATGTAAATACATAAAATAGACAATAACAATTAATTTCACTTTCTCTTAAAATATATACTGCCAGTTACAGTAAGAGAGCTAGACATTGACACCCTTCACAATAGTCACAAATAATATAAAATACCTTAGTGTGACTCGAACCAAGCAAGTGAAAGATCTGTATCACAAGAACTTCATGTCTCTGAAGAAAGAAATCGATGAAGATCTGAAAAGATGGAAAGATCTCCTATGCTCATGGTTTAGCATTAATATAAAATGGCCAACTTGCTGAAAACAATCTACAGACTCAATGTAAACCCCATCAAAATTCCAACTCAATTTTTCATAGTTAGAAAGAGCAATTAGAAAATTCATTTGGAATAATAAAAAACCCAGGATAACAAAATCTATTCTCAACAATAAAAAAAACTTCCTGGGGAATCACCATCCCTGACCTCAAGCTGTATTACAGATCAATTGTGATAAAAACTGCATGGTATTGATACATAGACAGGCAGGTAGATCAATGGAATAGAATTGAAGACCCAGAAATGAATCCACACACCTATGGTCACTTGATCTTTGACAAAGGAGCTAAAAACATTCAGTGGAAAAAGGACAGCCTCTTCAACAAATGGTGTTGGTTCAACTGGCAGTTAGCATGCAGAAGAATGCAAATTGATCTTTTCCTATCTCCTTGTACAAAGCGCAAGTCCAAGTGGATCAAAGACCTTCACATAAAACAAGGTACACTGAAACTATTAGAAGAGAAAGTGGGGAAGAACTTAGAACACATAAGCACGGGTTAAAATTTCCTGAACAGAACACCAATGGCTTATGCTCTAAGATCAAGAATCGACAAAGGGGACCTTATGAAATTGCAACACTTTTGTAAGGCTAAGGAAACTGTCAAGAAGACAAAGAAGCAGCCAACAAATTGAGAAAGGATCTTTACCAATCCTACATCTGATAGAGGGCTAATATCCAATATATACAAAGAACTCAGAAATTTAGACTCTAGAGAATCAAATAATCCTATTAAAAATGGGGTACAGAGCTAAACAAAGAATTCTCAACTGAGGAATATCAGATGGCTGAGAAGCACCTAAAGAAATATTCAACGTCCCTAGTCATCAGGGAAATGCAAATCAAAACAATCCTGAAATTCCACCTCACACAAGTTAGAATGGCTTAAAAAAAAAACAAAAACAACTCAGGTGACAGCAGATGCTGGTGAGGATATGGAGAAAGGAACACTCCTCCATTGTTGGTGGGATTGCAAGCTGGTACAACCACTCCGGAAATCAGTCTGGCAGTTCCTCAGAAAATTGGACATAGTACTACCTGAGGACCTAGCTATTTCACTCCTGGGAATATACCCTAAAGATGCTCCAACATACAATAAAGACACATGCTCCACCATGTTCATAGCAGCCTTATTTATAATAGCCAGAACCTGGAAAGAACCCAGATGTCCTTTAACAGAGGGATGGATACAGAAAGTGTGGTACATTTATATAATGGAGTACTACTCAACTATTAAAAACAATAACTTCATGAAATTCTTAGGAAAATGGATAGAACTAGAGACTATTATCCTGAGTGAGGTAACCCAGACACAAAAGAACACACATGGTATACACTTACTGATAAATGGATATTAGCTCAAAAGCTTAGAATACCCAAGATATAATTTACAGACCTTATGAAGTTCAAGAAAGACCAAAATTTGGATGCTTCAGTCTTTCTTAAAAGAGGAACAAAATACTCACAGGAGGAAATACAGGGACAAAGAGTGGAGCACACACTGAAGGAAAGACCATCCAGAGACTGCCCCACCTGGGGATCCATTTCATATTTAGCCACAAAACCCAGTCACTATTGCTGATGCCAGGAAGTGCTTCCTGACAGGAGTCTGATATGATGTCTCCTGAGAGGCTCTGCCAGAGCCTTACTGATACAGATTAAGATGCTTGCAGTCAGCCATGGGACTGAGCACAGGGACCCCAGTGGAGGAGCTAGGGAAAGAACTGAAGGAGCTGAAGTGTTTGCAGCCCCATAGGAAGAACAACAATATCAACCAACTAGACGCCCCAGTGCTCCCAGGGACTGAACCACCAACCAAAGAGTACACACAGGGTGGAGGGGACCCATGGCTCCAGCCGCATAAGTAGCAGAGGATGGCATTGTCTGGCATCAATAGGAGAAGCCCTTGGTCCTGTGAAGGTTCATTTCCCTAGTGTAGGGAAATACAAGGATGTTGAGGTGGGAGGAGGAGCATCCTCACAGCAGAATGGGGAGGGGGAATGGGAGAGGGGGGAACCAGGAAATGAAATAACATTTGAAATGTAAATACAAAAACTATCCAATAGAAAATTAAAAAAAATTTTAAAAGAGAGCTAGACAGTTAAATTAGTTATTTCAAAATCTACCCAATTCAAAATGACCCTGAAATTCTACCTCACACCAATCAGAATTGCTAAAAAAAAAACTCAAGTGAGAACACATGTTGGTAAGGATGTGGAGAAAGCAGAACACTCCTCCACTGCTGGTGGGATTGCAAACTGGTAAAATCTCTCTGGAAATCAATCTGGGGGTTCTTCAGAAAACTGGAAATAGATCTACCCAAAGAACCAGCTATACCACGCTTGGGCATATACCCAAAAGATGACCCACCATGAGACAGTGACACATATTCCACTATGTTCATAGCAGCCTTATTTGTTATAGTTAGAAGCTAGAAACAACCCAGATGTCCCACAAGAGAAGAATAAATACAGAAAATGTGGTTCATTTACACAATGGAATACTACTCAACTACTAAGAACAAGGACATCACAGGTTTTGCAGGCAAATGGATGGAAATAGAAAACATCTTGAGTGAGGTAACTCAGTCCCAAAAGGATATGTATGGTATGTACTCATTAATAAGTGGATGTTAGCCAAAAACGTACTGAATTCCCAGGATAAAATCCACAAAACCCAAGAAAGATAACAAGCCAAAGGGCCTAAGAGAGGATGCCTCAACGTGGGAGGGAGATGAAAGCAGTCACAAGAAGGGCAGAGGGAGGGAGGAACCTGGGTGGGAAAGGTTACAGGGAAGGGAAGAGGGAAACATGATTAGGTGTTGGGGAGAACAGGACTGAAGCCCTGAGGGCCAGCAGAGTGAATGGAAACAGGCAACCTCAGGAGGTAAGAGGTGGGGGTACCTTCCAGAATGTACCAGAGACCCGGGAGGTGAGAGACTCTTAGGACTCAGGGACGGGACCTTGGATAAAATACCCTACAGTGGGGAGAGGAAACTTGTAGAGTCCACCTCCAGTAGAAATACAGGGCATCAAGCAGAGGAATGGGGTTTCCATCACATCCACAGTCAAAAACTCTGACCCAGAATTGTTCCTGTCTGAAAGAACTGCAGGAACAAAAGTGGAGAAGAGCCTGAGGAAAAGGAGGTCTAGTGAGAGGCCAAAATTGGGATCCAGCTCAAGGAGAGGCCCCAAGGCCTGACACTATTACTAATTCTATGGTGTGCCACAAATAGACCTATCATGACTGCCTTCCAAAAGACCCAACAAGCAGCTGAAAGAGTCAGATGTAGATATTTACACCGAACCAGTGGACAGAGGCTGGTGACCCTGTGGTTGAATTAGAGAAAAGCTGGGAGAAGCTGAGGAGAAGAGCAACTCTACCGGAAGACCAGCAGTCTCAACTTAACCTGGACCCCCACCCCCACTGGGATCTCTCAGATACTGAGCCACCAACCAGGCAGCACACACCAGCTGATATGTGGCCCCCGACACAGCAGAGGATTGCTGGGTCTGGACTTAGTCAAAGAAGATGCACCTCACCCTCGAGAGACTTGGGGCCCCAGGGAGTGGGGAGGTCTGGTGGGATGAAGGGGCATCCTCTTGTTGATGGGGGAGGAGGTGTGGGATGTGGAGGAGGATAAAATCTGGACTTCAAAAAAGATTAAAGAATAAATAAAAATAAAAGTGTTTGAATTACAGAAACAGAAAAGAAATTAGAGCTCCTTGTCTTACTGGAATGGTTGAGGTTTCATATGTCAGCATAGGAGACATGTGCTTCTGAAAACAAACCAAGAAAAAGAGAAGATAGTTGAATGGAGGGATGGATAAACTTCTCTAGACTGGAATACATGCAGGCATCAGGAGACTCAAAGCACTTGGCACACATAGACATTTAAATTTTCAATATTTGTTTTCCTCAAAGTGAGGGTTTTTTATTTTTAGTTTGTGACATAATGATAACATCTCCCTCTTTTCTTTCCTCCCTCCAAACTCTCCTACATGCCCCCCCACAGCCTGCCACCCCCATAGCCTAACCCCCCATGGCCTCCCCCCCATGGCCTGCCCCCCCATGGCCTGCCCCCCCATGGCCTGTCCCCCATGGCCTCCCCACACATGGCCTTCCCCCATGGCCTGCCCCCCATGGCCTGCCCCCCCATGGACTGCCCCCCCATGGCCTGTCCCCCATGGCCTCCCCACACATGGCCTTCCCCCATGGCCTGCCCCCCATGGCCTGTCCCCCCATGGCCTGCCTCCCCATGGCCTCCCCCATGGTCTGTCCCCCCATGGCCTGCCCCCCTCACGGCCTGTTCTGTTACTATTACATGGGGCTGACATTTGCCACTGCATAACTAATTGGTGTGTTCTTTTCTGAGTAAATGATTTCTCCTGCTCTAAGCACTCTTTTCTTACCTGTAGTTCTTTGCATAGGATTTAGACCTCATAGGCCATTCCTGCCCACTTTGGCCCATCTCTCAATGCCATCCTTGTTTGGCTCATGATTAGGCAGACATGTTGGTGAGACTTTAGGTGTATAGCAACAACCAAAATGACACAGCAACCCTAAGAGTACCGTAGTGGTACATATGCGTTGCCAGTAACCAAGAGCTCTCTAACTGAACGTAATAAGGCTCACTCAACAAGAAGGAAAGCATGACTGCAAAAGCCAGTCAACTATTCAGTGCTAATGAAGTCATAGATATTGGAGGGGAATCTACAACCGCCACTTTATTAAGCTGGCACAATTTGTAACAACAATCTCAACAATTGCCCTAGTCCCCTGAAATACATCTTTTCTGACATTTCTAAGATGTTGGTTTCCAAAACCCCATTAGGAAAAGGATTGTAGGGTTGATCTCAGGTGAGGTACAGGGTACACAAAGAACTCTGCCATCTAGTTTATTTAATAACTTCGTTCACATATGCATTTGGTCCTTCGTCTTCCCAACAATCTTTCTTCTGATTTAATGTCTTTTTCTGTCTTAAAAAAAAAAACCCATTGAGCTTGATTAAGTTTGCCTGAATGAATGTCAGTGGGGGTTATTTATTGGAACATAGGCAATTTAGAAGCCACCCTCCACCCATACCCCTTAACTGTCCATGGTCCTCACTGAGATCTTTGATCTACTTGGATCTCATATTTGTGCATGGTGATAGACCTGGATTTAATTTTCTTCTTTTGCATGTAAATGTTTGTTTTTTTTCTTTTCTCTTGTGTATTTTTTTTTTTTTTTGGCCTTTTTGGTTTTTTTGGGCTGCAGTTATGAGAATATGTGGAGAGAGAGGAACTTTTATTCACTGTTGATGGGAATGTAAATCGGTGCCGCTACTCTGGAAATCAGTCCAGAGAATCCTCAAGACGCTAAGAACAGGACTCAGAACTCCACTCCATAGGGACTTGCTTGCTTTGCCATGTTCAGAGCGAGTGTATTCCCAATAGCTGAGAAACCGAGGAAACCAGAGTACCCTTCAAAAGAAGTACGGAAAATGAAAGTGTGTTTCATATACACAATGGGAGGCAATTCCGCTGTGAAGAAAAATGAAATTGCAAAATTAGAAGGTAAATAGACAGACCTAGAAAATATTAGATTGAGCTATCTGACCCAGATCAACAAAGACAAACACCATGTGTTCTCTCTTATTTGTGGTTCCTAGCTCTACATCCCTGGGTGTAAGTATACAACACAAAATAACAGCAAAACCCAGGAACATACAAAGGAGTCATAGGTGGAGGACGGGTTAACAGTGCTCACCATAGAACCATACAATAAAGAAAAGCTCAGTCCCAGACATGAAACACTTTTTAATTATGATTGGTCTGTATAGTCCAAGTCACTGCCAAAACAAAGCAAACTATTCATGTGGCTTACATTGTTATATAAGCCCTTGGTTACCTTTCAGGGGTTGGGAGTAGACGAAGACACTGTACATTTAGGAGACAAGACTCAGATGATGAGCTGGCTCTGACCTGAAGGCCTCTTGCCTTTGGTCTTGGCCACCGTGGTACCAGAAAATGAGAGCTGCTAAGGGAAGGCAATGACTAAACAGTCCTACCTAACTGCAATGCCTGGGAACCAGGACAAGGGCTAGCATCTGTCATTTGTAACTCATAGGTTAGTAGTAGTTAACTTATGTGTAGTCGGAGATAGGCTCATTCAAAAGGAGGAAAATCACGTCTTGTTCTGGGAACTTATGAAACTTCCCAGAGCTAGTGAGGCCATGATTTTAGATAAGAATCAATTACCACCATGTTGCTAAACCAACACAATTCCCCAAAGTCTGAACCTTATACTCACAGAGATGCTTAGCTGCCACTCCTCATTAAACAACCTCTCTAAAGAAATGGAGACCATCCCAAAAACCACCACAGTTGGAAGCAATGCAGAGATTAGTGGGGTTTCTGGACTGCAGGCCTACTTCACAGATCCTGCCTTTAAGGCCCAGGGTACATTGGAGGTTAAAAAGCAAAAGGAGTGTATGAGGAAGCCTGCAGTGAAACAGTATCCACTGGAAAATGTTTCATAAACAAGACAAAGATGATGGCAATGTCAATATATATACTAAACAAAAGAAGAAGACTCAAGGCTCAACATCCCCAAACAAGGAGCAAAGGCAGCTCATGACTCTTGGAGAAGAATTGGTCTCTTCCAGAAATTAGCCCCACATTTAGTTGCACAATTCAGAGCAGTCATATCCCTGAAATCACATGCAGAAAAACAACACACACTCAGCAAGTTGTATTTATATATTTGTGAATATACATACATATATACGTATTTTAGAACAATACACAAAAGTGAAGATGGTATAAATTTGAGAGTTGGTGAGCACGAGAAAAGATGGAAAAAGGGTACTGGAAAGGGGTTGGAGAAAAGAAGGGTGGGGAAAGTGATATAATTCTATTTTGGTTGGAAAACAACATCTTAAAAAAAAGCAATTGATGTCAGGAAGGCTCAGTTTATTAGAGAGCACCTGCATGAGGTGGTTCCAACTTAAGAAAGTCTCAGGAAGGAATGTGTGGGTGGGTCAAGGCATCTGTGCAAAGGGCAGCCAGGATCTTAAGGACATCACAGTCCACACGGGTCAGGTGACTCCTATGGAGAGAGGAGATAGATGGCAACAGAGGTTAGTGAGGGCTAGCGAACAGGGGCAAGTGTGACCAGGTCCCTTGTCATTTGGGGAACTGGCCGCTGACCACGGAACTTATAGTTCTGTTGCTTGCCTTCTCTTCACATGATTTGCCCCTTAATGCATATGTGAAGGTAGAACCTCCCTTTACTCCCCAAGCTACAGACTTCTCTCCTAACAAAGCAAGCAACCCCTGTAAATGATTCTTTAGCACCCTTGAGCCCAAATTCTCAAAGCCCCTGGATCACAAACGAGGATGGTTCTGGGGGTTATTTATTTCCCCATTCGCAAAGGTGCCACAAAACCCCATGGGTCTCTGTTCTCCAAAGGATAAGTGTACCCTACATGACATTGAGGAATGATAACTGGTATGGAAAACAAAACCAAGAACACTTTGTGACAATGTAGCAAAAACCAAGCCTTGTGAATCCAAAGCATAAGAAGTTATAAATAAAAACAAATAAACAAACAAACAAAAAGCCCACACACATTGTAAATATATGTGATTGTATAAGTGGTGCATTTCCAAAGAATTTATGGCTACAAGTGAGCAAAGGAAATGTATACAAAATACTACAGAGAGGGATTTCAGACACACTAACAGCCCAGGGAGCTTTCTATGCCTCTACCAGGTGCTGCTTGCTTCAGCAGGGGATGGAGCTCAACTCCATAAGGGTGCAACTAAGCACATCCACTGCTGTAGGTATCACTACAATCCCATGGGTGCCCAGGGAGTCTATCATGCACCACCTAGAAACACTGGGGTAGATCACAATCCTGTTTGCTAAGATACTTACCACTAAATGTGTCCTAATTCTTGAGAGATTAATGAATGTATTATCCAGTGAAGGTGTCTTGGTACAGGATTAACCCTCCCTTTGGACAGTAGCACATCCCGGGACCATGGTGGACAGATTTTGTGTGATGAACATTGCCATGTAGTTGCTCTTGAAACTGCACAAAGTACCCAGGATAGGGCTGGGAGCGGTGTCTAAACTGTGGTAAGGCTGCTGCTGTTTTCCTGGCCTGGCCATGCTTTCTTTTGAGCCTGTGAACCTTTGCATGCTGTTGGCCCACTTGGGCCAGGTCTTCATCCAGGCCATATCTTTTGCCCTTGATTTGCCGAGTCACGACTTGCCGGAGATTTACTGGTGCATTGTAGGACTTCAGAGGAGCTCCGTGGGATTTCAGCTTGGTTTGTGATTTCACCTGCCCTATGGTCTTTAGCTGGCCTGTTTGGGACTTCAGTTGGGCTTGGTGGGATTTGACTTGGGTTTGGGATTTTGTTTGTGACTGGGATTGCAGCTGGGATTTTTGTTGGGCAAGCTCATCCTCTTCATCACAAATGATGTCTTCATTTAAACCTGTCTGTTCCTGTGAACTGGGAGCCTCTCCCATGTCAGCAGCAACATCCTGGCCATATGCACGGTGCTTAGTTTGCACAAAGATGTTTTCTTCTGGGGCTTCTTCCTGCTCTTCTTTGTGCCCATAGAGGAACTGGCCTTTTTCGAAAAACATGAGTGGGGATGTTTTTACTAGAAAATGTCCATTTGTCCCACCTGGTAATGGATAACAAGAATCTGAGTTACATTGTCTTTACAGCTTCCTCTCAAGTCTATTTCCAGAATTTCCCCCCATCAACCCACTGATGTACCCACAGGCATGTGAATGTGGGCAGAGAAAACTCAGTCTATCAAGAAGATCACCCCATGGAGGGTTCTTCTCACTGCCAGAACACCCTTATGGACATTCTCACAGATGCCTTCAGCCAGGCAGCTCCCTGCACTCACCATAGATTTCTAACCCAGCTGCTTGCTTCTTCAGGAGGAGGAACACAAACAGGCTGAAGAAGATGGACTTCATCTTACCAAGAAGGGTCTCCACTGAGAGCTCAGCTGATCTCCTCATTTATATGTTCTCTGCTGGGTGCAGAACTGTGGCTGAAGTCAGAAAAAGCATTACCTGTCCTTACTTATCTGGCCTGCTGGCTTCTCCCTTTTTCTCAGTAGGAGATGTTGTAAACATTCCTAGAAACTAGAGATACATGATGTCGGAGTCTTTGTCTTACCCCCACACGTTCCAGAAGACCTTTAAATCTTTATCGTCACCTCAAGATCATCGCATGATGTTTCTAGGGGGAAATTCAAGGCAGAGATCACAGAAATAACCATGGCTTGCCCAATGTTTAATAGTTCAATGTAGGGTCTTGTCAGCGTTTTCTTGAGTTTAATGCTCTATCAAAATAGGAAGTGAATTTTTGCTTCTTTTCAAATGAGATGGTCACAGGTCTGTTTCAACTGAAATGTCTGTTCATACTGGTAAAAAAGACACAGGAAAGAAGTGACTTTATGGGGTCCAAAGACAATTTCAAAAATTGCCTAGGTATACCTGCCTAAAAGTAACTGTCAAATGCCCAACCTTACTACTGCCCTGTCGAGAGTCCTCCTGTCTTCCTGTCACTCATAGCTTGATGAGAGACTCTGTGTGCAGTATGGTGGCCCTCATGTGCAGGATGGAGAGCAGCTCAAGAGGCCTTTGTGTTCTATGTGTTCAGGAGAGTCAGCATTGGGCTGCATCTCAAGAGTGAGAGGAGCTGCAGAGGGAAGTTCAAATATGGGAGAAATTTACTGTGTTTGGCTAGAGACAGGAAGACTTGGAATATGGAGAAAGAAAACTGACCTCCTCGTTTCCTTATTTTCCTGAAATCATCTAGGAACCCACATTACCTGCTTAGCAAAGGAAAACCCTTTACAGATGAGAAACACCCGCCAGCCCTCACTGCTGATGTCTGCTCTCCCTGGTGAATGTGCTAGTAGAAGAATGTTTGAATGTGCGAAGCCTGGATGCAGTGGGAGCCTGTCCACTTCCTGGAAACCTGACGTTTCCTGCATCTGTGAGAAGTCCCTGGATGCTCAATAAGACAGGCCTCAGCTTCCCAGGCAGACAGTGGTGTCTGGGCAGAGCACCAAAGACGCAAGCTTCTCTGCAGAAAGCCTGCATGCACTCAACCCAGCCTTGTAGCGGATGCAGCAGAAGGCTGGTGAAAAGGATTTTTAGGTCATTCTATTTCCAAATGTTAGTTTACTGGAAGAATGCCGTGTGGAAGGGGTTAAGGTAAAGCTTCAAGGGAAGAACAAAGATCCGGGCACTAAGTTCTCCAACAGAACATGAGGATGCTGGTTTTAATCTAGGATCCCTGAGCTCCTCCTTATCTTATCTCTGTGTCCTAAACCTGAAGATAACTCACAGTAGAGATGCCAGTCACAAGATCTGACATTACCAAAGAGTACTATTATTTCCTTTCCTTGCTAACTTCTCTATTATCCCATGCACTTCCCTTGACAACATACCAGGAAGAACTCTTGTATGGTGACCTGGCCTGTGGAAGACTGACTCTAGAAAATGGCTTTTGTTAGTAGCTGAAAAATAAAGTGTGTGCCTTTTCAGTGTGTTCAGGAGGTAAAGATGAAACCCTAAAGCTCATGGTATGAATAAAGAAAACCATGTAATATCTAGTAAAAACTATCAGGAGAATCTGGCTCCACATCCAAATAGATCCCAATAATATCTATCATAGACTGCTGTAGTCCATGAATGCACAGTGTTGATAAAGTCAAATACAAGATTCATGATATCTAAAGAATATCAGTGGCATGATAATGACAACCATCTCGGTATAGTGCTACATGGAGAAGGAAAATCCTTGGATCGAATTTGAATTAAATGAAATAAATAGAGTCTCATAATTGTCATAAGTATAGACAAATTATACTTCCAAGACAGAAGAAAATTACTTTTAAAACCTTATCTTAATTGCAGGAATTATCTCATAGGTCTTTGGATTAGAACAGGCCTCCTCTCTTTATTTAGTCAGGTTATTCTTTAATGGTCTTTTTCTGTTGCAAAAAGAAATTTCTTTGGTCAGTGGTGAGAACTAGACTTATCTGTGGGTACCAGGAATAATACTATATTATAATCTTAAAACATCAAAAAATTTAAATAGAACCTTTTCTACTTTTAATAACATTTATTAAGATATTATCACTAAAAATAAAAACTTGCAAATGAAAGAGCACTGTGGTCAGTTCTGCCAACTTCTGGCAAAGAGGAAACCCCATCACCTTGAACTTGTGGAGCCTGAGAGCCAGGTGCTTGCAGTTGGCAGGCTGCTCATCCCTACAGAGCTCTCTGTTCCACCTATGGTTTGTTGTACAGTAAGTCTGAGCTCTCTGAGCACAGTTATTCATTTGGTTTTCCAGTCTTCCTCCTCTTGTAGGATGTTTACTGCAAAGAAGGCTCTGAAAGCAGGAGAGGGCTGGCTCCTCCACCTCCACCTTAGTGCAGACTTCTTTGCTCGGTTCACTTCCCACCACTCTCTGACATTCTCAGATGTCACCCCATGGCTTGGACATTTGCTGTCTCTGGGTGAACGTCTTCCAGAGTGAGTGGAAACTGCCAAATCCACAGGCTGAAAATTCACTGGGATACGCAATGGTTTTGGAACCTGAAGAAGGCAAGGTTGTAATAAGAACGCGGCCCGAAGGCTGAGGACTGAGCCTTGAAGCAGCCAAGCCCCAGCTTGCACAAAATACTCGCTGGAACAGCAGGAAACATCATGGACTCCAGTAATGACTCATGTTATTACCCTTCCACATCTGCTTGGAAGATTCTAATAGTATAGGATCCAGAAATATGCCTATTCAATTCTCTGTCATTTTGGAATGATTTATTTATTTTCATTTAACTTTTCCTTTTACTATATTCTTAGCACCAGCCATAAAAGAACAAGACACACACAATTTCGATAGCCCCACTCTCCTCTGTATTGATGGTATTGAGATTATTTAAACAGATAAAAGTAATGAAGTTCTAGTTTAAATAACTGCAGGTCAAATATGCCTAACAGACATCTACACAGCTGATGTTAATACTCATTATTTTAAGCCATGGGACTTTCTCTAAGACAGATCATGATTTAGACCCCCAACCAAGTTTTAACAACTCCAAATAATAAAATACCTTTTTGTATCTCATTGGACCATGATAGATAAAAGTTAGAAATAATATCACGAAACTGCAGAAGCTACAACCACACGGAGATTAACAATGTGCACTTTTCATTGGTCAATGCATCTTTGAGGAAGTCTGGATGGTGATGAAAAATGTCAGGAGCCATCAGAGGGCAAGCTAATAACTATCAGGAGATCTTTCTGAGATGACTGGCTTAGATTACCATCTACAACAAAACTCTGGTAGGCCAGGCCCAGGAGAAAATCATTTTAGGAAAGATTCCTGCTATTAATATGCCTTTCTATTATTACTGAACACATATAACAATCATTAGGTATTAGCCCACCCTTTTGAGCAGATCTCTGCTGTCTTGTGGTGATACTATATAGACAAATGGATGGATGATTTCTTAATTCTTAATAATGATCCTCTAAGAATTCCTAAACTTATCAGTATTTATTAAGCTCTTTTATAGTAGGGATGCTATTAGATCCTTTTCTGATAGTCAAAACTGCAATGAGAACTCTCTCAGTCTCCCATATGTCACCAGTTAATTGCATCTAGATAGTAATCAGACTTTCTACTTACTATTGAGAGCACATTCCAAGAGGATGTAAGACAATTAACCAAAGGTCATAAAAAGGGAACTAATGATTTATTATAGGTGCTATGACAGAAGATAAAATGTTAACTGGATTTATCTATACCAAACTTCACAAACAACTTAGATATGGTTTTTAACTTTCAGTGAACCTGTGGAGCTATGCCAGATGATGAAGTTTTAGCCAGATAATTACTCCTAATGAATAAGCATGTAAACATTCACTGTTGTAAACTTTTTAGTCGATTTATGATTTGAATTTTATATGTGAATTTGTAATGAACTTTTTACCATGTGATCATGTATTCTGACAGATGTAGAGAGGAGTCAGAATTGAGCTGAGGAGATATTTTTTAAAGACAGAACTGAATTTAACAACTTAAAAGTATAGACATAGCATTTGGGAGAAAAGCCACTGAGAGTAAGAGCATTATTGTGCCATCAGAGTAGGAGGAGACAGCAAGAGTAAAAGGAGAATGCAGAGTGGAATAACTCAGTAAGTATAAATAACATAAAAAACTAAGAGAGCAATGTGCAGAATGCAGAGGGAAAGAGGTAAAAAGAAGAAGCTGCAGAGAGCAGAAGGAGCAGGCAGGGTTCTCCTTACCATGGGACAGATCAGGTCCTTTCTTAGCAGCAAGGCAGGCTTAGTTTTATTAAAGGAACAAAGTCACCTTCTTACAAACTTGGGTTTAATTCATTTAGCATTAAAAGGACAGAAGCTATTTCTCTCTCTATGCCATGAAGATTAGAGCTCATTTTTCACCCAGAACGAGTGAATTCTTTCTGCACTGGCGCTTGATCTTTTGCTCCAAATGCATATGTAAGTATGGATGTGTGTATGCAATTTTGAGAATGAATGAAAGCTGAACCCAACTGGTCTGGGTGAAAATGTATAAATATGCGTTCGTGAATCTGTAAATAAACTTATATGAGTTTATGCATATTTGCTTATGTAAAAGCTTTTTCATCTGAGTTATTCTTTTCTCCCGGTTAAATAGAAGTTTATTGTTCCAAACTTCCTCCTAGCCCAAGAGGCATCTGGGTAAAAGAGGCATCTGGTATAAGAAAAAAAAGGCTCTAGCACTTAATCCTTTGCTTTATCTCCTGTTGTTTTATGATGAAGTGCTAAGTGCCAGAGATGGCAGTTTCTGGCCTCAGAGGAACACAGAAGGCAGGTCGGCTACAGCAGCATAGTAACTTAGACTTAGGTAAGTAAACTTTTTATTGTTATACAGCAACCCTAAATATCTCGTAAGACAAAGTTTTATCCTCCACCAACACTCTTCCCACTCTGCTGCCTCAAGAAGAACCGTAGGAAAGAACCCCACAGGCCCCCAGCAGAAAATTTTTTCTGTAACTTTCTAAAAAGCAAGAAAGATACTTTGTGATAAAGCAAAGGCAGTTATACTAAGTTTATGGACATGATGTAGCTAGTGCTGGCCTTAAAGGGGAAGTGCTATCTCGTAATAAAATAGAAACAACGACAATATAAAGATTCTGTAATGAGAATCGATTCTTTGAAAAAAATAAACAGGACTTTAGCCATATTAACAAAAAAGTAACAGAGAAAAAATTTTTTGCTTCTAATAAATTAGAAACAAAAACAAACATTAAAATAGACATCAACAAGACTCAGAAAAACAAATATTTTAAAAACATCTGTCCTACTATATTGGGAAATCTGAAAGAAATTTAAAAAATTCTTGATGCATTTAATTAATCCAAGATGAAATCAACATTTACATTGACCCCAAAACTATTCATGAGATTGAAGTAACAACAAAAAGGTCTTACATTTGAAAAATGATGGAAGACCACATGAACTCAATATAGAATTTTACCAGAACTTCAAAGAATTAATAGCAGCATCACTTAAATTATTACATACAATAGAAAGGGAAGGCTTTCAGACCACACACACACATACACACACACACAAAGAATAAGAAAATTATAGAATTGTCTCCCTGATGAGTATAGATGTAAAAATTACTAATAAGACATTGTCAAACCAAATCCAAGATTACATACAAAAAGTCCATTCATCATAACCATGTTGGCCCCATTCCGGTGATGTAGGAATGGTTCAATGTGTTTAAATCAGTAATCTTATCCATCATATAAGTAGACTCAAAGACAGAAATTATAGCTAGCTTATTTGATGCAGGAATGGCCTTTGACAAAATTCAACATGTGTCAGAACAAAAGCTGTAGAGTGTCTAGAAATGTAGCTATCATATCTCAGCATGAAAAGGCTTATTAAGAACCAGCATCATTCTAAATGGAAGAAAACTCAAGCATTCACAATGAGGTCAAGAACAAGGCAAAAGTATCCACTTTCTCCACTCTTAGTTGACTTAATGCTTGATGTCTTAGCTACAGCAGCAAGACAAGAGAAGGAAAAAAGGGATGCAGATGGAAAAGGAGGTCAATGTATCTCTACTTGCAAATGACATGATTCTGTGTGCAAGATATTAAAAATTAATATCTATACTCAATATACGATCCTAAGACAACTCCAAAGTATTGGAGCTGGTCAATACTTTCAGCAAAGTGAAAAGATACAAGAATTAACACAAAAAATCTGTAGCTCCTCACATGCCAGTCAAAAGCATGCTGTAGGGGAAACCAGGAAAACAATCCAATTCACAATAGCCTCATAAAAACCAATCCAGAGAATAAACCTAACCAAGAAAACAAGAGACTTCTATGATAAAATGTTCCAGATGCTTAAGGAGGAAGACAGCAAAAGGAAAGTCTGCCCATGCTCACCATTGACAGGATTGACATTTGTGAAAACGTCTGTCCTATAAAAGCAGTCTACATAGTGGATGTAGCCCCAACCACAATGCCAGGGGCCTTTCTTTGCAGATACAGAACAAGGAATCCAAACACTTATGCAGAAGCACAAAAGATGAAGAACAGCTAATCAATACTGAACAACACTGTAGGAGGTATTGCTGTGCCTGGCTTCTATTTTAATACAGAGCCACAGTAATAAAAAAGAGCATGGTGCTGACAGGAAAGAAGATGCATAGACGAATGAATAGAACGGAAGACTAAGACATAACTTTGTAGAACTACAGCTTACCTAATTTTTTTTTCACAAAGATGCCAAAAAATTACATTGAAATATACCTTCTATAAATGGTCCTGGAAAACCTGCAGAGAAAGAAAGAAAGGAAGGGAGGAAATAAAGCAGGCAGGGAGGGAGGGAGGAAGGGAAGGAGGGAAGAAATGAAAGGATTCTTACCTCTTACTTTGCATAAAACTCCACTCTGAATGGATCAAAGATCTCGACATCAGACCTGATATTCTAAATTTCCAGAGGAAAAATTAGTGCAGACACTTCTACTCATGGGCAGAGGTAAGGACTTTGTAAGTAGGATTTCAGTAGCTCCAAAAATAAGACCGATAAAATTGACTGATAATTTCAGGAAATTAAAAAGCTTCTGTACAGTTATGGAAACTGCAGTGGAGTGAAGAGGCAGCTGCAGAATAGGGGAAAAACTTTGCCAACAAAAACTACACAGCTGACAGAGAATGAGTGACTCAAACACGTTAGGAACTAAAACAAATCTAAACACAAATTGAAGTGAGCCACCCAACTTACAAATAAACTGTGAAACAGAACAGAAAGGGAACCAAAGATTAAATAACCCTATAATGGAAACCATAAAGCACCAAAGAAATAACCTGAAGAGGGCGCCAGATGCACAGACTTCCTAGGAGCACACCAGCAGGGGGTATACTGCAAAAGTAGTTATTTCACCAGGAGAAACTCACAAATTTGATGGAATCGTCATCAAAATTCCACTGTCATGCTCTACAGGAACAGAACAACAGTCCTGAGTATGTAAGCCCATGGATGTACAGAAACAGCAAATCAATCCTGGCCAGAGAGCATCTGGAGGAATTATATAGGAATTATGAAATGTGGTCTTTAGTTCCTAGTTTCTGTATAATCTATGTCATGACAGGATATATCATAAAGCCTCTTCAAGAATCCTGCCTATACAATAAGATGAAAGTCGAGATTCTTCATGGAAGGTCAGGTAAGGTACAAAAGGTTCTATAAGATTCAAATATTTAATACACTTTGCTTTGGCAGAAATGACTTAGGAAAGAGGCATTTTTCATCTTATGAAGTTGACTTGAAGAACATGATATTAGTGTCTGTGTGTTTTGGGAATATTTAGCAATGCTTGTGAATGGACTGACCCATCAGTGCAGAGAGTGAGGATTTCTGCCTTGTGTAGAAGTATGGTTTTCTGCTATGGGGAAACACAATAAAAGTTCTAATATAACATGTGTTTCTTTGCTTCCTTACGGCTGTTGTGTGAGCTTGCTACAGGAAAATGAGCCTGTGTGGGAGGGGTCCTAGGGGATTTTGAGGAAGAATTAGAAGGGAAACATTTTCATTCTTCCTGTCCCCAAACCCTAATGTGCTAAAAAATTACTATACACATTGAAAAAGGAAAGAATATTTTTAAATAAAATTTTGGCAAGCTAAATCCAAGATCATGTGAAAAACTATTTACCTTGACCACATTGTCTTATCACAACCATGTAGCCTAATAGGAAACGTGGTCTATTCTGATCCCCTCCTAACTGTTTTCTTGTTATATTTAGAATAGTTATCTCTCTCTGCAGGAACCTCAGCAAATCACATTAAAGTTATCCTGATATAAAATTACTTACTACTGGGGACTGGAAAAGCTTTTGCCACTCTTCCACAGGACCTAGATTCAGCTTCAGGGGATCTCATTCTGTCTGGCCTTTGTGGCTGTTCTTTGGAGAAAAATCTCAGTATCTGCTCCATCCAAAGCTTGCTAGTTGATCTGCTAACTAGGCTTATATTTTTGGATTAGAGAACAATTTCTTAATTTAATCTACTGTGTGGAAGATTTTTTTTTAAAAAGGAAAACCTCCAGGAATTTGCAGTCTGAAAGTAGCAGGAGATAGTAGTACTGTTCTCAATCCCAAATCTACTGAAGTTAAAGAAACATTTTACAGTTAAATGCCATGCATAGAATTAGCATTCTGAGTGACAGGGGGAAAAGTGGTCACTGAACTGTTAGGTAATGATTCCTAGAAAGGAAAAGAAAAGTTCCTCTTGAATAATTTAAACTTATAATCTAATTAAAATAGATGACATTTGCCTAGCTAGGTAAACATATATGAGAGCTATTGTGTTTTATCTGGAATATTGCTTACAGGATGTGGCTGTCATATAAACCTTGATATCATCAGTTCAGCTCTCTATGCACTTTGAGATTAAAGAATGGAACAATGTTTGGACAACCTTCTTGGGCAATTTCTTAGGCTTTCCTTGTTCTAAGCTCTAAGCCAGAACACAGTAGTCCAGCTACCCATGTAGTTCTGTCCCCAGGGATTCTACGTAATAAAGGTTAAACAGTCCATGTCACAGCTCCTTTTGAATTGGTAGTAAGATCGCTGATAGAATCCAATCTTACCCCATATTGCAGAAAAAAAATAAATGGAGTCTTGGGAGAAGACCCTTTCAGTTCACTCCAGAAGTCCAGGGCAGAACTGGGCCTAGCAATTAACCATCTTGATATCATACCATTTTTATTTCCATATGATATTAACCAAAGTGAAAGTATTTATCAGCCTTTCCCCAATTACAGACTATACAAAGAACTTAAAAATAAGTAAATGAAAATGAAACAAGAGACAAATAATCAAACTGGAAACCAGCTATGGATTTTTTAAATGGATATTTTCTGTATTTACATTTCAAATGTTATCCCCTTTCCCCCCATTTCATCTCTTCTCCCCTCCCATTGCCTCCATGAAGGTGCTCCTGCTCCCAAAAACCCTCTCCCAACTAAGCGCCTTGGCATTCCCATACACTGGGAAAGCATGCCTTCACTGGACCAAAGGCCCCTTCTCCCATTGATATCAGATAGCATATGCTATCCTCTGTGATGTATGCACCTGGAGCCATGGGTCTCTTAATGTGAACTCATTGGTTGGTGTTTTAGTCTCTGGGAGCTGTGGTGGGTTTGGTTAGTTGATAATTTTGTTCTTCCCATGGGGTTAAAGACAGCTTTCAGCTCCTTAAGTCCTTTCTCTAGCTCCTTCATTGTGGCCTCACTGTTCAGATCGATGGTTAGGTGCAAGCATCCTCCTGTGTATCAGTATGGCTCTAGAAGAGCCTCTGTGGAGGCATTTATATCAGGTTTTTGCCAGTAAGCACTACTTGGTGTCAGCAATCGTGACTAGGTTTAGTAGCTGCATGTGGGGTAGATTCATACTCAAGGTAGTCTCTGGATGAAATTGTCTTCATTCCCCACTCATCTGTTTGCCCCTTTATTTCCTCCCATTAGAGTTTTGTTCTCTTTTCTAAGGACTGAGGTATCTACCTTCTGGACTTCCTTCATTTTGACCTTCATAAGTTTGAAGAGTTGTTTCTTGGGTATTCCGGCTTTTGGGGCTAGTATCCGGTTATGAGTGAGTGCATACCATGTCTGTTCTTTTGTGACTGGGTTACATGACTCAGGATGATATCTTCAAGTTTTATTCATTTGGCTAGCAATGCCTATAAAGTCCTTGTTTTAATAGCTGAGTGGTAATTCATTGTGTAAATGTACCACAATTTTTTTAGGCTTATATTGGTTCTTGTTTTGTTTTATTTTATGTTGGGTTTTTTCCCATTTTTTAAATAAAGTTGGACAACTTTATTTTAAAATACAAAGATAAATGTACAGATTTTAAGCATTTTTGCATAAAAGTATATGAATACATTTTTGTCAGTACTTGATTTTTTTAAAGGTTTGATAGTATGCATTAAAATCTTACTAGTTACAATGAGCATAAAGTACATGTAAAATAAAATGTAACCTGGAAATAGTCAAAGCTTTCTTGGTGTGTAAAAATTAAGCATAATGGTTTTTCATTTTCATTTTCTTTTCTTTTGGTTTTTGTTTTTCTTGAACTTCATGTAGTTTGTGAGTTGTTTATGGGGTATTCAGAGCTTTCTGGGGTTAGTATCCTATTATCAGTGACTGCATATTATGTCTGTTCTTTTGTGACTGGGTTACCTCACTCAGGATAATATTTTCTAGATGCATCCATTTTCTTTAGACTTTCATAAAGTCATTGTTTCTAATAGCTGAGTAGTACTCCATTGTGTAAATATACCACAATTTTTGTATCCATTAATTTACTGAAGGACATCTGGGTTCTTTCCAGCTTCTGGCTATTATAAATAGGGCTGCTATTAACATTGTGGTGCATGTGTCTTTTTTGTATGTTGAAGCTTCTCTGGGGTATATGCCCAGAAGCGGAATAACGAGGTCTTCAGGTAGTACTATGTCCAATTTTCTGAGAAATTGCCAAACTGATTTCAAGAGTGGTTGTACCAGTTTACAACCACATCAACAGTGGAGAAGTGTTCCTCTTTCTCTGCATCCTAGCCAGCATCTGCTGTCATCTGATTTTTTGATCTTACCCATTCTGGTTGGTGTGAGGTGAATATCAGGGTTGTTTTGATTTGCATTTCCCTGATGGCTAATGATATCAAGCACTTCCTTAGATGCTTCTCAGCCATTTGATAGTCCTCAATTGAGAACATTTTGTTTAGCTCTGTACCCCATTTATAATAGGGTTGTTTGATTCTCTGATGTCTAACTTCTTGAGTTCTTTGTATACCTTGGATATTAGGCCTCTGTCAGATGTGGGGTTGGTAAAGATCTTTTCCTAATCTGTTGGCTGCCGTTTTGTTTTCTTGACAGTGTCTTTAGCCTTACAGAAACTTTGCAATCTAATTAAGTCCCATTTGTTGATATTTGACTTTAGAGTACAAGCCACTGGTTTTCTGTTCAGGAAATTTTCTCCTGTGCCTATGTGTTCTAAGGTTTTTCCCTACTTTCTCTTCTAATAATTTCATTGTACCTGGTTTAATGTGGAGATCTTTGATCCACTTGCACTTGAGCTTTGTAAAAGGAAATAAGAAAGGGTATATTTTCATTCTTCTGCATGCTGAGTTCCAGTTGGACCAACACCATTTGTTGAAGAGGCTATCCTTTTTCCATTGACAGCTCCTTTGTCAAAAATCAAGTGACCATATATGTGAGGGCTCATTTCTGGATCTTCTATTCTATTCCATTGATCCACATGCCTATCTTTGTACCAGTACCATGCAGTTTTTAGCACAATTGCCTTGTAATATAGCTTGAGGTCAGGGATGGTGATTCCCTCAGATGTTTTCTTGTTGTTGAGGATGGATTTCACTATTCTAGGTCTTTTGTTCTTCCAGATGAAATTGCACATTGCTCTTTCCAACTCTATGAAGAATTGGGTTGGAATTTTGATGGGGATTGCATTGAAGCTGTAGATTGTTTTTGGCAAGATGGCCATTTTTACAATGTTGATTCTTCCAATCCATTAGCATGGGAGATCTTTCTATTTTCTGAGATCTTCCTCAATTCACTTCTTCAGAGATTTGAAGTTCTTGCCATACATGTCCTTCACTTGCTTAGAGTCACACCAAGGTTTTTCATATTGTTTGTGACTTTTGTGAAGGGTATCTTTTCCCTAATTTCTTTCTCTGCATGTTTGTCCTTTGAGTAGAGGAAGGCTACTGATTTGTTTGAGTTAATTTTTTATCCAGCCACTTGGCTGAACTTGTTAATCAGCTGTAGAAGTTTTCTGGTGGAATTTTTGGGCTCACTTACGTACACTATAATGTCATCTGCAAACAGTGATGTTTTTACTTCTTCTATTTCAATTTGTATACCTTTGGTTTTCTTTTACTGTCTAATTGCTCCAGCCAGGACTTCCAGTACTATGGTGTTGAATAGGTAGGGGGAGAGTCGGCAGCCTTGTCTAGTCCCTGATTTTAGTGGGACTGCCTCAAGTTTTTCACCGTTAAGTTTGATGTTGGCTACTGCTTTGCTGTATCTTGCTTTTATTATGTTTAGGTATGGGCCTTGGATTCCTGTTCTTTTCAAGACTTTTAACATGAAGGGGTGTTGAATTTTGTCAAATACTTTCTCAGCATCTTGTGTGATGACCATGTGGTTTTTTCATTGAGTTTGTTTATATGGTGGATTACATTGATGGATTTTCTTATATTAAACCATCCCTGCATCCCAGGGATGAAGTCTACTTGATCATGGTGAATGATCATTTTGATGTGTTCTTGGATTTGGTTTGCAAGAATTTTGTTGAATATTTTTGCATCAATGTTCATAAGTGAGATTGGTCTGAAGTTCTCTTTCCTTGTAGGGTCTTTGTGTGGTTTAGGAACGAGGGTTATTTTGGCCTTGAAAAATTAGTTAGGTAGTGTTCCATCTGACTCTATTTTGTGGAATAGTTTGTAGAGTATTGGTATTATGTCGTCAATAAATGTCTGATAGAATTCTGCACTGAACCCATCTGGACCTGGGCTTTTTTTGGTTGGGAGGGTTTTGATGACTACTCCTATTACTTTAGGTGTTATGAAATTATTTAGATGGTTTACTTGGTTATTGTTTAACTTTAGTATGTGGTATCTGTCTAGGAATTTATCCATTTCCTTCAGATTTTCCAGCTTTTTTGAGTATAGGCTTTTGTAGTAGGATCTGATGATTTCTTGAAATTCCTCAGTTTCAGTTGCTATGTCTCCACTTTCCTTTCTGATTTTGTTAATTTGGATACTCTCTCTTTGCCCTCTACTTAGTCTGGCTAAGGGTTTATCAATCCTGTTAATTTTCTCAAAGAACCAGCTTTTGGTTTTGTTGATTCTTTGAATGGTTCTTTTTGTTTCTATTTGGTCAATTTCTGCTCTGAGTTTGATTATTTCTTGCCGTCTACTCCTCTTGGGTGTATCTGCTTCCTTTTTTTCTAGAGCTTTCAACTGTGCTGTCATGTTGCTAGTATGTGTTCTTTCCAGTTTCTTTTTAGAAGCACTCAGAGGTATGAGTTTTCCTCTTAGTACTGCTTTCATTACATCCCATAGTTTTGGGTACGTTTTGTTTTCATTTTCATTAAATTCTAGAAAATCTTTAATTTCTTTATTTCTTCTTTGACCATGCTATGTTTTAATAGAACATTGTTTAGTTTCCATGGGTATATGGGCATTTTGTTGTCTTTGTTGTTATTAAAGACCAGCCTTAGACCATGGTGATCTGATAGGATGCATGGGAGTATTTAAATCTCCTTTTATCTACTGAGGCTTGTTTTGTGACTGATTATATGGTCAATTTTGGAGAAGGTGCCATGAGGTGCTGAGAAGAAGGTATATTCTTTTGTTTTAGTATGATAGGTTCTGTAGATATCTATTAATTCCACTTGGTTTATAACCTCTGCTAGTTTAACTGTGTCCTTGTTCAATTTCTGTTTCCATGATATGTCCGTTGATGAGAGTGAGGTGTTGAGGTCTCCCACTATTATTATGTGGGGCATAATGTATTTTTTGAACTTTAGTAGGGTTTCTCTTATGAATAAGGGTGCTCTTGTATTTGGAGCACATATGTTAAGGATTGAGAGTTCCTTTTGACAAATTTACCCTGTATTGAGTAGAAAGTGTCCTCCCTTGTCTTTTTTAATAACTTTTGTTTGAAAATCTACTTTATTTGATATTAGCATGGCCACTCCACCTTGCTTCTTGGGGCCATTCGCTTGGAAGTTTTTTTCCCAACCATTTACTCTAGATAGTGTCTTTCTTTGTCTCTGAGATGAGTTTCCTGTATGCAGAAAAATGCTGGATTCTGTTTATGTATCCAGTCTGATACCCTATATCTTTTTATTGGAGAATTGAGTCCATCTATGTTAACAGATATTAAGGAATAGTGGTTGCTGTTTTCTGCTATTTTTGCTTTTAGAGGTAGAATTGTGCCTGTATGTTTTTCTTCTCTTGGTTTTCTTACTTAGGTATTTTTTTGTTTTTACTAGGATGTAGTTTCTCTTCTTGTATTGGGTTTTCCACCTATAGTTCGTTGTAGTGCTGGGTTTGTGGTCAGATACAGTTTAAATTTAGTTTTGTCCTGGAATATCTTGGTCTCTCCATCTATGGTGATTGAGAGTTTTGCTGGGTATAGCAGCTTGGGCTGACACTTGTGTTCTCTTAGGGTCTGCATGATGTCTGTCCAGGATCTTCTAGCTTCCATAGTCTCTGTTGAGAAGTCGGATGTGATTCTGATTGGTCTGCATTATATGTTTCATGACCTTTTCCCCTTACTGCTTTTAGTATTCTTTCTTTGCTTTGGGCACTTGGCGTTTTGACTATTTATGTAGGGAGGAATTACTTTTCTGGTCCAATCTATTTGGAGTTCTCTAGGCTTCTTTTATGCTCCTGGTCATCTCATTCTTAAAGGTAGGGAAGTTTTCTTCTACAATTTTGTTGAAGATATTTACTGTGCCTCTTAGTTGATATTCTTTGCCCTCTTCTATTCTAATTATCCTTAAGTTTTGTCTTCTCATAGTGTCCTGGATCTCCTGGATATTTTGGGTTAGGAGCTTTTTGGCTTTTGCATCTTCTCTGACTGTTTTGACTATGTTTTCCATATTGTCTTTGGTCCCTGAGATTCTCTCTTCCATCTCTTGTAGTCTGTTGGAGATGCTTGCATCTGTGACTATTGATTGCTTTTTAAGATTTTTTTACCTTCAAGTTTTTTTCTTTTAGTGTTTTCTTTATCATTTCCATTTCCATTTTAAACTCCTTCAATTCCTTCATCTCTTTGGTTCTATTTTCCTCTAGTTCTTTGATTTATTTGAGTGTTTTTCTTGTTTCCCCTTTAAAAGCTTCTATTTTTTATTCTTTTCCTCCCTTTATTGTTTAAGTATCTCTATTATCATTTTGAGGCATGATTTTGGTTTCTGAGTCTTCTTTCTCTGGAGTGTTTGGCATTCTGCTGGTTGCTGGATGGGAGAGCTGGGTTCTGGTGTTGCCAGGTTGTCTTGGTTTCCATTGGGTAAGTTCTTTCACTTTCCTCTTGCCATCTTGTCAGTGATTGGTTCCTGTCTCTCCCATGTACCTGGCCTGTGTCCCTGGATCTCTGCTGTTCCTGGTGGCAGATGGCCTGAGCATTTGTTCTCCATGCACGGGCCCTCCAGGTGGAAATGGAGTCCCTGTGGCAGAGTTCCTGCTTCCCTGAACCACTGGGGAGGGGTACTTTCCACATGATCAGCCCAGACCTCTCTGTGCCCCGGCTACTCGCAGCGCAGTCTCACCAGGCCCGTGTCCCTGGATCTCTGATGTTCCTGGTGGCAGATGGCCTGAGCGTTTGTTCTGCACTCAAGGGCCCTCTGGTTGGAAACTGATTTCCTATGGCAGAGTTCCTGCTCCCCTGAACCAGGGGGGTGGAAGATGTGCTTTCCATGTGTTTGGCCAACTCCGCTACTTCCAGTGCAGTCTCACCAGGCCTGCATCCCTGGATCTCCACCCCAGCTATGGATCTTAATAAGAAGTTCCTAAAAGAAAAATTGAAAATGGCTAAGAAATATCAAATATCTTCAAAGCATACATCATCATTAGCAAAGTATACAAATTGAAAACATTTTGAGGTTTCATCTTAACCCCTTTCACTCTTGAGATTGTGGGCAAGTAGAGCTACCACAAAAGCCAGTGTGGAAATTTATCAGAAAGCTAAATGTGGGTGTCTTAGCTAGTATTCTATTTCTGTGAAGAAACTCCATGGCCAAGACAACTCTTATAAAGAGAAGCATTTAATTGGGGGTTGCTTACAGGTTCAGAAGGTTAGTCCATGATAGTTATTCATGATAGGAACACAGTTGCACCTGGGCAGGCATGGTGCAGGAGGGGTAGCTTAGAGCTTTATTTCTGCATCTGTAGAGTGGGAGTTAGGGAGGGAGAGAGAGAGGGAGAGAGGGAAAGGGGGGTGTGCATGAGCTACTGAGTTTGAGGCTGCTCTGGGCTTTTGAAACATTAAAGCCCACCATTAACACTGTATCTCCTCCAACAAGGCCATACCTCCTGTCTTAGTCAGGATTTCTATTCCTGCACAAACATCATGACCAAGAAGCTAGTTGTGGAGGAAAGGGTTTATTCAGCTTACACTTCCACATCACCAAAGGAAGTCAGGACTGTAACTCAAGCAGGTCAGGAAGCAGGAGCTGATGCAGAGGCCATGGAGGAATGTTACTTACTGGTGTGCTTCCCCTGTTTTGCTCAGCTTGCTTTCTTATAGAACCCAGGTCTACCACCCACAAGGGGCCCTCCCCCCTTGGTCACTAATTGATAAAATGCCTTACAGCTGGATCTCATGGAGGCATTTCCCCAAGGGAGGCTCCTTTCTCTGTGATAGCTCCAGCTTGTGTGAGGTTGACACACAAAACCAGCCAGTACAACTCCTAATCTTTTCTTTCACCAAATGGGGACTAAGCGAGCATTGTGTTTGACTCTGAGGGCATCTTATTCAATCAACCACCGTAGGCCTACCATACAACGCATCGATACTATCCCTTGCCATAGACCCAATAGACTGGCAATTCCACCTCATCGATACTTTCTCAGCCATATGCTTTACTGTTCCACTCACACCCTAGAAAATGGAAACAACCTAGATGTCCTCAGCTGAGGAATGGATAATGACAATACAGTATATATACACAATGATATTATATCCAGGTGTAAAAGAAGTGTGAAATAATTAAATTTGTGGGTAGATGGATAGTAAACTGGAAAATATTATTCTGAGTGAGGTAACCCAGACCTAGATACACAGAAAACAAATGTCACAGAAGGCTTGTGGGTCCTACCTCCAAGTCCTCAGATGTCAGACTATAACTTGGAGTCACTGCAGAAGCCAGGAAATCAAAAACGGTACAATGTATGGGAGGAGAGGGGTCTAAGTCAGGGTGCTCCATAGGGAGAATGGTAGGACATGGGTGGTGTGAAGTAGGGAATGGCACGGCTTTAACTGAGGAGGGAGGAGGGACTTAGACAGAGGGAAGGGGTAGGGAGAAAAGCTAACTTACAGAATGGTGAGACCCCCATGGGAAAACAGTTCTGTTTTACGTTTACTTGAAAATACATACATAGCATATAGAATGAAATTACACCACTTGGGGAATGATGCTCCACCAAACCCATAAACTATCAAAATTTCCAATTCCAGGCATAAGAAACCTCTCTTCAAGTTGTTGTTTAGAGAAGACCAAGAAACTCCCCAGACAACAAGGGCTACGTTTCCCTCCCAGAACTTGAGGATAAGGACCCTATTGCCGAAGACACCGAGTCCTCAGAATTTGGAGGGCTCAGAGGAGTTGAGCTGGAACTGTCCTGAAAGCCCCATTCCTGACCACCAGCACTCTGAATACTGAAAGGTGTCACTCAAACCACCAAGAGAGGAAATGTCAATCAATATCCCAGCCAGCTGAAGAGCCCAGGACTGGCTTGCCAGAGTATCCTCAATGTATGATAGAGGCACATAAGGGAATAGTAATGCGCTCTTCACTAGGGTTTAAGTCCTGATCAATGGATGGACGCTCAAGCCTGGTATTGTAACCCTATCCCGCTAGCTGCGGCTGGTGAAGTCATGGACACTAGAGGGGGCACCTCTATTGCTATTCTCCTAAGCCAGCATAATTTCTTTTTTATTTATTTTTATTTGATATTTTATGTATTTACATTTCAAATGTTATTCCCTTTACCATCTGTACCATCTCCCTCCCCCTGCCTCTGTGAAGATGCTCCAACCTCATCACCCTGGCAATCCCCTACACTGGGGAAACATGACTTCACAGGACCAAGGGCTTTTCTTCCTGTTGATGCCAGACAATGCCATCCTCTGCAACATATGGGGCTGGAGCCATGGGTCTCCCATGTGTACTTTTTGGTTGGTGGTTTAGTCCTCGGAAACTCTGGAGGGTCTGGTTGGTTGATATTGTTGTTTTTCCTATGGGATTGCAAACCCTTTCAGTTTCTTCATTCCTTTCTCTAACTCCGCCATTGGGGTCCCCATACTCAGTCTGACAGTTAGCTGCAAACATCCTCCTCTGTATCAGTAAGGCTCTGGCAGAGCCTCTCAGGAGACATCCATATCAGACTCCTGTCAGTAAGCACTTCTTGGCATCAGCAATAGTGACTGGGTTTGGTGGCTGCATATGGGATTAATCCCGAGGTGGGGCAGTCTTTGCATGACCTTTTCTTCAGTTCCTTGCTCCACTCTTTGTCCCTGTATTTCCTCCTGTGAGTATTTTGTCCCTCCTTCCAAGAAGAACTGAGGCATCCACATTTTGGTCTTTCTTCTTCTTAATCTGAGGGACTGCCAGCCTCATTTCCAGAGTGATCGTATCAGCTTGCAATCCCACCAACAATGGAGGAGTGTTCCTCTTTTTCCACATCCTCACCAGCGTCTGCTGTCATCCGAGGTTTTAAACACCTTACATTTAAAGTGCTATAGCTTATTTTCTATATGTCATGATATTTCACAGGTTACTATTAGATCTTACCTTTTTGAAGATGGCTATATTTGTAGAAAAATACAGCGCAAATAAAAAGACTCAGAATCATCATTTTCTGTACAAACTCTCCCCAGTTATTATGACCGTGCATCATTGCACTTGGTAGAACTGATAAATGAATAGTAATACATTTTTAAAGAAAGAACCAGTGCACACACTTTCTTCTGTTTGTTTGCACGTATATTGACAAGCACTATGTAGTAAAAGGAAAACATGTTACGTTCTTAAACTCCAGATACCCATCCCTTCCTTATTTCCATAAATGAATGGCAAAACTCCATTTTCATGGACTGCATAATATGCCATAATGCCCCCTCAATAGGAGAAAATTCAAGCCTCATTCTGTAAACATAGCCAACTACACATGGCTGGTGAGGCCAAGAAACCTAGAAAAAAAACTACTGTTGTTATATTCTGAAAACAATATAATTCCTAACTAATTTCTAATACCCACAGATAGGTGTAGCTCTCATCTGTTATCAGAGAAGATTTTGAGGAACAGATGGAAATTGGAGATCCACAACTAGCCAAAGTGTGTGACTAGACAGAGGATACATGACCGTAGGGCACCCAGGCCTAACTGACACATCCCCAATGCAATCCCTATACATAGGTTCAGGGAAAACTGCAGACAAGAGAGATTGAAAGAGCCAAAGTTCTAGGGTTCATGCTTCTAGATAGTGCCCTCCACACATGGCAGGAAAACAGCAGCCATGAAGCCTAATCTATATGATTATTGAACAAGTGTTGCATGAAGACAGAACCAGTTGACATGCCAACATGGACTGGAGAAATTCCACAAGACCCCACCTCTAAATGAAGAGCTACAGGTGGACCAAAGCTGGTGAGACAAAGGAGTCATTTTATTCTGAGAAGAGTTCGTGCATAGGTTGTCCAACCTCATATGGTCAACTCCCAATACATAATGAATATACAAGCAATACTAAGTAGACTCAGTACATCATATATTCATATATACATTTATGCACATATATGTAATGATAATAAAGGAGGGGTCATGAATCTGGGATGAAGTGGGGAACATGTGGCAGGTTAGAGAGGGAAAGAAAATGTGAGAAGGACGTAGATGGAGTGCTAATGTATGACAACCTAAATTTTTTAAAAATTAAAAACAACTGTTTTGGAGAGCACCTGATTAAGGTTATAACTATCTGCTGCTTTTCTTCTTCTATTTTTGTTTTATTTAAGACAGATTGGTTTTCACACACGTATTTTGATTTTGATTCCCCTCCCCCAACTTCTCATAGGTCTTTTCAACTCCCCTCCCATCCAAGTTCACACGTCTTCCATCTCTCCTTAGAAAACAAATGGGCATCTAAGGAACAATAACAACATAAAATAAGATAGAGCAAAAACAGACAAGTCAGAATAGGTCAAAACAAACAGAAGAAAAAGGGCCAAAGAAAAAGCACAAGAAACTTGCACAGAGAAGCCCATAAAAACACAAAACCAGAAGCTATAATATACATGCACAAAAGACCTGTAAAACAATGAATAGATGAATAGATAGGTAGGTATATGGGTGCAGGGATGATAGGTAGGTAGATAGATAGGTAGATAGATAGATAGATAGATGATAGATAGATGACAGATAATAGATAGATGATAGATAGACAATAGATGATAGACAATAGATAATAGATAGATGATAAATGATAGATAGATAGATCGATAGATAGATAGATAGATAGATAGATAGATAGATAGATAGATAGATAGACAGACAATAAAATGGTTGGGTATGGGGCCCCTTTTCGAGTAGTTTGTATCATTAGTGAAACTCTATTAGAGAAAACGAGTTTTTTTATTTGCAAGTGATTATCAGTTGGGGATAGCTTCTGGGTTATTGAAAAGGGACTTGTGTCCATTTCTCCTCTCAGTGTTGGGACCCCATCTGGAACAGACCCATGCAGGCCTGTGCATGGTGCCCATCTCTGAGAGTTCCTATGTGTCAATCCAGCTGTGTTGAGAAGGCTTTGTTTTCCTTGGTGTCCTCCATCTCTTCTGGCTCTTTATGCCTCCTCTTGTGCAAATTCCATAGCCCTGAGGAGAGGACTTTGATGGAGACATCTCTTTAATGACTGAATGTTCAATGTCACTCCTTCTCTTTACATTGTCTGGCTTCAGGTCTCTGTGGTTTTTACTATACACACAGAGGAAAGCTTGTCTGGTGACAGCAAAACAAGAGATGGATCTACACGTGTAGCATAATTAATTGAGGAGTCATTTTATTGCTATGTTCACTTAGCAGTACAAAAATATTTGCCTTTCCCTTAGGTCCATGGGCTATTTAGTCTCAGATTCTTGGTCACCCAAGCAGTATTGGGGATGGGTTCCATCTCATAGTGGGCCTCAAATCTAATCAGATAGTGGTTGGTTACTAAGACAAGCTTTATTCCACTGTATCACTAGCACATCTTGCAGGAAGGTCGTTATTATAGATTTAAGGGTTTGTTGTTGAGTCTGTGTTTACCTTTCTCCTTTAGGAGTGTGCACAGAACCTTCTAGTACCACAAACACCGAGCATTGTGGGCAAAGTCTCAAAGTAGGCAACAACTTGACTCCTCCATGCTAAGGGAGTTAGTTGCCTAGGTGTTTTCTTCAGAAATGGGGTCTTACTGTCAGTTTGTGGAGAGAAACCTATAACCTTTAAAACAGCCTGGGATGTTTAGGGATTCCCATGGGGCCCCTTTAATGAATAACTCAATCAGATATAGCCCACTCCTGATATTAGAAGCTTTATTTGTTGGTGATTGACGTCTACTATTATTTGGAAATTTCACTTAAATTGCCTTCATATGTGTATTTTTTGGAAGGTTCTATTGTATCAGGTTTCCATATAACCCCTCAAATGACTGGTTTTAGCTGTCCCTTCCCATATTCCTTCCTCTACCTCCCCCAACTCCCTCCCCATTTTCATTTGATCCTCATGTTCCAGTCTCTCCCGTCGTCCATTGATAACTATCTGCACTACTTCCCCTTCCTAGGGAGATTCATCCCTCCTCCTCCCCAGCCCCTCACTCTTTGCCAAACTTCTATGGTTATACCCATTGTAACCTATTTATTCAAGACTTAACAGCTAATATACAGATATAAACGAATGCATACCACAATTGTCTTTCTGGGTCTAGGCTACCTTGCTCTCTTCATTTACCTGTGAATTTCATAATTTTATTTTTCAGCAGCAGAGTAGTAGTATGTTATGTAAGTGTACAATGTTTTCTTTATACATTCAACCATTTTTGGTTATCTAGGCAGTGTCCACTTTCTGGTTATTATGAACAGAGCTGCAAAAAAAAAAAAAAAAAAAAAAAAAAAAAAAAAAAAAACCAGGGTGGAGCAAATGGCCTTGTAGTAAAATGCAAGGTCCTTTGGGAATCTTCCCAACAGAGACCTATCTGAGTCTTGAGGTAAATCTATTCCCAGAATCCTGAGGAATCCTCACACTGATTTTCACATCAGCTGTATCAGTTCACACCAGCAATGGATGTGTGTTTCCCTTACCCCACATCCTCACCAGCATGAGCTGTCATTTGTTGGCCAATTTGACTGGTGCAAAAGGAAACCTCAAAGTCATTTTGATTTGCATTTTTCTGATGACTAAGGATGTTGAACATTTCTTTAAGTGCTTCTTAGCCACTGATGTTTCCTCCTTTGAGAATTCTCTGTTGAGATGTGTATCCCACTATTAAATTGGTTTATTTACTTCTTGATGTCCAGTTTTGTTTTGTTTAGTGTTGTTGTTCTTTTTCTGTGTTTTAAGGATTAGCCTTCTATCAGATGCTGTGCTGTCTAAATGATGGTGGCCCTTGTCACTCAAGCTTTCCAGTTTCACAATGTCCCATTTATTAATTGCTGCTCATAGTGCCTGTGCTATTGGATCCTGTTCACAAAGTCTTCCTGTGCCAATGACGTCAAGACTATTTCCCACTTTCTTTTCTATCAGATTCAGTGTGTTTGATCTTATGCAGAGGTCCCTGATCCATTTGGAGCTGAGTTTTTTGTAAGGTGATAACTCTGGGTCTGTTTGCATTCTTCTACATGCAGCCGTCCAGTCTGAGCAGCACCATTTGTTGAAGATGCTGGTCTTTTTATTCTAGTGTGTATTTTCCTTATTAAATCCCAGGTGTCCATAGGTGTGTGGACTTATTTCTGGGCTTTCAATTTGATCCCATTGATCAATGTGACCATTTTTGTGTCAACACCATACTGTTTTTGTTACTATCGTTCTGTAGTACAATTAGAGGCCAAGGATGGCGGCACCTCCGGCAGATCTTTCAATATTCAGAATTCTTAAAATTGTTGTTGTTGTGTGTTTCCACATGAAGCTTAAATTTGTTGTTTCAATTTCTGTGAAGAATTGTGTTGAAAGTTTGATAGGGACTGAATTGAATCTGTCCATTGCTTTTGGTTGGGTTGCCATTTTTACTCTATCAAGCCTACTCATCCTCAAGCATGGAAGATCTTTCCATCTTCTAATGTCTTCTTCAATTTCTCTCCTCAAAGACTTAAAGTTTTTATCACAAAAATCTTTTACTTGCTTGGTTATGGTTACCCTTAAACTATTGTTTGAAGTTATTGTAAAAGGTGTTCTTCCTCTGTCTACTTGTATCTGGTATAGGAAGACCACTGGCTGTTCAGTATTAGGTTTGTACCATGCTACTTTAATGAACGTGTGTTCAGCTGTAGGGGTTTCCTGGTAATGTTTTTGGGTTAATTTGTGTATACAATTGTGTCATCTGCAAATAAAGCCACTTTGAGTTCTTGCTTTTCCTCTTGTATTCTCCTGATTTCCATCGGTTGTCTAATGTTCTAGCCAAGATGTCAAGTACTGTACTGAATAGATATGGAGAGAGTGGGCAACCTTTTCCCATTCCTGATTTTAGTGGAATTGCTTTGAGTTTTTCTCCATCTATGTTGCTATTGGCTAATAAAAATCACCTTTAGTATCTTGAGGCATGTGCTACCTTGAATCCCTACTCTCTCTGGGACTTTTCTCATTAAGGGGTGTTAGATTTTTTTCAAAGAGCTTTTCTGCATATAATAAGGTGATAGTGTATTACAGAAATCCCACCCAGCCCCTAAATGTGACGGAGCCAAAAAGTCTCGGGAGTCAAAAATTAATGATGCAGTTTGTTATCTCTTTATTGGAAAGAAAGTTTCTGAATGTTAGGTTTAAGAACCTCAAGACAAACAATCATAAGAAGGAAATGCCATCCAGGGACTGCCACTGAGACCACATGGGAGTTGCATGCTAACATCACGAGCTTTATTCAGGTGATGTGGCTCCTAGGAAAAGAGAGAGAGAATAGTTGGCAGGGTGAAGACCTGGCCAGTGGCTTTCTGAGGGACCCACGTACCCTTGGATCCTCATTCTTGCTTGCTCCTGCTACTTCTCATCCCCTCTGATTCACAAGCATTGAACATCTCTTTGTATTCATACCTCTCTTTTATTGAGAGGAAAAGGACTCAGGTTCCTGAATGGAATGGGTATGGTCATGTAAAAAAGAACGTAACTATAAAACTTCCAACATAATACGAAATTAGCCTTTGGCAAATAAAATTGTAGGAATGACTAAGGTTATAAGCTTATAACTGTAGTGGGCATTCAAGTTTTTTCCACCTTGTTGGATTATTCGAGAGAAAACCATCAACAATATACACTAAGGGTAGGAATTCAGGGCACACTCACAGTCCAGGTATCTTTCTCTGCTCTGAGAAAGGTACTTTCCTCACCTCTTCAAAGGTCATACTCACAGCTGCCCTGATATGGACAATAGCATCAATCCCATAATGACCTAGGGAATACCCATGCCTAACTTCTTTTGTTGTTGTTTTGATTCAAATAATTGTTATAGTTATTCAGGTTACATCCCACTCACTGTCCCCTCCCAGCCACTCCCTTCTATAATTCTTCCTCATTCCCCTTCTCCTTTGAGCAGGTGGGTGGTCCCCTTGGGTATCCCTCTCCCTGGTACATCAAGTCTCTGCCATGCACATCTTCTAAACACTGGGTAGGCATTCGCCTCACTTGGAAAAATCCTTACCAGCATATTGGTCCAGATGTTCAGCTGGTCAATGTAGTATCAATTGGCTACGCCTTGAGAAAACCGGGTCTTCTTTTTCTTTGAAAATGAACTCTCACCTTCCACGTTGGAGCCACCCCCAGAGATGTGCTTACTTCTTTTGCTACTACTCATTTCCTCAGAAGTTTCCTCACCGAGGGAGCCTCCATGAGTTGTTGGACCACGTGGATTATCATGCGTTGCTGCTTCACTGGTGGCTGTCACCAAGTTTTCACTGGCAGTATCTTCCGACTGTGAGTATTTTTCTAATGAGACAAAAGTGTGTTTTATTCGCTACATGATTATTTCTATATAGTCTGGGGTTGTTGTAAATCAGTACCCTGCAGCCAGCCTGTGGTTTCTCTTTGATTAGTAACCTATCTCATGGTGCAATTCTCCTCTTATTTTTTTGTCTAGAAACTCCTTGATCTTTTGTCTAGTCAGAAATAGGCTTGATCTGTTTGGTGACTGCTCTTGAATCTCCCTTCTAATGGACAATAAGAATCTTTGAGTTACAGCTATATTACAAGGCAATTGTGCTAAAAGCTGCATGCTATTGGTACAGAGATAGGCACGTGGATCAATGGAATAGAATAGAAGATCCAGAAATGAGCCCTCACATATATGGTCACTTGGTTTTTGACAAAGGAGCTGTAAACATTCAATGGAAAAAGGACAGCCTATTCAACAAATGGTGTTGGTTCAACTGGCACTCATCATGCAGAAGAATGCAAATTGATCCTTTCTTATCTCCTTGTACAAAGCTCAAGTGCAAGTGGATCAAAGATCTCCACATTAAACCAGGTACAATGAAATTATTAGAAGAGAAAGTAGGGCAAACCTTAGAACACATAGGTACAGGAGAAAATTTCCTGAACAGAACACCAATGGCTCATGCTCCAAGGTCAAATATTGACAAATGGGACTTAATGAGATTGCAAAGTTTCTATAAGGCTAAGGACACTGTCAAGAAAACAAAACGGCAGCCAACAGATTAGGTAAAGATCTTTACCAACCCCACATCTGATAGAGGCCTAATATCCAAAGTATACAAAGAGCTCAAGAAGTTAGACATCAGAGAATCAAACAACCATATTAAAAAATGGGGTACAGAGCTAAACAAAAAGTTCTGAATTGAGGAATATCGAATGGCTGAGAAGTATCTAAGGAAGTGCTCGACATCATTAGCCATCAGGGAAATGCAAATCAAAACAACCCTGAGATTCCACCTCACACCTACCAGAATGGGTAAGATCAAAAAATCAGATGACAGCAGATGCTGGCGAGGATGAGGAGAAAGAGGAACCCTTCTCCACTGTTGGTGGGGTTATAAACTGGTACAACCACTCTGGAAATCAATCTGACGATTCCTCAGAAAATTGGACATAGTACTACCTGAAGTTATTCCACTTCTGGGCATATACCCCAGAGAAGCTCCAACAGACAACAAAGACACATGCACCACAATATTAATAGCAGCCCTATTTATAATAGCCAGAAGCTGGAAAGAACCCAGATGTCCTTCAGTAGATGAATGGATACAAAAATTGTGGTATATTTACACAATGGAGTACTACTCAGCTATCAGAAACAATGGCTTTATGAAATTCTTAAGAAAATAGATGTATCTAAAGAATATCATCCTGAGTGAGATAACCCAGTCACAAAAGAACAGACATAATATGCAGTCACTGATAGTTGAATACTAACCTCTGAACACCCCATAAACAACTCACAGACCATATGAAGTTCAAGAAACAACAAAGTCCCCCCCCCCAAAAAAAGAAAAAAAAATGAAAAACCATTATGCTTAATCTTTACACACCAAGAAAATTTTGCCTATTTCCAGGTTACATCCTGTTTTACATTTACTTTATGCTCATTGTAACTAGTAAGATTTTAATGCATGCTATCAAACCTTTAAAAAAATCAAGTACTGACAAAAATATGTTCATATACTTTTATGCAAAAATGCTTAAAATCTGTACATTTATCTTTGTTTTTTAAAATAAAGTTGTTCAATTAAAAAAAAGAATCTTTGAGTTACATGATTTCCAATTGCCCCCATTTTCAGTAGAAATGAAATACATATTCGTTTTATTGACACCAGGCTTAAACTTGTGTTAAACAAGTGAATCCTGTGAATAGCACCATGATTAAGATTCTATCCTGCCTTCCCAAACCAGTTTACAATTTAGTAAGTCAACAGAGGAGCAAATGTCTTACGTCTATCCGTGATCCTTAAAAACAAAACCGATTGGATAATTAACCCTGCATAGTTATAAGTCTGATTTGTTCTACTACAACCAGTCCACACACACAACTAGCCCTGCATATACACTACAAATGATCATGACAAAGTTTTAAAAAGCTGTAAGAAATACAGTTCTAACTAGAGAAGTTGCAAATTCCAAAAGGGTATGAAAAAAAAAAAAAAAAAAAAAAAAAAACGAAATCCTTATGTTCAAAGAAATAGACTTTCTGTAAAAATATATACAATTTTTATAGACAACTACATTTCATAAGTTTTCTTAAAAAATGAGGCTGTTCCATTTCAATGAATCTTAAGTACTTTTTGGCCATCACTAGGCTAATAAACTTAAGAATCATCCAAGCCAAGTAGACAGATCTAAGTCCTGAGCACTTAGACTTTGACAAGGCACACACTCGGGCCTGCGCAGAGAGTTCCTCCCTTCACATTCTTGTAGAACATTGCAGCTTCTAGTCATAGTTTGGTTACTTGTAGGTTAAAAATCTATTTAACATAAGTCACCAACATTGTTAGGGCTTCTCTCTCAACACTAAGAGCAGAGTAATGGGTTCTGCATATTTATTGAACTCTGTTACTAGCCTGATGACGGCCACTCTTCTGTCTCCGGACAAGGAAATCAAACCTTTCCATTCACCCTTTTCATTCATTCTAGAAGTCCTCCTCCATGGCCTCCCAAAGTTTGCCGAGAGTGAACTTTGCTTCATTTAGACAGTGACTCTTCCAGAGGGAGCACCTATCCCATGTATACATTCTCATTGGCCACTTTCTTTCTGCTGCGATGCCACAGTAGAAGTGGACTGTTACTATCCTGAGCAGCTTTAAGTGCACCTTCTTAAGCACATTTGTTCTCACAAAAGCGTATAGTTGGTGGCTGGAGGTTTAAGAGTCACTCACAAGCTACGTTATCAGCTATGCCAGACCAACACTGGCAAAAGCCAGCAGCACATTTCTGATGCCGCCTTCTAGGTCCTGTGTGCGGAAGAACTCCACAAGGCCATCCCAGCCTCTTTGTTTCACAAGCCAGTCCTGTTTCGTCCTGACCAGAACGTCTGTGATACATTCTGCTAATGGTTCGAGGCAGCTTTCTTGGTTTATGCTCTCTAAGTGTTTGGCCACAGATGCACCAAGAGAAACAAGAGACACAATCCTGCCCCAGTTTGTTAGACCATCTTTGAAAGCATGGCGCATCCCTCGAGAAAAAGATTTAAATTCGTCTCCGTCTTCGATGTCCAGTTTCCGAGGCGTGCCCCCGCAGGGTTACCCTCTGGTCCGCCGCGCCGGCCTGGCCCCGGGGCTTCGCGGCCTTGGAGCAGGCTGCCTGCTCCAGCAGGTAGCAGGATCTCCAGCGACAGGGGGACCAGCTCCTGGTCCTCCTCAGGCGGCGGCGGCGAGGAGGCCTGGGCAACTTAAGCAGCCTCCTCTCTGCCGACACATTGACTTCGGGGACCTGGGCGCCCACGGGCGGCGGCCGGGGGCGACCACCGGGCAGCAGAGCGGCCTTCCCTACCCAGGTCACCTCTCTGCCGCCATGCTCACCCCTGCCTGAGAACCTCTGCCTGCGCTGAGGTTAGTTCCACCCAGTACAGGTTCAAGGCCATCATCGCTTTTCTCCGCAGCCCAAACGTGGTCAGACGCCACAAGCTAGTGGGGTATGAGCTGGGACCGGACCTGAGACCAGCGGAAGTCAGGAGTCTAACTGTTCCCCTACAGTCTCCATCTCTGACTCTTGGTTCATCAATTCAGTGATCCCCTCACAAAAGCGAAGATTACAGCTAGCAAAGGCTAACTTCTTATCACCACACAAAAGTTGTGGTTACAGCTAGCAGAGGCTAACTTCTTATCACCACATAAAAGCTATGTCTCATCCCCACACAAAAGTTGTGGTTACAGCGAGCACAAAGGCTAACCTCTCATCAGAAATTAGTCTCTAGAAAGTAACACTCCTTAGATCTCCAAAGGACCCTTTAAAGAACTTGTTTCTTCTCCCCCAGAACAACTTCTTCCTACTTACCCTTAGTTCTCTTTCCTAGGGCCCCTGTCACCAGAAGGAAAAGCAGAGAAAAGAGGAACAAGCTTGTAGACTTCATCTTGCCAGAAAACGATCTTGACTGAAGGCCGAGCTGAGTTCTTAATTTATATATTTCACAAGTGGGTGTCCTTGGAGTTATAAACGGCACAACCCACCTTACTTATCTGTAAATGTTGACTTCTTCCCCCGCACTATGCAGGGGGTATTGCTATTATCTTGGAATTCTACAAAAGTACATCGTATCAGAGACCTTCTTTATCCCTGCAGCCCCAGCCAATCTTTATCAACCCCTGAGATCACTTCACACAGTTTCCAGTATTTCTGAAAGACGTTCAGTTAGGACTAAAGAAGACTGTCCCTTCATGGCATAAAGTAGCCACAGTGTGACTGAGCTTTCCACAGTACACATATATGTCTCTATCTGCAGTTGTACACTACAAAAATACTTCCTCTTACCAATCATGTAACCTTCATATAATCCTATAACTGTGTGCTGTAAGTCTTTCAAATGAATATGTTGTACTTGCAGAGGGATAGAAAGGCACAGAATGAACTCAAGAAATACAAACGAAAACCTCAATAAAGCAGCTAAAAAATCTTCAGGGGAAAGCCTCGATCACAGAATGTGGGAATCAGAAATTGACGGACAGAGAGCATGGGAAGGCACTGAATCATGCTGGCAAGCTCAATGAGAATTTTTTAAATGCATAAATGGAACAACGGGAGAGTTCTGAGACACTGAGAAAAGATGCAACCTCCAAGTTGCAGACCCTAGAGGAAAAACGAAAGAACAGTGCAAAGGCACAGAGAACACCATCAGTAAAAGCATAAGAAAGTTACAACCTAAACAAAGAGATGCCTCTCTGTGCACAAGAGGCTCACTGAACACCCGATAGAAAAGATCAGAAAAATAGTCTCTATGATGTAGTTAAAACATTAAAAACAGACAAAAAAGGTATTTAAAACTAACAGAAATGTCAAGTCACTTATAGAGGCTGGCTCACTGGGATAACGAGATGATGATAATAACAAAGGAATCTTTAAAGCCAGAAGGGCCAAGAAAGTTCCAAGTCCTGAAAGGTCATGACTGTCAACCAGACTATTACACCCAGGGGAAAAAAAAAAAACTATCTATTAAAATTAGAGGAGAAATAAAAATGTCAATTCTTGCTATTTTCCCCTGGGTTCTTTGAACCTTATAACCCTTGCCTATGTCTACACATTGCTTTCCCTACCTTTTCCTGTAGAGTTTTCAGTGCTTCGAGTCTTTAAGCCTTTGGTTGATTTTGAGTATATTCTTGTACAGGGCAGTAGTTCCTTTCACTTATCTACATAAAGATAGCCAATGCTGCAAAATTATTTGTTAAAAAGCTGTCTTTAGCTAATGTGTCCACCTTTGTAGACAAAACTGCCTGGGTTTATTTCTGAGTTCTCCATCCTAATCCGATTGCTCTGTGAATTTTTATTTATATGTGTGTATGTGTGTGTGTGTGTGTGTGTGTGTGTGTGTGTGTCTGTCTGTCTGTCTGTCTGTCTGTCTGGTTTCTACTCTATGGTTCTGTTGAACAGTTTGACAGGGAATTGCTTTTTTGCTATTGCTCCAGAATTCCCATTTCTGCTCAGGATTGCTTTGGAGACTCAGGATTTATTTAAACAATAATTTTAGGGTTGCTTTCTATACTTTTGTGAAAAATGACATGAAAATTTTGAAAGGTATTATACTGAATTTGTAAACTGCTTTTCAGTAAGATGACCATCTCCATAGGATTAGCTTTGCGAATTAATCTGTGATCATGGAAGAAACCTGTCTCCTAGTATTTGACTCAATTTCTTCTGTTGATATTTTATTTTTATTTTAATTTATTATTTTAAGTTTTGAGTCTTTTGCCTGCATGTAGGTCTGTGCACCACATGCGTGCCTTGGTACCCACAGAGACAAGAAGACATCAGATTCCCCTAGAACTGAAGTTATGAATGGATGTGAGCTTCTGTGTCGACACTGGGGATTAAACTCAGGACCTCTGGAAGAACAGCCAGTGCTCTTAACCATGAGCCTTCTCTCCAGCCCCATTCAGTATGTTATAATGCACACTTTCACCACACTGGTTTTATCATCATCATCATCATCATCATCATCATCATCATCATCCTCATTCTAATCCTATTTCAAAGATTTTGTTTTTCAACAGTTGTATTAGCTGCACAATTTTGAGTAAGGTATTGCTTCTCTCACTTTTAATTTCTTTCTCAAATCATATTTGTAACAATTGAGAATTTTATGTAATACATTTGATCCTAGTTATGCCACAAACTTCTCCCAGATCCCCTCCTCCTTTCTAACCACCCAGCTATGTCCTCTCTCTTTTAATCCATTGGGTCCAGTGTATGCTGCTCAAATATTCTTGGGTGGAATGCCTGCCTTGGGGACTAGTCAACCCATTTAGAGCGAAAGAACCCAACTCTTCCTCTCCTAATTACCAATAGCTCCTTAGCTGGGGGTGGGAGCATGGTCCCCACCTTTCCTGCCCCATCTCTCTGAGATTTTTGTCTGGCTTGAGTTTTTTTCCTTCTCTCTTACAACTTTATTTAAAAAAAAAAAGAGGAATACATATACAGTTTTTTAAAGGCATATTGGCATAACACTATATAAGTATTTTTGTCAGTACTTAGTTCTTTTAGAGGTTTTATAGCATGCATTGAAATCCCACTAGTTACCATAAGCATGATGTACATGTAGGACAGAATGTAACATGGAAACAGATTTCTTGGTGAGTATAGATTAAGCATAATGATCCTTGAAGACCAAAAATTGCCACAAGGCTATATTCTTAGCTCTTGGATTATTAATGATTTAAGGTTCAGGTGTACCACACTCTGAGAGGGTGCTATACATTTATTTTTTTTCTAAGAAGAACTGAGGTTTTAATTTTTTGGCTTTTTTGAGCTTTATATTGCCTGTGAGTTGTTTCTGGGGTGTTCAGACCTTTCTGAGGTTAGTATCCAATTATCAGTGACTACATATTATGTCTCTTCTTTTGTGACTGGGTTACCTCACTCAGGATGATATTCTCTAGATGCATCCATTTTTCTAGGAATTTCATAAAGTCATTGTTTCTAATAGCTGGGTAATATTCTATTGTGTAAATATACTACATTTTTGTATCCATTCATCTACTGAAGGACATCTGGGATCTTTCCAGCTTCTGGTTATTAGAAATAGGGCTGCTATGAACATGGTGGTGCAGGTGCCCTTATTGTATGTTGGAGCATCTCTGGAGTATATGTCCAGAAGTGGATCATATAATAACTGGGTCTTCAAGTAAGACTATGTTCAATTTTCTGAGGAACCACCAGACTGATATCCAGAGTGGTTGAACCAGTTTACAACCCCACCAACAGTGGAGTGGTGTTCCTCTTTCTCCACATTCTCACTAGCATCTGCTGTCATCTGAGTTTTTGATTTAGCCATTCTGACTGGTGTGAGGTGGAATCTCAGCGTTGTTTTGATTTTTATTTCAGTGATGACTAGGGATGTCTAGCACTTCCTTAGATGCTTCTCAGCCATTCGATATTCCTCAACTGAGAATTTTGGATTTAGTTCTGTACCGCATTTTTAAAAATATGGTTGTTTGATTCTCTGGCGTCTAACTTCTTGAGGTCTTTGTATACATTGAATATTAGGCCTCTATCAGATGTGGGGTTGGCAAAGATATTTTTCCAATCTGTTGGCTGCCGTTTTGTTTTTTTGACAGTGTCCTTAGCCTTATACAAACCTTGCAATCTCATTAAGTCCCATTTCTTGATTTTCACCTTAGAGCACAAGTCATTGGTGTTCTGTTAAGGAGATTTTTCCCTGTGCCTATGTGTTCTAAGGTTTTCCTTACTTTCTCTTTTAATAGTTTCAGTGTACCTGTTTTAATGTGGGGATCTTTAATCCACTTGCACTTGAGCTTTGTACAAAGAGATAAGAAAGGGTTTATTTTCATTTTTCTGCATGCTGAGTGCCAGTTGAACCAACACCATTTGTTGAAAAGGCTATCCTTTTTCCATTGAATGTTACAGATCCTTTGTGAAAAATGAAGTGACCATATGTGTGGGGGTTCATTTCTGGATCTTCTATTTTGTTCCATTGATCAATCTGCCTATCTCTCTACCAGTATCCTGCGGTTTTTAACACAATTGCCTTGTAATATAGCTTGAGGTCAGGGATGGCGATTCCTGCAGATGTTTTCTTGTTGTTGAGGATGGATTTTGATATTTTAGGTTATTTGTTATTCCAGATGTTGTGCAAATTGCTTTCTAACTCCATAAAGAATTGAGTTGGAATTTTGATGGGGATTGCATTGAATCTGTAGATTGCTTTTGATAAGATATCCATTTTTACAATGTTGATCCTTCCTATCAATGGGCATTTGGAAATCTTTCCATTTTCTGAGATCTTTGTCAATTTCCTTTTTCAGAGATTTGAAGTTCTTGTCATACATGTCCTTCACTTGCTTAGTAAGAGTCACACCAAGGTATTTCATACTGTTTGTGACAATTGTGAAGGGTATCTTTTCCCTAATTTTTTTCTCAGAATGTTTGTCCTTTGAGTAGAAGAAGGCTACTGATTTGTTTGAGATAATTTTATATCCAGCCACTTTGATGAAGTTGTTTATCAGTTGTAAAAGTTCTCTGGTGGAATTTTTGGGGTCACTTAAATATACTATCATGTCATCTGCAAATAGTGATATTTTTACTTCTTTCTTTCCAATTTGTATCCCTTTGATTTCTTTTTGCTGTCTAATTGCTCAGGCCAGGACTTCCAGTACTATGTTGAACAGGTAGGGAGAGAGTGGCCAGCCTTGTCTAGTCCCTGATTTTAGTGGTATTTTTATTTCAAGTTTCTCACCGTTAAGTTTGATGTTGGCTATTGCTTTGCTGTTTATTGCTTTTATTATGTTTAGAGATGGGCTTTAGATTTCTGTTATTTTTAAGACTTTTAACATGAAGGGGTGTTGAATTTTGTCAAATGCTTTCTCCGCATCTAGTTAGATGACCATGTGGTTTTTTTCTTTGAGTTTGTTTATATGGTGGATTACATTGATGATTTTCTGTATATTAAACCATCCCTGCATCCCAGGGCTGAAGCCTACTTGATCATGGTAAATGATCATTTTGATATGTTCTTGGATTCAGTTTGCAAGAATTTTGTTGAGTATTTTTGCATCAATGTTCATAAGGGAGATTGGTTTGAAGTTCTCTTTCCTTGTAGGGTCTTTGTGTGGTTTAGGAACGAGGGTTTTTGTGATCTCGAAAAAAGAGTTGGGTAGTGTTCCATCTGACTGTCTTTTGTGGAATAGTTTGGAGAGTATTGGTATTAGGTTGTCAATAAATGTCTGATAGAATTCTGCACTGAACCCATCTGGACCTGGGCTTTTTTTGGTTGGGTGGGTTTTGATGACTGCTTCTATTTATTTAGGTGTCATGGGATTATTTAGATGGTTTACCTGGTCCTGGCTTAACTTTAGTATCTGGTATCTGTCTAGGAATTCATACATTTTCTCCAGATTTCCCAGTTTCGTTGAGTATAGGCTTTTGTAGTAAGATCTGATGATTCCTTGAAATTCCTCAGTTTCAGTTGTTATGTCTCTACTTTCCTTTCTGATTTTGTTAATTTGGATACTCTCTCTTTGCCCTCTACTTAGTCTGGTTAAGGGTTGATCAATCTTGTTAATTTTCTCAAAGAACCAGCTCTTGGTTTTGTTGATTCATTGAATGGTTTTTTTTTTTGTTTCTATTTGGTCAGTTTCTGCTCTGGGTTTGATTATTTCTTGCTGTCTCCTCCTCTTGGGTGTATCTGCTTCCTTTTTTTCTAGAGCTTTCAACTGTGTTGTCAAGTTGCTTGTGTATGTTCTCTACAGTTTCTTTTCGGATGTACTCAGAGCTCTGAGTTTTCCTCTTAGTACTGCTTTCATTGCATCCCATAGGTTGGGTATATTTCATTTTCATTAAATTCTAGTAAATGCTTAATTTCTTTCTTTATTTCTTCTTTGAACATGCTATTGTCTAAAAGAGCATTGTTTAGTTTCCATCTGTATATGGGCGTTTTGTTGTCTTTGTTGTTATTAAAGACCAGCCTTAGTCCCTGGTGATCTGATAAGATGCACGGGAGTATTTCAATCTTCTCATATCTATTGAGGCTTGTTTTGTGACCGAGTATATGGTCAATTTTGGAGAAGGTGCTGTGAGGTGCTGAGATGAAGGTGTATACTTTTGTTTTAGGGTGAAATGTTCTGTAGATGTCTAATAATTCCAATAGGTTCATAACTTCTGCTAGTTTCACTGTGTCCTTGTTTGGTTTCTGCTTCCATGATCTGTCCATTGATGAGAGTAGGGTGTCGAAGTCTCCCACTATTATTGTGTGTGGTGCAATGTATTTTTTGACCTTTGGTAGGGTTTCTTTTATGAATATGGGTGCTCTTGTATTTGGAGCATATATGTTAAGGATTGAGTGTTCCTTCTGATAAATTTTTCCTCTAATAAGTAAAAAGTGTCCTTCCTTGTTTTTTTTGATATCTTTTGGTTGAAAATCAACTTTATTTGATATTAGAATGGCTACTCCAGCTTGTTTCTTGGGGCTGTTTGTTTGGAAGTTTTTTTTCTCCAGCCTTTTACTCTGAGATATTGTCTGTCTTTGTCTCTGAGATGAGTTTCCTGTATGCAGCAAAATGCTGGATTCTGTTTATGTATTCAGTCTGATAGCCTATGTCTCTTTATTGGGGAATTGAGTCTATTTATGTTAACAGATATTAAGGAATAGTGATTGCTGTTTCCTGCTATTTTTGCTTTTAGAGTTAGAATTATGTTTGTGTGTCTTTCTTTTTTTGGTTTTCTTGATTAGTTATTTTCTTGTTTTTTTTCTCAAATGTAGTTTCCCTCCTTGTTTTGGGCTTTTCATTTATTAGTCTTTGTAGGGCTGGATTTGTGGCCAGATATTGTGTAAATTTAATTTTGTCCTGGCATATCTTGGTCTCTCCATGTATGGTGATTGAGAGTTTTGCTTGGTATAGCATCCTCGTATGACATTTGTGTTCTTTTAGGGTCTGTATGATGTCTGTCCAGGATCTTCTAGCTTTCATAGTCTCTGTTTAGAAGTCAGGTGTAATTCTGTTTCTCTACCTTTATATGTTACATGACCCTTTTTCTTTATTGCTTTTATTATTCTTTCTTTGTTTTGAGCACTTGGCATTTTGACTATTTTGTGTCGTGAAAAATTTGTTTTCTTGTCCAATCTATTTGGAGTTCTGTAGGCTTCTTTTATGCTCCTGGTCATCTCAGTCTTAAGGGTAGGGAAGTTTTCTTCTACAATTTTGTTGAAGATATTTACTGTGCCTCTTAGCTTATATTCTTCACCCTCTTCTATTCCTATTATCCTTAGGTTTGGTCTTCTCATTGTGTCCTGGATCTCCTGGACATTTTGTGTTAAGAGCTTTTTGGTTTTGGCATCTTCTCTAAATGTCTTTTCTATATTTTCAATGTTGTCTTTGGCCCCTCAGATTCTCTCTTCCATCTCTTGTGTTCTGTTTGAATTGCTTGTATCTGTGACTCCTGATTTCTTTTTTAGGTTTTATATCTCCAGGGTTGTCTCTTTTTGTGTTTTCTTTATTGTTTACATTTCCATTTTCAATTCCTTCATCTCTTTGGTTCCGTTTTCCTGTAGTTCTTTGAGTGTTTTTTATGTTTTCTCTTTAAAAGCTTCTGTTTGTTTTATGTTTGTCCTCCCATACGTATTTAAGGGAGTTATTCACGCTCTTCTCAAAGATCTCCATCATGATTTTGAGGTATGATTTCAGGTCTGAGTCTTCTTTTTTTGGAGTGTTTGGCAATCCATTCCGTGCTGTGGTGGGAGAGCTGGGTTCTGATGGTGCCAGGTTGTTTTGTTTTCCATTGCTTAAGTTCTTTCATTTTCCTCTTGCCATCTTGTTGTCTGTGATTATACGTGGTCTTGTTGTCAGTCATTGCTACCCATCTCTCCCGTGGACCTGAGGGCCTGTGGGTTCAGAAAGAAAACTGCTTCTGAGTGTTCGGCTTTTAGTGGGCAAGCAGTGAGTTCTGGTATTAGTGACTTAGCTTTCTCTTTGTGGATTCAGATGTGGGAGCCCTTCTAAGGCTGTTCTAGTAGCTCAACCCTGTGCCCACAGGTCCTGAGTACTACTGGCAGGTATCTGGCTCTTTCTCTAGGCCACAACGGACTCTTTTCTCGATAGCACTGTACTTTCTGCTCTCTGAGGACTCTGGATATGCTCTCCCCCTGGGTCTATGTTTCAGACTCCCCTCTGGTCCAGGTGTAAGAGGGTCTGTAGAGTTAAACTTCAAGCACTTTCATTCCCGGGCAAACTCAGGCTCCCACTGTCAAGGGCCTGTGCCTTACAGTTGGCCTGTGTGCCTACACTTTGAGCCAGGGCTTTTTGGGTGGATCCTTATTCCCTATGCCAGAGTTCCAGCTTCACTGAACCAGAAGGCCGTGTTTTCTGCCTAGCCCTCTTTGCCCTTTGGTTACTCACAGCCAAGTATCACTAGACCAGTGTCTCTGGATCTCTGCTGTTCCAGGTGCCAAAGGACCCGAGTGTTTGGTGCATGCCCACGGGCATTCCAGGTGGATCCCGAGTCCTTATGCTAGATTTCTGGCTCCACTGAACAGGAGGGCCGTGTTTTCTGTATGCTCCGCCTAGCTCTCTCTGCGCTTTGGTTACTCACAGCGCAGTATTACTAGGCTTATGTCCCTGGATCTCTGTTGTTCTAGGTGCCCCTGGCTTGAGTTTTTAATTTTAAGTTTTATGCATGCTGCCACAAATTACCACAAACTTGTATGTTTAAGTTCCATGTTGTGTGAAGAAAACACTCTTTCCTTGTCACCCACCACAAATTTATACACATACAGCATATACACATACAATATATACATATACATGTGCATATAGACATATATGTGCATATTCATAGGTATACATCATATACATATTAAGATTTATTTATTTGTTTTATGTATGTGACTACATTGTTGCTGTCTTCAGACACACCAGAAGAGGGCATGGGATCTCATTACAGATGGTTGTGAGCCACCATGTGGCTGCTGGGAATTGAACTCAGAACCTCTGAAAGAGTGGTCAGTACTCTTAGTCACTGAGCCATCTCTCCAACCCCCCACAAATTGACATTTTAACCATTTTGGACATGAACATGGCATATTTTATTTGCATACATGCTTGTTACCTTTTGTTGTCCACATACTCCCCTTGCAGAACCACTTCTCTGCTAGCCTGCTTTTTAAATTTTATACTGTTTTTGTTCCCATTGTTTAGGTTTGTGGTTTTTATTTTGGGAGACTCAGATCTTCAAAAGTTATACAACCCAGTATGTCTCACATTGCTGCCCCTACACAGCCTCTCTGGGGATATTGAGACCTGATTCACAAAATGATATTGGTGGACAAAGTAGACAATAATATTTCCTTGAGGGTTGTTTTGTCCTTTGCTTTGTTCTACGAGTACAGCCCCACTGATGGGGACATTATCTTCTCAACTTCCCTCAGCAGAACAAGCATACACCAAGATGGTTCAGATTCCTAAATTTCTTGGCTAGGATACAATCCACCATTAAATAATAATACAAAACCCTATCAACTTGATGCTGTGCTAGCTAGTTAAATATTAACTTGACATAAGCTAGAGTCATTTTGGAAGGGAGAACTTCAATTGAGAAAATGACCTCATCAGATTGGCTTGTGGACAAACTTGAGGTACATTTTCTTGGAAGATAACTGATGTAGAAGGGTTCAGCTCTCTGTGGGTGGTATCACCCTGGATCTGGTGGTCCTGGGCACTATTGAAAAGCAGACTGCTCAGATTATAAGGAGAAAGTCAGTAAGTCACATTCCTCCATGGCTTCTACATCAGCTCCTGCCCCCAGCTTCCTGCCCTGTTTGGGTTCCTGTCCTGACTTCCTTCTCAGTGAATGACTGTCGCCTACAAGAATAAATCAAATAAACAATTTCCTCACAAAATTACTTCTGGTTATAGTGTTTTATCACAGAAGCAGAAACCCTAACTAAGACAGATGCCAAGTCATGCTTGACCACAGGTCTTCTAACAATTGCAACGTGCTATTAGCTCCCAATGAAAAGTATTAAAGAAATATGATCTCCAGGGTTTAGTTGAAGGCACTAGTAAAAATGATTTTGATCCAAGAAGCCATTGGTTTTAGGCCCCCATTGGTCCTTGCTCCTGCCCTTCTAAGACGCTATGCACATTAGCAAACACTCTACACATGAGCAGACGGTGTGCACATGAGCAGAAACTGTGCACATGAACAGATGCTGTGCACATGAGCAGACACTGTGCACATGAGCAGACACTGTGCACATGAGCAGACACTGTGCACATGAGCAGACACTGTGCACATGAGCAGATGCTGTGCCCATGAGCAGACACTGTGCACATGAGCAGACACTGTGCACATGAGCAGACACTGTGCACATGAGCAGACTCTGTGCACATGAGCAGACACTCCGTATCTGAGCAGACAAGAGCAGATGTGCCCGTGAGCAAGGACCAGAGCATTTTTACCTTCATTCATTTGTCCACCTTCTTGTCCCATTCTGGTGTCCTCTAGCCTTTGGTTCCATTCTATATTTAATGAAAAACTCAACACTGTGGCATCTTTCTGAACCAAGCTTTATTCCTAAGTGATGTGAAGTAAGGACACATTCTCCTCTCTTGCTCTCTCCAAACAGTAGTAATACTACCTGTATGATAAAATTCTGGTTGAATTTCCTAACACTTTCCAAGTGTGTGGGTAGCCTCGGAGAGAAGTCAGAAGCAGGGAGAGAACTGTGGATTTGGGATCTGATGGGCACGATTAAAGATATTTAAAAGTTCCATTTGTTACAGAAACGTGGTCTATACAACAGATATCCAAGAGCTTGGTAATAGAAGGAAGCAAATAGTCCCACCTTTATAACCTTTTTAAAAATTTCCCCTCGGTATATACTCACTGCATATGGTACTGGGTTATACAACATAATTTTAATACAATTATATAATTTACTTTTAACATATTTACCCATAGTCCCTATCCTGATCAATCTCATAGCTTTCTTTCAAAGCTGGATTTGCTAGGGGAAAAGTGCACTAGGATCCTGATACTAGAATAATAGGAATAGAATAATAGTCATCGCTCAGAAACAAACAAACAAACAAACAAAAGAATAGAGCAAACAATAGCCAGCCTAGAGGATACTTGAGTTATATCATGTTCCACGAGACAGGAAAACTATCTTCCATCCAGTAGTGCTGCCCCCACTAGTGGGTAACCAGGCACCAACATTAAGAGATAAAGTCTGGTAGGTACCCATTGTTCATCAGTTCCCATAGCCTCACATTTCATGCTGAAAAAATTATATGAGAAACCATCTCCTCACATCTAAGACATGATAATTGAGTTCTGTAGACGATTATGGCTTCTCCAATTCAGAGAGTGCCTGGGGAGAGCACACAAGTTAGAATCACCATATAGCAGAGCTAACTTCTAAGAAAGTTCATACTTGACAAATCCAGTTCATCTGATCTCAGAAAAAAAAATGGTTCTTAGCATGGATGGAAGCATTCCAAAGTGACATACAAGACCATCAGGGGCAAGGCTAAGGAAGATGCCACTCAGTCGGAGCTGTCTCCTTGCCATCTGAAAACAACCTGTTTGCACTGGGCTCTTTGCACTCCCCCTTCTTTCTCATGGTTTAGTTATCACAGCACTGTGCCCTATTCTGATCTCAGTCTTCATGAGTCCTAAAACCTCTTTTACCTTCCATTAGTAGAGGGAAAGAAGGAGTCCTATGACAGTCTCTCCAGCATCCTTAAATTTTTGGTGCTGAAACTGAATAATGGGAAAGGGTTTTCCCAAAATAGTAAACTCGGCAGGAAGCCAAAGGGGATACCTACTGAGGTTTTTGTATCTGTTCTGATTATTTTATTGATTTGTATGAACAATATTGGTATTTTTTAAATCTAGAGCTGGTATTGAATAAGTAATAGGTGTGTTATTTGTTAGGAAAACCGGTCTCTCCCACGAAGCATTTCCTATTGCTTGTAGTTTTTTGTCTAGGGTTGAGACAACATTGGCTTTTCCCCTTTCAGAACAGCAAGTCTATTGTTGTTGTCTTTGTTTAGATCATGTTTAGACAGCCATGTTGGTTATTGGTGTAACTTGTGACATTCCTAGGAGACAGGGTGTCAAAGCAAACTGCCTGGTCCTCTGCCTCTTCTAATCCTTCCACCCCATCTCCTGAAGTCATCTATGAGTTTAGGTGCAGAAGTATGTGGATGTGTCAGTTGGAACTGGTCTCCATAAGTCTGCATTTTGATTGGTTATAGTTTTCTGTAATGGTCTCCTTTAAAACAAATGATAAAAACCATTTGCCAATTTTTGTAAACTCAGTGTTTTATTATTCTTAGAAAAGAATTTCTCAGTGTATTTTAAAAACTATAATTCTAGAGATTCTGGGCTCTGGTGTCTTTGTGAAAGTTAATCTTTTAGTACAACTTCTCAAAACTGTCCTATGAAACACCAAGGGGGAAAAAAAACCTATAAACTTCATTCTTTACACAGAATAAGACATCTCAGACTGGGGTAGGGGGACTTTAAATACTGTGTATAAAAATACCAACAAAATTGATAATTCTTTATGCAGGTCACCTCCCTTTGTGATGAATAGAGTAGGACCCAGACATAGGTATGTCAACTAAGAGACAAGAAAAAGAAGAGAGAAGGTAGAATCAGCCTCATTCTGAGTCCTTGGAGGGGAGTATGAAGTCCTGCTAGGTCACAGCAGGAACATGGGCTCAATGTCCTCAGGAAAAAGGGCATCCCATGCCTGCCCAGCTGTGCTGTCATCCCAAGGTTGCCGCTCCTTGCTGCTTTCACAGTTAATGGTTAACATTGCTACTCTGGAACTAACTAATGTCATATTGCTCTTTGCACAAGAATTCGGTTCTCCCCTAATATTTTTGTATGGGGCTTTTATACATCCTTTAAAAAATTAATTCATAGAGAATTACACACATTGTATTTGGATCCCATTTACTCTTTCCCTACTCCCTACAGATAAAGCAACCGAACCATAGTCACCCAAATTAGTGCCTTCATTTTATATATTTAAACACTAAGCTTCACACATGAGTACTGAGTTTACATCCTGTTTCTATACATCCCCTAGCTTCTCCCATGTCTCCCTTATTCTTTTTCAAATTTATAACCTCTTCTTTAATTATTATTGCTATGTATGTATATGTATGTATGATACAAACTACATAACATATATTGTTATATGTGTATGCACATGTAAATACAACATCCTGAATCCATTTCATATTGGCCTTGTTGATATAGTTTTAGAACTGGTGTGTTTGTGACTAGATAACCTATTAAGTGTCTTGTACTGGAGAACACCAATGCTCCTTTGCGAAACAACCACTAAGTTCCTGCAGCTCCAAGGGCATGTGGAGAGGGCACTGTAAGTCATTACCAATTCCATGGCAGTTTCTACTATTCCATAAGGTATTCTGTGCAAGCTGGGGGATGACTTCCTTGAAAGTCTGTTCTCAGGTTTGGGTACCTAAGCCATTGTATAACCCAGAGAATTTCAGAATGTGGATTGGCACATTCCCACTCACTCTACAAGACATTCACACAAGAAAACAAGCAACTAGACCATGGGGTGACAGCTGAGAATGTCAGAGACGGGGGGAAATAAACAGAGATAACCAGTCTGCACTGAAACTGAGGTTAAGAACTATCATCTTTTGCATAAGGAGTTAAACGTGGACATTGGTTATTGACCTGTTAAAATGATCCATGTCCTAAAGTCAGTCCTCCACAAGTAAATTCATCTTACAAGAGTCCTCCATGGTACATTCTCCAGGGAAGTGAAAAGAGAAGTAGAAAAGTAAGCAAGAAAAGGAAGCAACAGAACCTATTGGTAAATGTCAGATCTTGTGACTGGCATCTCTACTGTGAGTTATCTTCAGGTTTAGGACACAGAGATAAGATAAGGAGGAGCTCAGGGATCCTAGATTAAAACCAGCATCCTCATGTTCTGTTGGAGAACTTAGTGCCTGGATCTTTGTTCTTCCCTTGAAGCTTTACCTTAACCCCTTCCACACGGCATTCTTCCAGTAAACTAACATTTGGAGATAGAATGACCTAAAAACCCTTTTCACCAGCCTTCTGTTGCACCCGCTACAAGGCTGGGTTGAGTGCATGCTTTCTGCAGAGAAGCTTGCATCTTTGGTGCTCTGCCCACACACCACTGTCTGCCTGGGAAGCTGAGGCCTGTCTTATTGAGCATCCAGGGACTTCTCACAGATGCAGGAAACGTCAGGTTTCCAGGAAGTGGACAGGCTCCCACTGCATCCAGGCTCCGCACATTCAAACATTCTTCTACTAGCACATTCACCAGGGAGAGCAGACATCAGCAGTGAGGGCTGGTGGGTGTTTCTCATCTGTAAAGGGTTTTCCTTTGCTAAGCAGGTAATGTGGGTTCCTAGATGATTTCAGGAAAATAAGGAAACGAGGAGGTCAGTTTCCTTTCTCCATGTTCCAAAAGTCTTCCTGTCTCTAGCCAAACACAGTAAATTTCTCCCATATTTGAACTTCCCTCTGCAGCTCCTCTCACTCTTGAGATGCAGCCCAATGCTGACTCTCCTGAACACATAGAACACAAAGGCCTCTTGAGCTGCTCTCCATCCTGCACATGAGGGCCACCATACTGCACACAGAGTCTCTCATCAAGCTATGAGTGACAGGAAGACAGGAGGACTCTCGACAGGGCAGTAGTAAGGTTGGGCATTTGACAGTTACTTTTAGTCAGGTATACCTAGGCAACTTTTGAAATTGTCTTTGGACCCCATAAAGTCACTTCTTTCCCGTGTCTTTTTTACCAGTATGAACAGACATTTCAGTTGAAACAGACCTGTGTCCATCTCATTTGAAAAGAAGCAAAAATTCACTTCCTATTTTGATAGAGCATTAAACTCAAGAAAACGCTGACAAGACCCTACATTGAACTATTAAACATTGGGCAAGCCATGGTTATTTCTGTGATCTCTGCCTCGAATTTCCCCCTAGAAAAATCATGCGATGATCTTGAGGTGACGATAAAGATTTAAAGGTCTTCTGGAACGTGTGGGGGTAAGACAAAGACTCCGACATCATGTATCTCTAGTTTCTAGGAATGTTTACAACATCTCCTACTGAGAAAAAGGGAGAAGCCAGCAGGCCAGATAAGTAAGGACAGGTAATGCCTTTTCTGACTTCAGCCACAGTTCTGCACCCAGCAGAGAACATATAAATGAGGAGATCAGCTGAGCTCTCAGTGGAGACCCTTCTTGGTAAGATGAAGTCCATCTTCTTCAGCCTGTTTGTGTTTCTCCTCCTGAAGAAGCAAGCAGCTGGGTTAGAAATCTATGGTGAGTGCAGGGAGCTGCCTGGCTGAAGGCATCTGTGAGAATGTCCATAAGGGTGTTCTGGCAGTGAGAAGAACCCTCCATGGGGTGATCTTCTTGATAGACTTTGAGTCTTCTCTGCCCACATTCACATGCCTGTGGGTACATCAGTGGGTTGATGGGGGAAATTCTGGAAATAGACTTGAGAGGAAGCTGTAGAGACAATGTAACTCAGATTCTTGTTATCCATTACCAGGTGGGAAAAAAGGACATTTTCTAGTAAAAACATCCCCACTGATATTTTTCGATAAAGGCCAGTTCCTCTATGGGCACAAAGAAGAGCAGGAAGAGGCCCCAGAAGAAAGCATCTTTGTGCAAACTAAGCACCGTGCATATGGCCAGGATGTTGCTGCCTACATGGGAGAGGCTCCCAGTTCACAGGAACAGACAGGTTTAAATGAAGACATCATTTGTGATGAAGAGGATGAGCTTGCCCAACAAAAATCCCAGCTGCAATCCCAGTCACAAACAAAATCCCAAACCCAAGTCAAATCCCACCAAGCCCAACTGAAGTCCCAAACAGGCCAGCTAAAGACCATAGGGCAGGTGAAATCACAAACCAAGCTGAAATCCCACGGAGCTCCTCTGAAGTCCTACAATGCACCAGTAAATCTCCGGCAAGTCGTGACTCGGCAAGTCAAGGGCAAAAGATATGGCCTGGATGAAGACCTGGCCCAAGTGGGCCAACAGCATGCAAAGGTTTACAGGCTCAAAAGAAAGCATGGCCAGGCCAGGAAAACAGCAGCAGCCTTACCACAGTTTAGACACCGCTCCCAGCCCTATCCTGGGTACTTTGTGCAGTTTCAAGAGCAACTACATGGCAATGTTCATCACACAAAATCTGTCCACCATGGTCCCGGGATGTGCTACTGTCCAAAGGGAGGGTTAATCCTGTACCAAGACACCTTCACTGGATAATACATTCATTAATCTCTCAAGAATTAGGACACATTTAGTGGTAAGTATCTTAGCAAACAGGATTGTGATCTACCCCAGTGTTTCTAGGTGGTGCATGGTAGACTCCCTGAACCCCCATGGGATTGTAGTGATACCTACAGCAGTAGATGTGCTGAGCTGCACCCTTATGGAGTTGAGCTCCATCCCCTGCTGAAGCAAGCAGCACCTGGTAGAGGCATAGAAAGCTCCCTGGGCTGTTAGTGTGTCTGAAATCCCTCTCTGTAGTATTTTGTATACATTTCCTTTGCTCACTTGTAGCCATAAATTCTTTGGAAATGCACCACTTATACAATCACATATATTTACAATGTGTGTGGGCTTTTTGTTTGTTTGTTTATTTGTTTTTATTTATAACTTCTTATGCTTTGGATTCACAAGGCTTGGTTTTTGCTACATTGTCACAAAGTGTTCTTGGTTTTGTTTTCCATACCAGTTATCATTCCTCAGTGCCATGTAGGGTACACTTATCCTTTGGATAACAGAGACCCATGGGGTTTTGTGGCACCTTTGTGAATGGGGAAATAAATAACCCCCAGAACCATCCTCGTTTGTGATCCATGGTATTTGAGAATTTGTGTTCCAGGATGCTAAAATTTGTTTACACAGGTTGCTTGCTTTGTTAGGAGAGAAGTCTGAAGCCTGGGAAGTAAACGTGGAGCTATTTTCATGTTTGCATTAAGAAGATCTTCATGTGATGATAGGGAAAGCGGTACAATTGTGGGCCCAGTTGTCATTAGAGGCCAGTTTCCCAAGTGGCTGCAAGTTGATCAAACAGACAAGGGTCCTGGTCACTCTTGCCCATGTCTGCTATCCTTCACTAACTTCTGTTGCCATCTATGTCCTTTCTCCATAGGAGTACCTGACCTGTGATGTCCTTAAGATGTTGACTGCCCTGTAGTCCTCAACACCTTGCTCGGATGCCATGACCCACTCACAAATTTTTTTTCCTGAGACTTTCTAAAGTTGGAGCAACCGCATGCAGATGCTCTCTTTTAAACGGAGTCTTTCTGACCTCAGTTTCTTTTGACTGTTGAAATCTCCAAGTTCCTACTAGCTTTGTTGTTTGGATGGCATCTTTTCAAATGATAAACTCAAACTGAAAGAACAGAACACTTTTGTAGCATTACACATAATAGAAAACAAGCATTTCCCAATAAAGACATTGTTTTGGCATCAATTGCTTTTTAACTTGTTTATATATTTTGTTTGCATATATATGTATGTTTGTATGTATGTGAGTGTATGCTCATTCTTGCCAGGACATTCCTATGGAGTTCAGAAGACAACTTTTGGGAGCTGGTTTCTTTTCTCTTGTAAATGGGATGCAGAGATTGAACTTGGGTTCTCAGGCACTAAGAGTGACTGTCCTTTCTCACTGAATCCCAAGTTCAAGCTTCCTTCACCCTTGCCTATTTAGGTCCTTTAGTTCCTACAAGCTTAGGGGTTTGGAGGGCACTACCTACAAGTCAAATTACAATTCCAGCCAGTAGCAGTCATAGCCCTATATCTGGATCTCTTTCTAGAAATGCAACATTGAAAGAAGCAATGAGCTTTCCTGTTACCCTGTGCACATACTCAGTACATCTCCCCACACTCAAGACCGTTTTGCTAGCTCGGTTTTAGAAACTGTGTACTCAGAAATGTCTCATAAATGGTATCCTTGGCAGGTCACCAGGGTTCCATACCTTATTCTTGTTTCAAGTTCATTTTCTTCTTCTCAACTTCTACTCAGAAGAAAGTATCTCATGCACTGATATGCTAAGCCTCTACTAATCCAGCAAGATAGAGTGTGTGAACAAACAGAATGAAGAACCAAATATCATAGTTGGGAGGGGTGTCTTCTAATTTGTAACTTTCTGCCTAAATGATCCATTTTCTGCTATCTAGGAACCTTCCAGAGTAGGTAAGGTCTTTAGGATTAGGAGATAACATGGAAGGATAAAGATGCAATTCCACTTATAGGTCAGCCACAGGTACCACCTGTCATCAGTGACAACCATCTCTATCTACAGGCTTACGCCCACCATTTGCATATCGGGAAAGTAGCAACCCTGAGCCCAATTTCATATCTGTCTGTTGGCTGAGATGAGGAATTAACTGGCTTATTTCTTCCTGGGTATGTCTGATGCTTTTGGAAAAGGAAAGAATGACATTTTTAGTGTGGTCAAAAATCAGCACAGCTGCCTCTGATGCCACAGGCCCAGAGTCACATAACCAGGAGTCAGCGCCATTCCTTTGTTTTTAGAAAGTATAATCTCTCTAGCTATGATCATAAATGAAGCGTTGTACATTTACTGGGGGTGGCCACCATTTCTTTGTGTAACCTAAATAGGGGGAACATGAAAATGAAAGAATATCTAAGCTTTAGAACATCAGAAAATTGGTTTTACTGAGGTCTAGAAATTGGAGCCTCCAAGTCTATCTTTCCTTATAAGTTCCTCACTTGTAAACTACAGCTGGAAGTACATTACATGTGTAGGTGATACTAAAATATTGTTAAGGTACAGCCAGGGGTAGAATAAGGTAGACTTTTAGAGGTTTAGTCACAGAATGACTCCATTTGATATCTGGCAAGGACAGATAGTAGAAGACAAGATTGTAGGTTGTAATAAGCTTGATGAGAGTCTCTGCTAAACAAAAGGTTGACTTCTAAGTACTGGTTGCTCCAAAGGTGGGAGAACTTAGAAGTAGAATCCTTGAAGAAGGATACCATTCACCCAAACATGATCACAGAGTAGTTCCACTCAGAGCCAGTCTCAATTTAATCTTCCATCTTATTTGTTTTAGAATTTCATACATGCTCTTAATACATTTGATCAAATCTGCTGCTTCCAGCTTCTCTTATATTCTCTCAGTACTGTTGTTCCGTCCCAACTTTATGTGTTGCTCCATTTTCTTAGTCTACTTAGTGTGCACAGGTGTAGGATGATCTTCTGGAACATGGGTTGGCTCTTGGGGACTGTATTCCTGAAGACAACATATTCTCCCTCTCGAAGCAGGCATAAAGTGACAATAGTGGCAGTAAACATCATAATCCCCTCCCCATCTGTGCTGAGATTTTGGATTATTTGATGTTGTACAGGTCTTATACATGTAGTCACAGCTGCTGTGAATTTGAGCGTGCAATAGCACTGTCCTGTCTGGCCAACACTATTTCTCTGCAGAGTCCTGCTGACTCTCACCATCCTTCTTCTCCAGTCTTGAATGATGCCCCCTGATTCTTGTGGGGAGGGAGTATAATATTTGTTGGGGACTGGTCTGGTACTGCAATGTACTCAAATGCTAAATTCTAGCTCCCAAGATTGGGTTGCCCCCACCGAGCAGATTCTCATGTACACCAAGTAATGTTATGTAAATCCACTCCACAATGTAAAGATATTGGTTAAATAGAACTGGCAACAGCCAATTGCTGGGGGAAATAGAGAGAGGTGGAGTTTGAGTTACCAGGCTGCGGGCCGAAGGTAGTGAGCACAGGAGAAGGGAAGGAGAGATGGGGAGGGGGAATATGGAGGAGGAAAAGACAGAGAACAGGAGGTCTCCATTAGCCATGATGGACCAACAGCCCATGCCCAAGAAAAATGCCTCCTCAGGACACCCAATTCTGGAGCAGGAAATTCCCAACAGCAAGTATTTGGGAAGCACAGTTGAGGAAGTAGACAGACTAGCGTTAGAGAATTAAATTAGATTCATTTGTAAGCTAATTGGGTATAAGCACAACTCATATTAATTTACAGATACAATTTTCCCATTTAGAGAGTGAGTTCAATGATCTGTCCAGGTGTGGATCTCTGCATCAATTGCACCCTTTGGTTAAAAGAAGCTTCTTTGCTGAAGCTTGACAGATGTGCTGGCTATGCCAACAAAGAAGTCTGGTTGCAGTTTATTCTTACATCCACTAAGCAGTCCATGAGTTTCTTCTCTGGAGCCCATGATCTAGACAGACATGATTTTTGAAAACCATTAAGCATGCCGTGCATGAGCCTTCCTCCTTTACCCCACCCCCTTCGTGTCAGCCACCAGTACACAGAACACCTAGGAACCCACTGGCCATGCCAATGTGGGTATCAGGTAGGTAATCTTCATTTTCCTTTCAGTCCTCCATTTTGAACCCCCAAGTTTCAAACCCAAACATGTAGTAGACTACCTTCATGGGGCTGTCTCTCTCTCTCTAACTCAAATCCCTGGGGACTCCATCAAATCTTGCTATAACTTAGTTTGTCTACTTTGGATCAGTCCCAAGTACCTAGAAACGCATAAAACCTCCCCCTAAAAGTGGACACACATAGTAAGGACTCACAAGCACTCCATTCCAAATAACCCATAGCCATTAAAAATTTCCTAAGTCCAGGAAGGTTACAGAATGACCAAGGAACAGAATACCCGCTCAACAAAGACAGGACCAGGTCTCAACATCTAGAACCACAGTCATCCCAAACACAGATGTCTAGATACCTGTGCGAAAAACATAATCTTTAACACTAAAGGGACAATATGTCTCCATCAAAGCCCACCAACTTTTCTACAGTAGGTACTGAGAAAGTGGGCACTGCCTAGATACATCAACAGGTAAAGAACGTGTGGTACATTTATATGATGTAAATGTTTTTTCTAAAAAACGAAATTTGCGTGTCAATGGGTTGAACTAGAAAACAACCATCCCACGTGAAGTAACCCCATTCAGACAAATATGCATTGTATTTGCTCCTATGTGGTGTTAGATGTTAAGTCTTGAATAAATAGGATACTCTCTATACATAGCAGTTTGGTATAGAGTAGGGTGATCATGGGAAGAGAAAGATATTCTGATGGAGGGAATTCAGAAATGTAGTTATAGATAGATGGGGGGGGGCAGGGAGACTGGAATGGGAAGAGACAGGCAAGAGGATAATAGGGAAGAAATACGGGGAAGGACACCTAAAACTTAATGTTCTTTGCAGGGTCATATGGAAACACACAATGAAGTAGAAATTTCTTAAAACATATGCATACATGAAAGAAATATAAATGACCTCGCCAAATAATGGGAGTGATGATGCCCCAACTAGACATCTCTCTCCACCAAGCGAAACATCTTATGTTGGGAATGGGTTGGATCTAATTGAATTGTTGGTCAAAGGGGCCCATGGATGCCCTCAAGGTTATTGCTGATGCTATTGGTTGCTCTCTGCAAACGGACGGTAAGGCTCTGTTGCTGAGGACAACACCTGAATATCTCGTCAAACACAGAGAAGTTAAGCTTCACTTGTACTGATATCATTCAGTTAATGGTACTGTAAGGAAATCAGAATGCTACCAAAGGAGAAAGGTAAACACTGACCAAGCTACAACCCCTTCTTCAGTCTATGATGGTGACCTGCCTGCATGAAGTGCTTGTATAATATACCATGAAGAATAAAATTACATCATTTGCATGTGAGAAAGAAAGAGAGCCCTGAATTGGATATCACTACACTAAATGAAATAAGCCAAAGTCATAGAGACAGATGTATGCTTTCTCTTGCATGAGAAACAGTGTGTGTGTGCATGTGTGTGTGTGCATGTGTGTGTGTGTGTGTGTGTGTGTGTGTGTGCACATTTACCCAGAATATGGACAAGAGGTTGAAGGACGGTGACCAGTGAGAGGTGGAGAGAGATAAAGACTAGGTGAGGGGTGGGTGAGTATGAGCCAAGTACCTAAAATGTCACATAAGGAAATGTCACAGGAAATTCATTTTTTTATACTGTGCTGAAGAAAAAGGAACACAGATGAAAATACCAGATTGTCAAGTCTGATATAGGAGAGCTACGTGGTCTCTGATGAGTCTTGTCTAGTCCTGTTCCATTCCCCCCTTGCAGGCTTCGGAGATTAGGATGGGAGAGTACGAATCAGACATGGACCACAGTGCCTTGTGATCCTGGTACTTTCTATATGCCAAGAACAAGTTCTTCCTGAGCCTAGTAATAAAAAGATATGGTAATGTCAATCCTATTTATAGGACAAAGAAGAAAACCTTGTCCAATTCTCAGAGAAAGGCTGAAAGCCAAGATTACCAAGGGTTTGCCAAACTAAAATACTGTGATTGAAACATTAGATGAAGCAATAATGTAAGCGAAGGAAATTAAAGGGATACAAACTATCCATGTTTGCAGAACACAGGGCACTAGACATTAGGGATCCCAAAAATTCTACCAGAAACTATCTAGCAATGATAAACTACTCTAAAATTAATATGAAACTACAAAGACCCCAGGGAACCAAAATAATCCTGAACCAAAAAAGCTGCGCTGGAGGGATTACAATTCCAGATGAGGGGCTACAGTACCAAGCCACAGTAATTAAAGAAACACCATGATACAGGCACAATGACACAAAATGGAGGCCCCAAACACCAGTTCACATAACTACAGCCACATAATAGTTGACAAAATGCCCAAGGAAAAACTGGAGTAAAGAAAGTATCTTCAATGCATGGCCCTGGGAAAACAGAAGGTCCTCATGCAGAGGAGTGAGATTAGCCCCGCCCCTGTCATTTAATGAAACCTAATTAGGAAGTTAGTTATATATCATAGCTCTATATTTCTCGTTGCCACAGAGAATGCTCTGTGGCTAGAAAAATTCTTCATCTATTTCTTTTGGAACTTCATATCTGGGGTTTTCGTATGGCAACATGATTTCTATTTTTGGTTGTGAGCCTAGCCTTTAACGGCTGAGCCATCTCTCCAGCCCCATGATTTCTAATATAATTGAGTTGAACTTCCTTTTCTAAATTAGATGAAACACTTTGTGGTGCAGGCAGGGGCAATGCCAAGAGCTCGTGAACACTGAGTGCCCAATTTTTACCTTCTAGTTCTACTGCATGTTTACCCTGAGTGGGCTTGGCAAAAGAGTCTGGGTGAAAAATAGATGTGGCATCTGGTTTCATCCAAGCGTTATGGTTGTGAGTCAGGGGGATGCTTATGGAGCCAGAAAGCAACAGAGTAGTTCTGCAGACAACAGACCAGGTCCCGATCCTGCCCTATTGGACCCAGGAATGAAAAGTAAACAGGAAGTGAATATGTATATCCTATTGCTACTGGATGCTTAGGATCAGTTGTACATTTCAAGCCTCTGTGAAACTGTGGGAAACTCAAATGCTACTTCATGTGACATTTCTCACATGATTCTGTTAGACATAAAATCATAACTCTGCCTCAACTTCTGACTTCCTCCCCAGTATTACTCAGGAATCAGAAGTGAGTTATAAACTACTAAGATGCCATTACAAATCTAAGGAAACTTGACATTCTCTGGACTTCTGGTGCTCCTGAAGCTTAGAGAGAGCAGGGAACTTAGCCCCTTCCACATCCATGGAGAGTACAAATTTGGTCTGTAAGATTATGCATGATGCTGTGATTTCCTGGAATCTAGAAGAGAGTCAGAACACAGGGTACCCTGAAGTAACAAGGTACACTTGATGGAGAGAAAGGTCATGCTTCCCTGACCAGGTACACAGTCTCCTAGGTAAGCAAGACCAAGTCCAGATGGGCTCTGAAGACAATGGACACTCAGTCTAAGGTCAGCTTCCCAGGGGCCCTCCTAAAACTGTGATATGCTTATCTCTTTAGAGTAACACTATCTCTTAAAGCTATAATGATTGCAAAGCAATGGTTGGCTATAAATAGTGAGCGATACAAGACATTATAGGAATGACATTATAGAAACCCAATGGCCAACAATCTGATGGAGTAAGTCATTGTAATGAAAAGATAGAGGAACTCTGGGCCTGGAAGTGTGGGAGTGTGGGGCCAGTTGTGTGTGTCTCTGATCTGTTGAGTGAAATTGAGAAGACATTTCTCTTAAAGGGTCTGTACAATTCACACAAAGCAGTGGGAGAGATTACATCTTCCAATGCTCATGTTCTTGTCCTTTCTGCCCTTCAAGATCAGAAAAAGAGTGTATGTCACACTCCTGCCACAGGCTCAGGGTTATTTGGAGTAAGGGAGTGGAAATCCCCACTGCAACAGTATTTCCTAGGCATGGCAGGGCTGTCAGGGACATGAACCCACAGCAGCTGTGACCATGTGACTAAGTCACACTCAAGCTTAGATTACTCAAGATCCCAGCATGGATGAAGAAGGTCTCGTGAATCTACCTGTACCTGAAGAGCCCTGGGCAATGGATGTCTTCTTCAGGATATGTTTCTCGAAAGGACACATGTGCTCCAGAAGTTGGTTCTTCGAGATTTAACCAGAAGCACATGCAGTTGGGAAAGAAAGGTGCCACAGGGTAGTGATGCAATTGGGGGGTAGGAAAAGTGTGTGGCTTTGGTCAGAAATACTGAGCACATTTCTAGATATTTCATAGCCATGGTTTTCTTCTTTTTGAGAACTTTCTATTCAGGACCCAGTCCTACTTTTCAAATGGATCATTGTTTTAACTTATTTATTTTTATGCATATGAGTTTTTGGTTCACATGTAAATCACAGTACCACTGCATGCCTGGTATCCACACAGACCAGCAGAGGGCATTGTATCACCTGAGACTGCTGTAACAACCAGTCCTGAGTTGCCAAGTGGGTGCCAGGTATTGAATTTGGATTCTCTGGCAGTGTGATTAATTACAGTGCCATCTCTCCTGCCCCTAATTTGTTTGGGTGGATTTTGTTTTCTTTTCTCGTCTCCTCGTCTCTTGAGTTCTTTTTATGTTCTGAATATTAAGCCACTGTCCGATGTCTAGGTGGCAACAATTTGCTCCCAGCCTGTGGGTTTCCTTTTCACACTGGTGAATTTTTACTTTTAGTTGTGCATAACCTTTTTCATTTTTTGAAAACATACTTGTCAGCCTTTGGCCTTAATCCTTGAGAAAATGGAGTCCTATTTCTGAAGTCCTTAATACACCTACTTCACTTAGGTGTTTCAGGGGTAATGTGTAGGTCTTTTGATCCATTTAGTGTGTGTGTGTGTGTGTGTGTGTGTGTGTTTGTGTGTGTGTGTGTGTGTGTGTGTGTGTGTGTGTAAGATGAAAATGCAGACCTAATCTCATTTTTGTACATGTGGACATCTAGATTTCCTATCCAACCTCTTCCATGTCTCCCTAACTCCTTCGAAAATTCATTGCCTCTTTTAACTTGGCTCACCTAACCCTAACTCTAACCCTAACCCTAACCCTAACCCTAACCCTAACCCTAACCCTAACCCTAACCCTAACCCTAACCCTAACAACCCTAACCCTAACCCTAACCCTAAATATCCAGTCTCTTTTAGAGATGGATAGAAATAAATACATCCTGATGAGGCCTAAGAATCTGGTATTAAATAACTAATTAGGGGTCTTGTCTCTAGGAAGTAATAACTTTCTTTCTCTCAACATCCCTGCTACAAGTTAACATCTCTATTGGCAATGTCCTTGTTCAGGTCTTGGTTAAGCAGCCATGTTGTTGGAGTGTCATTGCTGAAGTTGTCCTGACATTCATAGGAGACCCAGTCTTATGGCAGATTTCCTGGTCCTCTAGCCCTTACTATCTTTCTGCCTCTCTTTGGCTATGCTCACTGAGCCTTGGGTGTAATACATATAATATATACTGTATTACAGATATATCAGCTGAAACTAACACCCATAGCCAGCTGCTTGCTCTCTGTATGTTTACCAGTTGTGGGTTTCTATAATGGTCTCCATACATTACAAAGAGCAGCTTTGATGAGGGGTGAGAATTACCATTATTTGTGGGAATAAGGATAAATATGTAGAATTTAGGTAGGACTCATCCTGGTTTAGGAGAGTGTCCACAGAAGGGTTTTCTCTAAGACCCACTATTTCACTAGCCCATGGTGGTTGGATAGGTTTTCAGCACTAGCCATGGTTGTTGAGTGGGCCATAGATCCATTTAGTCAGCTTTAAGTTATCACTGCACCACTGCAGAAGGACAAGACGTGAGCCACCACTGCATCCTTAGGTATATTTTGCTATGCTGGTCGTTTTTGTGACTCATGGGCATCACAGCTGGTGGTTCTTAGCAGCTTGCATAACACATTTTCTGTGCTTGCTCAGCTATGCTAATTGCTGCCTATTCATAATAGATTGGAAATGATCACAACTCAAAAGCCAGCTGGAAAATGAACAATTTGTGGGGGGTTGGAGAGATGGCTCAGTGACTAAGAGTACTGACCACTCTTCCAGGGGTCCTGAGTTCAATTCCCAGCACCCACATGGTGACCCACAACCATCTTTAATGAGATCTGATGCCCGCTTCTGCTGTGTCTGAAAACAGCTACAATGTACTCGCATACATAGATCTTTTTTAAAAGAATGAAATCATAAAATTTATAGGTAAATAGATGTAACTAGAAAACCTAGACCAAGAAAGACAAATGCTATGTGATCACCCTTACCTGTGGTTTCTAGCTCTGAATCTTCAGGTGAGGTTATATGCCTTCAGTAATCACAGAAACGGAGAAGACAAAGAAGGTACAACATGAAGGAGCAGAGTGCGGACTGGAAGGATATAAGGAATAGTGGGAAGCTAACTGGGGAGCAAGGTCAATACAACACCAAAGAGAAGGAAGGAAAAAAATAACACTAAGAGGTTTAAAAGACCCATACAAAATTAGGTAATTTTTGTTTATCTGTTTTGTTTATATGTATGTGTATACATATATAGTCTAAGTGAAGATATGCTACTTGTGCTGACAATGATACCCCAATAGCCATAGGCTATCTAACAAAAAGTCCAACACTGGGTACTAAAATGTTTACATTCAAGTGTTGCTCCCAGGGGTCTAAGAGACACAAAATAACATAGGCTGTTGCTATTGCTCGGTTGCCTCCAAGAGATTGAAGGAAAATTCCTGTCTGTTGAAGACACCGTGCAATTCAACCACATGGTCTGAGAGCCTCCTTCACGAAGACCAAGTTTTAGATGAGGGTTCCTTGAGATAAACAGAACTTGAGAATTCTATTCACCATAAAGCCTGTCAGTGTTGTCTTAAAGGGCACTGAAGCTGGAGAATAAAGGCATGGTTTGTCCGGAAGACTTCTGCAGCCTGAAGTCTCTTCCCCCACTGTGAACTGAGATATGTTCAGGAAGTAGAGAAGTCACCATGGGATGGTCTCAAAGGAAAGATTTCTGGGCACGATCTGTTGTGACCTTGGAGAGGTCCAGGGAGCAGTACCAAGACTCCTACTGAGCAGAGAGAAGGAAGCTGACATTTACTGATAAGAGAAGTCATTTGCCTTCCAACCTGCAGACAAGGCCTGTCAGGAAATATATAAAGGAGGACCTCAGATCAGCTCTCAGACAAAACCCTTCCTGGCAAGATGAGTCCCACCAGCTTCTTCCTCCTTACCTTGCTCCTCGTTCTGGTGACAGAAGCAACTGCAAGGGGTCCCCGGGGTGAGTGTCAATTTTGTTCTATGGGGAAGATGTTTGAGAACAATATTCTCAAAAGGGTCTGCATGGAGTCTGCACAGTGCCATCTTTCCAGGGCTTCTGTCCCTGAAGGAAACTGAGTCTTTTTGAGCCTTAACCATAACCCTACTGTGAGTATCGTGATTTGACAAGCAGAATGTTGGTAACGAGAGCTGAGGGGGATTGACAGCAGCTAACATCCTCATCGTCAGGGTGAAGGGCAGTTTCACTGCGGTTTCTAACTAGGCTAAAAAGCCAATGGCTTTCCAAACAACAAAGCAGGAACAGGGTTCGTTCCAACACAGGTCCATACCCAGAGCTGCCTCGCAGACTCTTAGCAGAGTCCTGATGTACCACTAATCCAGAGTATACCGAAGGACGGACATAGAGAATGAGACATGCTTTTCTCTCAACAGAAAAATTCTCGCAATCAGCTGAAGAATTTTCTTCTAGTGAAAGTTCTGAAGTAAGTATAGTGGGGGTGGGGGTGGGAACCATGGGAGAATAAGTTCTACCTGTGAAAAACAAGGCAAAGTGAAAACTCATGGTGTTCTTAAAAGGCAAAAAGTCCCAAAAGTGTCATTCGTGAGGAGGTCTATGAGGAAAAGAAGTTTAGACAAAATATGGCAGACAGTGAGGATGGCGAGAACAGGAGGAGCTCGTCCGCAGGGGAGATAGAGCGCTCTTTCACACGGAAAAAGGAAAAGCAGCGGTTTGCACAAGAAATGGGTAAATAAAATGGCTACGAAGGAACTGAAGACCTGGACAGAAATGATGGTAAGGGTCTTACCAGGTATGGGTGGTGCCAACCCTTCTGGGGCCATTGTGGGACTGAGCCCTACTATGCACTTCAGAAGAGTTGTGGACTATGACTTTTGGGAAGGTGGGGAAAGCACTTGGAAAAGCAGAAACTAGTACCCGAGGTGTGACCGTGTCTTGAATTCTTATCCTTAGTGTGTTTTTAACGTGCTTCCCTTGTGTTAGCCAACAAATGAACAAACTTGAATACGTACAGCCTCTACAAGCGTATTTATCAGGCTCTAATACAAGCATGTTGCTTCCCAGAATTTTGCTCTTTCATAAGTTGATTTCGTGCTTACCATGGAACAGAGCGTTGTTGTAGTTTTCCTCTCCCTTGTCCATACATCCCTGTTGGGATGTATTTATCCTTTTCAAAACCTATAGGTCCAACAATTAGCTTCTGCTTTCCTCTCAATAAAACAAGGAGAAGGATAAAAAAGAAAAGCCCCTATTTGTGACACGCCAAAGTTGGAGAATAGCAGGACTAGAAACCACAAGAACAAGTGTGCCTCTCTTACCCTCGACCTGACAGCGTCATACCTCACAGGCTGCCCTCTCTCCCTCTAGGAGCCACATGGTGTGAATGAACCTTGACATGTCTTCAGGATGGAGACTCCTGTGAGGTCCCAGACACAGTTTGTGGATTTCCTTTACTTCTCAAACTTGTTTTTGAGATTCCCAAACCCAATGGTTATGAAAATATCTTCTTTCCAATAAAAAGACAACATTGTGCATTGATAAATTTTGACTCTTGAAGTCTCTTTATACTGCCAAATATAGGGACAGGGTGGGATTCCTGGAATTAATGGTTTCACAATTAAAGGATGTGGTCTTCTTGTGTAACTTCGGTGAAGGGTGTTAGGGAACACTTCTTAAGATCTGGTTAGAGACCCATCATTCAACAGAAGGCCCCGGATTTCTGCCAGTCACTGTATCTAATCCTAAATCGCTCCTTGACACTCTTTCTAGTTGGATCTTCAAAGTGGCAACCTAGGAGATGTCAGAAAACAGGTGCCAATATATTGGGGCAAATTTCTGGTCTACTGGTCACTCCAGTCCCAGTAGTCCACAGCAGCATGCTCTTGCACTTGGCTGAACTGTCTTGATCATGGTATATATACCTTTAAGATTTAATGTCCCTAACTGTGATACATGAAGTATGTACAACTTATGCAAAGAAATTATGCTAAACAATACCATCTGTGGGGAGACACACCAAAGGACCAGCTATCATGGCAAGAATGTCACCCTTGTGCACACCTTAATGCTCACACACCCTTCTTTCATTATTTAGTGAGGATTCCAGGGAATAAATCCTCTAAGAGTAGACATAATTATTTTAGAAATAATCCAGAGTAAAAACATTCCAGCCCTGTGGGTGAGGAATTTGGTTTCCACATGTGCCACAGGAACAAGCTTGCCTTCAAACAAATCTATTTTCTCTAAAATTTGATCTCCACTGACAAAATGTAATATTAACATATTCATTTTTAAACCTCGTTACAACTTCATGGATGAAGCAGACAGAGGCCAGGGCACTTCTGAAAATAGACATCTCTGACAGGATATGCTTTGTCTGAATGAGAGCAGATGACAAGTGCCCTGCCTGTGACACTGTGAGAACAGGTGCTCATGGCCTGAGGTCAGAACCACTCCCCTGAGACTCTGGAGACTGGATCCAGCCTTACCTGTGCATCCTTCAGAGTTGGAAGTTAAGAGGTTTGGATCATTAACTTGAAGTGCACAGAAAACAGAATGTGGGGAAACAGCATCCCACTGCTTTTTTCTGCTAAGGTTGGGGTCTAGACATGTGTGGGGTCTGAGCACATATTTTCTTGCAATGTCTCCCACTCGAATGGACGCACCTACCCTACATGTGCTGCCCGGGTGTGCTCTGAAAAGACATTGCTTCTCTGGTTTCACGGTTTATAAATGGGGACTGCTCTTCAGCACTGTACATCAGGAGAATGCACCAATTTAGAGTGAGTGGTGGTTTCATTTTCATGTCAATGTGCGGAGGCTGGGGAGAGGCTTTCGGCAATTTGGGAATAGAAAGAAAACATGGTTTACTTTGGGACGATGCATGATGGTTTAAGGAAGACGGCAGGTTGTTACAAACTGAACTGAATCTTTTAAAGATGTGCTTTATTTTGTAGCACCCAGTGTGGGGATATGTGGGAAGAGGGTACTTTTAACTACGTTCACTCTAACCCTAGGCCTACCCCAACACTTCACTCTCCCAACATTGTCTTCTCAAGTTCATTATTTCTCCTCCAAATCTTGCCCCTCCTCATCCTTTTCTTCATCAACAGCATCACTAATCTGCTCCTGCCCCTCAACAACAATTGGGTCCAATCAGTACCTCCCGTATGCATGGGGATAGAGGACGTCAGCTTCCAAAGCATAACCAACCTAGTTCAGGCAATACTGTTGAAGAAAATGGACTCCTTCCCACAGTAGCCATCAAGAGCCAATGGCTCCTCAGCTAGGTGTGCAACCTCTGAGCCCTTTTCCTCTCTGTGCTCTACTGTTGGCTGGGCTGATCTTGTGCAGGACCATTTCATGCCCAGAAGACATTATTTTATAGCAATATTCCAAGAATTCTAGCTCTTACTATCTTTCCACTCCCTCCTCAGTGATGTTTCATGAGGCTTATCAAGGCACGTGGTGGGGAAGGAGCAATGTTTATGCTCTGGTAAGCCACAGGGAACTTGCTCCTTATAACCAATCCCATATGAACACTTCCCATGCCTTTCGGTGCAAGCCTATAAGTACTAGAGCCACTGAAGCCACTGCCCGGCTTTGAGTCCTTCTGCTGTGCACATGTGCTGTGCTTTTTTCTTTCTGGGTCAGCTTGTTCTCTCTGACTTATAGTCTACATTTAGATCTTTTTAAGGTGTTTCTACTTCCATATTTAGTGCTTGTTTGCAGGTCCACATACTAATTCAGACCTTTCTGTTTACAAAAAAAAATTGTTTGAAATCCACTCATTATATGAGACTGAAATTTGACAAAGATATATGAAAAATAATGGTATATATGCAAACATAAGTAAAAATACCTCAAACCAACAGTATGTCTTATGTGAAGATAGGGAAAAATCGTGAACCAATAGAGATTTGTTTCAAATTAATCTAAATAGGTTATTTTAATTAGTATTTTAATGTGTGTGTGTGTGTGTGTGTGTGTGTGTGTGTGTGTGTGTGTGTGTGTGTATGAATCCTGAGTACCTAACTTTGCCTTCTAGTATTTTAAGGTGTTAACCATGAGTGGACTTAGCATGCAGGTCTAAGTGCAAAATAGACTTGCTAACCAGTTCCAGCCAAGAGTCATGTCCATGACTCAAACGGTTTCTCTCTAGATATCTCCTGAGAATAAGAGGTTTCTACTGCAGACAACACACCATGTTCTGTTACATGACACATATTTGTACCAATTGCTACTGGGTGATGACTATCAGCTGTACACTTCAAGCCTCGGTGCGAAATCTAAATGGCATTTTATTTCCCTTAATCTTGACATAAGTGTATAATTCTGCCCCAACTTCTGACTTCCTCCCCAGTATTACTCAGTAATCAGAAGTGAGTTATAAACTACTAAGATGCCATTACAAATCTAAGGAAACTTGACATTCTCTGGACTTCTGGTGCTCCTGAAGCTTAGAGAGAGCAGGGAACTTAGCCCCTTCCACATCCATGGAGAGTAATTTGGTCTGTAAGATTATGCATGCTGCTGTGATTTCCTGGAATCTAGAAGAGAGTCAGAACACAGGGTACCCTGAAGTAACAAGGTACACTTGATGGAGAGAAAGGTCATGCTTCCCTGACCAGGTACACAGTCTCCTAGGTAAGCAAGACCAAGTCCAGATGGGCTCTGAAGACAATGGACACTCAGTCTAAGGTCAGCTTCCCAGGGGCCCTCCTAAAACTGTGATATGCTTATCTCTTTAGAGTAACACTATCTCTTAAAGCTATAATGATTGCAAAGCAATGGTTGGCTATAAATAGTGAGCGATACAAGACATTATAGGAATGACATTATAGAAACCCAATGGCCAACAATCTGATGGAGTAAGTCACTGTAATGAAAAGATAGAGGAACTCTGGGCCTGGAAGTGTGGGAGTGTGGGGCCAGTTGTGTGTGTCTCTGATCTGTTGAGTGAAATTGAGAAGACATTTCTCTTAAAGGGTCTGTACAATTCACACAAAGCAGTGGGAAAGATTACATCTTCCAATGCTCATGTTCTTGTCCTTTCTGCCCTTCAAGATCAGAAAAAGAGTGTATGTCACACTCCTGCCACAGGCTCAGGGTTATTTGGAGTAAGGGAGTGGACATCCCCACTGCAACAGTATTTCCTAGGCATGGCAGGGCTGTCAGGGACATGAACCCACAGCAGCTGTGACCATGTGACTAAGTCACACTCAAGCTCAGATTACTCAAGATCCCAGCATGGATGAAAAAGTTCTCATGAAATTCTGCCTGTACCTGAAGAGCCCTGGGCAATGGATGTCTTAGTCTTCTTCAGGATCAGTCATCATCAGGGATGTGTTCCCAGAGAGGGCACATGTGCTCCAGGAGAAGTTCATACCACTAGGCACATAATTACAACACCAAGTGAACTCAGAATGTAACAAAAAACAAATGGAGTTTGGAAGCCGTACTACGAAAGATAAGTGGAAGAATTAGAAAAAAAATGTGGGGTTGTTTTGATCCACAATATTTTATGCATGTATGAAATTCTCAAACAATACTTTTAAATAAAATAAAAAGTTGTAGAATTTACACGTTAGTACTGTGCCGACAATGGTTTTCTCCTTACTTTCTAGTTTCTACTCAGACCATGTCCTAATTAACTCCCCATCAATTTATAATAAATTCTTTAATTATGTTGCAACACTTATAAAAGTGGGTGTATTCACATAGAAAGACTAAAAGACAAATCAATGATTAGCCCTTTATGTTGAGAAAGAGTCTTTGAAAATACCTAACATCCTTCATGATAAAAAAGTCTTTGAGAGGAGCTGAAGAGTTGGCTCAGTGGTTAAGAGCACTGTTTGCTTTTCAAGCAGTCCTGAGTTCAATTTCAAGCAACAAGATGGTGGCTCACAAACATCTGTACTTGGATGTGATGCCCTCTTCTGTTGTGTATGAAGACAGTGACAATGTACTCATATACATAATACAAATAAATCATTTTTAAATGGGATACAAGAATCCTTCAACCTGCAAATGCCCAAAAGATATGTTGCAGCAGTGGAAGCATAGAGTTTGCTGGAATTGCCTACCACTGATGGATCTAACTGAGGGGCCATGGCATGAAAGGGAGCCAATTATCCCTTTCTGCCTGATGACCAGAAGTAGAGGCTGGATAGCCCAGAGAACTAGGTTAGGAAAAAAAAAACAATCAAATGATTCCTAATGATTCTCTGCTATATTCATAGAATTGTTTCTACCCAATCATCATCAGAGAGACTTTCTCTGGCAGCTGAGGACAGAGGATACAGAGATCCACAGCCAAACATTAGGTGGAGGGAGACAGCAAATTAGAGATTTCCATCAGGTCCCTTCCCTTGGAGATCAGGAAACTCATTAGAAGAGGGAGAAGAGATACCAGGACATGAAGGACAGAGATCAGAATAAAACAACTTACAAAAACAACTAAGTGAGACTAGGGGTCTCACAGAAATTAAAGCTGCAATTACAGACCCTGCATGGGTCTGTGCTAGGTCCTCTGCAAATGTTATGATGATTAGTTTTTTTTAGTGGGAGTGGGGTATCTCTGACTATTTCTATGGCTGTTGGGACACTCTTCCTTTTATGAGTTGCCTTTTCCAAGCCCTGAAATGAGGGTTTGTGCCTCGTCTTATTGTCACTTGTTATGCTGTGTTCAGTGATATCCCTGGGAGGCCAGCGGTCTTTCCAAGTGAAACAGGAGAGAAATTCTACAGGACAGAGCACGGGACTGGGGAAAGTGGAGGGGGTTGGAGAAGATTTTTTAAAAATATATGTTTTACCTTAAAATTGGGTCTCAAAACTATGAAGAAGAAGAAGAAGAAGAAGCAGCAGCAGCAGCAGAAGAAGAAGAAGAAGAAGAAGAAGAAGAAGAAGAAGAGGAAGAGGAAGAGGAAGAGGAAGAGGAAGAGGAAGAAGAAGAAGAAGGAGGAGGAGGAGGAGGAGGAGGAGGAGGAGGAGGAGGAGGAGGAGGAGGACAAATAATGTTTGACAGGCTTGCATATAGGCTAAACTTCTCGAGTACTATTCTCAATTGAAATACCTTTGCTCAGATGACTCTAGGCTATGTCAAACTGACATAAAATCATCCAATACAAGGCCATATTACAAAAAGCAATCTATTGATTCAATACAATTTCTATAAAAATTCTAAAACAATTATTCACAGAAATTAAAAAAGAATGTCTGGAATGATCATCATCCAAGATTTCAAATTTTATTATAAAGCTAGAGTAATAAAATACAACATGATATTCACTTAAAAACATATGTGTTGATTGAATGAATCAAATTGTGGATTCAGTCATAATTTGCAAAGACATGATAACATTTGTTTTTTGGAAGAGAAACCAACAGTTTGCCCTGGAAAAAACTTACATGATCATCATATTAAATGATGAAAAAGCCTTTGATAAATATCTTGGAGATTTCAAGATAAGAGTTTCATGCCTAAAAAAAAATAAATGTAATATACAATAAACCAATAACCATTAGCAATTAAAAGGAAAGAAAATTAAATCACAGACAAAACAAACACAATTTCCTAAACAGAATGACAATCTCTCAGGATCTAAGATCTACAATGGATAAATGGAGACTCCTGAGACAGAAAAAGTTCTGTAAGGCCAACGACAGTGTGAAAAGGACAAATTGGAAACCTACATATTTGGAAAAGGTCTTCACCAACTCTCCCCCTGATAGAGAACTACCATCCAGAATATACAAAGAACCCAAAAAGTCAGGCACCCATAAAACAAATTAAAAATGGGGTGAAGATCTTAACAGAGAATTCTCAACAGAGGAATTTCAGGTCAAGAAACACTTAAATGTTCAATTTTTAGGCATCGGTATAACGTAATTGAGAAGGCCACTAAAGACACCAGTCACTATGGGTAAAATCAAATCAAAGACAAGGGATATCATTTTCTGGCAAAAATAATGAACATGAGAAACAATCCTCCATTGCTTGTAGGATGGCACCTCTCTAAAAACCAATCTGTCTTTTTTAAGAAAACATTTAATAACAAAGGAATATTTTAAAACTTTAATTTAGTGTAATATATATATATATATATATATATATGTATATATATATATATAGCTCAAAAATTAAAAATTGAAGAAAACATCAAAGTAAAACATTTTTCAAGAAGCAACCTAATATAACATGAAAATAGGAAATAAGAAGGAGGGGCTGGGGTGGTTGATACAACTCAATTGGTAAATCACTTGCTCTGAAAGTCTGACTGCAGATGTGGAAACAAGTTGATACCCTAAGGTTCATTGCTGCAAGTATAAAATCAGTGTGCTCCAAGACATTAAATCAAACACATCAGGGATTTGTGTGTGTAAATATGAATCCAATTTGATGGACCAGAGGGTAGAAACCAAGGGGAGCCCTGATGGCCTGAGTTCAGTTCCTAAAACCCACAATGTGACAGAACAGAACTCTCAAATGTCATTGTCCGCTGACTACCACACACTTACCCACATGTGTATGGCACCGGAAAGTGAAAGGAAGAAAATGGCAGTCTCTCCATTACATGTGTGTCAATGCACACAAAACAGGTGCCCAAGGGGAGTATAGGAGTGCAGGCTCATAGATCCAGTGAAAAATTTCTTTGTTCGATCGAACGGATACATGGATAATATTGATTTAAGATTTCTTAGTGTATTTTTAATTTTGTAATACAATTTACAGTTTATTAAAAATATTATTATCTTATGAACTTTATCATGCTGTATATAACATAGTATGAATAACACATACATTATGGGCTGGAGAGATGACTTGCCAGTTTAGAGCTCTAGTTTTGTTTTGTAGAGCATTGCATTTTAATTGCTAGCACAGAGATGGAAGCTTACACTTATCTTCTACTCCCGTTCCAGGGCACCCAGAACTCGATTCCATCACACTTGCTTCATAGAAATCACACAGAAGCAAAACCCTCCTCTATTCAAATCTATAAAGTTCAAGCATATACAAAGAAAGTATATTGTTTGTTATTTATTTATTTAAATCATGTTAAAGTTTTCAATGAAGGGCTCACAATGACATAGCCTCACTGGACTTTTTTCTTTATAGAAGGCCTAGGAACTGATGTCTTAAGGTATGCAGGTCATGATTAGGAGCCTAAAAATGTATATAACCCAGTGGGGCTTAGTAAAAGGGAGCCAAAGCGAGACCGCTCCTCTCCCGTGTGTGCAGCCAATTAATTACAGGGTACCCATGGTGCATTCCACAGACCCAAGAAGGTTAAACAGGAAGAAGGACACAAGAAAAGATGTTTGAACCAATGGGATGGTCTTAAAAGGCAGATGGATGGAGGGAACTTGTTGAGAAAGAAGATAGAAAAGGAGAAGAAAGGCAATTCAGGGTCTGGTGGGAGAAAGGGTAGGGACCATGATAATGAATGGAAATCTGCAACTGATAGGGGTGTTAAAGTAGAAAGCAACTTCAGCTGGGCACAGTGACCTGAGATTGGGAAGCACACTAATATCAATGGAGGTGTTCTGAGCTGTGACTTACAGCATTGGGGATATGACGCCTGGGGAGGCTGCCCATTCTGGCTATGCTGGAAGCCCATTGGAGCAATAGATACATGAACCCAACCACAAAACGTTCAACCCCATAATATTCCTGTTTAAAGAAATGTAGAAACAGGGAATGGAGGAGAGACAGAGAAGAGTCACCTGAGAACCTACCCAACTAGACACCCATTCCATAGACTGCCAACATTCGTGACACTATCAATAGTACTCTGTTACACTTGTAAACAGGTAAAGAATAACATTAAAAATGAATGAAACATATTTTCCAAGGAAACACCACATGGCATAACTGAGTCTCCAAAAAAAAAAAAAAAAAAAACAAGTAGAAAACAAAACAAAAAACATTTTACTTCATGCTTTAGTCCATCTAGAGATCTGGTTTAAGTCGCTACTGATCAGCATCAGCAGCACCTAGGAGAAAAGCAAGAATTAACAGATTATCATCAGGCACATCACTGGTGGTATTGTCAGGATAAGCATCAACAGCCTCAGGGTTATTATCATTGGGATCAATGTGATGAGAAACAGTGAGAAGGTGGAGGCTCATTTTGTTACTGTTATTCTCAGATGCAGCCTCCTTTGCAATGTTTGATTCCAAACCGATGCTAAGATCACAAGTCAGAGTTCAGAAAAACAGAGATGAATAGACACTCATGTTTAGCAGGAAGATTTCCCTAGTTTTGCATTCAGAAACACAAGGTTTACACTGGGAGTGAAAATAATTTGCTCATCTCAGAATGGGAGACAAACAAGGACCAACCAACTTCACATGGGTGTTTCTGTTGGTGTAACTGGTTTTGTTACACTATGTGAGTATGTTCAATAAGTTAAGAAATGGAAACAACTTTTTCTGGTTCTATGTCAAGCCTCAATATCCATGAAGGGGCATATTTTTATACTCGTCAGTTTTAATAATGAATGTACCTTTTAACATATATGCCATCGCACAAGTGTACTGAGTAAATTAATATTCTTTTATAAATTTTTATTAGATCCTTTAAGAACAAGTATTAGTATTAAAGAGACATAGCTCTCTAGTTAAAAGAAAAGTTTATCTATTTTAAGATATGACTGTGTACTAACATACCTGGTTCATCTTTTTGGTTAGATTTGGCTTCTTGATTATCTTCTCCATGCCAAAATTGATAAACTTTGTTGCTCATGCCTCTCACTAATTTCAAGATAACAAATAAATACCATATCAGGAAAAACATAAAAAAAGCTGCCATCTCTGGTGTGTGAAGAAAATGAGGATCCATGATGGTGGCCACGTTTTGGCCACTGTCATTGACTGGCTCTGAACCTTCAACTATTACCTCAGCATCCTGGGGAGAGGGAATATATTCTTCCATCTCAGGGATAAGTGTATATTCCTCGTTTGAAATATCAGTGTCATAATCATCTTCATTTCTATGGGATGACAGAAGAGTCAGATCAGTCGTCTGAATGGGGTCCAAGGCATAACAATGGCAGGGACCAGAAGGGGGCTCTGGGTAAGCATGGGGTGCACACCTCAAATGATATCTGTAAACAGCTAAGTCAATCTGACAATCAAACCTAATGATATTAATTGTTTCTGATGCATGATCATCTTCTAATTCCACATGTACTGAAGAGCATTGGAAAGGAGTAGCATCATATTCATCAGTAATGTCATCATCAGCAGTAGACCCACTATTGGTAGCAGAATCAATAATATTACGTGTTTTCACAAAGGCTGCCATACAGGCCAATTCTAACACCACTAATATTAGGAGTTTCTTCATAGTCCCCAGTTGCTCCGTATCTAGCATCACTCATAGCAGGAGCAGTTTTGATGCCAGCAGTTGCCTCAGGCACAGAAATTCTAGGCCCAGGACCAGAGTGAATAAAAATATCTGATTTTTTGTTCTTGACCTAAAAATTGAAATCAGCAGTGTTACTTTTGATTTAAAATTTCACTGATTTTATTCATTTTATCACATATCCACTGCCAGAAATTTGATTTATAGTCCCCAAAATGTATCTGTATTCAATCCAATATCAGCACGACACTTTTTGATATTCAGTGACGTCTCTTTCCTTTCTGCTTATTTGAAAGGGCCAGAGTTTCCAGAAATCTTTTGTGGAGAACTTCTAACATTTTTGCTTAACTTTTTTGCTACCTCATATGTTCATAGTTTGTAAAATGTAAAAATATAAGGAGAAGTGACAAAATGTGTTCCCCCTGTCTTTAGGAATGGAAGTTAGGATTCCAGCCAGTTGAAGAGAATGGGACAGTGAGGAGCTTTGAGAACAGAATGCATATCCTCTCTTCTGCACTACATTAACCCTTCCCCAATGGCCTTTCACAGTTTTCCACTAGATACCTTATATCAGAACAGTGGAGCTGCATTTTTCAAATTCATGAACAAGTATGCCACTACCCACAGCATAGGGGAATTGCTGAGTTCCATGTATGGAATCTATATATACCTTCACAAATCTCACTTATTAACCATCTCTTAAAGAAACTCTTATTCACTAGGTATTATTGCAATCTCTGAGGCTTAATTCCTTTGGCTGCCAACATAGGTCACACCCTGGAAGCCTCATGCCACTGTGAAAATTTACATAGGCCTAAAATATTTTCAGACTCTCTTACCTACTTCTGAGTGAGCACACCATGGCATATAGTTCTTTTTCATCTCTGGCTGAATGGTTCAACTCAGCTGTTCTGACTCAAAGCTCTTATCCACGCACCTGATACAGTCTGGATTCCCTCTTGGCCTCTGATGTTTGGTTCTACTTGGCCTCAACTAACTAGCAATATTTTATAATCTTCTGGCTCCTTAGTATTCTATGGTTTATTCTGCTTTCACCTGTGTCTTCCCTGTTCTCTCTTCAATATGTCTCTCTTCAATGTGTGTCTGTATTCTAGTTAAAGAGACTAAAGGTCAATTTCAAGAGTAAGCCTTACAACAACTCAAAATGAATTTCTTGACTAAACACTATAGTGGGGTGGGGAGCACAGTGTGATCAAATATTCTGCAATTCTATAATTGCTGCTCCACCTACAGCATGTAAACAATGACCTCATGTGGCACCTCTATAGTGGCTTGAAAATCAACAGCAACATAGGCTCATATAATGCTTGGTCTCCAGAGGGCTGAGCTTTTTTGGAAATGATCAGGAGTTGTGGCCTTTTGTAGAATAGGTGTCAGTGGGATGGGCTTTAAAATTTCAGCAGAAGGGTGCCATTTTCACCAAGTTCCCTCTATCTGGTGTAGGTGAAGTTGTCATCTGTCAGCTGCTGCTTCTGCACCATTCCTGTCTGCCTGAACTATGATGCTGGTGTGTGTATAAAATGAGGACCACGAGACCTACTTCCAACAAACACTTTCCCATGATGTTGTATTACAGCAACAGAAAGTAAAACCAGCATCACAATCACATAGTTACAGAAGAAGTGACATCACCATAGTCCAAAAGGTCTAAGTCTGAACTGTGAGGGGGTGTAACCCAGTGGATTGGTCATAAAACATTCTCTTAGATTCCATAAATGTCTCTTCTATAGAATGCACAGAACACACACTTATTCACCCAGATGAATGTACAAACTGTCAGTTTTTGAATTGGTTTTTGTGCTACATTGTAAATGGGAAGCCTCATCAACTTTTATAAGATGACAAGGAAGTTCTCCACACATTTGTCATCCTTTACATCTCAGTGAAATCTACAACCTGGCCATCTATTTTGCCCTATAGTCCAAGTTTTGACGACAGTATATGCTTCTTCATTGAAAAACTCACCCCAAACCATACTCTACATTTTCAAACAATAAAACACAAAAACAATTCAACAAAACAAGTTATGAAGCATTGTTGAAAAAAAAAACAGGATGAGGAAGAAACTCTTTGTATTTGTGCTAAAACTGTCCAAATGAATCAGGTGAGAATTGCAGTTCATTGGATTCACTGAGAAAGATGTGCTTGATAATATAAACCATGTGTTATTTTTAGACGAGACATGTTTGTATATGCCACGTGTTACCCGACTCATTACTTCCTCCTCATTGTGTAAATATGCTTGAGCCAGTTACGAAATAAGAAAAAAAAGACCATAAAATGCAAGGTTAGGTTTGCAGGATGTTTGTCACATGTAACAACAAACCCGGGAGATGAATGAAAGGACCTTAAAGAGATGTTTCTGAATTGTTAGTCTCACCAACAGTATAGCAACAGCATTTACTTACCAGTACACACAGTCATGGACAAATATTCTTTATTTTAGGGTTAGTGTACATGAATGCAACTTATTCTACATTGTGATTGTTACTCTGCTTGGTTTTGCTGTGTGTGTGTGTGTGTGTGTGTGTGTGTGTGTGTGTGTGTGTATGTGTGTGTGTGTGTGTGTGTGAGTGTAGACAGAAGAGATATTTCAGGAGCTGTCTCTTGTCTTCCATAGAGCTAAAAGAGGCTCACTGTCTCTGCTGCTCTGTAGGTTCTAATCTGGATAGATTGTGAGTTTCAGGGCTGCCCTGCTCTCTCAGCCTCCAATCTGGATTTAAAGATTCAGGACCATATACATATTACTCTTTCTTTTTTTCAGTATAATCTTCAGGTCCTTAGGCTTGCAAGGCAATTGCACTAAACTAATGTGCCATGTGTTTGGCAAAATTAATGTATATTAATCTGTGTATACATATGTGTGTATATTTGTAAATTTATGTGTATGTATGTGGATATACATGTACATGAATGCAAATATGTATTCTAGTTTTTACATTAAAGAAGAGTGAATCAGAGGAAGAGAGAGAGGGAGGGAGAGCAAGAGAGAGAGAAAAAGAGAGAGAGAGAGAGATTTTCTGATCTGATCACAATGAAATTGAAATGGGTAAAAATATGAAATTTTAATTGAAATTTGAGCTTTGTCTTTCTCTCAAACTGGCCAGCATCATGGAAACATAACTATGTCATTGTAAAACCTCTCTGGCTCTACATTTTATAAAGATATCTACCTGGGAATGTGTCAATATGTGGTAGAGAACAGAAATTGTCAAGCAAAGATCATGATATTTTTATTTTATACTAATTACACTGTAATTGCTACATAGGCTTCCGGGAGGGCTTGGTTAGTTTGGTTTTATATAAGTTAGGCATGAGAAATAACTTTTATTATCATTTCAATCACATAATTTATTTCTTTGAATAACAGAAACTCCCTTTGGCTTTGTTGTCTCTGTCATTTCTCATGGCTTTACTGATACTTGGATTGTAGCCTATTCACTGGCATAGGAAAGAGGTGCCTTCATTCCATATCATTGCTAACTAATCCCTGGGTACCATATTCGTCACCATTATGAAGTACGTTCCATATCATCCTACTATTTTATTCAGTATAAAATGAATTTGTAGGAGAAATGCTCGTTTACAAAATTCTAATGACTTTTCACTGCAATAGAAGATGATTGCCAAGTGAATATCGACTTATTAAAGTTAATCTGAGTTCTGCCACATCGCTAAGTTCCCTCTCGAACAACATTGCTAAGGTTCATCACATACAATAGCTAATGTTAATTTGGAAACCAAATGGAATGAAGCTTAAAAGAAAAAGCATTTGAATTTGGTTTCTGTCAATATCAAATTTAAAGTTTCAAATGATTTCATTAGATGTAATAATTATGTGTTATTTTTCTAAAGATGAAACTGGAAGGCTTAAAGTAAGTATCTAGTTGTTAACAATATAGAGTAGATTAAGAAGTGTGAGTAAGATCTGCAAACAGAGCCTTCTGCTTGTTTTGTACCTTCTTAATGGAATGAAAATGAGAAGAGAAACACTACTTCTTTAGTGCCTTCTGTAGTTTCTTTGACAAAGTATCTGATGGGAAAAATAGTCAGTTACTTCCAGGAGGCAAGAGGGTAGCCTGCTTAGTGGCTATACATTTTTGCTTCTCAAATGCTGGTGGACCAGGAGGCAGATAACACAAAACTGGTATCACATGTAGTCATAACCACTCAAACCTACCCCTGAGAAACTTCTGCTAGCTAGACAATACCCCGAAAGTCTCCCAATAAGTGGCCAAGAACTCAAACACATGAAGTACTATCTCTGTCTGACACTCCTATGCAATGGGTAGCATGTGTGTTATTGTTAAATAAACACACACAAACACACACTTTTTATCTACTGTGTGTATTAATGCTAATATATATTCAGTCAAATCATCGGGCCAGGAAAATGGCTGAGTAGATAAAGTAACTGGCCAGCATGTCTGACAACTTGAATCTTATACTAATACTGAAAACAGTAGGAGAGAAAGGATAATTCAAATAAGTAATTTTTGTCCCTACAATTCACTTTGTATTTCCTGGCCTAATCTACCTTAAGACCTGGGTGTCCTGGTACTGAAATGACCACCCTGCCTGATAGAGGAATTCATGAATTAATGGTGTGCACCAACATACACAGCCTCCCATTGTGGGCACCCTGCCTATTAGTCCTTTGGACCCGTATTGCTGAGCCTGGATGGCTGAGATCTGGGGTCCAGGAAGTTAACAAATATCCTAAGACTGACTACAGATTTCCTCTTATGATCCTTTTAATCTTTTGCATCTCAGAAATATTCAGTCTGTGGGCTGGAAAAGGGCGCTGAAGATTATATAATATTTATTGCTTTGCAAAACACTGGGATTGCTTTGTAATACACATATACTGGCTGACAAAATTTCAAAATGACCTTTTTTATATCTGTAGAAAGCACACAGAGAAGGTACAAAGACAGAATACATGCAAACCATTCGCACAAAAAAAAAAAATCAGTCAATCTAAAATAAGAATCACAAACAGGATTGTTGTTTTCATGTTGATTGTACCAATCCAAGGAGCCTGTATTGTTCAATGTATTCTCCTTGAGTTGTTAAAAAAATTCATTATCTGGTCGTTTCTTTAGTTCCCAGAATTTAATTTACTCTCACATTCATGTGAGACTGATTGGAGTGGGGGCGTATAACAGTCTCACACAGGTTTCTGAAGACCTTCACAACACTGAGATGAAGTTACAGTCCATAAAATCATCAAACGTACAGTCACAGAGTGGTAACAAAAACAGTCGTAGGGTTGAGAGTCACCACAACATGAGGAACTGTATCAAAGAGTCACAGCATTAGGAAGGTTGAAAAGCACTGCCTAATACCATGAGTGGCAAAGACTGAGGATATTAAAGTGATGAAGCTAATGGTCAAGGCTAGGCTTCCCTTCTCCTACACTACTTGCAATGTGAAGGCATGTGCAAACACCCCGATTGCATTCTTTTAGAGCAAGCATAAGTGTTACTTCCTAAGTTACAGGTAATTACCATTAGAGATGGTTTTACTTCCCATGTAGTAGTTACTGACATTCTTGGTGAACACACAGGAACTCCAAGTGTTCCATACCATTTTTTTTCTTCTTATGGATCCTTTGTGAATTTTTGTAAAATTGTTCCTGCAATGCAAACATTGGGAGGTTGTTGCTTTTTGTTTGGCTCTGAAATTAACATTTTGTTTTGGAATGTATGCATTCAAAACAACCTCATTCTTCAGCAATCACAGGTTATTGACACATGAAAAATAAAGGCCATTATAAAAATGTGGAATATCTTCTCATATGCCTATTTACAAATTACAAGTTTATAATCAAGAAGTAATGATATTTATGCCAGCCTCAATTGAGAAAATTCATGATCTGAGAAACTTGACCTTGTTCTACTGGTTGTGACTAAACTTCATTCATTATGGGTCAATTATTCTGCTTCTTGATTAAGATAATTAGTAATATTAATGGGGCCAGTTTTGACAGTCTTACTCCTCCATTGTCGGGGCACACAAAATGCATGTTTCTATTCATAAATTAATGGAAAATTAATTGCTAGCACTATCCACCTCATAGAACCTGAGAAATTGCTGTATACAAACTCACTGGTCCACTGAGTCACATTCACAAATTCTTAAAGTGCCACTTCTCATTCACACAGCCCTTACCCTATGTCTGGAGAATCCACAGAAACAGGTTTCCTAACATCCAGCCCCTCACAGTGACAAAGAAGCTTCGTGCTGGATATGGAAATATCTACGTAAAACACTACAATGTTGGAAGGGTGTGGAATAAGCACAAAGAGTATAAATGCACACTTTAAACACCGAGAGAATGGAAATGGAACCACATAGTTGTGGACTCTCTGCTTCTGGAAATGCTGGATAATTGGGGAAAGATGTTTATGGTTTAATTAGATGAAGAGCTTTCAAGACCCTAATCAGAGTCAAATAAGAAAGCTCTACACTCTCCCTAATGCAAATTGTATGAACATATTACAAAATGCTAAATATCCAGAATTTCTACTAAGGTTAATACAGATGGAGGTGAGAATTCAATGAGATGCTCTCATCCATGATACTGGAATAGGAGTGTCCAAGAGGAAATAAAACTGACATGAATTTTCCTGAGGGGGAAAGCATGAGGATATTCTTGGACCATGATTATCTGGACATATTAAAATGTATTCCTGTCTATCACCACAGTCACATTTTAAAATCACTCTAATGTGTATTCATTTGTGCAAACCATACTCTAACATCAAACATCTTCTAGTGTGTGAGGACTGCACTCAGTCTTCTACACACGTGCGTTTGAGGACACTCTCATATTGGGCCACCACTACCCACGAGGAGTTACTGCTCACTTGCATCTAAAATTTGGTGTCCTCTAAGCCATTCCCTATATAAAACTGGAATTGTTCGACTACTGAAGAATTAGGACAATATACTGAGGAAAACTAGTTGCACAAAGAAGCATTTTACCTTGCTGCACGGGATGATGCAGACATTGTCCACTAATGTATGCTCAGGAACAACAACAGTAGGTATGTCAGGGATCCTTTACCATGAAGACATGCAACCTTCTTTCACCCTTAGACTCTTGGCTTGAACTTTCCTTCTGGAATAAAAACCCAAGGCTAACTAGCCAGTAAACTCTCAGAGATTCTCAGTCACCACCTCCTGCCTCAACATAAGTGCCCATGACACTGATGTCCAGGAGGCCATCAGAAATCCTTTAAATACTGTGTAGCCAAACTCTCGTTCTCACACAAAAATGGATGCTCTTTATCCACTAAATCACCTCCAGGCTATAGATTCTTAGCAGTATTTCATGCTGTATGAGAGATATAATTAGGAATTAAACATGGTTTCCACTACAAACAATGTGCTTCCAAGGCAGGGACTGCATATTTTTTAGCGGTGTAAAGAGTTGTCATAATGCTCTCTGGACCAATTGGAACTTCATCTGAGTACAAGAATCTCAGCAGCACCAGGAAGGCAGCGGGCTTCACGTGCAGCAGCTCGATCTCGTCTGACGTCATAGCCATGCTGCCGTTGAACATGGAGTCGAAGACCAGGGTGCCGACCTCCAGTATGAATCGGGGAAAGGGGATGCGCTGAGAACCCCCAGCAGCAGCCCCATCTCTGCCCTTGCCTAGCACGAAGTGCACAGTTCTCAGCAGCTCCGAGTTGAAGAGGAAGGCGAAGCACTCCTTCAGCGATGCCTTGGTGGCCTGCCAGTTGTACAGTGGCTCACACTGCAGGGGCAACAAAGGCCTGAGGGCAGACAGCAAGGGAGAGGTGGCAGCGGTGGAGGCAGTGGCAGGGCTGGAGGATCTGGCTATGCCTCTGCTCTGGTTGCCAGCTCCACAGCTGCGGCTGACCAGAGCAAGGCCATCCTCCTGCTGCGAGGCTCTGCTCAGACCTTGAGTACAGGGCAAGCCGCCGCCATGGTGGAGAATCCCTACTAAATCTTTTTTAAAATACATGAAAATAGAATCAAACAGGTGAAGAAAATGACTTAAACAATTCAATACCTGCAAATGGTAAAGAAGCAAAAAAGAAACACAAATTTAGGGACATCACCTGACAACGTACAGAATCAACTGGCCTGGACACACGATGTCTCACAGACTCTGGAACACCTATCAAAGAGCACGCAAAGGCTGCACATAGACACCCTATGCACATGGACCAGATGTGCAGCTTGGACTTCATGTGGGTTCCCTAAAACCTGAAGTGAAGACTGTTTGAAACTTGATTGCCTGCACTTGGAATCCTTTCTGCTAGCTGGGCTACCTTGCCTGGTCTAATGGGAGAGGAGCTAAAATCTATTCTCTTATTACATAGGGTAAGTAGGACCAGCTACTGTAGCCTATATTAATTGTCACTATACGATTCTTACCTTCCTCAAACCTTATGTGTTTTTGTTGTTGTTACTGTTGTTGTTGTTTCCATGCTGCAGTTATTGCTCTGGGGATAGGATTAAGAGTTTTTATTATTGTACTCTTCATGAAAAAGCATTTACCAAGTGTTTTAAGTATGTTATTGTTGAATCCCTCAAACAATCTTTTTTATAGAGGATCTCACTATAAAGCTATGCTGGTCTGGAACACACTCTACAAACCACTCTGTGGCCTTAACTCACAGAGACCTGTGTGTCTCCTAATTCTGAGATATGGAATTAAATATATGGGCCAACAGGCCTAGCCATTCAATATTGAACTCATTTTTCAGCAATGGAATATGATTATTGAATGCTATCCTTCCCACCTTGTCTCCAGACAAAAAAAATGAGAGGAATAGTTACCTCATAAAATAACAACAAATACACAACACACACACACTTTAAAAAAAAAAAACTGAGGCACGTTTGGCATGCCCAGGACGGTATGTCTGTAATCTCTTATGGAAGACAAGAAGGAAGGATCCCAGGAACGGAGTAGATGGGTGTCCAGATGACAACAACCAGAGTCAAAGGATCAGGACCCTTGGGGCTCTCAGTGACCGAACCACCAACCATGGGCTGGACTGACCTTTCCCCTCACATATGTAGCAGGTGGACAGCTTGTTCTTCATGTGGGTCTCAATCAATGGGAAAGGGCCTATCTAAAAAGATATTGGCTGTACATGGATACACCCTTCCAGCTGAGCTGCCATGTCTGGTCTCAGAGAGAGAGAAGGGAAGTGTCTACCGTTGCAAAGACATGGACTGCCAGAATGTGGGAATAAAAAGGTGTTCTAAAACTTCTCAGAGGTGAAGAGGATGGGAACAGGGAAGGACTGTGGAAAGGGGTAACCAGAAGAGCGTCAAAGAACGAGAAGTGAAGTGAATAAAAAGAAATGAATTAAAATGTTCACAAAATGCTTTAAAGTTTTGAATTGAAAAGTAAACTCTCTATAGAAAAGTTCATCTGAAATCAACGAGCTGTCATTTGAAAATAATGGCTCAATATAGACAATAGTTATATATATGGAATAAAAAAAAATTCAGCATAAAAATGTCTCTCAGATGGAAAGAGCATATGGCTTTGTTGGAAAAAAATCATTTTGGAAATACATATTCCCAGAAGTCAGGACAAGATTTATGAGGCTAAAGAATCAGAATCTGTGGAAAGAAATGAGCTACTTCTATATCCACTTTGAAAGCTCAGTCTGGAATGTGGAAGAAAACTGTCTTGAACTACAGAATCTCCAAAGTTTCTGGGTAACTGTAGAAGACTATTGAGAAAACAGTTCCCAGAGAAAGGTAGCTCTCTGCTGAATGGACCATTCAACACTCAAACAAATCATTAGGAAGCACATGTTGCTGTGATTATGTACTCTCTACTACTGAGGAACTGGCTAGTGCTTACGTCTTTAGGGACAGAGGTTATAAAATTTCAGACATAGGGACTGTGGGTGTTTATTCATGTTAGAAGAACTTGCCAATGAAACGTGTGCCCCTTAATTCAGTGACAAATACTGTCAAAATGAAAAATACTGTAGTGGAGCAACAGCTGATTTAGCTTATTCTCTTGGGCTTGGTTGCTGGCTCAGGAAAGGAACTAGTGAACTATGGATTGAGCCCTGATACATGCTGTTCTTCTGTGTGGTTGGAACAGTCTATTTTCCAGATCACACCTCATATGTGCCCTGCTGACTCTGCCTACATGTTACTCCTAATCTTCCTATCATTTTAGGATTCCTGGCTTTAGCCTTTGTCATTATCACGAGCAGCACTAAGATTGTTGAAAAGAAGAAACTGTACCTGTTCCTCTCAGGCATTGCATGTGCATTTGCAAGCATTGCATGGTCATTTTGAGGCATTGCATGCACATTTGTAGGCATTATATGGGCATTTGTAGGCATTGCATGGGCATTTGCAGGCATTGCTTGGGCATTTGCTGGCTTTGCATGGGCATTTGCAACCATTGCTTTTTAAAAGTCTAACATTTCATCATGATTTCAAATGTTGCAAGTTGAAACTGAGTCAAGCCATACTGTAAGGGAAAATAATGTTACATTTTACTGAAAGTTCATCACAGATGTGAACATGAACACTCTCTGTATATTGTGACAAGGGATCATTTTTCCTACAACACCTGCTATATATTCCCACACACAGCTGTCTTCTTCCCTTTGCCACATTTTTCCCTGTACTCCACTGGCTATGAATACCAATCCCTTCCAAAATTCTCTCTGACACTCATTGGTTCCTATCATCTTAGGTAAGTGGAGTAGGGCCTCCATTGCCACAACACTGAAACTGAAAGTTTGCTGTGCCCCTGTTGAAGGAGTGTGCTCAAATGTGACTGGAGCAGAATTTTTCAATCTATATTTCAAATATATTTCTTTACTACACTAAGAAATATCTCACAAGAACAAAAGCATCTCCTATGTAGATTATAACTTTTAAACATTTCGTATTGATTTACATATTTTCTCCAGTGATCATATTTTCTATTTTGCCTGTCACCTCTCTCGTTTCTCAATCTAAACTCATTCCTGAACAACCCCACATCAGTAGTTCCTAGCACAAGTCATTTCTACTTAATCTACAATTATTTACATTGAAACAAATTTATTATTACTGTTTATATGTGTGTGTAGTGTGTGGTTCTAAATCCCTTATCCTCTAATTTCAAAATCATGACCAATTCTGAATCAAAATAGGCTGTGTTCTTTTGCACTAACTACCAAAAAAAATGAATTACATATATTGAACAAAAAGCTTCTCTCTGAACAGATTGAGAATTGTTGAGAATCTCAGTGTAGGAAGACAATCTGAATATCACTGATAGTAGAGCAATGGGAATGAACTTGAATGACCTTTACCTTTGTTTTGGCTTCAATATCTATGTTGTATTTATGAAGCGATAGTAACGTTGCCCCTGGACACATCATGATGGAATGCTGTATGCCCAGTGGAATCAATCAGAGTTGGATCTGCATTAGATCTTAACAGTACAGAAATACAATCAAAATTGTTTCTCTGTGCAGCCTGTACAAATTGTACAAATGAATATGTCTTCAACTCATGGAAACCAAGGGAGACATTTCTACCATTGCTCGGAATAATTTTCCTTCAGTCACACAAAATTTCAGTTATGCCCATTATCCCATTATTTTGACACAAAGTCTTCTTAAGTACCCCAGGGTTGATTAATTTTATAATCTCCCCACAACATCTCTTTCCAAGAGGTAGAATTTAAGGGATCTGCTAACAGGATCCTTACATATTTAATGTTTTCAGATCTGTGCTGGTTGGCTGTTGTAGTGTAGAGATTGATGGGCTGGTTAGTTTTGTTATTTTAGTGAATTGGACACACAGGCTAAAGACACCAGGAATTGTCTCTACCAGACTGTACTCTGGACAAACACGTGGGCATTTAAAGAAATGTATTTAGATAGAAATAGGAAAACCTTGGGTATTGGGGGTGGGAAATGCCAGGGGAGGAAGTCTCAGTTGTATAAAAAAACAAAAATGCTGAGCAAGATTTGATAATGGTCATGGAAGAGCTGCATTCTCCAGTGAGCTCCAGATTAGTTTTTTTCTCCTGTTACGGAGTTGAGCTCTTGCCCAGGTTCCCCTTCAGGAGGAACTGGGATGTGTGAATGTGAGCCAGATAAGCATTTCCTCTCCTGACCTGGTTTTCGTGAGAGATTTATTACAGCAACAGAAACCAAAAGGGACAACCTCTAATCAACTTCATACCAAAACAGATGGGCAAGAGCTACCTTAATCAAGGGGATGCAGCATTCATCATCCCATATGTTAATGTTGGAGTTATAGTTTAATAAGAATGTCACTATATCCGGGTGATTTTGTGCACAGGCATAATGCAGTGAAGACCTGCAAGTTGAACGAGCATTTAGAGATATCTTTGAATGCTAAAACAGAGCCCCATTACTATATAAGTACTACATAGTAGGAAGTTAATATCCTTCTGATATGGGAAAGTAACTAAAGTTCTGTTATTAATTCATGTCTACTGACACGTTCATTTGCTGTGCTTGGGATATACTGCATGGCTGTCCCCTTTAAGATGGGTGTTCTATCATGACCTATATCCCTGCTCAAAGCAGCCTGTCTGAATGATAGAAAAGATCCTAGTACACTGATCTCTACTTGGATTTATATTTTATTCTCAGAGCTGGTACCATCTAGTTACTACTTGGGATTTCTATGAACTCTGTGACTGCATTTCCCCATCCAAAGGATGGAGATTAAGCATAGGAGCTTTCTTACATGGGGCTGCTGGGATGCTTCAGTTAGGATGGGCCAGAATTTTGCTAGAACATTACAAGTCTTTCCTGCTTCTGAGAGCTAAGCCTTTGCTGGTCATGATGATGTATATTCTTGGTGATATGAAACACAGCATTTCAGTCCAGAGAAAACTGGATTCTAACCACAAAAGTCATACAAAAATTTTATATGCAAAGAAGTTTACATATATTTTTTTTAAAAAACTCTCTTCCCCAAACAGGTCTTCAATTTGATAATCCTCCTTATTCATCCTCAATAGTAGCCAGTTACACTGTGGTTACCTTCATTTTAATTAACATTTAGCCTTTCTAACATTAGAATATCACTAATCATTTCTATTGTTTTCAAACTATAGCTGTCAAGATTTTTAACATTGTTTCTCTACAAAATGAAAGGTTCTGTATCATGTGACCATTGTGCCCTACATTAAACAAAATTTCACACAACCCATAGGTTAATGACACTTATGCAGATCACCTGAATCTCTTTACATTTTAACAAAAATCGCAACCCTCAGTCATCAATACTTTGATTTATTTTCATTTCCATATTTTATGTTTTATGCCCATGAGTAATGAACCTCTACTCAGTACCAGCAGGAACATAACCTAGTCCTTAGGTGATATATTATCCATCGCATTTCATGCACATAATGGTATCAAAGAAGGATCTCCTGCATGCTTTGCCATAGTATGGTCAGTGTCCCTGGACTCACACCAAAAACTGGGTAAATATCCGTACAAGTTGGTAACCTGTGACATCCAAGCTTTCTTTCTTAAGATGCTAAAAGCTTTAAACAAAATGAAACTATGGTTCCAAAGATCATTACTCATTTCATTTAATAGTTACATTTATAGAATATAAGGAAGCTTGACTGGGCAGAGAAACAAAGGTTGAAAAATGGGAAGGTCTTAAGGAATAGTAGAAAGTCTATTCTACACAAATGATATCTAAGGTATGTGTCAGGAAAACATGGACTGACATAATAAAAAAGGACAGTTGGACAATTTGGAGTTTTGAAAGAACACTTTCAATAAGCAAAGGAATATTTTGAAATTATAAGGTATAATTTATTCTTCTATTACTTATGAAAGCTCCAACTTAAAGACAAATTAGCCCCTTAGAATTACAAACTGATCAGGAAGGAGCTGAACTATGGAAAATCTACTCTTGTGTCGTTGATGGCCCTTCATACTCTACTACTTGGAAATGGGAAATAAGAATGAGGGGTGCAGTCGTTGGTAAAACTCAATCGGTAAAACACTTGCCATGAAACTCTGACACAATGTGGGGACAAAGGGATCCCCACAGCTTACTTGTGTACAAGTCTATGTATCAGTGTGAAAAAGAAATGCACCATTATTTCAGTGAGTGAACATCGTTTTAATCAGAGGTACCATAATGGGGGGGGGAACACACAGGGAAGCCTGAAAACCTGAGTTCAGGTCCCAGAACCTAGAGTGTAGCAGAACCCAACTGTCAAGTGCCACTGTTCTCTGACTGCCACACACTCTTTCTACAAGTGAGGGGCATAGAAAAGTTAGAGAAAGACAATGTCTGTCTTTCCTTCACATGTGTTATCTATACACACACAACATGTGCACAAGGTGAAAATGGAGAGCAGGGTCATACATCCTGGTCGATATGTCTTTGTTCCCTCCATTAGGAAACAGGTCATACTGATCTAAGATTCCCCAGTGATTTTTTTTTTTTTTTGCATTAAAGTTAACAATGTATCTTAGGCATAAATTTCCAATGTTGTATATTAGGATAAACAGCAGATATACTATGAAAATCTAGACAGGTGGCTTGGCAGTAACAGTTATACTTTTGTTTCTTAGAACATTCTGGTTGCATTGCTAGTACCCACATGGTAGCTCTCAACTGTCTATATCTCCTGTTCCAGGGGATCCAGCACCAGGTTCTCACACAACTTGTGCACAGAAAGCACATATAGGCAAACCACCCCTGTGTATGTGTCTGTAGTTTTGTGTCTACAAAATTAAAGGGTAAACATAAAAATAAAAGGATGTCGTTTCATTAAAGCCTAAGAAATGCTAATGGATGGTGGGCAGGTCTCCCATGCCTGAGAACATTTAGGGGGTATAAAAAACAGGGGCACCCATTGAAAATGAGCCAAAGTATAACCTCTTCCTTCTCTCAGGTTGTAGTCCTAGAAGGCAATTTTTCTCTCTACTTAGCACTGAGTCTAACTTGGCCTTGGGTTCAGAAGAGTCCCAACTCCCTCCATCACACCCTAACCAATGTCAAGCCCAATTACCAGCCCTGCCTGTACATTCCTAGACACCACCTTGACTGGAGTGGAACAATCTCTCTACTTTATCGAGTTCCTCAATACTGGCGGCTCCTTGTAATTTACCCACTGGGTTATAGTTGATCAAATTGAGGGGGAACCTCTTCCTTTGCTGAGGACACAGACATCTCAATATCAAACAGGAATGCCGCAGGGAGGTGTACCATGGTCTTCTTTGGTGAGATCTTGATGGCTGGGCATCGTAAATGAGATCTTCCTTTATTTTGGAAGCCTAGAGCTTCCCTGGACCTCAGTCCCTTCATTCTCTCTATTCCTTTTTCTTTAGTTGATTGCTGCCTCCCAAACTATACAATAAAAGTTTTCTAAAAACCTCAGATCTTATTACAGCAGAGTAAAAGTCTCCTGGCAATTCTGTCTCAAGTGAACTATGCTTCAGAAGCTGGCATTTCAGCTGTGGCTGTCAACACCACAGTGACCTCAGTGACATTCTGAGACCACATAATGATTTGAGTTTTTTGGATTTCTCTCTCTCTCTCAATCTCTCTCACTGCATGTGTGTGACTATGTGTGTGTGTGTGTGTATGTGTAATTGTGTGTGTGTGTGTGTGTGTGTAATTGTGTGTGTGTGTGTGTGTGTGTTTGGACAGTTGAACTTTATTGATGTTATTCAAGGGAGTAAGGTGTGCTCCTTAGGTCTCTACAGTAATGGTGGGGTTCTGAAATGGAAATGATGAGGAAGATGCTCAGTTTTGGTGGCCCTGTTGGGACAGGGACTCCACTGCAACTGAGACCCGCTCTCTTGCTCTCAGTGTCCTTGCTGTGGGTTGATGGTCCAGGGTTCCTTACTCCTAAGACTTCATGTAGGCCATGAGATCCACGACCCTTTTCCTGTCGCTGTATTCATTGTTGTCTTAGTCAGAGTGTCTACACAAAACATCATGACAAAGAAGAAAGTTGAAAAGGAAAGGGTTTACTCAGCTTAGACTTCCACACTGCTGTTCATCATCAAAGGATGTCAGATCTGGAACTCAAGTAGATCAGGAAGCAGGAGCTGATGCAGAAGCCATGGAGGGCTTTTTCTTACTTCCTGATTCCTTTTAGAAACCAGGTCTACAAGCTTTGGGATGGCACAGACTACAATGGGCAAGGCCCTTCCTCCTTGATTACTAGTTGAGAAAATGACTTACAGCTGGACATCATAGAGCCATTTCCCCAGCTGAGGCTCTTTACTATGTTATAACTTCAGCTTCTATCAAGTTGTCACAAACCAGACAGTATAAATGTCACTCCAGAAAATGAACTTCACAAAGATGTCACTGAGAGCAATGCTAGCTCCAGCATCAAAGATGGAAGAGTGGGAGTTGTTGATGAAGTTGCAGGGACAACCTAGTCTCAGTGTACTGGGGTCTCGGCAGCCTGCTTCACCACTTTCTTGATGTCATCATACTTAGCAGGTTTCTCCAGGCAGCAAATCATCTTGTCTAAGGATGAGGCTGGCACTGCATGAGAAGTTGAGGTCATATCTGGAACACTGAGTAACAGAGACTCAGAGGCTTGGTCCCTAAGCTTATGATCTGTGCTTGCCTGCTTTAGACCCCACTTACTGGAGCCCAGTGGCTTCCGGGCGTGTGCAAAGTACTGACAGTTTTGAAACTGTTGTAGATCTGCCTGCATGGTCTTCAAAGTGAATGCTGTGGGACGGTAGGTGACAGTTCATATCATTTGCAGCACTGCAGCACTGGAAATATGTGTCCCTAAGACTGCCTTGATGGTTCAATAAATAAATAAATAAATAAATCATCCACAGTTAGCAATCCAAGACCCAATACCACACACACTCTGTGTTTTCTTTTCTTGTTTAAAAAGAGGGTTGTATTGTGTGATACCACATAAGAAACCATATTTATGGTCTTGGCCCCTCTTGCCTTTTTTTTCTTCCCACCATATCCCTGCTGTTTCCCTTCCTTTCTTCCCTCTCTCTCCACGACTCACGGCTGGCCTCTACTGTCTATCTTCCCCCCCCATGCCTCTACTACCCTTTTACTCTCCGATGACTTAAATAAACTCTAGTCTTTACTATACTGTCCTGTGGCTAGTCTCTTGGGGAGAAGAGATTCTCAACATGAGCCCCCGAGGCATCTCCCTTGCCCCCAGGTTTTGATGCACCTCCATAAGCCATATACCCCACACTCCTTTCATCCTTCCCCTAACATTGGTGCTAAAACACTGGATGTCAACTTTTCCTTACACTGGTGCCCCGTGTGAGGACATTTTCTCACATACAGGTATATCTTTTACCTTTCATTCTGTGACTTTTAACAACATTGGATTGGTGCAGGTTCACATCCCAATGTCACTAACCCAAGACCAGGTAAGCTCCCTTTCCTCATTGGTCAGAGTAAGTATCCACATGGACCCAGGGAAGTGTTCCTGAGCTACCCATGAGGACAGATGGTTTTACTGATCCTCATCCTAGGTCTTTTGCCCTTGGGACACTGCTCTTTTTACTAAAGCCAGACCAGGCATGGATCTTATCCTGGAGTACCGCTTCTGAGGATCATTGCCTCTGATTTAGCACCATTTCTGACTATCACCCATGGGACACCTCTGTGGAGCACAGCCTTCAAGTTTAGCACCTCCATAGCAGCTATCCTTACCCTCAACCATGGGCTTGTCTTTGCTGCCTTTGTCCCTATTTCCTGGGATGCTTTGGTTTAAATTACAGCAAACAAAACCCAATAAACTGCACTCAGTTGCTAGCTATTCTTTCTGTGTGAATAGTGGGTCTGGCCCTGCCCCTAGTCTCCACTTGGGACTCATTGCTTTTCCTGCCCAGACCCTTCTTTTTTTTCTCTGAGAGCCAATGGGAAGGCATCTGGTCTGGAATACTGTACCTTCAGGAGCCTTGGGCAGGCCCAGTGCCCCAGGCTCTAGCCACTCCCAGGGCCAGTGAGGATGGTGGTGATTGAGTTACTGCAGGGACCCTGGCCCTGCAGTCAGTCCCTAGGGAAAGCATTAAAACAGGCCTCCTTGTAAGCTGTGTCCTGACTAGTAGTTCACATACTTGGTCCCCAGCCATGGTTCTAGCACAAGTACTCCCTGTGCACTGAGAGGAAGGGTGGTACAGACCTTGGACTGAACTGCTTGTCTTGCTCTGCCACCACAGAACTAACCCCTCTCCCTGTATGTGAGTGCATCCAGTGCCCCAACTGCATTTCTCACCCATGTGCAGTAGTGCCTGTCGCAAAGATGTTCTGTATCCTTTACTGTTTTCAAACTTATTCTGCCTGCTAGATTAAAATTTTCTTTATTCTAAGCTAGATTTCTGAGTGCATTGAGAGCTAAGGTAACTGCAGCTTAACAACTAAAAGACACAGATTTCTATTTTCTAACAAGTAGCTCAGATATATGGCTACTTTCTTATGGAAGCTCAGGTTCCATTAATGCTTCATGTTTCCTCTTGATAAACTTCCTTTGCCACTACATATAATTCTTGCTCTTTCTGCTCCATAAAGGCTCATCTGAAATTGTTTATATTTTTAACTCACGTTGTTATCTCATTTATAAACTTATAACCTACAGGAAACACAATTAGATCTACCTAAATTGACCAAATAAGACTCCAGCCTGAAAAGTACAACTGCCTAAAGCTAACTATATATTATAAAGGATGGAATTCCTCTAGATTTCAAATGTTTTTCAAATGTACATCTGAGAATTTTTCTTTCTTTTCATGTCTATAGCTCCTGCCTCGTGTTCCACTGTAATAGATAAACCACGTGCCACAATGTTCCACTTTTCATGATACCAGATCATGGCTAAGGCTCCCGCACAGATATGGTCAATTGGTAGAGATTATGACCCCAAATGGCAGAGAGAATTCCGGATTTCACTAACAAGGCCTGGCCAGCCTTTGCTGGCAAAGAGTGTTAATTCTCTATAGCCACAGTTTTGAGACATTGACCATTGAAATGGTCTCTACAGGAGAACCCTTCAACTTATCCCAACCCCCATGACTCTAACAGCTGGATAACTAAGCTGAAGACAAGGCCTGGCAAGGGCATTCTTTGCCAGATCAGGGCTCTGGCAAACCCACCAGGAGTCGTAGTGATAACTCTCAACCCCTGCCCATATGTGAAACTTTCTACCAGGTTGTATTCACTGGGATGCCAACTTAATAACTTGGTAGCTCCTCCCTGTCCCTCCTTCCCAATGGGATATTCAATGTCTCACAACCTTTCACCAGGTTTCCCACTGGGATGTATACTGGAAAATTTCAAATCTCTAACAGTAACACCTCAGCTAAAGACATCTAAATTGATACACCTCTACAACAATGTTTGGACTCAGTATCTACTAGATAATGACTCAAAATGGTACCCTAGACTCAATAATTTAATGATAAATTCACTCATACTGCCAATGATCTGGTAAATGGAAAGAGGTTCCCTCTGTACAGGCATTTATCTATCTCTGCTCTAATTCTTCTCTTTTCTCTTCTTGTAACCCAAACCCACCTACATTTACCAATGAGGCAATAAGACAGATGACACCACAGCTCTCGATCAAGCCAATGAGCCATGCTTTCTGCCGCAATTCCAAACCTTTACCTCAGCTTCTACTCATTCTACTATAAGTTCTTCAAAAATCTCCCCTCCACGGCCAGACTCACATGTGTACAAGTACATGCCAAACGGCCTCAAGCACTGGTGCCGATGCCCCTTACCTTCCTATCGTGTCCTTTTCTCTGTCGCAATCTTCTAGTCTGATGTTTCATGCTTTACATATGATTCTCACTAATAAATTACTTCCTGAGGAAAGTCCGTGAGTTTGGGAGCAGAAAAGAAATGCATACAGTATAGATCCATTGAACAGATAGACACTATCTTAGACCCTGAAAACACAGAAGGTAAACAGCTTCTAATGACCTATTTCATTTCCCAGAGCTAACCGGACATAAGAGACTAGCTTAAAAGCTAGAGAGAGGAACCCTAACTCCACAGGCAGAAATCTTGGTGCTGGCCTTTAAAGTGTACCATGGAAAAGGTAAAAATGCTCACAGAAAATACCATGTGCTGGCAAAGGCTTCCCGACCAGCCCCAGCCACTGCTACACCATCAGGACCAAGCAACAGATGTGATAAACAGGCACTTCGTTGAAAGCTTTCTCCAGCCCTCACAAGCCAAGGGGCCATGTCATAAGTACTATCTAGAGGAACATTGGACTCTCAATAGCCCTGTGTCACTCAGATAGAAGGATATCACATTTATATAACACCTCCAGCTTTCTAGGCTTGGCTATGCACAACTGAAAAGGCTCAGGCTCCCTTGACCTGACCTCTGCCATCATGAATATGGAGTCATGGGTAGATATCATTGTATGTGAGCAGCCCATCTCCTTCCTCTTGGAACTAGGCCACTTACTCAGTGCTGCTGGAGTTTTGGGGACCCACTAATCTCTCCCATTTTCCTACTGGACAACTTTAAATTCCTGACCACATTCTAGCACTTACTTACATTTTTAGGGGTGTGCCTCTCAGTCATTCATTTTTGGTAGTGCCAACATATCCTGTCCTCTTATTGGGTAATAGATCTTCTAGATATGTTGGGAGTTTTTTTCTGTTTTCTTTGCTCCTCCCATTTGCCTGAACCCAAGCTTGCTAGAAACCCCTCTGTTTCTTCTAGCCAGTCAACCTACAAACACAAATATGTTTCCTTTACCAGCTTCTCAGGTAGACCCTGAGTCTATTCATAAACACTCTTCTCTTGTCATCCAATTACTAGATCCTATCAGGACCCTTTTAAAGTGATGCTCGAGTCACCTACAGCTCTTTTTCCACATACAAGATCCATGAGATCCCAGGTGGGAGACAGAAGTTGTTGGTAAGCTCTAGTATAAAAAAATCACCAGGGTCCTTATTAAGTACTATCAACATTCAGCTGCCCTGAGTCACACATTGCCATGACACCACACCTTTCTACATCCTTCATTGCATGGCAAACTGTTCTAACACATCAGGACACATTCTGTAGTAATTTGCTCCAAATCTTATCAATCCTCTGTCTACTTCAATGATAGACACAGAACCTTTCTAACCAAACTATTAATTAGTTCCCGTTACTTGACTACCATTAACTGTCCACAGAAGAGCTTGATGTGCATATATGCCAAGTGGACCCCGATGGTTCAAGCCAGATTCACTTTGAACTATGCCCAAAGACAGCAGGAAATAGCGAATGAGACTCTTGCTGTTCCTCATCCTCTTTCACCATCGGCCTCCCACTCCCCTTTTACTCCTTTTTACAATAAGAAAAGAGGAGAAATGAAAGCACTAGCCCTGCTCCTGAAAAGGTTTTTTTCTTCCAAGCCAAAAGTACCGAATATCTCCCAATAATGTAGACATATGTGTTTTCCAGCATCTTGTCAAGTCCAGGTGCTCATTACATCTAGAACAGAGAAGCAACCTACAGACTATTCAGCCTTCTCTCGCAGACACAGACTCTTCTACTGGACCTGTTCCTTCTGACCTGTCCTCAGGTGGTTCCACAGATTCTGTACAACAAGAAAACCGTCAACTCTAAGACTGGACAAACATCACTACCACCAATTTTCTGGACTCTCTAGAAACATCACCTCAAACAAGCATGAAAAAGTCAAGAGATCACAATGACCATATTCCTGGTCCACCACCACCTGAAATATTTCTTTTTTAATTAAATCAAAACGGGGGCATGTTGGGATTCTGAAAGCCCCACTCTACAATTACCTGGCATTTGCGAGGTATGCTCTGTTCCAGTGACCGGATACTATAAAAGGGGCTGCTTGCCCCCCTCCTCTCTTTCTCTTGGCCTCTCTTGGTCCCTGGTTCTCTTTCCCTTCCACCCCTATCCATACTCTTCACCTTCTCTTTCCCCCTCTACTTCTGCTTGCTCTTGGCAGGCCTCTCCTCCTCTATCTCTCTCTCTCTCTCTCTCTCTCTCTCTCTCTCTCTCTCTCTCTCTCTCTCTCTCTCCCTGTCTATCTCACTGTTTGTCTCTCTTTCTCTGTTCTTCTTCCACTCTCTGAACTCTCCCATGACCAAAATAAAGTCTATTCTATACTTTAAAGATAAAGTTAAATAGTGGAAATTGCTGTTGAAGTTCCAGAAACAACCTAGTTCTCAGTGTAGTGGGTTCTCGTCAGCCTGCTACACCACTTTCTTGATATCATCATACTCAGCAGGTTTCACCAGAAAGCAAATCTGTTCATGATCTTTCTAAGAAATGAGGCTGGTAAGGCACAAGAAGATAAGGTTGTCTCTGGAAGAGATAGGACCTGAAATGCAAATGCAGGTCTCTAAGTTATACTATTTGCATATCTGCTTCATGCCCCACTGACTGGAGCCAACTGTCCTCAGCGAGTGTGAAAAGCACTCTCAATTTGGAAACTGTTGTAGATCTGCGTGAATGGTCTTAAATGGGTATACTGAGGGATGTTATGTGACTGTTTATATCATTTGCAGGCCTACAGCCCTGGCATTATGTGGCTCTAAGACTGCCCTGATGGTTCAATAAATAAATAAATAAATCATCCCCAGTTAGTAAACCCAGACCCAATACCAAGCACACTCTGTGTTTTCTTTCCATGTGTAAAATAGAAGGATTGTATTGTGTGACACCACATAAGAAACCATATTTACATCGGCCAGCCCCCTAGAAAATTGAGTCGGCACAAAGATTCACATATTCATTTTATTAACATTCTCCCAGGTCCATTCTGTCCCCAAGAAATGTGTTTCATTTTGTCAGAATAAATAAAAATACCAATAGGCTTCTGAGAAACTAAACTGCTTTCCTTGCTCCACAAAATACAGTCTACTATATCTTATGTTCTCTAGGCAACCATTGTAACACTAAGACTTTGCATTTGCCTGGTCTTTTGTTATTTATCTTCACAGCTGTCCTGGAATTTACATAAGGCAGAATTAAAACTTTATAGGAATTTAGTTTCAGATAGATGAAAAATCATGGCTAAGAACCCACAGGTCTCTCATGCCTTAATGAGACAAACTCATTCTACCTCATCTGACATTCTGTTACTGGACTATATCATGCTCCAGAGTTTAAGTGAATGAATTGCTAACTTTCTAGGTCCCTTTGGGGATTAATGCTACATTTCTACTGGCTATTTTTCTCCTAGAATACAAACAGGATGTTTGGCTATCTAACTGAGACCTCTTATTAGCTGTTTATTCACATATCTCTCATTTCTAAATTATGCAAAGTTATATGTTCAAATAATTTTAAGTATTGTCTTTCTGCAAACTTTTCAAGTTACCGATTTCTACTTGTTAAAGGAGAGGCTGTTAGCATGTCACAGAAGCACTAATTCTTCTAAATTGTTATTTCATATTTAAAACCAATTAAAACATTAAAAAGCCCTAAAAGATTTTCATTCTTTAGAGTTCTCATCTACAGCTTTTTTCCTTTTCAATCAGTCTCGTTCCTTTCTAAACTTCGCAAATACAAACACATGTCTCATGGCAGATTGTCTGTCCTAACACAATGCCAGGCTCATAGGAGTCAGGAAGATGCTTGCTTTCTCTCAACTGACTATCCAGAAATACCAACTGGAACTCCCAGGTCAAGAGATCTTGTTGTTACTGTGCCTTTTACTTGAAATCTTTGCCCTCTTCTACAACTATTATTATTAGTTTCTTTTCTCAATATGTCCTGGATTTCCTGGAATTTTTGATAAGGACATATTTTGGTTTTTGCATCTTTTCTGGCTGTTTTGACTGCTTTCTATATTGTCTTATGACCCTGAGATCCTATTTCAACTCTTGTAACTGGTTGGTAATGCTAGTATCAAAGATTCCTGATTTCTTGCTTAAGTTTCCTATCTCCAGGTTTATCTCTATTGCTAGCTTGTCTTGGTTTCCATTGCTTCAGGTATTGTGCTTTCCACTTGCCATATTGTTGTCAGTGATTGTAGGGGATCTTTTTGTTTCTGATTGGTGATTATTTCTCCTGTGGGTCTGGAAGCCGATGGGCTAAGGATGGAGATTGCTCCTAGGTGTTCAGCTCTTTGTGGGCAGGCAGTGACTTCTGATGATAGTCACTCAGTTCTGTCTTTTTGGGCCAGGTGTGAGAGCTCTTGTGACACAGTACTGTTAGCACAGCCAACTGCCCACAAGTCCTTGACTCCTAATAGCATAGTCTCAGACCTTTCTATGGCCAAATAGACCTTATTACAGAGAGAACCATGCTTCCTGTTCTCTGAGAACACCTGGCATTTCCTCAGCAGACAGTCCGCAGGCCTTTGCATCAGGCTGACCCTGGATTCAGGTTGATAAGCACCTGAGCAGCTGACATGGGAGCTCAGCTCCCTGGGAGCAGATCCTGGGTCACTGTCCTAGAGATCCCACCCTCACTGTTGGCTGGAAAGGACCATTTTCCATAGACAGGGAGCTCCCTACTCTCTGAAAAGTTCTGGAGTGACCTCTCCAGGCCTGTGTCTCAAGCTCACCCTTCATTCAGATGAAGCATCTCTGCAGTTACTCTTAGAATCAGGTTTCCTCAGGCAGATCCAAACTCCTGATGACAGAGACCCAGCCCTTTGTATGGGTGAGAAAGAACCCTTTTGCAGAGAGCACTGAGCTCTCTTCGCTTACAATACTCCCATTCTAACCTATAATTATATTTATATAAATATAAATATTTATATTAATATATTTTTAGTTATATTGCTACACATATAAAAGTATATATATTCAAATAGACAGACTAAAAGACTTAAACCATAAGACCATCCCTTTACCTGTAGAAAGAGACTGGGAGAATACAAAACATCCTTCATGATAAAAGTCTTAGAGAGGAGCTGGACAGTTGACTCAGTGGTTAAGAGCACTCTCTGTACTTCCAGAGGTCCAGAGTTCAATTCCAAGCAACAACATGTAGGAGAACAACCAACTTTAATTGAATCTGATGCTGTCTTCCATTGTGTCTCAAGACAGTGAAAATGTACTCATACATGTATAATAAATAATAGGTTTTTAATGTGATTTTCAGGAATCCTCCATCCAACACCATAACAAATAGAAAGAAACTCAAAGCATTTCCACTATAATGTGGAATAAGACAAGAATTTCCACTTTCTAAAACCCATTGGTACTTGGAATCATAGCTAGAGCACTAAAGCATTTAAAGGAGATCCAGAAAAAAACTAGGAGGAATGGAAGAAGGTAAATATCCTTATATGTAATACAATTTTATACATACATAACCCTAAAAGTTATACTAGAAGATCTTTAGATCTGATGAATGACTTCAAAAAAGTAGCAAGATAAAAAATGAATAGACTACTTATTTACCAATTATAAATGTACTAAGAAAGAAATCAGAAAAAAAAAAAAAAAACTCCTCACAATGACCTAGAGAAAAATAACCTCAGTATGTATATAGCTGTGCAAATGAAAAATAGGTATATTAAAATCTTTCAGACAATGAAGAAATAAATTGAAGACACCAATAGATGGAACGATATTCCATGCTCATAGAGTAGAAAGATAAAAATTGTGAAAAGTTCTACTTTATTAGGTCTTGTATGATGTGATTAAGCACCATCAACAAAGCAACTTGGGATGGAGGGAGTTTATTCAGCTCACACTTCCACATCACTGCTCATCATCAAAAGAAGTCAGAGCTGTAAAACATAAAGGGCAGGAAACCAGAGGCAGGAGCTGATGCAGAAGTCATGGAGAAATGCAGCTTACAGGCTTGCCCCTATGGCTTTTTAGTCTGAGTTCTTATAGAATTCATGGCCTCCAGCTGAGGGATGGCACAACCCAAAATAAATGGGGCCCCCACCCCACATTTTTCATTACTTAAGAAAATGTCCACACAGTGGTTTTCATATTCTCTAACATGGACTAATTCCAGTCATCTCCTCTCATATTCTCTCACTCCATCTCTCCCTCACACTCTGGCACAGATGAAACTCCCAGATTTCAACAGAGGGCAATACAAAGCCTGAACCAGCCATCCTCTGTAACCAGGCTATTGTCACTTGGGAGAATGAAATACCAACCCAGCCACACAACCTTCAACCTGCAACTTGCCCAAAAGATATTTTGCAGCAGTCGAGGCACAGCACTTGTGGGAGTTACCAACCACTGATGGATATAATTGAGGGGCCATGCCATGAAAGGGAACTGAGTATCCCATACTGCCTGATGACCAGAAGTAGAGGCTGGAAAGCCCAGAGTACTAGGTTAGAAAAAAAATCAATCAAATGATTCCTAATGATATTCTGCTATATTCATAGAAATGTTTCTACCCAATTATCATCAGAGAGACTTTATCTGGCAGCTGAGGACAGATGATACATAGGCCCACAGCCAAACATTAGGTGGAGGGAGAGAGAAAATTATAGATTTCCATCAGGTCCCTTCCCTTGGAGATCAGGAAACTCATTAGAAGAGGGAGAAGAGATACCAGGACATGAAGGAAAGAGATCAGAATAAAACAACTTACAAAAACAACTAAGTGAGACTAGGGGTCTCACAGAAATTAGACCTGCAATTACAGAGACTGCATGGGCCTGTGTTGGTCTTTCGCAAATATTATGATGATTAGGGTTTTTTTTTTTTTGGTTTTTTTTTTTTTTTTTTTTTTTTTTTTTTTTTTTTTTTTTTTTTTTTTTAGTGGGAGTTGGCTATCTCAGACTATTTCTGTGGCTGTTGGGACACTTTTCCTTTTATGAGTTGCCTCTCCCAAGTACTGAATTGAGGGTTTGTGCTTCATCTTATTGTCACTTGTTATGCTGTGTTCAGTGATATCCCTGGGAGGCCAGTGGTCTTTCCAAGTGAAACAGGAGAGAAATTCTACAGGACAGAACAGGGGATTTTGGAAAGTGTAGGGGGTTGTAGAAGATTTTTTTTAATATGTGTCTTAAAAACTAAAAGAATAAGAAGAGAAAGAAGAAGAAGAAGAAGAAGAAAAAGAAGAAGAAGAAGAAGAAGAAGAAGAAGAACAAAAGAAGAAGAAAATGAAGATCAAGAACAAGAAGAAAAAGAAAAAGTAGAAGAACAAGAAAAACAAGAAGAAAAAGAACAAGAACAAGAAACAATCTATAAGCTTGCATATAGCCTAAAAGTGTTGAGTACTAGTCTCAATTGAAATACCTTTTAAAAATGACTCTAGGCTATGTCAAACTGACATAAAATTATCCAATACAAGGCCATATTACAAAAGTATTCTACAGAATAAATTTAATTTCTATTTAATTGTAAAACAATTATTCACAAAAATTAAAAGAATATCTGGAATGATTCTCATCCAAGATTTGAAATTTTATTGTAAAGCTAGAGAAATAAGATACCACATGGTATTCACTTAAAACTATATGTATTGATTGAATGAATCACATTGTGGATTCAGTCATAATTTCCAAAGACATGATAAAATTTGTATTTTGAAAGAGAAACCAACAGTATACATTGGAAAAACCTCATACAGTCATCATATAAATGAAGAAAAAGCCTTTGATAAATGTCTTGCAGACATCAAGATAAGAGTTTCATGCCTAAAAAAAAAATAAATGTAATATGCAACAAACCAATAACCAATAGCTAATTAAATTGAAAGAAAAATAAATCACAGACTAAACAATTTCCTTAACATAATGCCAATGTCTCAGGATCTAAGATCAAAAATGGATGAATAGAGACTCCTGAGACTAAAAAACTTTTTTAAGGCCAACGACTGTGTCAAAAGGAGAAATTGGAAACCTACATATTTGGAGAAGATCTTCACCAACTCTCCCCTTGAGAGAGCACTGATATTCAGAATACACAAAGAACACAAAAAGGCAGGCACCCATATAACAAATTAAAAATGGGGTGAAGAAATAAACAGAAAATTCTCAACAGAGGATTTTCAGGTCAAGAAACATTTAAATGTTCAATTTTTAGGCATCAGCATAATGTAATTGAGAAGGCCACTAAAGACACCAGTCACTATGGCTAAAATCAAATCAAAGACAAGGGATATCATTTTCTGGCAAAAATAATGAACATGAGAAACAATCTTCCATTGCTTGTACGAAGGCACAAGTTTTCAATCTCTCTAAAAACTAATCTTATTTTTAAGAAAAAATTTAATAAAAAGGGAATATTTTGAAACTGTAATTTAGTGTATTATATATATATATATATATATATATATATATATATATATATATATGTATAGCTCAAAAATTAAACATTAAAGAAAACTTCAGAAGTAAAAAATTGTTCCAGAAGCAACCTCCTATAACATGAAAATAGGAAATAAGAAGGAGGGGCTGGGGTGGTTGATACAATTCAATTGGTAAATCACTTGCTCTGAAAGTCTGACTGCAGATGTAGAAACAAGTGGATCCCCTAAGATTAATTGCTGCAAGTCTAAAAATCAGTGTGCTCCAATCAGTAAATCAAACACATCAGGGATTTTGGTGTGTCAACATGGCTCCAATTTGAAAGACCACGGGGTAGAAACCAAAGGGAGCCCTGATGGCCTGAGTTCAGTGCCCAAAACCCACAATGAGACCGAACAGAACTGTCAAGTGTCATTGTCCTCTGACTACCACACACTTACCCACATGTGTGTGGCACAGGAAAGTAAGAGGAAGAAATTGTCAGTCTCTCCTTTACATGTATGTCAATGCACTCACAACAGGAACCCAAGGGGAGTTAATGAGTGCAGGCTCATAGATCCAGTTCAGAATTTCTTCGTTGGACCGATCTGAAACATGGGTCATATTGATCTAAGATATCTTAGTGTATTTTTAATTTTGCAATACAATGTACAGTTTATTAAAAATATTATCTTATGAAATTTATCATGCTGTATATAACACAGTATGAATAACACATATATTATGGGCTGGAGAGATGACTTGCCAGTTTAGAGCTCTAGTCTTTTTTTTATAGAGCATTGCACTTTAATTGCTAGCACAGAGATGGCAGCTTACAGTTATCTTCTACTCCCGTTCCAGGGCACCCAGAACTCGATTCCATCACACTTGCTGCATAGAAATCACACAGAAGCAAAACCCTCCTCTATTCAAATGTATAAAATTCAAGCATATACAAAGTAAGTAAATTTTATGTAATTTCTTTATTTGAATGATGTTAAAGTTTTCAATGAAGGGCTCTCAAAAACACAACCTCACTGGACTTTTTTCTTTATAGAAGGCCTAGGAACTGATGTCTCAAGGTATGCAGGTCATGACTAGGAGCCTAAAAATGTATATAACCCAGTGGGGCTTAGTAAAAGGGAGCCAACGCAAGACTGCTCCTCTCCCGTGTGCAGCCAATTAATTACAGGATACCCATGGTACATTCCACAGAACCAAGAATGTTAAACAGGAAGAAGGACACAAGAAAAGATGTTTGAGCCAATGGATTGGTCTTAAAAGGCAGATGGATGAAGGGAACTTGTTGAGAAAGGAGATAGAAAAGGAGAAGAAAGGGATCAGGGTCTGGTGGGAGAAGGGGTAGGGGCCATGATAATGAATGGAAATCTGCAACTGATAGGGGTGTTAAAGTAGAAAGCAACTTCAGGAGGACACAGTGACCTCAGATTGGGAAGCACACTGATATCAATGGAGGTGTCTGAGCTGTGACTTATAGCATTGGGGATATGACACCTGGAGAGGCTGCCCATTATGGCTATGCTGGAAGCCCATTGGAGCAATAGATACATGAACCCAACCACAAAACGTTCAACCCCATAATATTCCTGTTTAAAGAAATGTAGAAACAGGGAATGGAGGAGAGACAGAGAACAGTCACCTGAGAACCTACCCAACTAGAGACCCATTCCATAGACTGCCAACATTCAATTGTAAACAGGTAAAGAATAACATTAAAAATGAATTAAACATATTTTCCAAGGAAACACCACAAGGCATAACTGAGCCTCCAAAAAAAAAAAAAAAAAAAAAAAAAAAAACACAAAAAAAAAACAAAACAAAAAACATTTTACTTCATGTTTTTTCCATCTAGAGATCTGGTTTAAGTCTCTACTGATCAGCATCAGCAGCACCTAGGAGAAAAGCAAGAATTAACAGATTATCATCAGGCACATCACTGGTGGTATTGTCAGGATAAGCATCAACAGCCTCAGGGTTATTATCATTGGGAACAATGTGATGAGAAACAGTGAGAAGGTGGAGGCTCATTTTGTTACTGTTATTCTCAGATGTTGCCTACTTTGCAATGTTTGATGCCAAACCGATGCTAAGATCACAAGTCAGAGTTCAGAAGAACAGAGATGAATAGACACTAATGTTTAACAAGAAGGTTTCTCTGCTTTGCCATTCAGAAAACACAAGGTTTACACTTGGAGTGAAAATAATTTGCTCATCTCGGAATGGGAGACAAGCAAGGACCAACCAACTTCACATGGGTGGTTCTCTTGGTGTAACTAGGTTTGTTACACTATGTGAAGTATGTTCAATAAAGTAAGAAATGGAAACAACTTTTCCTGGTTCTATGTAATGCCTAAATAGACATAGAGGGGAATATTTTTTATACTCATCACTTAGTGTTAATAATGAATGTATTTTTAAACATACATGCCATCACACAACTGTACTGAGTAAATTAATATTCTTTTATAATTTTTTATTAGATCCTTTAAGAACGAGTATTAGTAACAAAGAGGCAGTGTTCTCTAATTAAAATAAAAGTTTATCTATTTTAAGACACTACTGTGTACTAACATACCTGGTTCATGTTTTTTGTTAGCTTAGTCTTCTTGAATATCTTCTCTACCCCAAACCTGTTGAAATACGTTTTTCATGCATCTCACTATTTTCAAGATAATGAAAACCAACCACGTCTGGAAAAACATGAAAAAAGCTGCCATCTCTGGTGTGTGAATAAAATGAGGATCCATGTTGGCGGCCAAGCTTTGGCCACTGTGATAGGCTGGCTCTGAACCTTCAAGTATAACCTCAGCATCCTGGGGAGAGGGAACATATTCTTCCATCTCAGGGACAAGCATATATTCCTCATCTGATATATCAGTGTCACACTCATCTTCATTTCTAAGAAATGCCAAGAGAGTTAGATCAGTCGTTTGAATGGACTCTAGGGCATAACAATGGCAGGGACCAGGAGGGGGCTCTGGGTAGACATGGGGTGCATACCTCAAATGATTTGTGTGAACAGCTAAGTCAATTGGAAAGTCCAGGCCAGTGCTATTAGCTGTTTCTGAAACATGATCGTCTTCTAACTCAGCATGTTCTGAAGAGCATTGGGAAGGAGTAGCTTCATGGTCAGCAGTAAAGTCAACATCAGCAGTAGATACACTATCGGTAGCTGTGGTAGAAAGGGTTTCTTCAGAATCAGCTGTAGTTCCAATTTCAGAATCAATGATATTACGAGTTTTCATAAAGTCTGTCATAGGGCCAATTCCAGCAGCACTCAGATAAGAAGTTTTCTCAAAGTATTCCATAGCTCTACTTTTAGTACCATGATTAGAAGGAGGAGCTGCAAGGCCAGCTGCGGCTAAAAGTTCAAGATCAATGCTAGTTGGAAGTCTCCATGATGCTATCTTACCTTCAACTTCACCATCAATAATCTTAAGAACTTCTCCAAAAGCTTCCATAAGTGCAATTTCAGCAGCTCTAGCACGAGAACTTTCATCACAGGCTGCTGTTGCTCCAATTTCACCAGCACTGGTATTAGGAGTTTCTTCATAGTCCCCTGTTGCTCTGTTTCCAGCATCACTGGTAGCAGGAGATTTGATATCAGCAGTTGCCTCAGGCACAGAAATTCTAGGCCCAGGTCCAGAGTGAATGAACATATCTGGTTTTATGTTCTTGACCTAAAAAGTGAATCAGCAGTGTTCCTTTTCATTTAAAATTTCACTGATTTTATTCATTTTATCACATATGAACTCTGAAAAATTTGATTAATAGTCCCCAAAAGGTGTCTGTATTCAGTCCAATATCAGCACTATACTTTTTGATATTCGGTGTCCTCTCTTTCCTTTCTGCTTGACTGAAAGGCCCAGAGTTTCTAGAAATCTTTAGTGGAGGCCTGCTTACATTTTTGCTTAACTTGTTTTGCTACCTCATGTGTTCATGTTTTGTAAAATGTAAAAATATAAGGAGAACGGATAAAATGTGTCCTCCCCTGTCTTTAGGAATGGAAGATAGGATTCCAGCCAGATGAAGAGAGTGGGAAAGTGAGTAGTTTTGAGAAAAGAATGCATCTCCTCTCTTCTGCACTACATTAACCCTTCCCTAATGGCCTTTCACAGTTTTCCACTAGATACCTTATGTCAGAATAGTGGAGCTGCATTTTTCAAATGCATGAACAAGTATGCCACTACCCACAGTATAGGGGAATTGCTGAGTTCCATGTATGGAATCTATATATACCTTCACAAATCTCACTCATCTGTTAAAGAAACTCTTATTCACTAGGTATTATTGCAATCTTTGAGGCTTAATTCCTTTGGCTGCCAACCTAGGTCACGCCCTGGAAGCTATATGCCACTGTGAAAATTTACATAGGCCTAAAATATTTTCAGCCTCTCTTACCTACTAATGAATGAGCACACCATGGTTTCTTGTTCTTTTTCATCTCTGGCTGAATGGTTCAACTCAGCTGTTCTGACTCAAAGCTCTTGTCCATGCTACCTGATTCAGTCTGGATTCCCTCTTGGCCTCTGATGTTTGGCTCTACTTGGCCTCAACTAACTAGCAATATTTTGTAATCTTCTGGCTCCTTCATATTCTATGGTTCATTCTTCTTTCACCTGTGTCTTGCTGGTTCTCTCTTCAGTATGTCTCTCTTAACTCTCTGTGTAAAAAGCACTCCCCTGTCTCATCTCTGCTCTCTTTGCCCTCATGAGCTTCACTTTCCACTTTCTTTAGGAGAGAGCTGGGCATATCTTCTATTAAATATTTCTCCCTTTCTTCATTTTCTCTGGCGTGTGATTAAACATCACTTCCAAACAAGATGCTTCATTGAAAAATCTACGTTTACCTTAAGTGTTGAGGATGAAGGGTGTTTACTAAAGAAATGTCTATATTCTAATGAAAGAGACTAAAGGTAAAATTCAAGGCCAAGCTTATAACAACTAGAAATGAGTTTATTGAGTAAACAAAATAGTGCGGTGGAGAGCACAGTGTGATCAAATATCCTGCAATACTATGACTGCTGCTCCACCTTCAGGATATATACAATGACCACATGTGGCACCTCTATAATGGCTTGAATGTCAATAGCAACATAGGCTCATATAATGCTTGCTATCCAGAGTGTTATACTCTTCTGAAAATGATCAGAAGTTGTGGCCTTTTGTAGGATAAGTGTCATTGGTGTGGGTTTAAGATTTCAGCAGATGGGTAAAATTATCACTAAGTTCCCTCTATCTGGTGTAGGTGAAGGTGTCATCTGTCAGCTGCTGCTTCTGCACTATTCCTATCTGCCTGACCTATGATGCTGGTGTGTGTATACAATCGGGACCATGAGACCTACTTCCAACAAACACTGTCCCATGTTGTATTATTACAGCAATAGAAAGTAAAATCAGCACCACAATCTTATAGTTACAACAGAAGTGACATCAACATAGTCCAAAAGGCTAAGTCTGAGCTCTGAAGGTGTGTACCCCAGTGGATTGGTCATAAAACATTCTCTCTGATTCCATACACCTCTCTTCTATAGAATGTGCAGAACATGCACATACTCACCCAGATAAATGTACAAAGTGTCAATTTTTGAATTGGGTTTTGTGGTGCATTGTAACTGGGAAGCCTCATCAAGTTTTATAAGATAACAAGTAAGTTCTCCACACATTTGCCACCCTTTACATTTCCGTGAAACCTACAACCTGGCCGTCTATTTTGCCTTTTAATTTAAGGTTTGAGGACAGTTTATGCTTCTTCATTGAAAAACTCACTCCAGAACATACTCTACATTATCAAACAATGTAACAAAAAGACAACTCTACAAAAGAAGTTATGTAGCATTGTTGATAAAGAACAGTATGAAGAAGAAAATCTTTACATTTGTGTTTAAACCATTTAAATGATTCAGTGAGAATTTAAGTTCATTGGATTCACTGAGAAATATTCGTGAGATGAAATAAACTATGTGGTATTTTCAGAAGAGACATGTTTGGATAAGCCACCTGTTACCCGACTCATTACTTCCTCCTCATTGTGTAAATATGCTTGAGCCAGTTATGAAAGAAGAATGAAAAGACCATAAAATGCAAGGTTACGATTTCAGGACATTTGCCACAGGGACCAACAAAACCCTGGAGATGAATGAAAGGACCTTGCAGAGATGTTTCTGAATTGTTAGTCTCACCAACAGTATAGCAACAGCAATTACTTACCAGTGCACCCAGTCATGGACAAATATTCTTTATTTTCGGGTTAGTGTACATGAATGCAAGTTATTCTACATTGTGATTGTTACTCTGCTTGGTTATGCTGTGTGTATGTGTATGTGTGTGTGTATGTGTGTGTGTGTATGTGTGTGTGTGTGTGTGTGTAGACAGAAGAGATATTTCAGGAGCTGTCTCTTGTCTTCCATAGAGCTAAAAGAGGCTCTCACTGTCTCTGCTGCTCTGTAGGTTCTACTCTGGATAGATTGTGAGTTTCAGGGCTGCCCTGCTCTCTCAGCCTCCAATCTGGATTTAAGGATTAAGAACGATAGACATACTGATCTTTCTTTTTTTTCAGGATAATCTTCAGGTCTTTAAGCTATCAAGGCAATTGCAGTAAACCAAAGGGCCATTGGGTTAGCAAAATTAATGTATATTAATGTGTGTATATATATGTGTGTATATTTGTAAATTTATGTGTATGTGAGTATGTGGATATACATGTATATGAATGCAAATATGTATTCTAGTTTTTACATAAAAGAAGAGTGAATCAGAGAAAGAGAGAGAGGGAGAAAGAGAGAGAGAAAGAAAGAAAGAGAGAGATTTGCTGTCATCTGATCAGAATGTAATTGAAATGGACAAAAGTATGAAATTCCAATTGAAATGTGAGCTTTGTCTTTCTCCCAAACAGGCCAGCATCTTGGAAACATAACTGTGTCATTGTAAACCCTGTCTGGCTGTAGCTTTTATAAAGACATCTACCTGGGAATGTGTCAACATGTGGTAGGGAACAGATATTGTCTAGCAAAGTTAATGATATTTTTATTTTATACTAAGTACACTGCAATTGCCACATAGGCTTCTGGGAGGGCTTGGTTAGTTTGTTTTTATATAAGTTTAGCATCACAAATAACGTTTTTTTCATTTCAATCACATAATTTATTTCTTTAAAAAACAGAAGCTCCCTTTGGCTAAGTTGTCTCTGGCATATCTCCTGGCTTTACTGATACTAGGATATTAGTCTATTCATTGGCATATGGGAGATGACTTGATTTCATTCCATTGCTAACTAATCTCTGGGTACCCTATTCATTACCATTATGGTGTACTTTCCATATCATCCTAAAATTTACTTCAGGATAAAATCTATTTGTAGGAGAAATGTCTGTTTACATAATTCTAATGTCTTTTCACTGCAATCAAAGATGATTGCCAAGTGAATATCAGCCTATCAAAGTGAATGTGATTTCCACTGCCTTGCTAAATTCTCTCTAGAACAACATTGTACAGGTTCATCACATACAGTAGTTAATGTTAATTTAGAAACCCGATTGAATGAAACTTATAAGAAAAAATATTTGAGTTTGGTTTATAAAAATAATAAGTTTACAGTTTCAAATGATTCAATTAGATATAATAATTATGTTATTTTTTCTAATGATGAAATTGGAGGGCATAGAGTAATTATCTAGTTTTTAACAGTATATAGTGGATTAAGAAGTACGAGTAAGATCTGCAATCAGACCCTTCTGCTTGCTTTGTACCTTCTGAATGGGATGAAAATGAGAAGAAAGACACTACTTTTGTTGTGCCTTCTGTAGTTGGTTTGACAAAATATCTTATGGGGACATGATTCAGTTACTTCCAGGAGGCACCAGGGTGGCCTGGTTTGTGACTGTGCTTTTTTGCTTCTCCCAATCTGGTTGACCAGGAGACAGATAAGACAGAACGTTTACCACACGTAGTCTTAACCAATCAAACCTACCCCTGACAACCTTCTTCTTGCTAGGCTATACCCTGAAAGTCTCCCAAATAATGGCCAAGAACAAAAACATATGAAGAACTATCTCTCTATGACTGACCCTCCTATGTAATGGGTAGCATGTGTGTTACTCTTAAATAAACACACACAAATACACACATTTTATCTACTGTGTGTGCTAATGCTAAAGTATATTCAGTCAAAGTGTAAACCATAAAGCCAGCAAAAATGGCTGAGTAGATAATGAAACTGGCCATGGTGACTGACATCTTAAATCTGAATATCTGATACAGGAAACAGCAGGAGGAAAAGGATAATTCAAACAAGTTATACTTTGTTCCTACAATTCACCTTGCCTTCTCCTGCCTTCCTCTACCTTAGGAAGTGGGTGTCCTGGTACTGAAAAGACCACCCTTCCTGCTCTATGAGTTCATGAATTAACAGTGTGCACCAACACACCCAGTATTCTATTGTGTGCACCCTGCCTCTTAGTCCTTTGGACTTCTATGGGTTAACCTGGAAGGCTGAGATCTGGGGTCCAGCAAGTTAACAAATATCCTAAGACTGACTACAGAAATCTTCCTATGAAACTTTTAATATTTTGTATATCAGACATATTCAGTCTGTCGGCTGGAAAACGGCGCTGAAGAGATTATAACATTTATTTCTATTGTAAAGCTCCTGGGATTGATTTGTAATACACATATGCCGGTTAACAAAATCCAGAAATGACCTCTTTTCATATCTGTGGGAAACAAACTTAGAAGACACCCCGACAGAATACATGCAAACCATTCACACACAAAATCAGTCAATCTAAAATAAGAATCACAAACAGGATTGTTGTTTTCATGTTGACTCTACCATCCTCAGGAGACTGTATTTTTCACTGTATTCTCCTTGATGTGTTAAAAAAAAAGTTCAATATCTGGTTGTTTCTTTAGTTTCCAGAATCTAATTTACTCTCACTTTCATGTGAGAAAACTGCCTCTCAATCTGTTTGTCATGACCAATTGGAGGAGGGGCATACAACAGTCTCACACAGGTTTCCTAAGATCTTATGACAACACTGATATGAAGGTACAGTCCACAACATCATCGAACCTCCAGTAACGGAGTGGTAAAAAAACAATTGTAGAGTTGGGAGTCACCACAACATGAGGAACTGTATCAAAGAGTCACAGCATTAGGAAGGTTGAAAAGCACTGCCTAAAACCATGAGTGGCAAGGACTGAGGATATGAAGGAGATGAAGCTAATGGTCAAGACTGGACTTCCCTTCTCCTACACTACTTGCAGTGTGAAGTCATAGGCAAACACACAGATTGCTCCCTTTTACAGCAAGCATATGTGTTACTTTCTAAGTTACGGGTAATTACCATTAGAGAAGGACTTACTTCCAATGTGGTAGTTATTGACTTTCCCGGTGAACAAACAGGAACTCCAAAAGTTCCACAACATTCTTTGGTCTTCTTATGGATTTTTTGTGAATTTCTGCAAAATTGTTCCTGAAATGCAAAGGTAGGGAGTTAGCGTTTTGTTTGTTTCTGAAATTAACATTTTGTTTTGAAATGTATGCTTTCAAATCAATTGATTCTTAAGCAATCACAGGTTATTGACACATGAAAAATAAATGCAAGTATAAAAATATGAACTACTTTCTAATATTCCTATTTAAAAATAACTAGGATATCATCAAGAAGTAATGATATTTATGCCAGCCTAGATTAAGAAAAAAATCATGAACTGAGAAACTTGTCCTTGTTCTCCTGGTTGTGACTAAAGTTCATTCATTATGGGTCAATTATTCTGCTTCTCGATTAAGATAATAACTAATATTATTGGGGCCACTTTTGACAGTCTTTCTTTCCATTGTTGGGGGTACAAAATGCACGTTTCTATTCATAAAATAATTGCAATTTAATTGCTAGCTCTAGCCACATCATAGAACCTGAGAATTTGCTGTATAGAAACTCACTGGTCCACTGAGTCACATTCACAAATCCTTAAAGTGCCACTTGTCATTCACACAGCCCTCACTCTATGTCTGGAGGATCCACAGAAACAGGTTTCCTAACATCCAGCCCCTCACAGTGACAAAGAACCTTCGTGCTCAATATGGAAATATCTACATAAAACACTACAATGTTGTGAATGAGGTACAAAGAGTATAAATGCACTCTTTTAATCACTGAGAGCAAAGAAATGGAACCACATAGTAATGGACTCTCTGCTTCTGGACATGCTGACTTATTGGGGAACCATGCTTATGGTTTAACTAGATGAAAGGCTTTCAACACACCCTAATCGGTGTCAAAAAGCACACTCTACTCTCTCCATCACGCAAATTTCATGAACATATTACAAAATTCTACATATCCAGAATTTCTACTAAGTTTAAATACAGATGAAGGTGAGAAACCAAGGAGAAGCTCTCATCCATGATCCTGAAATAGGAGTGTGCAAGGGGAAATAAAACTGACATGAATTTTCCTGAGGGTGAAAACACTTAAAATATTCTTACATCATTGATTATCTGGACATATTAAAAAGTATTTCTGTCTATCACCACAGTCACATTTTAAAATCACCCTTATGTTTATGAATTTGTGCAAACAATACTCTGCTTACCATCAAACATCTTCTAGTGTGTGAGGACTGCACTCAGTCTTCCACTCACATGCCTTTTGAGGACACTCTCATATTGGGCCACCACTACCCACGAGGACTTACTGCTCACTTGTAATTTTCAGAAACTTCCACATCTACAATATGGTGTCCTCTAAGCCATGCTCTATATAAAACTGGAATAGTTAGACTACTGATGAATTAGGACAATATACTGAGGAAAACTAATTGTACAAAGAAGCATTTTACCTTGCTGCATGGGATGACACAGACATTGTCCATTAATGTATGCTCAGGAACAACACTGGTAGGTTTGCCAGGGATCCTTTAAAATAAAGACATGCAACCTTCTTTAAACCTGACTTTCATGGCTTGAACTCTTCTTCTTGAATAAAAACCCAAGGCTAACTCTCCAGTAAACTCTAGGAGATTCTATGTCACCACCTCCTCCCTCACCATAAGTGCCCAGGACTCTGATGCCAACCAGACCATTAGAAAACATTTGAATTCTGTGTATTCAAACTCCCATTCTCACACACAAATGGAAGCACTCTATCCACTGAATCACCTCCAGGCTATGAATTCTTACCAGGATTTCATATTGTATGTGAGATATAATTAGGAATTTCAACATGGCTTGCTCTACAAATAAATGTTCAGCTTGTGATTGTGGATTGGAGATAGAAACCGAAATTCTGACCGAGAGGCTAAGACAGTGTCAGGTTCTGAACATGATATTTTTCTACAGATTAATGTATTGTAAAATGCAAACATTCTTACCTTCGTGATGGTCCTCTTGTCATTTTAGCTCTACCTACTCAAGAGGAAGGAATAATTTGTCATTAAACAACTATAGAAATCATGACTATGGAAGAAGCATGGGGACAGAGCAGCAATTCCAAGAAAGTAGTGCCTCACATGAAAGTTTTTTTCAACTTATTTCCATATGAACTAGTGACTGTCTCAAATTTTCACTCTATGGGGAAGAAATCTGCCCTCAAAATAAGCTAAAAATCGAACAATTCAGGTTTGCTTTTTTTTACAGTATGTAAAACTCAACTGTACACTCTTTAGCATTGTCCAAAACCAGAGCAGAGCATTTGTCCCACCATCAAATGGGTTGAGATTGTGGCTGTATGGTAGACCTGTGTTGAGCATGTGTGGAGCATCTTACAATCCTCATCACCACAAAGAAAACTCCAGTGCTGAAGTAACTTAAAAGAAACTCTCACAATTACAGTAACATTTTACCTCATGCTTATTTGAAGAGGGTCATTTAGATCCCTCTACAATATTCTCGAGACAGTTCTCTCCAAAGGCAAAGGTGATATGAGAGATGCTTTGGTGTCAGTTGCTGAAAGGTTTAAACACTATGGATGATCTCCCACTGTTAGAATCCTACTCAGACTCAATCAATGGACCAGACAAAGCTGTGTACAACAGAAGAATGTGATTTTTCTACCTTCCTTCTACTGTGGCAGTTTTTTTGTGGAAATGATAACTTATAAGATATAAACCAATTATCACTCCATCTTTTGATAATGAATAGAAAGAAATACTGGGAAAATGCGCTATCAGAGTAGCCCCTATGTAGGCTGGGTTCTTACGATGCTTAGATGTCAGTTTTCATTGTCCAGCCCTACCTGCAAAACTCACATACCATTTATGTTCTAAAAAGTTTCTGAATGAGTCACTTATGTATTATGTTAAGAAATGTATCATAAGTGAATGACAACTAAAAATAAACATAAGTCAACGTATGAATTATCAAGAAAATCTAAATCAATAACTTATATGAAAAAAATCCAAATTTCTCTAAAGACAGCTTGTCCTCAAAAAAGAATGAAAGCACTTGAATACATTTGTGTTCTTTTAACATGATTATGTTATGTACACTGACACATATTACAATCTGTAGCCAATGATGATATATTTATAATAAAAAGTGAGAAAACTTCATTCTATAACAAAGTCAACTTGCAGTTATGTGACTAGAGAGGTCTCCTATCATGGAATAGGATAAAAATCTTTTCATGTATAAAAACACACTACATGCATCAGCCGTTAATTTTAAATAAACTAACATGTTTTGGAAAATATAATTTGAATTTGAAATTTCTTAAAAACAATCCCTTAAATAAATCTGAATCCTAAAAATGTCTGAAAGCAAATTAAGAAAGTATAAATTCATTCCTATTTGACTTCCTCAATTATATTTCTAGCAGAATCCAAATGAGGTATAATTAGGATAGAATCAGGAACTACTCACCCTTAATCTTGCCTGTATTATACTGGAAAGTGTTTTTCAGGATGGATTTTGGCTGTCCTGGTGGTCTTACTCCACTGTGGTGCATTTTAAGAGTGTTAGTTTAATATCCATATGAACATTAATCAAATGTCTTGAATTCTTTCCTGTTTGACTTCCTAACTTATATTACATTACATATTTAACAAAGAGCAATTAATTTGTTCTTAAAATATTTCATTATGTTTGGGGACATGTTCTTATAACTTTTCCCAATGTGGAAGAAAGGGAAGAATTAGCCCACAAAAATTAGCCCAAAAAAACAACAAATTGATGCAAACACACACAGGGACACTCATAAACTACACACAGACACACTGCTACTACTACTACTACTACTACTACTACTATTACTACTACTACTACTATGACTACTACTACTACTACTACTACTTCTGATACTACAACTACTACAACTACTATTACAACAACTACAAGGACCTCCCCAGACTTTGCTTTGGTAGCTGTGCTGACTGATGTTTGTTTTTATTCATAGACTAAAGTAATTAGTACCTTGACTGCATTTCTCATGTCAGTCTGTTCCCCTAGAGCAGCACAGCACATGCTCTCAGGATACTTTGTACATGTTTCCCTAATAACTTTACCACCCTGGAGGTCAGCTTGTCTACCATCACATGGATTCCTGTTCTGCTAGAACTCTTCAAAACCCACCACAGCATTTGTGAAGTTCAAGATGGCCTTTAATAACCCATGCATGAATGGATCCTATATTCACAATCTATCTGTTTCTATGAAAAACAAGCATATTTCTGAACTTCATAAGATACTAACAAGAGGGAAAAAAAATAAAACTTAATGGACACTTGCAGATTCACTGGGGATTAAGAAGTTAACATGTGTAATTTGCAAAATCTCTGAACAGATTAACTTTTGACAAATGTTAAATCTTCGGTTTGGACATAAGCTTTGATAATTTAGAGAATTGTCAGCATGAACTCAATAAGCTACATAACAATAAGCAAAAAATATTTTGTTAGTACATATCACATATGCAGAGAACAATGTGATTGTCTTCTCATGTGGAAATAATTAATCCTAATGAGCACAGAATTAGTTTGAAATATAACTTTTAGTTTTCTACCTAACTAGTTACTACCCTAGTTATGTAGAAATAATACCCTGAACAGGAATGGATGGGGCTTCACCTCTATATTCATGTCCAACTATTGTGAAAGACAAAAGCCCTTTTATACAGAGATAAATAACACTCACACAGTTGTTTGGCTCTATAAATTCAGATAATCTGTTGAGAGTCAAAGGAGTCACTTCTGTGAAAAGCAGATCATGTGCACAGATTACTGATGGGTGCAACATACAGGAAGATATGGATGTGGCTTCAAACATTCATGAATTATGCTACACCTGACAAAAAGATCATTGGCATATAAAGCAGGTGTTTAAGGAGGAGTGAATTTGGTTCGCCTCTTGTAGTAATGACGGACAACTGAAAATCATCCCAAATTATGTAAGCTGTAAACACTAGTTTGGGTCTAATTCACAAATTGATTTAGTAAGATTTTGAAAAGCCAGAGTGTGAAATGGACATCAATGTTCTAAGTTATCCCAGCAGGCTCTTATACAAAACTGTAGAGTTTGTTCATAGAAACAGTGGGTGAGTATAACATTCATGTTCATATAAACTACACTGATCATGTTTTCAAGCTAAAATATATATTCATAATACTGTGGGTCCTGTACAGACAAGTATTAAAGTAAACCCAAAAAGAATTTGCTTATTCTCTATGAATTTCTTTTGTATTAATGTATTGCTGAATCTTACCAGGACAAAGGCCTTTCATCTTTAAAAACAAAGACTTCTGAAAATAAAAACAAAATATTCATTGTTACAAGAATAGGAAAACATTGCATATAAAATGATCAGGCTCATAGCTAGTATCAATTTCTAGGAGAACAATCTAGCGACTATACTAGAGTAATTATTCATTTGTAGCCTATAACTTCATGACGAACTATTGCATTTCCTGTATATTTCAAATATATCAAACATTAATGCATAAACATGAAAACCCATGTGTAACTGTGATGATCTTAAATAAACTCCCTCAGGCTGATAGAAAGCCCAATCCATATGAGAAGAAGTATAATCAACTGTGATTCTTTTTAACTATAGCATAATCGTTCTGGAAAGAAATTATAGATTGAGTCTTATGGCACACAATGTGAATCCCAACACTTAGGAGGCAAAAGCAGATGGATCCCTGTGATCCTGTACAAACATAGCTACATATTAATGACACCATGTCTCAATTCCACACAGAAAAAGGAACACCCAGGCTGAGCTTCAAGCTGTACCCTGAGTTCTTTTCTCTAGCCACAATTCAACCCACCCTCAGCAGATCTGATGCACCAGGACCATCCAAGTTAGACCTCCTCTCTTGGAATCCACAGCCCAGGTTCCCTGAGATATACAGAGTCCCTGAATCTCCAACGTCAGGTCAAAGGCAGCCCAGCTCAGGACTCCTGTACCAGAAACACACAGGCATAATCTGTTGGCCAAAGACCAGCTTAAGAACAAAATCAAAAAGAGTCAAATCAATGTGACACAGGCAACATCAAGCAATCCTCTACAGCAATCCCAGCATATCCTAATACAAACAAAGCACAATGAAATGATGTTGAGTACAATCTTATGATCTTAATAGAGGAATTTAAAGGAGAAATTAGTAAATCTTTTTAAAAAATATATGAGAATAGAATGAAACAGGTGAAGAAAATGACTTAAACAATTCAATACCTACAAATGGTAAAAGAAGCAACAAGGAAACACAAATGTAGGGACATCAACTGATAACATACAGAATCAACTTAGCTGGGCCCTTGAGCACTCACAGAGGCTGGACCACCAATCAAAGAGCACGCACAGGCTGCACATAGACACCCTACGCACATGGACCAGATGTGCATCTTGGTCTTCATGTGGGTTCTCTAAAACTTGAACTCTTTCACTCTTGGTTACCTGCATTTTTAAACCTTTCTGCTATCTGGGCTGCCTTTCCTGGTCTAATGGGAGAGGAGCTAAAATCTATTCCCTTATTTCATATAGGGTGAGTAGGACCAGCTACTGTAGCCTATATTTATAGTCACTATAGTAATCTTACCTTCCGCGAACCTGACATGTTTCAATTTTCCCTTCAGTGGTGAAGTTCTTTCACTGGGAATAGGTTTAAGAGTTTTCATTATTGTACTATTCATGAGAAATGCATTTACCAAGTGTTTTAAGTACATTATAATTGAGTCCCTCAAACAATCTTTTTCGCACAGGATCTTACTATGTAGCCATGCTGGTCTAGAACTCACTCTACAAACCATGTGGGTGTTAAATCACAGAGAACTGTGTGTCTCCTATGTCCCGAAATATGAAAATAAATGCATGGGCCAACAGGCCTAGCCGATCAATTTTGAACTCATTTTTCAGCAATGGACTATCATTGTTGACTGCTATTTTTCCCACCTTGTCTCCAGACAAAAAATGAGGAATAGTTACCTCTCAAAATATTAACAACTGCAACACACACACACACACACACACACACACACAATCACACTTTTAAAAACATGGAAGGCATATTTGGGCTTGCCAGGTGGTAAGGAAGCTCTCTTGCCAGGTAGCTCTCTGCTGAATGGAACATTCAACACTCAAACAGATCATTAGGAAGCACTTGCTGCCTGTGATTATGGATTGTCTAATTCTAAAGAACTGGCTAATGCTTTCCTCTTTAGGGTCAGAGGTTATAAAATTTCAGACATAGGGACTGTGTGTGTTTATTCTTGTTAGAACACTTGCCAATGACACGTGTGCCCCTTAATTAGGTGACAAACACTGTCAAAATGAAAAATACTGTAGTGGAGCAACAGCTGATCTAGCTTCTCCTCTTGGGCTTGGTGTCTGGCTTAGGAAGGGAACTAGTGAACTATGGAGTGAGCCCTGATACATGCTCTTCTTCTGTGGGGTTGGAACAGTCTATTTTCCAGATCACACCTCATGTGTGCTAAGCTAACTCTGTGCCTACAAGTTTCTCCCAATCTTCCTATCATTTTAGGATTCCTGACTTTAGCCTTTGTCACTATCAAGACCAGCACTAACTGTTGAAAGGAAGAAACTGTACCTGTTCTTCTCAGGCATTGCATGCACATTTGAACGGATTGCATGTGTAGTTGCAGGATTATGGGGAGTTTCAGGCTTTGCGTGGGCCTTTGCACCCAATTCGTTTAAAAAGTCTATCATTTCTGATTTGTCTTCAAAGGTTGCAAGTTGCAAGGGAGTCAAGCCATACTGTAATGGAAAACAAGGTTACATTTTACTGAAAGTTCATCACAGATGTTGTGATCATGAACACACCCTGTAAATTGTGACAAGGGATCATTTTTTCTACAACACCTGCTATATATTCCCACACACAGCTGTATTCTTCACTTTGACACATCTGTTCCCTGTACATCACTGGCTATGAATACCACTCCATTCCATCACTCTCCCTGACACTCAGTGGTTCCCGCCTTCTTAGCTTCATGGAGTAGGACCTGCATAGCCACAAACCTGAAACAGAAAGTTTACTGTGCCCCTGTTGAAGGACTGTGCTCAAACGGTCTGGAGCAGAATTTCTCAATCTATATTTCAAATATTTTTCTTTTCTAAAGTAAGAATTATATCACAAGCACAAATCATCTCCTATGTAGATCATAACTTTTAAACACAAAATATTGGTTTTGCATATATTCTCCAGTGATCATATATTCTAATTTGCCTCTCACCTCTCTTGTTTTCCAGTCTACCCTCATCCCTGAGCCAAGCCCACACCAGTAGTTCTTAGCACAAGCCATTTCTACTTAATCTACAATCATTTAACTTGAAACAAATTTACTATTATTGTCTCTGTGTGTGTTGTGAGTGGTGTGTGTGGTTCTAAATCGTTTATTCTTGATTTTCAAAATCAAGGCCAATTCTGAGACTATATAGGCTGTGATTTTAGCAATAACTACCACAAAAATAAGAAAAACATATTTTAAGCCAAAAGCCTCCCTTTGAACAGATTCAGTGAGAATGCTTGAGCTTCTCGGTGTAGAAAGTCCAACAGAGTATCACTGCTAGTAGTGCAATTGGAATTAACTTGAATGATTTTACCTCCGTTTTGGCTTCAATATTTATGTTGTGTTCATGAAGCATTTTTGCGATAGTAACGTTTCCCCTGGACACAGCGTGATGAAAGACTGTATGCCCAATGGAATCAAAAACAGTTGCATCTGCATTATATTTTAAGAGTAGAGAAACACAATCCACGTTGTCTCTCTGGGCGGCCTGTAGAAATTGTACAAATGAATACCTCTTCAACTCATGGAAACCAAGGGAGACATTTCTACCATTGCACCAAATAGATTTCCTTCAGTCACACAAATTTTCAGTTATGCCCATTATCCCTCTATTTTGACATACATTCTTTTTAAGTACCTCAGGCTTGGCTAATTTTATAATCTCCCCACAACATCTCTTTCCAAGTGGTAGAATTTAAGGGTTCTGACAACAAGATGGTTACATATTCAAAGTTTTCAGGTCTGTGCTACTTGGCTGTTTTAGTGCAGAGATTGATGGTTTGGTATTTTCGGTCTTTTTGCCAATTGGACACAGGGTTAACAAACCAGGAAAGATCCTCACTTAAGTAACTGTCTCTACCAAGCTGTTCTCTGGGTAAATATGTGTGCTTTTTAAAAAATGTATTTAGATGGAAATAGGAAAATTTTGAATCTTGGGGTGGGAAATGCCAGGGGAGTAAGTCTCAGTAGTATAAAAAAACAAAAATGCTGAGCAAGCTTTGGTAAAGGTCATGGAAGAACTACATTCTCCACTAAGCTCCAGCTAAGTTTTTTCTCCAGTTCTTGAGTTGAGCTCCTGCCCAGGTTCCCCTTCAGGAGGAACTGTGATGTGTGCATGTGAGCCATATAAGCATTTCCTGTCCTGAGCTGGTTTTCCTAAGAGATTTATTACAGCAACAGAAACCAAAAAGGACAACCTCTAATCTACTTCATACCAAAAGAGATGGCCAAGAGCTACCTTAATCAAGGGGGTGCAGCCTTCATCATCCCGGATGTTAATGTTGGATTTATTTTCTAATAAGAATTTCACTATAGCCGGGTGATTGTGTGCACACGCATAATGCAGTGAAGACCTGCAAAATGAAAGAGCATTTAGAGACATCTTTGAATGGTAAAAAAGAGCCCCATCACTATGTAAGTACTACATAGTAGGAAGTTAAATTTCTTCTGATATGGGAAAGTAACTAAAGTTCTGTTATTAATTTATGTCTACTGAAACGTTCATTTGCTGTGCTTGGGATATACTGAATGGCTGTCCCTTTTAAGATGGGTGTTCTATCATGACCTTCATTCCTGCTCAAAGCAGCCTGACTGAATGATAGAAAAGTTCCCAGTACATTGATCTCAATTTTGATTTAAAATTTATTCTCAGAGCAGGTACCATCTAGTTACTACTTGGGATTTCTATGAACTCTGTGACTGTATTTCCCCATCCAAAGCATGGAGATTAAGCATAGGAGCTTTCTTACATGGGGCTGCTGGGATGCTTCAGTTAGGATGGGCCAGAAATTTGCTAGAACAAGTCTTTCTAGCTCCTGAGAGCTCAGCCTTTGCTGGTCATGATGATTCATATTTTTGGTGATAACAAACACAGCATTTCAGTCAAGAAAAAACTGGATTCTAACCACAAAAGTCATACAAAAGTTTTGTATGCAAAGAAGTTTACATATATTTTTTCATTAAACCCTCTTTCCCAAACAGGTCTTCAATATGATAATCCTCCTAACTCATCCTAAATAGTAGCCAGTTACAATGTGATTAAGTTTCTTTTAATTCACAGTTAGCCTCTCTAACATTAGAATGTCACTAATCATTTCTGTTGTTTTAAAACTATAGCTGTCAAGATTTTTTAACATTGATTTTCTACAAAATGAAAGTTTCTATATCATGCAACCCCTGTGCCCTACTTTGAAAAAAAAATGACATAATCAGTGGTTTAATGGCACTTATGCAGATCACCTGTATCTGTTTACATTTTAACAACACAAATCCCAACACTCAGACATCAATACTTTGATTTATTTTCATGTCCAAATTTTAGGTTTATGCCCATGAGTAATGAACCTCTAATCAGTACAGGCAGGAGAATAACCTAGTCGTTAGGTGATACATTATCCATAGCATTTCTCCCACTAAATTGCAACAAAGAAACACCACATTCTTGCTTTGACATAGAATGGTCACTGTGTCCTTAGACTTAAACCAAATACTGGGAAAGTATCCCTACAAGGTGGTAACCTATGGCATCCGAGATTTCTTCCTTGAGATTCTAAAAGCTTTAAACATAAAGAAAGTATGGTTCCAAAGATCATGACTCCGTTCATTTAGTAGTAACATTTATACAATGTAAGGGAAGCTTGTCTAGGCAGAGAAACAAAGGTAGAAGAATGGGAAGGTCTTGAGAAATAGTAGAAAATCTATTCTCTACAGATGATATCGAAGGTATGTGTCAGGAAAACATAGACTGACACAATGAAAAAGGACAGTATGACAATTCAGTCTTTTTAAAGAAAACATTCCATAAGCAAAGGAATATTTTGAAATTATAAGGTATAATTTATTCTTCTCTTATTTATGGAAAGCTCCAACATAAAAACAAATTATCCATTAGAATTACAAACTGATCAGGAGCAGCTGAACTATGGAAAATCTATTTTTGTGTTGTTGATGGCCCTTCATACTCTACTACATGAAAATGGGAAATAAGATAGAGGAGTGGGGTGGTTAGTAAAACTGAATCGAGAAAACACTTGACTTGAAACTCTGACACAAATGTGAGGACAAGGGGATCCCCATGGCTTACTTGCAAGTCTGTGTATCAGTGTGAAAAACAAATGCACCATTATTTCAGTGAGTGAACATAGTTATAAATGCGAGGGACCATGCTGGGGGGAACACACAGTGAGGCCTGATAACCTGAGTTCAGTTCCCAGAACCCACAATAGACTTAACACAACTGTCAAATGTCATTGTCCTCTGACCACGACACACTCTTTCTACAAGTGAGGGGCACAGAAAAGTGAGAGAAAGACAATGTCTATCTTTCCTACACATGTGTTATCTCTACAAACACAACATGTACACAAGGTGAAAATGGAGAGAAGGGTCATACGTCCAGGTCAAAATGTCTTTGTTCCATCCATTAGGAAACAGGTCATACTGATCTAAGGTTCCTCAGTGATCTTTTTCTTTGTATTAAAGTAAACAATTTAACTTAGGATGAAATTTCCAATGTTGTTTTTAGTATTAACTGCTTATATATTATGAAAATCTAGACAGGTGGCTTGGCAGTTAACAGCTCTAACTTTGTTTCTTAGGGGATTCTGTTTTCATTGCTAGTACCCACATGGTAGCTTACAACTATCTATATCTCCTGGTCTAGAAGATCCAGCACCATGTTCTCTGACACACGTGGTGTAATGAAAATACACATAGGCAAAATACCCATGTGTATGTGTCTGTAATGTTGTGTCTACAAAATTTAAGGGTAAACATAAAAATAAAATTATGTAGTTTCATTAAGGCCTAGGAAATGCTAATAGACAGTGGGCAGGTCTCCTATGCCTTAGAGCATGTTTCAGGTATAAAACACAGGGGCCCCAAGTAAAAATGAGCCTAGGTATTTCCGCTCCCTTCTCTCAGGATGTAGTACTGGAAGGTAATTTTTATCCCTACTTAACCCCGAGTCTAACTTGGCCTCCGGTTCGGAAGAGTTCCCACCTCCCTCCATCCCACCCTCACCAGTGTCAAATGGCATTACCTGCCCCGCCTGTCACATTCATCGACATCACGTTGTCTGGAGAGGATCAATCTCTCTACTTTATCGAGGTCCCCAACACTGGCCGCTCGTTGTAATTTACCCACCGGGTCATACCCAATCAAATTGAGGGGGAACCTCCTCCTTTGCTGAGGGCACAGACATCCGAATATCAAACAGCAATGCCGCAGGCGGGTATACCAGGGTCTTCTTTGGTGTGATCTTAATCGCTGGGCATCATAATTGAGATCTTCCTCCATTTTGGAGGCCTAGGGCCTCCCAGGACCCCAGGCCCTTCTAGCCCTCTATTCCTTACTCTTTAGTGGATTGCTCCCTCCCAATCTATACAAATACAAGTTTTCTATAACCGAAAATCTTACTACAGCAGAGAAAAGTCTCCTGGCAATTCAGGCTCAACTGAACTATGCTTCAGAATCTGGGAGTTCAGCTGTTGCTGGCAACACCACAGTGACATCAGTGACATTCCATGACCACATAATGATTTGAGTTGTTTAGGTTCTCTCTCTCTCTCTCTCTCTCTCTCTCTCTCTCTCTCTCTCTCTCTCTCTCTCAGTGTTTGTGAGTTTGTGTGTGTGTGTGTGTGTGTGTGTGTGTTTGTGTGTGTGTGTGTGTGTATTAAACCAAGTGTGGAGTGCTCCCTTGGCCCCTCCTGTTATTATGGAGGTCTGGGATGGAAATTGTGATGAAGATGCTCAGTTTTGGGGGCTGGGTTGGGACAGGGACTCCACAGCAACTGAGAGCCTCTCTCATGCTCTCAGAATCCTTGCTTTGTGGTGGGTAGTCAAGGGTTTCTTACTTCTATGACTCCATGGAGGACATAAAATCCACTACCCTTTTCCTCTAGCTGTATTCATTTTTATCTCAGCCAGGGTGTCTATTCCTGCACAAATCATCATGACAAAGAAGCAAGTTGAAAAGGAAAGGGTTTACTCAGCTTAGACTTCCACACTGCTGTTCATCACCAAAGGATGTTCAGATCTGGAACTCAAGTAGATCAGGAAGCAGGAACTGATGCAGAGGCCATGGAGGGATGTTACTTACTTGCCTGATTCCTTATAGAACCCAGGTCTACAAACTCAGGGATGGCATGAACCACAATGGGCCAGGCCCTCCCTCCTTGATCCCTAGTCAAGAAAATGACTTACAGCTGGATGTCATGGAGGCATTTCCCCTGTTGAGGCACTTTACTATGTGATAACTCCAGCATGTGTCAAGTTGACACAAAACCAGATATTATAATTGTCACACCAAAAAATGAAATTCACAAAGATGTCATTGAGAGCAATGCTAGCTCCAGCATCCAAGATGGAAGAGTGGGAGTTGTTGATGAAGTTGCAGGCACAACCTAGTCTCAGTGTACTGGGGTCTCGGCAGCCTGCTTCACATCCTTCTTGATGTCATTATATTTAGCGATTTTCTCCAGGCAGCAAATCCATTCATCATCTTGTCTAAGGATGAGCCTGGCACTGCACAAGACGATGAAGCTGTCTCTGGAACAGGGAGCACCAGAGACTCATAGACTTGGTCCCTAAGTTTATGCTCTGGGCATGCCTACTTCAGACACAAATGCCTGGAGCCCACTGTCTTCAGGGCATGTGCAAAGCACTGACTGTTTTGAAACTGTTGTAGATCTGCCTGCATGGCCTTCAAAGTGAATGCTGAGGGAGGTTAGGTGACGGTTCATATCATTTGCAGCCCTGCAGCCCTGGCAATATGTGGACCTAAGACTACCATGATGGTTCAATAAATAAATAAATAAATACATCATCCCCAGTTAGCAAACTCAGACCCAATACCACACATGCTCTGTGTTTCCTTTTCATGTATAAAATTAAAGGACTGTATTGTGTGATGCCACATAGGAAACCATGTTTACCTTCTTGTTGCCTCTTGCCTCCTCTCTTCCTTTTTCTCCCAACCATACCCCTCCTATTCCCTTTCCCTTCCCCTCTCTCTCCTCATGCTCATGGCTGGCCTCTTCTTCTCTATTTCTACCCCCTCTCTGTCTCTCTCTCAACTTCTACTACCCTCTCCCATGACATAAATAAACTCTATTCTTTAATACACTGTCATATAGCTGGTCCCTCAGGGGGAAGGGATTCTCAACATGGGCTCCCCAGCATCTCTTTTGCCTCCAGCTTTTGGTCTGGGACAATGGCCCTGCAGGAGCCTTGGGCAGGTAGAGTGCTCCAGGCTCTAGCCATTCCTAGGGCCAGTTAGGATGGTGGTGATTGTTTCAGCAGGGACCCTGGCCCTGCTGTCAGTCCCTAGGGAAACCATGAAAGCAGGCCTCCTACTTAACATTGGCATACCTACCAGATCACACAAGTAGTCCCCAGCCATGGTGGCAGCACAGGTTCTTCCTCTCCCACCGAGGGGCGGGGTGGTGTGCCCCTTGACCTGATCTGCTAGCCTTGCTCTGCCACCAAAGAACCAATCCCCCTCCCTGTATGTGATTGCCGCCAGTGCCCCAAATGCACTTTCTTACCTGCGTGCAGTAGTGCCTGTCTCAAACATGTTGTGTTTCCCTTTATTATCTTCAATCTTATTCTGCCTGCTAGATTAAAGTTTTATTTATTCTAAGCCAGATTTCAGACAGCATTGACAGCTAATGTAACTGCAGCTTAACAACTTAAAGAAACAGATTTCTATTTTCTAACAAGTAGCTCAGATATATGGTTACTTTCTTATGGAAGCTCAGGTTCCATTAATGCTTCATGTTTCCTCTTGATGAACTTCCTTCGCCACTACAAATAATTCTTGCTCCTTCTGCTCCATAAAGGCTCATCTGAAATTGTTTACATTTTTAACTCATGTGGTTATCTCTTTTATAAACTTATAGGCTACAGGAAACCCAATCAGATCTACCTACAATCGTCCAAATAAGACGCCACACATATATATACATCTGCACAAAGCTCACTACCTATTCTAAAGGTTGGGATTCCTCTAGATTTCAAATGTGGCTTACAAATGTACATCTAAGAATTTTTCTTTCTTTTCATGACTATAGCTCCCACCTCATGGGCAACTGGAATAGATAAACCACATGCCACACGGTTTCACTTTTCCTGATACCAGATCATGGCTAAGGCTCCCTCACAGACATCTGCAAATTGGTAGAGACTATGACTACAGTTGGCAGAGAGAATCCCCGGTTTGCCAAACAATGCCTGGCCAGCCTTTGCGGGCAAAGAGGGTTAATTCTCTATAACCACACTTTTGAGATATTGACCATTGAGAAGGTCCCTTCAAAAGTGCCCTTCAGTGCATACCTTCTCCCAGGGTACTAGCAGCCAGTTCACTCAGCTGAAGACAAGGCCTGGCAAGGGCACTCTCTGCCAGATCCTGGTTCTGGCAAAGCCACCAGGAGTTGGAGTGACGACTATTGACCCCTACCCATAGACGAAACTTTCCTACCAAGTTTTGTCCATTGGGACGACAGCTTAATAGCTTGGTAGCTCCTCCATGTCCCTTCTTCCCAATGGGCAATTCAATGTCTCAAAACCTGTCACTAGGCTTCCCACTGGGATGTCTCCTGGAAATTTTCAAATCTCTAAACTGACACCTCAGCTAAAGACATCTAAATTGATACACCTCTACAACAATGTTTGGACTCAGTATCCACTAGATAATGACTCCAAATGGCACCCTAGACTCATTAATTTTATGAGAACTTCCCTCATACTGCCAACAATATGGTAAATGGAAAATGGTTCCCTATGCATGGGTATTTATCTATCTCTGCTCTAATTCCTACCTGTGTTCTTCTTATAAGCTCACACACCTCCTGTTAGCAATGAGGCAATAAGGCAGATGACACCACAGCTCTCATCCAGCCAATGAGCCATCCTCTCTATGTCGCTGCAAATCCAAACCTCTATCTCAGCTTCTACTCATGCTACTCCACGCTTTTCAAAACCCTCCCTTCCACAGCCAGACTTACATGTGGACGTGAGCATGCCACCTAGCCTCAAGCAGACCTGCCGATGCCCCTTCCCTCCCTATCTTGTCCTGTTCTGTGTCGAAGTCTTATAATCTGATGTTCCATGCTTTACATATGATTCTCACTAATAATTTACTTCCTGAGGAAAGCCAGAGAGTTTGGGAGCAGAAATAGTACATGCAGACAAAATCCATCAAACAGATAGACACTAACATAGACCCTGAAAACCCAGAAGGTAAAAAACTTCTAATGACAATATTTTTCTTTTTCTTTTTTTTATTTTACAACTTTATTTTACAAAACAAAGATAAATGTACTGATTTTAAGCATTTTTGCATAAAATTATACGATACATTTTGTCAGTACTTTTTTTCAGATTTTAAGATAATTTTCACATACAACTATATGAATATTTATTTTTAGTCAGTTCTTGATTTTTTTAAAGGTTTGATAGTATGCATTGAAAACTTAATCATTACAATGAGCATAAAGTACATGTAAAACATAATGTAACATGGATATAGTCAACGTTTTCTTGTTGTGTAAAGATTTCTTTGTTTTGTTTTGTTTTGTTTATTTCTTGGACTTCATACAGTCTCTGAGATGTTTCTGGGGAAGTGGGAGCCTCTGGGGTTAGCATCCCACTATCAATGACTGCATATTATGTCTGTTCTTTTGTGACTGGGTTATCTCACTCAGGATGATATTCTCTAGATGCAGCCATTTTCTTAAGAATTTGGTTAAGTCATTGTTTCTGGTGGCTGAGTAGTATTCCTTTGTGTAAATGTACCACAATTTTTGTATCCATTCATCTTCTGAAAAACATCTGGGTTCTTTCCAGCTTCTGGCTATTATAAATAAAGCTGCTATGAACATTGTGGTGCATATATCTTTGTTGTGTATTAAAGTGTCTCTGGGGTATATGCCCAGAAGTGGAATAGCTGGATCTTCAGGTAGTATTATATCCAATTTTCTGAGGTATCGCCAGAATGATTTCCAGAGTGGTTGTATTAGTTTGCAACCCCACCAACAGTGGAGAACTGTTCCTCTTTCTCCACAACCTCGCCAGCATCTGCTGTCATCTGAGTTTTGGATCTTGGCCAATCTGACTGGTGTGAGGTGGAATCTCAGGGTTGTTTTGATTTGCATTTCCCTGATGGCTAAGGATGTGGAGCACTTCCTCAGATGTTTCGCAGCCATTCAATGTTCCTCAACTGAGCGTTTTGTTTAGCTCTGTACCCCATTTTTTAATAGGGTTATTTGATTCTCTTGTGTCTAGCTATTTGAGTTCTTTGTATACCTTGGATATTAGGCCTCTATCTGATGTGGAGTTGGTAAATATCTTTTCCCATTCTGTTGGTTGCCGTTTTGTTTTCTTGACAATGTCCTGAGTCTTACAGAAACTTTGCAATCTCATTAAGTCCCATTTGTTAATCTTTGACCTTAGAGCTTGAGCCATTGGTGTTTTATTCAGAAAATTTTCTCCTGTGCCTATGTGTTCTAAGGTTTTCCCTACTTTCTCATCTAATATTTTAAGTGTATCTGGTTTAATGTGGAGATCTTTGATCCACTTACACTTGAGCTTTGTACGAGGAGATAAAAAGGGTCTATTTTCATTCTTTTGCATGCTGAGTGCCACTTGGACCAGCACCATTTGTTGAATAGGCTGTCCTGTTTCCATTGAATGTTTACAACTCCTTTGTCAAAAATCAGGTGACCATATACATGAGGGCTCATTTCTGGATCTTCTATTCTATTCCACTGATCCACATGCCTATTTCTGTACCAGTACCATGCAGTTTTCAGCACAATTGCCTTGTAATATAGATTGAGGTCAGGAATAGTGATTCCCACAGATGTTTTCTTGTTGCTGAGGATGGATTTCGCTATCTAGGTCTTTTGTTATTTCATAGGAAATTGCACATTGATCTTTCCAACTCAATGAAGAACTGTGATGGAATTTTGATGGGGATTGCCTTGAATCTGTAGATTACTTTTGGTAGGATGGCCATTTTTAAAATGTTGATCTTTCCAATCCATGAGCAAGGGAGATCTTTCCATTTTCTGAGATCATCCTCAATTTCCTTCTTTAGAGGTTTGAAGTTCTTGTCTTACAGGTCCTTCACTTGCTTAGTTAGAGTCACACCAAGGTATTTCATAGTTTTTGTGACGATAGTGAAGGGTACCTTTTTCCCTAATTTCTTTCTCCACATGTTTGTCCTTTGAGTATAGGAAGGCTACTGATTTGTTTGAGTTAATTTTGTTTCCCTCCACTTTGCTGAACTTGTTTATCAGCTGTAGGAGTTCTCTGGTGGAATTTTTGGGGTCACTTAAATACACTATCATGTCATCGGCAAAGAGTGATGTTTTTATCTCTTCCTTTCCGATTTGTATCCCCTTGATCTCCTTTTGCTGTCTAATTGCTCCAGCCAGGACTTCCAGTACTATGTTGACTAGGTAGGGGGAGAGTGGGCAGCCTTGTCGAGTCCCTGATTTTAGTGGAATTGCTTTAAGTTTCCCACCATTAAGTTTGATGTTGACTGTTGGTTTGCTGTATATTGCTTTTATTATGTTTAAGTATGGACCTTGGATTCCTGTTCTTTCTTTTAACATGAAGGGGTGTTGAATTTTGTCAAATGCTTTCTCAGCATCTAGTGAGATGACCATGTGGTTTTGTTCTTTGAGTTTGTTTATATGGTGTATTACATTGATAGATTTCCTTATATTAAACCATCCCTGCATCCCAAGGATGAAGCCTACTTGGTCATGATGAATGATCGTTTTGATGTGTTCTTGGATTTGGTTTACAAGTATTTTGTTTAGTATTTTTGCATCAATGTTCATAAGTGAGATTGGTCTGAAGTTCTCTTTTCTTGTAGGGTCTTTGTGTGGTTTAGGTACTAGAGTTATTGTAGCCTCAAAAAATGAGTTAGGTAGTATTCCATCTGATTCTATCTTCTGGAATAGTTTGGACAGTATTGGAGTTATGTCCGCAATAAATTTCTGATAAAATTCTGCACTGAACCCATCTGGACCTGGGCTTTTTTTGGTTGGGAGGCTTTTTATGACTTCTTCTATTTATTTAGGTGTTATAGGGTTATTTAGATGGTTTACTGGGTCCTGGTTTAACTTTGGGATCTTGTATCTGTCTAGGAATTCGTCCATTTCCTCCAGATTTTCCAATTTTGTGGAGTATAAGTTTTGTAGTAGGATCTGATGATTTCTTGAAATTCTTCAGTTTCAGTTGTTATGTCTCCACTTTCGTTTCTGATTTTGTTAATTTGTATACTCTCTCTTTGCCCTCTAGTTAGTCTGGCTAGGGGTTTATCAATCTTCTTCATTTTCTCCAAGAACCAACTCTTGGTTTTGTTGATTTTTTTCAATGGTTCTTTTTGTTTCTATTTGGTCTATTTCTGCCCTAATTTTGATTATTTCTTGCCGTCTACTCTTCTTGGGTATATCTGCTTCCTTTTGTTCTAGGGCTTTTAGCTGTGCTGTCAGGTTACTGATGTAAGCTCTCTCGAGTTTCTTTTTGGAAGCACTTAGGGCTGTGAGTTTTCCTCTCAGTACTGCTTTCATTGCATCTCATAGGTTTGGGATATGTTGTGTTTTCGTTTTCGGTGAATTCTAGAAAATCCTTAATTTCTTTATTTCTTCTTTGACCCTGCTATCGTTTAACAGAGTGTTGTTTAGTTTCCATGTGTATGTGGGCATTTTCTTGTCTTTGTTGTTGTTAAAGACCAGCTGTAGACCATGGTGATCTGAGAGGATGCATGGGAGTATTTCAATCTTCTTATATCGATTGAGGCTCGTTCTGTGTCCAATTATGTGGTCAATTTTTGAGAAGGTGCCATGGGGTGCTGAGAAGAAGGTGTGTTCTTTCACTCTAGGATGATATGTTCTGTATAAATCTATTAATTCTAGTTGGTTCAAAGACTCTGCTGGCTTTGCAGTGTCCTTGTTCAGTTTCTGTTTCCATGATCTGTCCATTGGTGAGAGTGGGGTATTAAAGTCTCCCACTATTATTGTGTGGGGTGAAATGTATTTTTTGAGCTTTAGTAGGGTTTCTTTTATGAATGTGGGTGCTTTTTGATTTGGAACATATATGTTAAGGATTGAGAGTTCCTCCTGACAGATTTCCCCGGTAATGTGTAAAAAGTGTCCTTCCTTATCTTTCTTGATAACTTTTGGTTGGAAATTTACTTTATTCGATATCAGAATAGCCACTTCAGCTTGCTTCTTGGGGCTGTTTGCTTGGAAGTTTTTTTCCCACCCTTTTACTCCGAGATAGTGTCTGTCTTTGTCTCTGAGATGAGTTTCCTGTATGCAGCAAAAGGCTGGATTTTGTTTATGTATCCAGTCTGATAGTTTATGTCTCTTTATTGGGGAGTTGAGTCCATTTATGTTAATAGATATCAAGGAATAGTTGTTTCTGTTTCCTGCCATTATTGCTTTTGTGGGTTGAGTTGTGTCTATGTCTTTTTCTTCTTTTAGTTTTCTTGTTTAGGAGTTTTCTTGTTTTTACTAGGCTGTATTTTCCCTCATTGTATTGGGTTTTCCACCTATAATTCGTTGTAGTGCTGGGTTTGTGGTCAGATATTGTGTAAATTTTGATTTGTCTTGAAATATCTTCCTCTTTCCATCTATGGTGATTGATAGTTGCTGTGTATAGCAGCTTGGGCTGGCACCTGTGCTCTCTTAGGGTGTGCATGATGTCTGTCCAGGCTCTTCTAGTTTTCATAGTGTCTGTTGAAAAATTGGGTGTGATTCTGATTGGTCTGCCTTTATATGTTACCTGACCTTTTTCCCTTACTGCTTTTAGTATTCTTTCTTTGGTGTTTTGACTATTATGTGTCTGGAGGTATTTCTTTTCTGGTCCAACCTATTTGGAGTTCTGAAGGCTTCTTTTATGCTTGTGGTCATCTCATTCTTGAGGGTAGGGAAGTTTTCTTCTACGATTTTGTTGAAGATATTTACTGTGCCTCTTAGTTGATACTCTTCTCCCTCTTCTATTCCTATTATCCTTAGGTTCGATCTTCTCATTGTGTCCTGGATTTCCTGGACATTTTGGGTTTGGAGCTTTTTGTTTTTTGCATCTTCTCTGGCTGTTTTTTCTATGTTTACAATGTTATCTTCTGCCCCCAAGATTCTCTCTTCCATCTCTTGTAATCTATTGAAAATGCTTGCTTCTGTGACTCCTGATTTCTTTTTTAGGTGTTCTACCTCTAGGGTTATCTCTTTTAGTGATTTCTTTATTGTGTCAATTTCCATTTTAAATTCCCTCTTCCATTCCTTCATCTCTTTGGTTGTGTTTTCCACTAGTTCTTTGAGTTCTTTGAGTGTTTTTCTTGCTTCCTCTTTAAAAGCTTCTGAATCTTTTTGCTTTTCCTCCCTTTCTTGTTTAAGTATCTCCATCAGCATCTTGATGTATGATTTCAGGTCTGTGTCTTCTTTTTCTCGAGTGTCTAGCATTCCTATGTTTGCTGTTGTGGGAGAGCTGGGTTCTGAAGTTGCCAGGTTGTCTTGGTTTCCTTCGGATATACTCTTTCGCTTTCCTCTTGCCATTTTGTTGTCAGTGATATGTTCTTGCCTTTCCCTTGTATCTGGTCTGTGTCCCTGGGTCTTCACTGGTCTAGGTGGCAGATGGGCCGAACCCTGTTCTATGCCTCAGAGTCGCCGGGTGGAAACAGAATTTCCAGAGTTCTGTTCCTTGTCCCTGGATCAGGCAGGGCTGGGGGTGCGCTTACAGTGTGCACTCTGCAGAGATCTCTCTGCTCCCTGGCTGCCCAGGTCTCCCACTCGCCAGTCTTTAAAGCTTTAAACGCTGCTGATCCATGTGGTGGGTGGGCTGCGCCCCGTTCTGCGCACTCTTATTTTGTTTTTCTTGCATGATTATTTTCTTGCTTTTATTAGTGTATATTTTCCCTCCTTGAATCGTATTTTCCATCTATAATCTTTTGTACATGGAGATTTGTGGTCAGACATTGTGTAAATTTGGTTTTGTCCTGGTATATCTTGGTCTCTCTATCTATACATATTCAGAGTTTTGCTGAATATAGTAACATGGTCTGGCATTTCTGTTTTCTCAGAGTCTGTATGATGTGTGTCCAGGATCTTCTAGGTCTCATTGTCTCTGTTGAAAAGTCTGCTGTAATTCTGATTGATCTGCCTTTATATATTACATATCCTTTTTCCCTTACTGGTTTTAGTATTGTTTTGAACATTTTGTGTTTTGATTAGTAAGTGCCAGGCAGAATTTTATTTTTTTTCTAATTTATTTGGAATTCTGTAGGCCTCTTTTATGATCATGGCCATCTCCTTCTTAAGGGCAGGGAAATTTCCTTCTATGATTTGGTTGAAGATATGTACTGTGCCTTTTACTTAATATCATTACCCTCTTCTAATATCTAATATTCTTACCTGTCCTTCTCCATATGTTCTGGATTTCCTGGAATTTTTGGTAAGGACATTTTTGGTTTTTGCATCTTTTCTGGCTGTTTTGTCTGCTTTCTATATTGTCTTATGCCCCCCGATGACCTCTTTTAATTCTTGTAACTAGTCGGTGATGCTTTTATCTAAGATTCCTGATTTCATGCTTAAGTTTCCTATCTCCAGGTTTATCTCTATTGCTAGCTTGTCTTTTTTCCATTGCTTTGGATCTTGTGCTTTTCTCTTGCCATCTTGTTGTCAGTGATTGTAGTGGATCTTTTTCTTTCTGACTGGTGCTTGTTTCTCCGATTGGTCTGAGGGCTGTTGGGCTAAGGAGAGAGATTGCTCCTGGGTGCTCAGCTCTTTGTGGGCAGGCAATGACTTCTGATGATAGTCACTCAGTTCTGTTTTCCTTGGCTCAGGTGCCTGCCGGGAGCCCGCGCACTTTTTGTTGTCGCCGGCTCGGGCCGCGCCAGCAAATATGGCCTTCCTCACCCTGCCGCCGCCGCAGTATATCACCCATACATCTGGCTCGGGGCGCAGGGGCGGCCTCAAACTTTGAACCCAGCCGGTGCTGGGCCCGGCCCGGACCGGGAGGGGGTGGCGGGAGTCCCACCAGAAATTCTGAAGGCCTTTGCATTAGGCTGACCGTTGGTCCAGTTTAAAAATCACCTGTGCAGCTGATATGAGAGCTTAGCTCATTGGGAGCAGATCCTGAATCCCTTTGGTGGAGACCTAGCCATCACTGTTGGCTGGAAAGGACCCTTTCTCATAGAACAGGGAGCTCCCTGCTCTCTGAGAAGACCTGGAGTGTCCTCCCCAGACCTGTGTCTCAAGCTCAGCCTTCATTCAGGTGAAGAAGCACATGTGCACCTATTCTTAGAATCAGGTTTCCAAAGGCAGATACTGACTCCTGATGACAGAGACCCAGCACTCTGTATGGGCGGCAAAGGACCCTTTTGCAGAGAGCACTGTGCTCCCTTCACTCCCAGTACTCCCATTCTGACCTATAATAATTTCTTTAATTATATTGCTACACATATAAAAGTAGGTATATTCAAATACACAGACTAAAAGTCATGAACTAAAGACCATCCCTTTACCTGTAGATAGAGACTGGGAGAATACCCAACATCCTTCATGACAAAAGTCTTAGAGAGGAGCTGGAGAGTTGACTCAGCGGTTAAGAGCACTCTCTGTTCTTCCAATGGTCCTGAGTTTAATTACAAGCAAGCACATAGTGGTAAACAACCAACTGTAATTGAATCTGATGCTCTCTTCTATTGCGTCTGAAGACAGTGACAATGTACTCATATACATAAAATAAATAATCGTTTTTAGTGTGATTTGCAGGAATCCTACATCCAATGTCATACCAAATAGAAAGAAACGCAAAGCATTTCCCTTATAATCTGGACTAAGACAAGAATTTCCACTTTCTAAGACCCATTGGTACTTGGATTCATAGCTACAGCAATAAAGCATTTAAAGGAAATCCAGGAAACACCAGGAGGAAAGGAAGAAGTGAGATATCCTTATATGTAATGCAATTTTATACATATATAACCCAAGAATGTGTACTAGAAGATTTTAAGAGCTGATGAACGCCTTCAGCAAAGTAGGAAGATAAAAAATGAATAGACCACTTTTTACCAATTATAAATGTACTGAGAAAGATATCAGAAATAACTCCTCACATGACCTAGAGAAAAATCACCTCAGGATGTATATAGTCGTGCAAATGAAAAACAAGTACATTAAAATCTTTCAGACACTGCAGAAAGAAATTGAAGACACTGATAGGTGAAAAGATATTCCATGCTCATGGAGTAGAAAGATCAAAATTGTGAAAAGTTCGGTCCTTTTAGGTCTTGTAAGATTTGATTAAGCACCATCAACAAAGAAACTTGGGATGGAGGGAGTTTATTCAGATCACACTTCCACATCACTGTTCATCATCAAAAGAAGTCAGGGCTAGAAATAATAAAGGGCAGGAAACCAGAGGCAGGAGCTGATGCAGAAGTCATGGAGAAATGCTGCTTACTGGCTTGACCCTATGGCTCTTTAGTCTGAGTTCTTATAGAATTTATGTCCTCCAGCCCAGGATGGCACAACCCAAAATGAGCTGGGCCCTCCCACATTTGTCACTAGTTAAGAAAATGTCCACACAGTGGTTTTCATATCATTCCGTAACATGGTCTAATACCAATCATCTCTCATATTCTCTCACTCCATCTCTCCCTCACACTCTGGGGAAAGTGAAACTCCCAGATTTCAACAGAGGGTGATACAAAGCCTGAATCAGCTATCTTCTGTAACCAGGTAATTGCCACGTGTGAGAATGGAATACCAACCCAGCCACAGATCCTTCAACCTGCAACTTGCCCAAAAGATATGTTGCAGCTATGGAGGCACAGAACTTGTGGAAATTGCCAACAATTGATGGATCTAACTGAGAGGCCATGGCATGAAAGGGAGTCAATTATCCCATTCTGCCTGATGACCAGAAGTAGAGGCTGGATAGCCCAGAGAACTAGGTTAGGAAAAATAACAATCAAATGATCCCTAATTATATTTTGCTTTATTCACAGACTTGTGTCTAGCCCAATCATCATCAGAGAGACATTTTCTCGCAACAGAGACCCACAGCAAAACATTAGATGGAGGGGAAGAGCTAATTAATGATTTTCATCAGGTCCCTCCCCTTGGAAATCAGGGAAACCCATAGAAGAGGGAAAGGAGATACCAGGACATGAAGAACAGAGATCAGAATAAAACAACTTACAAAAACAACTAAGTGAGACTCGAGGTCTCACAGAAATTAAAGCTGCAACCACAAACCCTACATGAGTTTGTGCTAGGTCCTCTGCAAATGTTATGATGATTAGCTTTTTTTTTTTTTTTTTTTTTTTTTTTTGTGGGAGTGGGGTATATCTGACTATTTCTATGGCTGTTGGGACACTTTTCCTTTTATGAGTTTCCTCTCCCAAGCCCTGAAATGAGGAGGTGTGCCTATTCTTATTGACACATGTTATGCTGTGTTCAGTGATATCCCTGAGAGGCCAGCTGTCTTCCCAAGTGAAACAGGAAAGAAAATCTAGAGGACAGATCAGGGGATTGGGGAAAGTGGAGGGGGCTGTAGAAGAATTTTTATAAATATGTGTTATAAAAACTATGAAGAATAAGAAGAGGAAAAAGAAAGAAAAAGAAGAAGAAGAAGAAGAAGAAGAAGAAGAAGAAGAAGAAGAAGAAGAAGAAGAAGAAGAAGAAGAAGAAGAAGGAGGAGGAGGAGGAGGAGGAAAAAGAAGAAGAAGAAAGAAGAAGAAGAAAGAAGATCACAAACAAGAACAAGAAAAAGAAAAAAGAAGACGAAGAAGAAAAAGGAGATGAAGAACAAGAACAAGAACAAGAACAAGAAACGATCTACAAGCTTGCATATAGCCTAAACATCTCGAGTACTAGTCTCAACTTAAATACCTCCTCAAAATGACTCTAGGCTATGTCAAATTGACTTAAAAATATAAAATACAAGGCCACATTACAAAAGCAATCTACAGATTCAATTCAATTTTTATTTAATTGTAAAACAATTATTCACAGAAATTAAAAAACAATATCTGGAATGATCCTCACCCAGATTTCAAATTTTATTATAACGCTAGGGTAATAATATATAAAATGATAATCACTTAAAAACATATGTGTTGATTGAATGAGTCAAATAGTAGATTCAGTCATAATTTCCAAAGACTTGATAACATCTTTTTTTGAAAGAGGAGCCAACAGTATACACTGTAATAAACTTGCATGATCATCATATTAAATGATAAAAAGCCTTTGATAAATGTCTTGGAGACTTCAAGATAAGAGTTTCATGCCTAAAAAATGTAAATGTAATATACAACAAACCAATAACCAATAGCAAATTAAATGGAAAGAAAACTGAATCACAGACTAAACAAAGACATTTTCCTAATCAGAATGCCAATGTCTCAGGATCTAAAATCAACAATGAGTAAATAGAGACTCCTGAGACTGAAAAAGTTCTGTAAGGCCAACAACAGTGTCAAAAGGACAAATTGGAAACCTACATATTTGGAAAAGATATTCACCAACACTCCCCTTGATAGAGCACTACCATGCAGAATATACAAAGAACCCAAAAAGTCAGGCACCCATAAAACAAATTAAAAATGGGGTGAAGATGTAAAAAAGAGAATTCTCAACAGAGGAATTTCAGGTCAAGAAACACTTAAATGTTCAGTTCTTAGGCATCAGCATAATGTAACTCAGAAGGCCACTAAAGAAACCAGTCACTATGGCTAAAATCAAAAACAAGGGACATAATTTTCTGGCAAAGATAATGAACATGAGAAACAATCCTCCATTGCTTGTAGGAAGGCACACGTTTACAACTCCTTAAAAACTAATCTGTTCTTTTTAAGAAAACATTTAATAACAAAGGAATATTTTGAAACTGTAATTTAGTATATTATATATATGTATGTATAGCTCAAAAATTAAATATTAAAGAAACCTTCAGAAGTAAAAAATTGTTCAAAAAGCAACCTACTATAACATGAAAATAGATAATAAGAAGGAGGGGCTGAGGTGGTTGATACAACTCAATTTGTAAATCACTTGCTCTGAAAGTCTGACTGCAGATGTGGAAACAAGTGGATCCCCTAAGGTTCATTGCTGCAAGTCTAAAAATCAGTGTTCTCCAAACAGTAAATCAAACACATCAGGGATTTTGGTGTGTCAACATGACTCCAATTTGAAGGACCAGAGGGTAGAAACCAAGGGGAGCCCTGATGGCCTGAGTTCAGTGCCCAAAACCCACAATGAGACCGAACAGAACTGTCAAGTGTCATTGTCCTCTGACTACCACACACTTACCCACATGTGTGTGGCACAGGAAAGTAAGAGGAAGAAATTGTCAGTCTCTCCTTTATATGTATGTCAATGCACACACAACAGGAACCCAAGGGGAGTTAATGAGTGCAGGCTTATAGATCCAGTTCAGAACTTCTTCGTTGGATCGATCTGAAACATGGGTCAAATTGATCTAAGATATCTTAGTGTATTTTTAATTTTGCAATACAATTTACAGTTTATTAAAAATATTATTATCTTATGAAATTTATCATGCTCTATATAACATAGTATGAATAACACATATATTATGGGATGGAGAGATGACTTGCCAGTTTAGAGCTCTAGTTTTGTTTTGTAGAGCATTGCATTTTAATTGCTAGCACAGAGATGGCAGCTTACACATATCTTCTACTCCAGTTCCAGGGTACCCAGAACTCGATTCCATCACACTTGCTGCATAGAAATCACACAGAAGCAAAACCCTCCTCTATTCAAATCTATAAAGTTCAAGCATATACAAAGAAAGTAAATTGTATGTAATTTCTTTATTTAAATCATGTTAAAGTTTTCAATGAAGGGCTCTCAATGACACAACCTCACTGGACTTTTTTTTTTATAGAAGGCCTAGGAACTGATATCTTAAGGTATACAGGTCATGACTAGGAGCCTAAAAATGTATATAACCCAGTTGGGCATAGTAAAAAGGAGCCAAAGCAAGACTGCTCCTCTCCTGGGTGCAGACAATAAATTACAGGATACCCATGGTACATTGCACAGACCCAAGAAAGTTAAACAGGAAGAATGACACAAGAAACGAAGTTTGAGTCACTGGAATGGTCATAAAAGGCAGATAGATGGAGGAAACTGATTCAGAAAGAAGATAGAAAAGGAGAGGAATAGGAATACGGGCTCTGGTGGGTGGAAGGGTAGGTGCCATAATAATAAATGGAAATCTGCAACTGATAGGGGTGTTAAGGTAGGGAGCAACTTCAGGAGGACACATTGACCTGAGATTGGGAAGCACACTGATATCAATGGAGGTGTTCTAAGCTGTGACTTACAGCATTGGGGATATGAAGCCTGGGGAGGCTGCCCATTCTGGCTATGCTTGAAGCCGAGTGGAGCAATATATACGTGAACCCAACCACAAAACTTTCAACCCCATATGTTTCCTGTCTAAAAGAAATGTAGGAATAGGGTATGGAGGAGACACTGAGAGAACAGTCAACCGAGAACCTACCCAACTAGAGACTCATTCCATAGACTGCCAACAATCCCTGACACTATCAATAGTACTCTGTTACACTTGTAAACAGGTAAAGAATAACATGAAAAATAAATAAAAAATATTTTCTAAGGAAACACCACATGGCACAAATGAGTCTCCAAAAAAATCAAAAAACAAAAAACAAGTAGAAAACAAAACAAAAAACATTTTACTTCATGCTTTAGTTCATCTAGAGAGCTGGGTTAAGTCTCTACTGATTAGCTTCAGCAGCACCTGGGAGAAAAGCAAGAATTAACAGATTATCATCAGGCACATCACTGGTGGTATTGTCAGGATAAGCATCAACAGCCTCAGGGTTATTATCATTGGGAACAATGTGATGAGAAACAGTGAGAAGGTGGAGGCTCATTTTGTTACTGTTATTCTCAGATGCTGCTTCCTTTGCAATGCTTGTTTCCAAACTTTTGCTAAGATCACAAGTCAGAGTTCAGAAGAACAGAGATGAATAGACAGTCATGTTTAGCAGGAAGATTTCCCTACTTTGGCATTCAGAAAACACAAGGTTTACACTTGGAGTGAAAATAATTTGCTCATCTCAGAATGGGAGACAAACAAGGACCAACCAACTTCACATGGATGGTTCTGTTGGTGTAACTGGTTTTGTTACACTATGTGAGTATGTTCAATAAGTTAAGAAATGGAAACAACTTTTTCTGGTTCTATGTCAAGCCTCAATATCCATGAAGGGGCATATTTTTATACTCGTCAGTTTTAATAATGAATGTACCTTTTAACATACATGCCATCACACAAGTGTACTGAGTAAATTAATATTCTTTTATAAATTTTTATTAGATCCTTTAAGAACAAGTATTAGTATTAAAGAGACATAGCTCTCTAGTTAAAAGAAAAGTTTATCTTTTTTAAGATATGACTGTTTACCAACATCCCTGGTTCAACTTTTTGGTTAGATTTGGCTTCTTGATTATCTTCTCCATGCCAAAATTGATAAACTTTGTTGCTCATGCCTCTCACTAATTTCAAGATAACAAATAAATACCATGTCAGGAAAAACATCAAAAAAGCTGCCATCTCTGGTGTGTGAATAAAATGAGGATCCATGATGGTGGCCACGTTTTGGCCACTGTCATCGGCTGGCTCTGAACCTTCAACTATAACCTCAGCATCCTGGAGAGAGGGAATATATTCTTCCATCTCAGGGACAAGTGTATATTCCTCGTTTGAAATATCAGTGTCATGATCATCTTCATTTCTATGGGATGACAGAAGAGTCAGATCAGTCGTTTCAATGGGGTCCAAGGCATAACAATGGCAGGGACCAGAAGGAGGCTCTAGGTAAGCATGGGGTGCACACCTCAAATGGTATGTGTAAACAGCTAAGTCAATCTGACAATCAAACCCAATGATATTAGTTGTTTCTGATGCATGATCATCTTCTAATTCCACATGTACTGAAGAGCATTGGAAAGAGTAGCATCATATTCATCAGTAACGTCAACATCAGCAGTAGACCCACTATTGGTAGCAGAATCAATAATATTACGTGTTTTCACAAAGGCTGCCATACGGGCCAATTCTAACACCACTAATATTAGGAGTTTCTTCATAGTCCCCAGTTGCTTCGATTCTAGCATCACTCGTAGCAGGAGCAGTTTTGATGTCAGCAGTTGCCTCAGGCACAGAAATTCTAGGCCCAGGACCAGAGTGAATAAAACTATCTGATTTTTTGTTCTTGACCTAAACATTGAAATCAGCAGTGTTACTTTTGATTTAATATTTCACTGATTTTATTCATTTTATCACATATCCACTGCCAGAAATTTGATTTATAGTCCCCAAAATGTATCTGTATTCAATCCAATATCAGCACTACACTTTTTAATATTCAGTGACGTCTCTTTCCTTTCTGCTTATTTGAAAGGGCCAGAGATTCCTGAAATCTTTTGTGGAGAACTGCTAACATTTTTGCTTAACTTTTTTGCTACCTCATATGTTCATAGTTTGTAAAATGTAAAAATATAAGGAGAAGTGACAAAATGTGTTCCCCCTGTCTTTAGGAATGGAAGTTAGGATTCCAGCCAGTTGAAGAGAGTGGGACAGTGAGGGGCTTTGAGAACAGAAATCATCTCCTCTGTTCTGCACTACATTAACCCTTCCCCAATGGCCTTTCACTTTTCCACTAGATATCTTAATATCAGAACAGTGGAGCTGCATTTTTCAAATGCATGAACAAGTATGCCACTACCCACAGCATAGGGGAATTGCTGAGTTCCATGTATGGAATCTATATATACCTTCACTAATCTCACTTATTAACCATCTCTTAAAGAAACTCTTATTCACTAGATATTATTGCAATCTCTGAGGCTTAATTCCTTTGGCTGCCAACATAGGTCACACCCTGGAAGCCTCATGCCACTGTGAAAATTTACATAGGCCTAAAATATTTTCAGACTCTCTTACCTACTTCTGCGTGAGCATACCATGGCATCTAGTTCTTTTTTCTCTCTGGCTGAATGGTTCAACTCAGCTGTTCTGACTCAAAGCTCTTATCCATGCACCTGATACAGTCTGGATTCCCTCTTGGCCTCTGATGTTTGGTTCTACTTGGCCTCAACTAACTAGCAATATTTTATAATCTTCTGGCTCCTTAGGATTCTATGGTTTATTCTGCTTTCACCTGTGTCTTCCTTGTTCTCTCTTCTCTCTTCAATATGTGTCTGTATTCTAGTTAAAGAGACTAAAGGTCAATTTCAAGAGTAAGCCTTACAACAACTCAAAATGAATTTCTTGACTAAACACTATAGTGGGGTGGGGAGCACAGTGTGATCAAATATTCTGCAATACTATAACTGCTGCTCCACCTACAGCATGTAAACAATGACCTCATGTGGCACCTCTATAGTGGCTTGAAAATCAACAGCAACATAGGCTCATATAATGCTTGGTCTCCAGAGGGCTGAGCTTTCTTGGAAATGATCAGGAGTTGTGGCCTTTTGTAGGATAGGTGTCAGTGGGATGGGCTTTAAAATTTCAGCAGAAGGGTGCCATTTTCACCAAGTTCCCTCTATCTGGTGTAGGTGAAGGTGTCATCTGTCAGCTGCTGCTTCTGCACCATTCCTGTCTGCCTGAACTATGATGCTGGTGTGTGTATAAAATCAGGACCATGAGACCTACTTCCAACAAAAACTTTCCCATGATGTTGTATTACAGCAACAGAAAGTAAAACCAGCATCACAATCATATAGTTACAGAAGAAGTGACATCACCATAGTCCAAAAGGTCTAAGTCTGAACTGTGAGGGGGTGTAACCAGCGGATTGGTCATAAAACATTCTCTTAAATTCCATAAATCTCTCTTCTATCGAATGCACAGAACACACACTTATTCACCCAGATGAATGTACAAACTGTCAGTTTTGGAATTGGTTTTTGAGCTACATTGTAAATGGGAAGCCTCATCAACTTTTATAAGATGACAAGGAAGTTCTCCACACATTTGTCATCCTTTACATCTCAGTGAAATCTACAACCTGGCCATCTATTTTGCCCTATAGTCCAAGTTTTGAGGACAGTATATGCTTCTTCATTGAAAAACTCACCCCAAACCATACTCTACATTTTCAAACAATAAAACACAAAAACAATTCAACAAAACAAGTTATGAAGCATTGTAGAAAAAAAAAAACAGGATGAGGAAGAAACTCTTGCATTTGTGCTAAAACTGTCCAAATGAATCAGGTGAGAATTGCAGTTCATTGGAATCACTGAGAAAAATGTGCTTGATAATATAAACCATGTGGTATTTTTAGAGAAGACATGTTTGTATATGCCACGTGTTACCCGACTCATTACTTCCTCCTCATTGTGTAAATATGCTTGAGCCAGTTACGAAATAAGAACAAAAAGACCATAAATTGCAAGGTTAGGTTTGCAGGATGTTTGCCACATGTAACAACAAACCCGGGAGATGAATGAAAAGACTTTAAAGAGATGTTTCTGAATTGTTAGTCTCACCAACAGTATAGCAACAGCATTTACTTACCAGTACACACAGTCATATACAAATATCCTTTATTTTCGTGTTAGTGTACATGAATGCAACTTATTCTACATTGTGATTGTTACTCTGCTTGGTTTTGCTGTGTGTGTGTGTGTGTGTGTGTGTGTGTGTGTGTGTGTGTGTGTGTGTAGACAGAAGAGATATTTCAGGAGCTGTCTCTTGTCTTCCATAGAGCTAAAAGAGGCTCTCACTGTCTCTGCTGCTCTGTAGGTTCTAATCTGGATAGATTGTGAGTTTCAGGGCTGCCCTGCTCTCTCAGCCTCCAATCTGGATTTAAAGATTCAGGACCATATACATACTACTCTTTCTTTTTTTCAGTATAATCTTAAGGTCCTTAGGCTTGCAAGGCAATTGCACTAAACTAATGTGCCATGTGTTTGGCAAAATTAATGTATATTAATCTGTGTATACATATGTGTATATATTTGTAAATTTATGTGTATGTATGTGGATATACATGTACATGAATGCAAATATGTATTCTAGTTTTTACATAAAAGAAGAGTGAATCAGAGAAAGAGAGAAAGGGAGGGAGAGCAAGAGAGAGAGAAAAAGAGAGAGAGAGAGATTTGCTGTTCTGATCACAATGAAATTGAAATGGGTAAAAATATGAAATTTTAATTGAAATTTGAGCTTTGTCTTTCTCTCAAACTGGCCAGCATCATGGAAACATAACTATGTCATTGTAAAACCTCTCTGGCTCTACATTTTATAAAGATATCTACCTGGGAATGTGTCAATATGTGGTAGAGAACAGAAATTGTCAAGCAAAGATCATGATATTTTTATTTTATACTAAGTACACTGTAATTGCTACATAGGCTTCCGGGAGGGCTTGGTTAATTTGGTTTTATATAAGTTAGGCATGAGAAATAACTTTTGTTATCATTTCAGTCACATAATTTATTTCTTTGTATAACAGAAACTCCCTTTGGCTTTGTTGTCTCTGTCATTTCTCATGGCTTTACTGATACTTGGATTGTAGCCTATTCACTGGCATAGGAAAGAGGTGCCTTCATCCCATGTCATTGCTAACTAATCCCTGGGTACCATATTCGTCACCATTATGAAGTATGTTCCATATCATCCTACCATTTTATTCAGTATAAAATGAATTTGTAGGAGAAATGCTCGTTTACAAAATTCTAATGACTTTTCACTGCAATAGAAGATGATTGCCAAGTGAATATCGACTTATTAAAGTTAATCTGAGTTCTGCCACATCGCTAAGTTCCCTCTCGAACAACATTGCTAAGGTTCATCACATACAATAGCTAATGTTAATTTGGAAACCAAATGGAATGAAGCTTAAAAGAAAAAGCATTTGAATTTGGTTTCTGTCAATATCAAATTTAAAGTTTCAAATGATTTCATTAGATGTAATAATTATGTGTTATTTTTTCTAAAGATGAAACTGGAAGGCTTAAAGTAAGTATTTAGTTGTTAACAGTATATAGTAGATTAAGAAGTGTGAGTAAGATCTGCAAACAGACCCTTCTGCTTGTTTTGTACCTTCTTATAGGAATGAAAATGAGAAGAGAAACACTACTTTTTTGTGCCTTCTGTAGTTTCCTTGACAAAGTATCTGATGGGAAAAATAGTCAGTTACATCCAGGAGGCAACAGGGTGGCCTGCTTAGTGGCTGTACATTTTTGCTTCTCGCATGCTGGTGGACCAGGAGGCAGATAACACAAAACTGGTATCACATGTAGTCATAACCACTCAAGCCTACCCCTGGGAAACTTCTGCTAGCTAGACAATACCCCGAAAGTCTCCCAATAAGTGGCCAAGAACTCAAACACATGAAGAACTATCTCTGTCTGACACTCCTATGCAATGGGTAGCATGTGTGTTATTGTTAAATAAACACACACACACACACTTTTTATCTACTGTGTGTATTAATGCTAATATATATTCAGTCAAATCATCAGGCCAGGAAAATGGCTGAGTAGATAAAGTCACTGGCCAGCATGACTGACAACTTGAATCTTATACTGATACTGAAAACAGCAGGAGAGAAAGGATAATTCAAAAAAGTCATTCTTTGTCCCTACAATTCACTTTGCATTTCCTGGCCTAATCTACCTTAAGAACTGGGTGTCCTGGTACTGAAATGACCACCCTGCCTGATAGAGGAAATCATGAATTAATGGTGTGCACCAACACACACAACCTCCCATTGTGGGCACCCTGCCTATTAGTCCTTTGGACCCCTATTGCTGAGCCTGGATGGCTGAGATCTGGGGTCCAGGAAGTTAACAAATATCCTAAGACTGACTACAGATTTTCTCTTATGATCCTTTTAATCTTTTGCATCTCAGAAATATTCAGTCTGTGGGCTGGAAAAGGGCGCTGAAGATTATATAATATTTATTGCTTTGCAAAGCACTGGGATTGATTTGTAATACATATATACTGGCTGACAAAATTTCAAAATGACCTTTTTTATATCTGTAGAAAGCACACATAGAAGGTACAAAGACAGAATACATGCAAACCATTCGCACAAAAAAAAAAAAAAATCAGTCAATCTAAAATAAGAATCACAAACAGGATTGTTGTTTTCATGTTGATTGTACCAATCCAAGGAGCCTGAATTGTTCAATGTATTCTCCTTGAGTTGTTAAAAAAAATTCATTATCTGGTCATTTCTTTAGTTTCCAGAATTTAATTTACTCTCACTTTCATGTGAGACTGATTGGAGGGGGGGGCGTATAACAGTCTCACACAGGTTTCTGAAGACCTTCACATCACTGAGATGAAGTTACAGTCCATAAAATCATCAAACTTACAGTCACAGAGTGGTAACAAAAACAGTCGTAGGGTTGAGAGTCACCACAACATGAGGAACTGTATCAAAGAGTCACAGCATTAGGAAGGTTGAAAAGCACTGCCTAATACCATGAGTGGCAAAGACTGAGGATATTAAAGTGATGAAGCTAATGGTCAAGACTGGACTTCCCTTCTCCTACACTACTTGCAGTGTGAAGGCATGTGCAAACATCCCGATTGCTTTCTTTTAGAGCAAGCATAAGTGTTACTTCCTAAGTTACAGGTAATTACCATTAGAGATGGTTTTACTTCCCATGTAGTAGTTACTGACATTCTTGGTGAACACACAGGAGCTCCAAGTGTTCCATACCATTTTTTTTCTTCTTATGGATCCTTTGTGAATTTTTTAAAAATTGTTCCTGCAATGCAAACATTGGGAGGTTGTTGCTTTTTGTTTGGCTCTGAAATTAACATTTTGTTTTGGAATGTATGCATTCAAATCAACCTCATTCTTCAGCAATCACAGGTTATTGACACATGAACAATAAAGGCCATTAGAAAAATGTGGAATACATTCTCATATGCCTATTTACAAATTACAAGTTTATCATCAAGAAGTAATGATATTTATGCCAGCCTTGATTAAGAAAATTCGTGATCTGAGAAACTTGACCTTGTTCTACTGGTTGTGACTAAACTTCATTCATTATGGGTCAATTATTCTGCTTCTTGATTAAGATAATTAGTAATATTAATGGGGCCAGTTTTGACAGTCTTACTCCTCCATTATCGGGGCACACAAAATGCATGTTTCTATTCATAAATTAATGGAAAATTAATTGCTAGCACTATCCACATCATAGAACCTGAGAAATTGCTGTATACAAACTCACTGGTCCACTGAGTCACATTCACAAATTCTTAAAGTGCCACTTCTCATTCACACAGCCCTCACTCTATGTCTGGAGAATCCACAGAAACAGGTTTCCTAACATCCAGCCCCTCACAGTGACAACGAAGATTCGTGCTGAATATAGAAATATCTACGTAAAACACTACAATGTTGGAAGGGTGTGGAATAAGCACAAAGAGTATAAATGCACACTTTAAACACCGAGAGAATGGAAATGGAACCACATAGTTGTGGACTCTCTGCTTCTGGAAATGCTGGATAATTGGGGAAAATGTTTATGGTTTAATTAGATGAAGGGCTTTCAAGACCCTAATCAGAGTCAAATAAGAAAGCTCTACACTCTCCCTAATGCAAATTGTATGAACATATTACAAAATGCTAAATATCCAGAATTTCTACTAAGGTTAATACAGATGGAGGTGAGAATTCAATGAGATGCTCTCATCCATGATACTGGAATAGGAGTGTCCAAGGGGAAATAAAACTGACATGAATTTTCCTGAGAGGGAAAGCATTAGGATATTCTTGGTACATGATTATCTGGACATATTAAAATGTATTCCTGTCTATCACCACTGTCACATTTAAAAATCACTCTAATGTGTATTCATTTGTGCAAAACATACTCTAACATCAAACACCTTCTAGTGTGTGAGGACTGCACTCAGTCTTCTACTCACGTGCCTTTTGAGGACACTCTCATATTGGGCCACCACTACCCACGAGGAGTTACGGCTCACTTGCATCTACAATTTGGTGTCCTCTAAGCCATTCCCTATATAAAACTGGAATAGTTCGACTACTGAAGAATTATGACAATATACTGAGGAAAACTAGTTGCACAATGAAGCATTTTACCTTGCTGCACGGGATGATGCAGACATTGTCCACTAATGTATGCTCAGGAACAACAACAGTAGGTATGTCAGGGATCCTTTACCATGAAGACATGCAACCTTCTTTCACCCTTAGACTCTTGCTTGAACTTTCCTTCTTGAATAAAAACCCAAGGCTAACTAGCCAGTAAACTCTAAGAGATGCTCAGTCACCACCTCCTGCCTCAACAGAAGTGCCTATGACACTGATGTCCAGGAGGCCATCAGAAATCCTTTAAATCCTGTGTAGCCAAACTCTCGTTCTAACACAAAAATGGATGCTCTTTATCCACTAAATCACCTCTAGTCTATGGATTCTTAGCAGTATTTCATGCTGTATGAGAGATATAATTAGGAATTAAACATGATTTCCACTACAAACAATGTGCTTCCAAGGCAGGGACTGCATATTTTTTAGCGGTGTAAAGAGTTGTCATAATGCTCTCTGGACCAATTGGAACTTCATCTGAGTACAAGAATCTCAGCAGCACCAGGAAGGCAGCGGGCTCCACGTGCAGCAGCTCGATCTTGTCTGATGTCATAGCCATGCTGCCGTTGAACATGGAGTCGAAGACCAGGGTGCCGGCCTCCAGTATGAATCGGGGAAAGGGGATGCGCTGAGAACCCCCAGCAGCAGCCCCATCTCTGCCCTTGCCTAGCACGAAGTGCACAGTGCTCAGCAGCTCCGAGTTGAAGAGGAAGGCGAAGCACTCCTTCAGCGATGCCTTGGTGGCCTGCCAGTTGTACAGTGGCTCACACTGCAGGGGCAACAGAGACCTGAGGGCAGACAGCAAGGGAGAGGTGGCAGCGGTGGAGGCAGTGGCAGGGCTGGAGGACCTGGCTATGCCTCTGCTCTGGTTGCCAGCTCCAAAGCTGCGGCTGACCAGAGCAAGGCCATCCTCCTGCTGCTAGGCTCTGCTCAGAACTTGAGTACAGGGCATGCCGCCGCCATGGTGGAGAATCCCTACTAAATCTTTTTTAAAATACATGAAAATAGAATCAAACAGGTGAAGAAAATGACTTAAACAATTCAATACCTGCAAATGGTAAAGAAGCAAAAAAGAAACACAAATTTAGGGACATCACCTGACAACGTACAGAATCAACTGGCCTGGACACATGAAGTCTCACAGACTCTGGAACACCTATCAAAGAGCACGCAAAGGCTGCACATAGACACCCTATGCACATGGACCAGATGTGCAGCTTGGACTTCATGTGGGTTCCCTAAAACCTGAAGTGAAGACTGTTTGAAACTTGATTGCCTGCACTTGGAATCCTTTCTGCTAGCTGGGCTACCTTGCCTGGTCTAATGGGAGAGGAGCTAAAATCTATTCTCTTAATACATAGGGTAAGTAGGACCAGCTACTGTAGCCTATATTAATAGTCACTATAGTAATCAAACCTTCCGCAAACCTTACATGTTTGAATTTTCGATTCCGTGCTGAAGTTCTTTCACTGGGAATAGATTTAAAAGTTTTCATTATTGTACTATTCATGAGAAATGCATTTACCAAGTGTTTTAAGTATGTAATAGTTGAATCCCTCAAACAATGTTTTTTATAGAGGATCTCACTATAAAGCTATGCTGGTCTGGAACCCACTCTACAAACCACTCTGTGGCCTTAACTCACAGAGACCTGTGTGTCTCCTAATTCTGAGATATGGAATTAAATATATGGGACAACAGGCCTAGCCATTCAATATTGAACTCATTGTTCAGCAATGGAATATGATTATTGAATGCTATCCTTCCCAGCTTGTCTCCAGACAAAAAAATGAGAGGAATAGTTACCTCATAAAATAACAACAAATACACAACACACACACACTTTAAAAAAAAAACTGAGGCACGTTTGGCATGCCCAGGACGGTATGTCTGTAATCTCTTATGGAAGACAAGAAGGAAGGATCCCAGGAACGGAGTAGATGGGTGTCCAGATGACAACAACCAGAGTCAAAGGATCAGGACCCTTGGGGCTCTCAGTGACCAAACCACCAACCATGGGCTGGACTGACCCTTCCCCTGCACATATGTAGCAGGTGGACAGCTTGTTCTTCATGTGGGTCTCAATCAATGGGAAAGGGCCTATCTAAAAAGATATTGGCTGTACATGGATACACCCTTCCAGCTGAGCTGCCATGTCTGGTCTCAGAGAGAGAGAAGGGAAGTGTCTACCGTTGCAAAGACATGGACTGCCAGAATGTGGGAATAAAAAGGTGTTCTAAAACTTCTCAGAGGTGAAGAGGATGGGAGCAGGGAAGGACTGTGGAAAGGGGTAACCAGAAGAGGGTCAGTGAACGAGAAGTTAAGTGAATAAAAAGAAATGAATTAAAATGTTCACAAAATGCTTTAATGTTTTGAATTGAAAAGTAAACTCTCTATAGAAAAGTTCATCTGAAATCAACGAGCTGTCATTTGAAAATAATGGCTCAATATAGACAATAGTTATATATATGGAATAAAAAAAATTTAGCATAAAAATGTCTCTCAGATGGAAAGAGCATATGGCTTTGTTGGAAAAAAATCATTTTGGAAATACATATTCCCAGAAGTCAGGACAAGATTTATGAGGCTAAAGAATCAGAATCTGTGGAAAGAAATGAGCTACTTCTATATCCACTTTGAAAGCTCAGTCTGGAATGTGGAAGAAAACTGTCTTGAACTACAGAATCTCCAAAGTTTCTGGGTAACTGCAGAAGACTATTGAGAAAACAGTTCCCAGAGAAAGGTAGCTCTCTGCTGAATGGACCATTCAACACTCAAACAAATCATTAGGAAGCACATGTTGCTGTGATTATGTACTCTCTACTACTGAGGAACTGGCTAGTGCTTTCATCTTTAGGGACAGAGGTTATAAAATTTCAGACATAGGGACTGTGGGTGTTTATTCATGTTAGAAGAACTTGCCAATGACACGTGTGCCCCTTAATTCAGTGACAAATACTGTCAAAATGAAAAATACTGTATTGGAGCAACAGCTGATTTAGCTTCTCCTCTTGGGCTTGGTTGCTGGCTCAGGAAAGGAACTAGTGAACTATGGATTGAGCCCTGATACATGCTGTTCTTCTGTGGGGTTGGAACAGTCTATTTTCCAGATCACACCTCATGTGTGCTAAGCTGACTCTGCCTACATGTTACTCCTAATCTTCCTATCATTTTAGGATTCCTGGCTTTAGCCTTTGTCATTATCACGAGCAGCACTAAGATTGCTGAAAAGAAGAAACTGTACCTGTTCCTCTCAGGCATTGCATGTGCATTTGCAAGCATTGCATGGTCATTTTGAGGCATTGCATGCACATTTGTAGGCATTATATGGGCATTTGTAGGCATTGCATGGGCATTTGCAGGCATTGCTTGGGCATTTGCTGGCTTTGCATGGGAATTTGCAACCATTGCTTTTTAAAAGTCTAACATTTCATCATGATTTCAAATGTTGCAAGTTGAAATCGAGTCAAGCCATACTGTAAGGGAAAATAATGTTACATTTTACTGAAAGTTCATCACAGATGTGAACATGAACACTCTCTGTATATTGTGACAAGGGATCATTTTTCCTACAACACCTGCTATATATTCCCACACACAGCTGTCTTCTTCCCTTTGCCACATTTTTCCCTGTACTCCACTGGCTATGAATACCAATCCCTTCCAAAATTCTCACTGACAATCATTGGTTCCTATCATCTTAGGTAAGTGGAGTAGGGCCTCCATTGCCACAACACTGAAACTGAAAGTTTGCTGTGCCCCTGTTGAAGGAGTGTGCTCAAATGTGACTGGAGCAGAATTTTTCAATCTATATTTAAAATATATTTCTTTACTACACTAAGAAATATCTCACAAGAACAAAAGCATCTCCTATGTAGATTATAACTTTTAAACATTTCGTATTGATTTACATATTTTCTCCAGTGATCATATTTTCTATTTTGCCTGTCACCTCTCTCGTTTCTCAATCTAACCTCATTCCTGAGCCAACCCCACATCAGTAGTTCCTAGCACAAGTCATTTCTACTTAATCTACAATTATTTACATTGAAACAAATTTATTATTACTGTTTATATGTGTGTGTAGTGTGTGGTTCTAAATCCCTTATCCTCTAATTTCAAAATCATGACCAATTCTGAATCAAAATAGGCTGTGTTCTTTTGCACTAACTACCAAAAAAAAAAAAAAATAAATTACATATATTGAACAAAAAGCTTCCCTCTGAACAGATTGAGAATTGTTGAGAATCTCAGTGTAGGAAGACAATCTGAATATCACTGATAGTAGAGCAATGGGAATGAACTTGAATGACCTTTACCTTTGTTTTGGCTTCAATATCTATGTTGTATTTATGAAGCGATAGTAACGTTGCCCCTGGACACATCATGATGGAATGCTGTATGCCCAGTGGAATCAATCAGAGTTGGATCTGCATTAGATCTTAACAGTACAGAAATACAATCAACATTGTTTCTCTGTGCAGCCTGTAGAAATTGTACAAATGAATATGTCTTCAACTCATGGAAACCAAGGGAGACATTTCTACCATTGCTCGGAATAATTTTCCTTCAGTCACACAAAATTTCAGTTATGCCCATTATCCCATTATTTTGACACAAAGTCTTCTTAAGTACCCCAGGCTTGATTAATTTTATAATCTCCCCACAACATCTCTTTCCAAGAGGTAGAATTTAAGGGATCTGCTAACAGGAACCTTACATATTTAATGTTTTCAGATTTGTGCTGGTTGGCTGTTGTAGTGTAGAGATTGATGGGCTGGTTATTTTTGTTATTTTCCTGAATTGGACACACAGGCTAAAGACACCAGGAATTGTCTCTACCAGACTGTACTCTGGACAAACACGTGGGCATTTAAAGAAATGTATTTAGATAGAAATAGGAAAACCTTGGGTATTGGGGGTGGGAAATGCCAGGGGAGAAAGTCTCAGTTGTATAAAAAAACAAAAATGCTGAGCAAGATTTGATAATGGTCATGGAAGAGCTGCATTCTCCAGTGAGCTCCAGATTAGTTTTTTTTCTCCTGTTACGGAGTTGAGCTCTTGCCCAGGTTCCCCTTCAGGAGGAACTGGGATGTGTGAATGTGAGCCAGATAAGCATTTCCTCTCCTGACCTGGTTTTCGTGAGAGATTTATTACAGCAACAGAAACCAAAAGGGACAACCTCTAATCCACTTCATACCAAAACAGATGGGCAAGAGCTACCTTAATCAAGGGGGTTCAGCATTCATCATCCCATATGTTAATGTTGTAGTTATAGTTTAATAAGAATGTCACTATATCCCGGTGATTTTGTGCACAGGCATAATGCAGTGAAGACCTGCAAGTTGAACGAGCATTTAGAGATATCTTTGAATGCTAAAACAGAGCCCCATTACTATATAAGTACTACATAGTAGGAAGTTAATATCCTTCTGATATGGGAAAGTAACTAAAGTTCTGTTATTAATTCATGTCTACTGACACGTTCATTTGCTGTGCTTGGGATATACTGCATGGCTGTCCCCTTTAAGATGGGTGTTCTATCATGACCTATATCCCTGCTCAAAGCAGCCTGTCTGAATGATAGAAAAGATCCTAGTACATTGATCTCTACTTGGATTTATATTTTATTCTCAGAGCAGGTACCATCTACTTACTACTTGGGATTTCTATGAACTCTGTGACTGTATTTCCCCATCCAAAGGATTTAGATTAAGCATAGGAGCTTTCTTACATGGGGCTGCTGGGATGCTTCAGTTAGGATGGGCCAGAAATTTGCTAGAACATTACAAGTCTTTCCTGCTTCTGAGAGCTAAGCCTTTGCTGGTCATGATGATGTATATTCTTGGTGATATGAAACACAGCATTTCAGTCGAGAGAAAACTGGATTCTAACCACAAAAGTCATACAAAAATTTTATATGCAAAGAAGTTTACATATATTTTTTTTAAAAAACTCTCTTCCCCAAACAGGTCTTCAATTTGATAATCCTCCTTATTCATCCTCAATAGTAGCCAGTTACACTGTGGTTACCTTCATTTTAATTAACATTTAGCCTTTCTAACATTAGAATATCACTAATCATTTCTATTGTTTTCAAACTATAGCTGTCAAGATTTTTAACATTGTTTCTCTACAAAATGAAAGGTTCTGTATCATGTGACCATTGTGCCCTACATTAAACAAAATTCCACACAACCCATAGGTTAATGACACTTATGCAGATCACCTGAATCTCTTTACATTTTAACAAAAATCGCAACCCTCAGTCATCAATACTTTGATTTATTTTCATTTCCATATTTTATGTTTTATGCCCATGAGTAATGAACCTCTACTCAGTACCAGCAGGAACATAACCTAGTCCTTAGGTGATATATTATCCATCGCATTTCATGCACATAATGGTATCAAAGAAGGATCTCCTGCATGCTTTGCCATAGTATGGTCAGTGTCCCTGGACTCACACCAAAAACTGGGTAAATATCCGTACAAGTTGGTAACCTGTGACATCCAAGCTTTCTTTCTTAAGATGCTAAAAGCTTTAAACAAAATGAAACTATGGTTCCAAAGATCATTACTCATTTCATTTAATAGTTACATTTATAGAATATAAGGAACCTTGACTGGGCAGAGAAACAAAGGTTGAAAAATGGGAAGGTCTTAAGGAATAGTAGAAAGTCTATTCTACACAAATGATATCTAAGGTATGTGTCAGGAAAACATGGACTGACATAATAAAAAAGGACAGTTGGACAATTTGGAGTTTTGAAAGAACACTTTCAATAAGCAAAGGAATATTTTGAAATTATAAGGTATAATTTATTCTTCTATTACTTATGAAAGCTCCAACTTAAAGACAAATTAGCCCCTTAGAATTACAAACTGATCAGGAAGGAGCTGAACTATGGAAAATCTACTCTTGTGTCGTTGATGGCCCTTCATACTCTACTACTTGGAAATGGGAAATAAGAATGAGGGGTGCAGTCGTTGGTAAAACTCAATCGGTAAAACACTTGCCATGAAACTCTGACACAATGTGGGGACAAAGGGATCCCCACAGCTTACTTGTGTACAAGTCTATGTATCAGTGTGAAAAAGAAATGCACCATTATTTCAGTGAGTGAACATCGTTTTAATCAGAGGTACCATGGTGGGGGGGGGGAACACACAGGGAAGCCTGAAAACCTGAGTTCAGGTCCCAGAACCTAGAGTGTAGCAGAACCCAACTGTCAAGTGCCACTGTTCTCTGACTGCCACACACTCTTTCTACAAGTGAGGGGCATAGAAAAGTTAGAGAAAGACAATGTCTGTCTTTCCTTCACATGTGTTATCTATACACAGACAACATGTGCACAAGGTGAAAATGGAGAGCAGGGTCATACATCCTGGTCGATATGTCTTTGTTCCCTCCATTAGGAAACAGGTCATACTGATCTAAGATTCCCCAGTGATTTTTTTTGCATTAAAGTTAACAATGTATCTTAGGCTGAAATTTCCAATGTTGTATATTAGGATAAACAGCAGATATACTATGAAAATCTAGACAGGTGGCTTGGCAGTAACAGTTATACTTTTGTTTCTTAGAACATTCTGTTTGCATTGCTAGTACCCACATGGTAGCTCTCAACTGTCTATATCTCCTGTTCCAGGGGATCCAGCACCAGGTTCTCACACAACTTGTGCACAGAAAGCACATATAGGCAAACCACCCCTGTGTATGTGTCTGTAGTTTTGTGTCTACAAAATTAAAGGGTAAACATAAAAATAAAAGGATGTCGTTTCATTAAAGCCTAAGAAATGCTAATGGATGGTGGGCAGGTCTCCCATGCCTGAGAACATTTAGGGGGTATAAAAAACAGGGGCACCCATTGAAAATGAGCCAAAGTATAACCTCTTCCTTCTCTCAGGTTGTAGTCCTAGAAGGCAATTTTTCTCTCTACTTAGCACTGAGTCTAACTTGGCCTTGGGTTCAGAAGAGTCCCAACTCCCTCCATCACACCCTAACCAATGTCAAGCCCAATTACCAGCCCTGCCTGTACATTCCTAGACACCACCTTGACTGGAGTGGAACAATCTCTCTACTTTATCGAGTTCCTCAATACTGGCGGCTCCTTGTAATTTACCCACTGGGTTATAGTTGATCAAATTGAGGGGGAACCTCTTCCTTTGCTGAGGACACAGACATCTCAATATCAAACAGGAATGCCGCAGGGAGGTGTACCATGGTCTTCTTTGGTGAGATCTTAATGGTTGGGCATCGTAAATGAGATCTTCCTTTATTTTGGAAGCCTAGAGCTTCCCTGGACCTCAGTCCCTTCATTCTCTCTATTCCTTTTTCTTTAGTTGATTGCTGCCTCCCAAACTATACAATAAAAGTTTTCTAAAAACCTCAGATCTTATTACAGCAGAGTAAAAGTCTCCTGGCAATTCTGTCTCAAGTGAACTATGCTTCAGAAGCTGGCATTTCAGCTGTGGCTGTCAACACCACAGTGACCTCAGTGACATTCTGAGACCACATAATGATTTGAGTTTTTTGGATTTCTCTCTCTCTCTCAATCTCTCTCACTGCATGTGTGTGACTATGTGTGTGTGTGTGTGTGTGTGTGTAATTGTGTGTGTGTGTGTGTGTGTGTGTGTGTGTTTGGACAGTTGAACTTTATTGATGTTATTCAAGGGAGTAAGGTGTGCTCCTTAGGTCTCTACAGTAATGGTGGGGTTCTGAAATGGAAATGATGAGGAAGATGCTCAGTTTTGGTGGCCCTGTTGGGACAGGGACTCCACTGCAACTGAGACCCGCTCTCTTGCTCTCAGTGTCGTTGCTGTGGGTTGATGGTCCAGGGTTCCTTACTCCTAAGACTTCATGTAGGCCATGAGATCCACGACCCTTTTCCTGTCGCTGTATTCATTGTTGTCTTAGTCAGAGTGTCTACACAAAACATAATGACAAAGAAGAAAGTTGAAAAGGAAAGGGTTTACTCAGCTTAGACTTCCACACTGCTGTTCATCATCAAAGGATGTCAGATCTGGAACTCAAGTAGATCAGGAAGCAGGAGCTGATGCAGAAGCCATGGAGGGCTTTTTCTTACTTCCTGATTCCTTTTAGAAACCAGGTCTACAAGCTATGGGATGGCACAGACTACAATGGGCAAGGCCCTCCCTCCTTGATTACTAGTTGAGAAAATGACTTACAGCTGGACATCATAGAGCCATTTCCCCAGCTGAGGCTCTTTACTATGTTATAACTTCAGCTTCTATCAAGTTGTCACAAACCAGACAGTATAAATGTCACTCCAGAAAATGAACTTCACAAAGATGTCACTGAGAGCAATGCTAGCTCCAGCATCAAAGATGGAAGAGTGGGAGTTGTTGATGAAGTTGCAGGGACAACCTAGTCTCAGTGTACTGGGGTCTCGGCAGCCTGCTTCACCACTTTCTTGATGTCATCATACTTAGCAGGTTTCTCCAGGCAGCAAATCATCTTGTCTAAAGATGAGGCTGGCACTGCATGAGAAGTTGAGGTCATATCTGGAACACTGTGTAACAGAGACTCAGAGGCTTGGTCCCTAAGCTTATGATCTGTGCTTGCCTGCTTTAGACCCCACTTACTGGAGCCCAGTGGCTTCCGGGCGTGTGCAAAGTACTGACAGTTTTGAAACTGTTGTAGATCTGCCTGCATGGTCTTCAAAGTGAATGCTGTGGGACGGTAGGTGACAGTTCATATCATTTGCAGCACTGCAGCACTGGAAATATGTGTCCCTAAGACTGCCTTGATGGTTCAATAAATAAATAAATAAATAAATCATCCACAGTTAGCAATCCAAGACCCAATACCACACACACTCTGTGTTTTCTTTTCTTGTTTAAAAAGAGGGTTGTATTGTGTGATACCACATAAGAAACCATATTTATGGTCTTGGCCCCTCTTGCCTTTTTTTTCTTCCCACCATATCCCTGCTGTTTCCCTTCCTTTCTTCACTCTCTCTCCACGACTCACGGCTGGACTCTACTTTCTATCTTCCCCCCCCCCATGCCTCTACTACCCTTTTACTCTCCGATGACTTAAATAAACTCTAGTCTTTACTATACTGTCCTGTGGCTAGTCTCTTGGGGAGAAGAGATTCTCAACATGAGCCCCCGAGGCATCTCCCTTGCCCCCAGGTTTTGATGCACCTCCATAAGCCATATACCCCCCACTCCTTTCATCCTTCCATTAACATTGGTGCTAAAACACTGGATGTCAACTTTTCCTTACACTGGTTCCCCGTGTGAGGACATTTTCTCACATACAGGTATATCTTTTACCTTTCATTCTGTGACTTTTAACAACATTGGATTGGTGCAGGTTCACATCCCAATGTCACTAACACAAGACCTGGTAAGCTCCCTTTCCTCATTGGTCAGAGTAAGTATCCACATGGACCCAGGGAAGTGTTACTGACCTACCCATGAGGACAGATGGTTTTACTGATCCTCATTCTAGGTTTTTTGCCCTTGGGACACTGCTCCTTTTACTAAAGCCAGACCAGGCATGGATCTCATTCTGGAGCACCGCCTCTGAGGATCATTGCCTCTGATTTAGCCCCATTTCTGACTCTCACCCATGGGATGCCTCTGTGGAGCACAGCCTCCAAGTTTAGCGCCTCCATGGCAGCTATCCTTACCCTCACCCATGGGCTTGTCTTCTCTGCTTTTGTCCCTATTTCCTGGGATGCTTTGGTTTAAATTACAGCAAACAAAACCCAATAAACTGCACTCAGTTGCTAGCTATCCTTTCTGTGTGAATAGTGGGTCTGGCCCTGCCCCTAGTCTCCACTTGGGACTTATTGCTTTCTCTGCCCAGACTTTTTTTTTTCTCTGAGAGCCAATGGGCAGGCACCTGGTCTGGAACACTGGCCCTTCAGGAGCCTTGGGCAGGCCGAGTGCCCCAGACTATAGCCACTACAAGGTGGTGATTGGGTTACTGCACTGACCCTGGCCCTCCTGTCAGTCACTAGGGAAACCATTAAAACCCTTCTCTTTGTAAGTAGTGTCCTGCCTAGTAGTTCACACACTCGTTCCCCAGCCATGGTTGTAGCACAGGTACTCCCGGCGCACAAGGTGGCAAGGTGGTACAGCCCCTGGCCTGAACAGCTAGTCATGCTCTGCCACCACAGAACCAACACCCCTTCGTGTATTTGAGTGCCTTCAGTTCCCCAACTGCATTACTCACCTGTGTGCAGTAGTGTCTGTCTCAAACCTGTTCTGTATCCTTTATTATTTTCAATCTTACTCAGCCTGCTAGATTAAAGTTTTATTTATTCTAAGCCAGATTTCTGACTGCATTGAGAGCTAAGGTAACTGCAGCTTAACAACTAAAAGAAACAGATTTCTATTTTCTAAAATGTAGCTCAGATATATGGTTAATTTCTTATATAAGCTCAGGTTCCATTAATGCTTCATGATTCCTTTTGATAAACTTCCTTTTCCACTACATATAATTCTTGCTCCTTCTGCTTCATAAAGGCTCATCTTAAAAATGTTTATGTTGTTAACTCATGTTATCTCTTTTATAAATTTATAACCTACAGGAAACCCAATCAGATCTACCTCCATTTGACCAAATAAGACTCCACCCATATATATACATCTGCACAAAGCTCACTACCTATTCTTATGGGTGGGATTCCTCTAGATTTAAAATGAGGCTTAAAAATATACATCTAATAATTTTTCTTTCTTTTCATGACTATAGCTCCCACCTTGTAGGCAACTAGAAAAGACAAACCACATGCCACACAGTTTCACTTTTCTGATACCTCCCTGAATCTTCTTACCAATGGGAAATTTAATGTTTCCAAACCTGTCACCAGGTTCCCCACTGGGATGTGTACTGGAAATTTCAAATGTCTAACACTAACAACTCAGCAAAAGACATCAAAATTGATACACCTCTACAACAATGTTTGTACTCAGTATCTACTAGATAATGACTCAAAATGGTACCCTAGACTCATTAATTTAATGATAAATTCACTCATACTGCCAATGACCTGGTAAATGGAAAGAGGTTCCCTGTGTACAGGCATTTATCTATCTCTGCTCTAATCCTTCTCTGTGTTCTTCTTGTAACCCCACCCACCTCCTTTTACCAATGAGGCAATAAGGCAGATGACACCACAGCTCTCGATCAAGCCAATGAGCCATGCTCTCTGCCGCAATTCCAAACATCTACCTCAGCATCTACTCATGCTACTCTAAGCTCTTCAAAAATCTCCCCTCCACGGCCAGACTCACATGTGGACAAGTACATGCCAAACAGCCTCAAGCACTGGTGCCGATGCCCCTTACCTCTCTATCGTGTCCTTTTCTCTGTCGCAATCTTCTAGTCTGATGTTTCATGCTTTACATATGATTCTCACTAATAAATTACTTCCTGAGGAAAGTCCGTGAGTTTGGGAGCAGAAAAAAAATGCATACAGTATAGATCCATTGAACAGATAGACACTATCTTAGACCCTGAAAACCCAGAAGGTAAACAGCTTCTAATGACCTGTTTCTTTTTCCAGAGCTAACCCTAAATGATAAAGCATTTGAATAGTCCAATAGATGTAAAAAAAATTCAGTTTAAAAGAAACATTTGTTTTTACTTTAAATGTTTATTTGAAATAAAATGAATTTGTACATAAATTTCAAAACTATATAAAAAATCTTATTATCTTACAAAATTTATCATGCTGTATATAACATAGTATGAATAACACATATATTATGGGATGGAGAGATGACTTGCCAGTTTAGAGCTCTAGTTTTGTTTTGTAGAGCATTGCATTTTAATTGCTAGCACAGAGATGGCAGCTTACACTTATCTTCTACTCCTGTTCCAGGGCACCCAGAACTCGATTCCATCACACTTGCTGCATAGAAATCACACTGTAGGAAAACCCTCCTCTATTTAAATCTATAAAGTTCAAGCATATACAAAGAAAGTAAATTGTATGTAATTTCTTTATTTAAATCATGTTAAAGTTTTCAATGAAGGGCTCTCCATGACACAACCTCACAGGACTTTTTTCTTTATAGAAGACCTAGGAACTGATGTCTTATGGTATGCAGGTCATGACTAGGAGCCTAAAAATGTATATACCCAGTTAAGCATAGTAAATAGGAGCCAAAGCCAAAGCTATTCTTGAAGCCAAGTGGAGCAATAGATACATGAACCCAACCACAAAACTTCAATCCTATATGTTTCCTGTCTAAAAGAAATGCAGGAATAGGGTATGGAGGAGAGACTAGGAGAAAAGTCACCTGAGAACCTACCCAACTAGAGACTCATTCCATGGACTGCCAACAATCCGTGACACTATTAATGGTACTCTGTTACACTTGTAAACAGGTAAAGAATAACATTCAAAATGAATGAAAAATATTTACCAAGGAAACACCACATGGTACAACTGAATCTCCAAAAAAAAAAAAAAAAAAAAAAAAAAAAAAAAAAAAAAAAAAAAAAAACACAAAAAAACAAAAAACAAAAAGAAAACAAAACAAAAAACATTTTACTTCATGTTTTAGTCCATCTAGAGATCTGGTTTAAGTCGCTACTGATCAGCATCAGCAGCACCTAGGAGAAAAGCAAGAATTAACAGATTATCATCAGGCACATCACTGGTGGTATTGTCAGGATAAGCATCAACAGCCTCAGGGTTATTATCATTGGGAACAATGTGATGAGAAACAGTGAGAAGGTGGAGGCTCATTTTGTTACTGTTATTCTCAGATGCAGCCTCCATTGCAATGTTTGTTTCCAAACTTTTCCTAAGATCACAAGTCAGAGTTCAGAAGAACAGAGATGAATAGACACTCATGTTTAGCAGGAAGATTTTGCTGCTTTGTCATTCAGAAACACAAGGTTTACACTGGGAGTGAAAATAATTTGCTCATCTCAGAATGGGAGACAAACAATGTCCAACCAACTTCACATGGGTGGTTCTCTTGGTATAACTGTGCTTGTTAGACTATGTGAAGTATGTTCAATAAATTAAGATAGGGAAACAACATTTACTGGTTCTATGTATTGCCTAAATAGACATGAAGGGGCATTTTTTTAATACTCATCACTTAGTTTCACTAATGAATGCACCTTTTAACGTACATGCCATCACACAAGTGAACTGAGTAAATTAATATCCTTTCATAAATTTTTATTAGATCCTTTAAGAATGAGTATTAGTATTAAAGAGACATAGCTCTCTAGTTAAAATAAAAGTTTATCTGTTTTATGTTACGACTGTGTGCTAATGTACCTGGTTCATCTTTTGTGTTAGATTTGGCTTCTTGATTATCTTCTCCACGTCAAACTTGTTGAATTCCGTTTCTCACGCATCTCACTATTTTCAAGATAATGAATACAAACCATGTCAGAAAAAGCATGAAAAAAGCTGCCATCTCTGGTGCGTGAATAAAATGAGGATCCATGATGGTGGCCAAGCTTTGGCCACTGTGATCGGCTGGCTCTGAAACTTCAACTATTACCTTAGCTTCCTGAGGAGAGGGAACATATTCTTCCATCTCAGGGACAAGCATATATTCCTCATCTGAAATATCAGTGTCATGATCATATTCATTGCTAAGGGATGACAAAAGAGTCAGATCAGTCATTTGAATGGAGTCTAGTGTATAACAATGGCAGGAAAAAGAGGGTGTGCTGGGTAAGCATGGGGTGCATACATCAAATGATTTGTGTAAACAGCTAAGTCAATAGGACAATCCAACCCCAAGATATTAGCTGTTTCTGATACATGATCATCTTCTAGTTCAGATTGTACTGAAGAGCATTGGAAAGGAGTAGCTTCATAGTCATCAGTAATGTCGGTATCAGCAGTAGACCCACTATCGGTTGCAGAATCAATAATATTACTAGTTTTCACAAAGGCGGCTATAGGGTCAATTCTAGCAGCACTGATATTAGGAGTTTCTTCATAGTCCCCTGATGTTCTGTTTCCAGCATCACTGATAGCAGGAGCAGTTTTGAAGTCAGCAGAAGCCTGAGGCACAGAAATTCTAGAACCTGGACCCTAAAACCTGAAATAAGCAGTGTTACTTTTCATTTAAAATTTCACTGATTTTATTAATTTTATCACCCACGCACTACCAGAAATTTGATTAATACTCCCTGATAATTGTCTGTATTCAATCCAACTTCATCAATACACTTTTTGATATTCAGAGACATCTCTTTCCTTTCTGCTTGACTGAAAGACGCAGGATTTCTAGAAATCTCTAGTGGAGACATACTTATATTTTTGCTTAACTTGTTTTGCTACGTCATATGTTCATGTTTTGTAAAATGTAAAAATATAAGGAGAACGGATAAAATGTGTCCTCCCCTGTCTTTAGGAATGGAAGTTAGGATTCCAGCCAGTTGAAGAGAGTGGGAAAGTGAGTAGCTTTGAGAACAGAATGCATCTCCTCTCTTCAGCACTACATTAACCCTTTCCCAATGGCCTTTCACAGTTTTCCACTAGATACCTTATATCAGAACAGAGGAGTTGCATTTTTTAAATGCATGAACAAGTATGCAACTACCCACAGCATAGGGGAATTGCTGAGTTCCATGTATGGAATCTATATATACCTTCCCTAATCTCACTTATTAACCATCTGTTAAAGAAACTCTTCTTCACTAGGTATCATTGCAATTTCTGGGGAGTAATTCTTCTGACTGCAACCTAGGTCTAGTCATGGGAGCTTTTGGCCTTGTGAAACTTTACTTAGGCCTAAAATAATTTCAGCCTCTCTTACCTACTGATGAATGAGCACACCATGGTTTCTTTTTTTTTTTTCATCTCTGGCTGAATGGTTCAACTCAGCTGTGTTGACTCAAAGCTCTTGTCCATGCTACCTGATTCAGTCTGGATTCCCTCTTGGCCTCTGATGTTTGGCTCTACTTGGCCTCAACTAACTAGCAATATTTTGTAATCTTCTGGCTCCTTTGTATTTTATAGTTCATTCTGTTTCATCTGTGTCTTGCTTGTTATAGCTTCAATATGTCTCTCTCAACTCTCTGGGTAAAAATCCCTCCTCTCTCTCATCTCTCTTCTATTTGCCCTATGATGCTTCCATTTCCTCTTTCTGCGGGAGATAGCTGGGCATATCTTCTATTAAATCCTCCTCCATTCTTCATTTTCTCTGCCCTGTGATTAGACATCACTTCCAAACGTGGTGCTTCATTAAAAAAATCTAAGTTTGCCTTAAGTGTTTAGGATAAAGGATGTTTACTAAGGAAGTGTCTGTATTCTAGTGAAGGAGAATAAAGGTCAGTTTCAAGGCTAAGCCTTACAACAACTCAAAATGAATTCCTTGACTAAACAAAATAGTGGGGTGGGGAGCACAGTGTGATCAAATATCCTGCAATACCATGACTGCTGCTCCACATACAGGATGTATACAATGACCTCATGTGGCACCTCTATAGTGCCTTGATTGTCAACAGCAACATAGGCTCATATAATGCCTGTTCTCCAGAGGGCTAAGCTATTTTTGAAATGATAAGGAGTTGTTGCCTTTTGTAGGATAGGTGTCATTGGAATGGGCTTTGAGATTTCAGCAGAAGGGTGCCATTTTCACCAAGTTCCCTCTATCTAGTGTAGGCAAAGGTGTCATATGTCAGCTGTTGATTCTGCACCATTCCTGTCTGCCTGAACTATGATTCTGGTGTGTGTATGCAATCAGGACCATGAGACCTACTTCCAACAAACACTTTCCCACGTTTTTTTATTATAGCAATAGAAAGTAAAACCAACATCACCATCATATAGTTACAGAAGAAGTGACATCAACATAGTCCAAAAGGTCTAAATCGGAGCTGTGAGGGGTGTACCCTAGTTGATTTGCTCATAAAATATTCTCTCACTTTCCATACACCTCTCTTCTGAAGAATGCACAGAAAACACACTTATTCACCCGGATGAAGGTACAACCTGTCAGTTTTTGATTTGGGTTTTTTGCTGCATTGTAAATAAGAAGTCTCATCAACTTTTATAAGATAATAAGTAAGTTCTCCACACATTGTACATCCAATACATCTCAGTGAAACCTACAACCTGGCCATCTATTTTGCCCTTTAGTCCAAGGTTTGAGGACAGCATATGCTTCTTCATTGAAAAATTCACTCCAAAACTTACTCTACAATTTCAAACAATATAACACAAAGCGAATTCAACAAAAGAAGTTATGAAGCATTGTTGATAAAGAACAGGATGAGGAAGAAACTCTTTGCATTTGTGTTTAAACCATTTAAATGATTCAGTGAGAATTTAAGTTCATTGCATTCACTGAAAAAGATTCGCTTGATGAAATGTACCATGGTGTGTTTTCAGAAAAGACATGTTTGTATATGCTACCTGTTACCCGACTCATTACTTCCTCCTTATTGTGTAAATATGCTTGAGCCAGTTATGAAAGAAGAATGAAAAAACCATAAAAAGCAAGGTTAGGTTTTCACAACATTGGCCACAGGGACCAACAATACCTGGGAGATAAATGAAAAGACCTTGAAGAGATGTTTCTGAATTGTTAGTCTCACCAACAGTATAGCAACAGCAATTACTTACCAGTACACACAGTCATGGACAAATATTCTTTATTTTTGGGGTAGTGTAAATGAATGCAAGTTATTCTGCACTGTGATTATTACTCTGCTTTTTTGTGTCTGTCTGTGTGTGTGTGTGTGTGTGTGTTTGTGTGTGTGTGTGTGTGTAGACTGAAGAGCATTTCAGGAGATGTGTCTCATCCTCCATAGAGATAATAAAGGCTCTCGCTTTCTCTGCTGCTCTGTAGGTTCTAATCTGGATAGATTGTGAGTTTCAGGGCTGCCCTGCTCTCTCAGCCTCCAATCTGGATTTAAGGATTCAGGACTATAGATATACTACTTTTGCTTTTTTTCAGGATAATCTTCAGGTTATTGGGCTATCAAGGCAAATGCACCAAACCAATGGGCCATCAGGTTGGAAAAATTAATGTATATTAATGTGTGTATACATATGTGTGTATAGTTGTAAATTTATGTGTATGTGAGTATGTGGATATACATGTATAAAATGCAAATATGTACTCTAGTTTTCACATAAAAGAAGAGTGAATCAGAGGAAGAAAGAGAGGGAGGGTGAGAAAGAGAGAGAAAGAAAGAGAAAGAGAGCAATTTGCTGTCATCTGATAAGAATGAAATTGAAATGGACAAAAGTACGACTTTCCAATTGAAATGTGAGCTTTGTCTTTCTCCCAAACTGGCCAGCATCTTGGAAACATAACTGTGTCATTGTAAAACCTGTCTGGCTGTACCTTTTATAAAGACATCTACCTGGGAATGTGTCAACATGTGGTAGAGAACAGAAATTGTCTAGCAAAGTTCATGGTATTTTTATTTTATACTAGGTACACTGCAATTGCCACATAGGCTTCTGGGAGGTCTTGCTTAGTTTGGTTTTATATAAGTTTAGCATCAGAAATAACGTTTATTTTCATTTCAATCACATAATTTATTCCTTTGAATAACAGAAACTCCCTTTGGCTTAGTTGTCTCTGGCATATCTCAAGGCTTTACTGATACTGTGATTGTAGTCTATTCACTGGCATAGGAAAGAGGTGACTTCATTCCATGTCATTGCTGACTAATCCCTGGGTGCCATATTCATCACCATTATGAAGTACGTTGCATATTATCCTAAAATGTTATTCAGGATAAAACGAATTTCTAGGAGAAATACCTGTTTACAAAATTCTAATGACTTTTCACTGCAATAGAAGATGATTGCCAAGTGAATATCAGCTTATTAAATTTAATCTGAGTTCTATGGCTTCACTAAGTTCACTCTAGAACAACATTGCTCAGGTTCATCACATACAGTAGCTAATGTTAATTTGGAAACCAAATGCAATGAAGCTTAAAAGAAAAAGCATTTGAGTTTGATTTCTGACAATAGTAAATTTATAGTTTCAAATGATTTCATTAGATGTAATAATGATGCGTTATTTTTTCTAATATTGAAATTTGAGGGAATAAAGTAATTATCTAGTTGTTAACAGTATAGAGTGGATTAAGAAGTGTGAGTAAGATCTTCAAACAGACCCTTCTGCTTGCTTTGTACATTCTGAATGGGACAAAAATAAGAAGAGAGACACTACTTTTGTTGTGCCATCTGTAGTTGCTTTGACAAAATATCTGATGGGAAAAAGAATCCGTTACTTCCAGGAGGTACCAGGGTGACCTGGTTTGCAACAGTGCTTTTTTGCTTCTTGCATGCTGGTGGACCAGGAGGCAAATAAGACAGAACTGGTACCACACGTAGTCATAACCACTCAAACCTACCCCTGACAAAATTCTGCTAGCTAGACCATACCCTGAAAGTCTCCCAATAAGTGGCCAAGAACTCAAACACATGAAGAACAATCTCTCTCTTTCTGACACTCCTATGGAATGAGTAGCATGTGTGTTATTGTTAAATAAACACACACAAACACACACTTATTATCTACTGTGTGTGTTAATGTTAATATATATTCAGTCCAAGTGTAAATCATCGGGCCAATAAAATGGCTGAGTTCTAAAGGAACTGGCCAGCATGACTGACAACTTGAATCTGATACTGATATTGGAAACAGCAGGAGAAAAAGAATAATTCAAATAAGTTATTCTTTGTCCCTACAATTCACTTTCCATTCTCCTGGCCTCCTCTACCTTAAGACTGGGTGTCCTGGTACTGAAATTACCATATTGACTGCTTGAGGAGTTCATGAATTAAAAGTGTGTACCAACACACCCAGTCTCCTATTGTGGGCACCCTGCCTATTAGTCCTTTGGACTTCTAAGGGTAAACTTGGAAGGCTGAGATCTGGGGTCCAGGAATTAACAAATATCCTAAGACTGACTACAGATTTCCTCTTATGATCCTTTTAATCTTTTCCATCTCAGACATATTCAGTCTGTGGGCTGGAAAAGGGTGCTGAAGAATTTATAATATTTATTGCTCTTCAAAGCACCTGGGATTGATTAGTAATACACTTATGCTGGCTGAAAAAATCCCAAAATGACCACTTTTCATATCTGTGGGAAGCACACATAGAAGGTACACAGAATGCGTGCAAACCATTCACACACAAAAAATCAGTCAATCTAAAATAAGAATCACAAACAGGATTGTTGTTTTCATGTTGATTGTACCCACCCCAGGAGCTTGTATTGTTTGCTGTATTCTTCTTGCTGTGTTAAAAATATTCATTATCTGGTTGTTTCTTTAGTTTCCAGAATTTAATTTACTCTCACTTTCATGTGAGACACTGCCATTCATTCTGTTTGTCGTGACCTATTGGATGGGGTCATACAACAGTCTCACACAAGTTTCCTAATTACTTCTGACAACACTGAGATGACATTACAGTGTATAACATCATCAAACAAACAATCAATGCGCGGTAAAAAAAAAAAAAAAAAAAAAAAAAAAAACAGTTGTAGAGTTGGGAGTCACCACAAGATGAGGAACTGTATCAAAGAGTCACAGCATTAGGAAGGTTGAGAAGCACTGCCTAAAACCATGAGTGGCAAGGACTGAGGATATGAAGGAGAGGAAGGTAATGGTGGACCCTGCTCAGCTGCAGGCCCTGCAGGCCGACTTGACTTCAGAGCCCACAGCATTGCTCAGGAGTCAGTTCCTTCCTTACTTCGTACCTGGCTTTTCTTCTTATTATGCCCCCCAGTTCCCCGCGCCCTGCAGAGTGGGTACCTGCAGCTGATGTATTGTATGGAATGTGGGTACCTGCAGCTGATGTATGGTATGGAAGGCCTGTTCCCCTACAGCCCAGCCCTATTGCAGGACCTGATGGGATTGTCTCCAGGCTCAGTGCTGCAGCAGTACCAGCAATACCAGCAGAGTCTGCAGGAGGAGATTCAGCAGCAGCAGCAACTACAGCAGCAGCAGCAGCAACAACATAAAGTGCAGCAGCAGCAGCAGCAGCAGCAGCCCAAAGCAAGCCAAACCCCAGTCCCCCAGGGGCCTGCTTCTCCAGACAAAGACCCTGCCAAAGAATGCCCCAAACCAGAAAAACAGGAAAACGTCCCCCTTGAGGTGTCCCTCCTCCTGCTGAAACCCCCAAAGAGCCAGAAGCAGAAAGCAAAACTGCAAGTCCAGACTCCCTCTGTGACCCCTTCATTGTTCCAAAGGTGCAGTACAAGTTGGTCTGCCACAAGTGCCAGGCAGACTTAGGAGATGAGGAGGAAGCAGCGAGGAGCCACCTGAAGTCCCTCTGATTCTTTCACCAGTCCGTGGTGAACCTGCAATAGATGGTGCTTCATGTCCCCACCGGTAGTTGTGGTGGTGGAGGTGGTGACAGAGGCAGGGGTGGTGGCTCTTACCACTGCCTGAATTGGGAGAGCGCTCTGCGGGGAGGAAGCGCTGAGTCAGCATCTCCAGTTGGCCTTGCACAAACACAGAACAATCACCAAGAGCCCAAGAAATGCCAAAGAGCACCCTAGTTTATTACCTCATTCTGCCTGCTTCCCCATCCTAGCACCGCATCTACCTCGCAGTCTGCCTCTCACTCAAAGGACAGCCCCCCTCCCCCTTGGCTGCCCTGTCCTCCCTGGCTTCCCCCCATGCCTCCAGGAAGTCTTGACCACCAGTGGGCTCCCGGACTTCTGCCGGGAAGCCCCCTTCTTTTCCTCCCCTCTCCTCATCTTCAATGGTTACCTCAAGTTTATGCAGCACCTCAGGGGTTCAGCCCTTGATGCCAACAGACAACTATTCAGCGGATCTCAGCCAAAAGTCTGATGGACCAGCAAGCCTGGTGGAGGGTCCCAAGGACACCAGCTGCCCCAAGGACAGTGGTCTGACCAGTGTAGGAACAGACACCTTCAGATTGTAAGCTTTGAAGATGAACAATTACAAATGAATTAAAATTTAAAAAAAGATTAATAACAAACCGATTTCAAAAATAGACTAACTGCAATTACAAAGCTTCTAACCAAAAAAATAATAAACAAAAACACAAAAAACAAAACAAAAAAAAAGGAAAAGGTTGAACTCCTCTACCCCTGCATGGTGTATGAGTCTCGACCACAGCATGCTGGCCTGAGATCTCACTCTTTCACTTTCAATAAACTTCCTCATGCGATTGCAGCAAGTCTGGTCTCGGTGCCTCGCTGGGTGCGCACCTCTCCTGAGATTTGAGTGAGGGTCTCCCTTCGGAGGTCTTTCATTTGGGGGCTCGTCCTGGATTTGCGCAACCACCCAGGGGCCCTAGACCTACTTGGAGGTAAAGATTTTCTTTCCTTTCTCTCCTTGTTGTCCTGTTGTGACTCTGTGTTTGTAGATCGTGATTCTGTGTTTGTGGATTGTCCAGATTGTGATTCTGTGTTTGTGGATTGTTCAGAGGTCTGGTGCGATCACAGTTCTGTATTCGAAAATGCTCTAACCGAGTCTGCTCTTCCAAGGGAGGAGCGGAGTGGACGGGGATAGATGTGTCCTGGTGTCCGCCGTTTGCCCACCCTGGGAGACATCCCAGGAGGACAGGGGGAGGACCAGGGACGCCTGGTGGACCCCCATGGGAAAAGTCGGGAGATCAGTTTTTCTCCTTGACGATCTGTGTCAGAGGGCCAATTCTGGGCCATCTGGATCTTTTCGGGATTTCGGGTCAACTCGAGGTCGGCGACTGACTTTGTCTCTCTGTTTTGTAGTATCTGTGAGTGTTTTGTGTGTGTGTGTCAGAACTAGAAATGGGCCAGACTGTGACGACCCCACTAACACTGACTTTGAACCAGTGGACGGACGTTAAGACAAGGGCCCATAATCTTTCTGTTGAAGTTAGGAAACGACCGTGGCAGACTTTCTGCTCCTCCGAATGGCCGAGTTTTGGCGTAGGATGGCCTTCGGAGGGAACTTTTAATCTATCTCTTATCTCCGCTGTTAAGCGAATTGTTTTTCAGGCTTCAGGGGGACACCACGATCAGGTTCCATACATCATCGTGTGGGAGGACCTGGTCCAAAACCCGACATCCTGGGTGAGACCCTGGACAGCAGGGGCAGAAACGACAATGGTGGCCATGGCCGCAAAACCAAAAGTACCTCCTCCAGACAAGCAGGCACCTGCTCCATCGGCCCCCACGCAGATCTATCCTGAAATTGATGATGGTTTTCTTCTCCTCGACAACCCTCCACCCCCATACCCTCAACCGGCTTCTCATGCAAGTCCCCACAGGCGTCTACTCCCACTGATTCCCAGACGACCTCTGAAACAGGACCAGTGGCCGGGACCCGAAGCCGCCGGGTTCGAAGCCCAGGGGGAAATGGCGTGGGGCTTGGCTCTGCTATTGCCCTACCATTATGGGCTTATGGACCCGCCCCAGCTCCGGGAGAACTAGTCCAGCTACAGTATTGGCCGTTTTCATCAGCCGATATGCATAACTGGAAAACTAACCACCCCTCTTTTTCAGAGAACCCCTCGGGCCTGACGGGTCTCCTTGAGTCCCTGATGTTTTCTCATCAGCCCACTTGGGACAACTGCCAGCAGCTTTTGCAGGTCCTCTTTACTACGGAAGAGAGGGAGAGGATCCTCCTGGAAGCTAGAAAAAATGTTCCAGGACCAGATGGGACCCCCACCAATCTCCCTAATCTTGTAGATGCAGCTTTTACCTTGATCCTCCCTGACTAGGATTACAACTCTGCAGAAGGTAAGGAGCATCTCACAGTCCACCGCCGGGCTCTAGTGGCAGGTCTCTAGGGAGCCACAAGGCGACCCATGAATTTGGCTAAGGTAAGAGAGGTTCTTCAGGGACCTGTTGAACCGCTGTCTGTGTTTCTTGACAGGGGTTATACCTTGACCCAACCTCTGAGGGTCAGCAGGCAGAGGTGGCTATGGCCTTTATACAGCAGTCAGCGTCAGATATTAAGAGAAAGTTACAATGGCTAGAGGGGTTCCAAAACTATACCTTGCAGGATTTGGTGAAGGAATCAGAGAAAGTGTTTCATAAGGAGGAGACTGAGGAAGAGAAGCGAGAAAGAGAGAAGCAGAAGGCAGAGGAAAGAGAGGACCGGAGGGTAGTAGACAAAAAAGGAATTTGTAGGATTTTGGCCACAGTAGTGAAGGGCCAGGGAGTTAGGAATCAAGTCTGGCACTAGGAGGGAGCCTCTTGACAAAGGTCAATGTGCTTACTATAAAGAAGAAAGCCACTGAGACAAGAATTGCCCCAACAAGAAAAAAAAAAAGGGGACACCAGCAACAGAAGCCCCGGACATGTGGCTCCAAAGTTTTAAATATTTATGGACTACCCGAAGATCTGTGGATCTCGGAGTGGGCCGGGTATCCCACTTATTCATTGTAATGCCAGACTGTCCCTGCACCCTGTTGGGGAGAGACCTCCTGACTAAGATGGGGCACAGATTCACTTCCACTCTGATGGACCACAGGTTAGAGGTCCAGAAGGGGAGCCTGTGCAGGTTCTAACCATCCAGTTGGAGGACAAGTACCAACTCTAAACAGCCTGCCTCAGATCAGACAGACTGGTGGCTGCAGACATATCCACAGGCCTGGGCGGGGACTGCAGGAATGAGAGAGGCTAAGAACCAGCCCCTGCCCATATGGAGCTGAAAGTCCAGGCTAGTGGTGCGTTAGTACCCCATATCAAAGGAGGCATGAGACAGGATCAAGACACTCATCATTCGGTTACTCCAACAACTTCGTATGTGTCCATCATCCTGAGGTGTGCCTCTCCTACTGGTGCTGAAACATGGAACTAACGACTGCTGGACAGTTCAAGATCTCTGAGAGGTAAACAAATTGGTGGCAGAACTCCACCTCACAGTACTTAACCCCTATAACCTGTTGAGCTCATTGCCCTATCCAGGACCTGGTGTACAGCACTGGACTTGAAGAAAATGCATCAATGGACTCATCTAGAGGTAGACAAACTTGTAAGGACTGTCTTGAGGTCAAATTCTTTTGTGCCAGATTTGACTAGATAACTGTGTGCCATGTTAGAAAGCAAATGTATGTAGAAGTTTGGGAGGAGAGAAGATAGACCTGAGGTTTCCTGAGAAGTGGATTTTACAGAACTGAGCCAAGAAGATATAGATATAAGTATCTATTAGTTTTTATAAATACATTTTCTGGGCGGGTAAAAGCCTCCCCACAAAGAGAGAAATGGCAGCAGCGGTCATAGCTAAGAAGATTCCAGAAGAGATCTTCCCTAGGTTTGGCATCCCTAAGGTAACTGGATCAGACAATGGGCCATCTGTGTTGCCCAGGTAAGATATTAGCTTGTTTATTGGGGACTAATTGGAAATTACATTGTGCTTACAGACCCCAGAGCTCAGGACAGGTAGAAAGAATGAATAGAACTCTAAAAGAGACCCTTACTAAATTAGCTATTGAGACCGGCGGTAAAGACTGGGTGACCCTCCTCCCCTTTGCGCTTCTTAGAGTCCGAAACTCTAAGGTAAGGCGTTTCAGCCTTACCCTTTATGAAATCCAACATGGGGGACCGCCCCCCTTAATGGAGTCGTGCGGGATATTGGATCCTGGCACTAACCCCCCCTCCTCCTCTGCTCTATTTGCCCACTTAAAGGCCTTAGAAGTTATTAAAACACAGATCTTGAGTCGAATCAAAGAAGCCTACACTCCAGGAACCACCGCGGTGCCACACGGGTTCCAGGTCGGAGACTCAGTCCTGGTCAGACGACATCGCGCTGGCATGCTTGAGCCCCTGTGGAAGGACCCTACCTGGTGCTGTTGACTACCCCCTCGGCAGTCAAGGTCAACGGTATTGCTGCTTGGGTACAGTGGCAGCTGGTGACAATTCTCTTAAGCTGCACCTTCGTCGTAGCCCCAACCTTGGGTAATAACCCCCATTCCCTTCAAAATTAACCTTGGAAGTGCTTAATGAAGTGGGCAATGTCGTGTGGTCAACAACCGCAGTGCACCCCCCTTGGACTTGATGGCCTGATCTTGCACCCGATGTCTGTAAGTTAGCAGCCGGCTCTATGGCCTGAGATCTTTCCAGTTATACCAATTTAGAAAAGCCACCCCCAGAAGAACAGTGTGTCCCTCATGGCATAGGGATCACATTGGGGTGTTCAGGACAGTTTTTCCGAGCCAACCTT